>NC_080644.1:10000-625000 GCF_027579445.1 Ammospiza nelsoni | reverse complement strand
ATGGACAGACATCCATGGAACCAGGCTGGGGAGTCACAAAGAGGAGAAAAGCAGGCCCACCTGAATTCCTGATGTTCCCAGGTGCCCATAGGGGCTTCCCAAGTGCCTTGGCCTTTGGTCAGCCCAGAGCAGGTTTGCTGGGTCTGACCTGTGAGCCAGGAGCATGTGGGATGTGCAGGGCACAGGGACACCCCTCTCCTGTCAGGGCACAGGGACACCCCTCTATGGGCAGGGCACAGGGACACCCCTCTCCTGAAAGGGCACAGGGACACCCCTCTATGGGCAGGGCACAGGGACACCCCTCTCCTGGCAGGGCACAGGGACACCCCTCTCCTGAAAGGGCACAGGGACACCCCTCTATGGGCAGGGCACAGGGACACCCCTCTATGTGCAGGGCACAGGGACACCCCTCTATGGGCAGGGCACAGGGACACCCCTCTCCTGGCAGGGCACAGGGACACCCCTCTATGGGCAGGGCACAGGGACACCCCTCTCCTGCATCCCTCTCCTGGCCGGGCACCTGAGCCCTGAGCAGCCCTCAGGAGGTGGGGAGGGAGGGCAGGGCCCCTGCTGCGCTCTGTGCTGTGCTGCAGCCTGCATAGGGAAGGACAGACAGCTGGACAGGGTGACCCTGCCCTGCCCTGCCCTGAGAGGGCACCAGGAGCTTTGGGCTGAGTGCTGGCTGCACGGGGGCGAGGCAGATGCTGCTCATTGCTGCCCTCAGATACAGCACGGGGAACCAATCCTTGCAGCTGAGCGGGTTTCCAGGGCTTGCACACTCAGGATAATTAAAGGAAGTGCCAGGAGCGCTGGGACAAACCTGGGCCCTACGCTTTGGTTATTCTGTATGTCCAACATACTTGTTTTGATAAAGATATTAGCAACTTCTAGATTCTTCCTGGTAATTAGATACCAGTCTTGTACAAGGTCTCTCTTTCTGTGTAGTGAAATTTCATGTTGTTATCTTGCAGCAAGGGACCATTCCTGACTGACAGCACAAGAGCTTTGCAGCAACAGGAACTGGTAGGAGCTTGGCAATTAGAGCCTATAAATGGCATCTCCTTTGAATGCTGGATAATTTAAAGTGATTAAAGACAGATTAGCCAGGCACAACAAGTGAACAAAGGAATGGATGGCAGGGGTGCCCCGGGCTGGTGCATTGCTGCGCAGGACCCTTCCCTCTGCAGCCAGGAGTGAGGTGGGGATTGAAGAGCCCCTCTGGGGCTGAGGGGAGATGGAGAAGGCTGAGGGGTCGGTGGCCACGTGGCTGAAACCCAGACTGACATCCAGACTGGCATCCTGTGCTCACACACACGAGCAGTGGCCCTCTCCTCTCCCTCTCAGCTTGGCCTGCAGTGTGCTCTGCCGACACTCACGCATTGTTTGGTTGAAACCATTTCTAGCTGGCTTGTGAACTCCTCCCTCCTCTCATCAAGGCGAGTCAAATGACCTGAATGCTGAGCTGAAGAGCCCCAGTGATGAATGTCTTGTGCAGTCCCTGTAGTTGGTGCTTCCTCCCCACCTGTGTCCCTGTTTCTGCAGGCTGGGCATGTCTGGGATGAGGCACAACAGCTCTGCAGGCCTTGTTCACAGGGCTGCTGCTGTTCATTAATCTTTAAACTGTCTGGTAACTCTTGTGGCAAGAATTATGTTTGGTTGCTTATCAGTCTGTCAAAATTTCCCTTGATGGCTGCTTCAGTAAACTCACACAGATCTTATCAGCTGTCCTTGCTTCAGGCCTCTGCACAACTTATTAAAACAACAAATATGCTGGGAAATTCAGTGTAAAACCTGGGGTGGTTGGTATGAGAGCACAGCTTTCACAGCAGAGACTCTTGCTGGGAGGCTGTTCCAGGCCTCAGGAAGGTTTGGTGTTTGCCTTTCTGAATCCCTTTGCCGCATCTCCAGGGAGCTGCTGTGTGCCCGGAGCAGGAGCTGAGGGGCCAGGAGGGCTCCTCTGCTGTCAGCAGCCTCCTGCCAGCCCGGGGCCTGAGCCTGGGTGGGCTCTGAAAGGCTCCTGGTGCCAGGAGAGGTGCGCTGATGGTGGCTCCATGCAGCACCTCAGGCAGCTCAATCTGCTGATGGTTCTTAGATAACCTCTCCGGGCCAGGAGATTTGGAGCTGCATCAGTAACAGCTGAATTTTCGGTGATCTGGGCAGCCGGTGGGGTCCTGTGGCACTCAGTTGTGGGATGCTCACCAGCTCTGTGAGCAGTGTGCTGCACTGACAGCAGCACCAGAGAGGCTCCAGGCTCTGAGTGCTCCTGCCCACTGCTGTGCTGCAGCCCAGCATTTCTCACCATGCTCTCCTGCCTCTGTCAGCCTCACTCAGCTGAGCACTCATGGCTTGTGGGCAGTGCTCTGCCATGGCCTGATCAAAGAGAGACGGGGGTGGGAGATTATTTGAATCATGGTCTACCTACAAGAAATGGAAATATTTCCTTTTTTCCCTTGGAAGTCTCATAGTACCAGGACATGCCTTTGTGGCAGCAAGTGTCATTGAAGGAAACTCGTTAGTGCAGGACAAGATTGAAATATAGTGGTGAATATCTGGATTTCTTTGAATTTCTGGCTTACGATGCTTTTGTGCCCAGTCTCATTTGCAGTGAATTTACTCCACACGTTTCCAAACCATTTATCTCGACACTGCAGGCACACAGAAGCTCCCAGCAGCGATAGCAGGGGTGATTTCCTGGTGCTGTGTCTTGGGGAGGGACTGCTCTGGAGCCGCTGCCAGCAAAGGGCATTTGGAGGTTTCCATGGCAGCTCCTTCCCCCTGCAGGAGCTGCAGGCTGTGGCTGGGGACACTCTAAAAGCACGAGGAGGAAAATGCAGACACCCCCTCATTTGGAGCCTGCAGGGCGATTAGTGGGCCCTGTTTTGTCGGTGGTGATCTGCCAGCTGCAGCGTGTGGAGGAGCCTGGCAGGGCTGGGCATGCAGACATCCCTTCTGCCTTTGGAGGGAGGCTGGGCTGGGCCACAGAGGGGCACCCCGGGCTGTGGGGAGGTGAGGGGGCTGTGAGCATCCCTGTCAGCATCCTTGTGAGCATCCCTGTGAGCATCCCTGTGAGCATCCCTGTGAGCGTCCCTCCCTGTGAGCATCCATCTCTGTGAGCATCCCTGTGAGCGTCCCTCCCTGTGAGCATCCATCTCTGTGAGCATCCCTGTCAGCATCCTTGTGAGCATCCCTGTGAGCGTCCCTGTGAGCATCCCTGTGAGCATCCCTCCCTGTGAGCATCCCTCTCTGTGAGCATCCCTCCCTCCCCTGTCCCTAGGGGCTGCAGGCAGTGGAGCCTCTGTCAGTGCCACAGCACCCAGCGCCAGCAGATTACAATAGGAAAGGGAAGCACTGAGCATGAAACACATTTGCTGGGGCTGCTGCAGCCCTTTTATCCCCTCGTTGTTCAGTACGCTGGGCCCTCCAGCAGACATTTGTTCTCGCACAGTGAATAAGCTTGGGAGTTTTCCCCCTCTGCAGCTGGAAAGGCCCTTGGTGGGAGCTCGGTGCTGGGGCAGGCAGAGCAGCAGCTCTCCAGGGGCTGCAGGGTGGGACGTGCAAACCCTCCCGGGCCCTCCCAGAGAGAAAGGACACGCTTGTGTCCCTGGGGCAGCCTGTCAGGGCTCCCGCCTGCCAACACCCAGCGCTGAGGGGCAGAGCAGAACCAGCGCAGTTCCCCAGCACATCCTGGTTCCATGGAGCAGCCCCGGGGCCAGAGCGGGCTGGATTGATGAGCTGGGGAGCAGCAGCAAGGCAATGCACTTAGTGGCATTGCATAAGCAGGGTATTTGCAGACGCAGGCCGGTTCTGGTGCTGATGTCAAAGAGCAGAGCTCAGCTGGAGTCAACACAAATCTCCACCTACTGAGGATCAGCGTGTGGTGCCAAACTCTGGAGTGTTTTGTTTTCAGGGCACCAGGAAAATATTTCAGGGTTGTTTTTTTTCTCCTTGCACTTGGAGAGCTGAAGTAAATAGTGGCGTGGAGCAGCTGTCTCAGGGCTAAGGACTCTGCTGGCCAGGCTCTTTGGAGTCACAGGGTGCTTCAAGGGGGGAGCTTGTTCCTGCGCATGAGACTTGGTCAAAGGCCAGTGTCAGAGACCCTGCTCAGATAGTCAGGCTGAGATTTCCCACTGTGAGCCGGGTCTGATGCCCTGCGGGGTCCTGGCATGGTGATCACAGACTGTCTGGGCTGAGGGGCCCCAGCGTGGGGAGGGGAGCCAAAGCTTCAGCCCCCCGTCTCCGCAGCTGGGGAGGCAGCGTGCCTCGTGTCAGCAGCCTTGGACAGGGACAGTGCACCTTGCAGAGGCCCAGGGGCACCCCTGATGCCCCAGTGGGACTCAGCCGTGCTGTAACAGGTAACAGGAGTGGTGGTTTGCCTGGCAAGGCGTCTCTCTCTGCCTGTTCAGCCTCCTGGCAGGCAGCAGCCGTGGAGAGGCCAAGCCCCAGGTGGATGGCAGGTATGTGGCACATGTTGGATCGAGGCAAGAGGAATTCACTCTCCAAGGGCACTTTTCCAGCACAGGACCCCTGTGAGCAGCTGTGGTGACGTGTGGCAGCCTGGGCAGAGTGTGGCAGGTGGGCAAGGTGGGCAGTGGCTCCTGCGTCCCCAAACCCTCCCCTGCCTGAGCTGCAGCGAGGTCCTGCCTCACAGGGCACCCAAAGGGCTCTGCTACCCAAATCCTGGGCTCACAGGGCACCCAAAGGGCTCTGCTACCCAAATCCTGGGCTCACAGGGCACCCAAAGGGCTCTGCTACCCAAATCCTGGGCTGGGAGCTGCTCAGGGCAGGCTCAGTGCAGCTTGCTGCCCTTGGATCAGCTCCTGCTGGCCTGCCCCAACAATTCCTGCTAGAAACAGCTCAGTCTCAGGGCTGTGCCAGCCTGTGGCTCGCTCTCCTTTCCCCCACCCGGGAAGGGGTGGGCAGGGGGCTCAGCCAGCCCTGCTGTGCTTGGTGTGCCCTGCCTGCCCAGCCCCACGCTCGCAGCCAGCGCTGCGTCCTCTTGAACGGCTGCGAAAAAGGAATTATTTATGTCTGCTGCATATTTCTGGGCCTGACTGCCAAAAATGGCAAGCAGCACTGGGGCACACGGCTGGCGGGGGCTGGAGCAGCCCGAGGGGCACAGAGCCCCCGGCCCTTCCGTCCTGTCCCTGCTCAGAGCGGGAGGGCAGGGGCTGGGGGTACCCACAGTGTGGGGGGATGAACTGCTCAGGAATCACCACAGGTTTCAGTGAAATCTCTTTTTCCCTGAAGTACTTCTTATAAAAAACCACCAAACCTTTTTTTTTAGCTCTCTGTAATGGATAAAAATAGGTGCTATGTTACAAGGGAGGCAGAGGCGTGCCTGCCCCGAGGATGCTGTCCTGTCCTGGTTCGTGTCCCGCGCTGTCTGAGGGCAGCAGCTCAGGGCTGCTCAGGGAGGAGCGCCTTCTGCATGGGGGGTTCAGAACACCCAACCCATCCGAGCTGTCTGTCCCCTGAGAAGAGAGAAGAAATTATTTTGAACAGACATTGGACAATGTCTGCTTAAATGTGGTGTTTTGCTCCGTGTTTTCATGGAAGCAGGAGGCCGTGGCAGAGCAAAATGGGAGCAGGGACTGTGGTCCCACCAATTTGGAAGAGTCCTGGGTCTTGGAGGTGCTCGAATCTTGTCCAGGGTTTTATTGGGGTAGAACTGTGCCCCAGGAAAAAGGGGGTTACTGTTGAAGCCACATAACTTAGCTAGAAACTTTGGTTTTCCTAAGAAATCTGCAAACAGAACCACAACATTTCAGTCACATCTTCAAATTAAGATGCTTTGTGGGCTGTGTTAATTTAGTCTGAATTCCCCACTGGAATAGCCCAAATGAACTGATGGTCTTGTTTTGTTTAATTTTATGTTAAATACGGATATTGTATTTAACTGTAATTTCCTTATTATAGTTAATATTCATATCATGCATACCAATCTGCTTAGAGCACAGCGTTTCGGTGAGTCAGCTGTTCCTTGAGCTTCGTTCCGTAGGAAATTTCAACGTTTGGAGCTTTTTCTCTCCAAGGCAGGAGGATTTTATTATCCAAACCTGTAATAACCCGGATTTCCTGCGGCTGGCAATTGTGGCTCTGTGCCCACACGGCTCCGTCGGGCCCAGCTGCAGCCGCTACCGGGGCCAGGGCTGTGCCAGGGCCATGCCAGGGCTGAGCCAGGGCTGTGCCAGGGCCATGCCAGGGCTGAGCCAGGGCTGTGCCAGAGCTGTGCTGAGCCAGGGCTGTGCCAGGGCCATGCCAGGGCTGAGCCAGGGCTGTGCCAGGTGGAGCAGGGGGGACACAGCCGGACACAGCTGGACAGAGCTGGGCACAGCTGGCACACCGGGCGCACCGGGCACAGCTGGCACAGCCGGGCACACCAGGCACAGCCTGTGTGAGCCATGCAGGTGCAGGGGCATACACAGCTGGCACACCGGGCACACCGGGCACAGCTGGCACACCGAGCACAGCTGGCACACCGGGCACACCGGGCACAGCCTGTGTGAGCCATGCAGGTGCAGGGGGCTCACACCTGTCCCACAGCAAAGCCGCCTGAGCTCTCGGGGCTGTCCCAGCCGTGGGCCATGGTGGGTTCAGTCCCCCAGCCCAGCCCAGCCCGGGCACATCCCTGGTGATAACCCTGCTCGTGTCCTGCCACCCGATGGCCACGGAGCCCTGATTCAGGGAGCCAGGCAGGGATGAACACTTCCCTGCCCAGGCGTTCATGAGGCTGAACTTTTATCGCTTCCCTTTCCCTCCAAATGAGAGTGGAAAATGCCATGCCCCGAAATACTGCCGCGCGTCGGGATGCAGCACTGCGAGTGCAATCACTAATAACCTCCTAATGAGGGAAAATGACATTAGGCAGTCTTTGGCTGGTGCTTCCTTTGGATAATATAATCCAAGCATGCAGGCTGTCAGCCTGCAGTCTAACCCTGCTGCCACAAACAGGGAGATTAATCGGATATATTGTGATTTATAATAAAATTTGTCAACATGCAGAGTTTCTAAGGGCTTGAGCTGCAGAGCCTCCGTGCTGAATCCTGCCCTGGCTGGAGCACTAACCCCCAGCAGGAGCCAGGACGCAGCTCCTGCAGCCTGCACTGGACAGGGAGCAGCCCCACTGGCAGCGCTCTGCCTCTGGCACAAATTAACATCCCGTTAATTTCCACAGCCCAGAGTGGTCACAAAAGTGAGTGAGTGAGTGCTTCTGAGGTGGTTTCTCTGCTGGGCTGATAATGATAAATCCCTTCCCCCAGCATTACATGGGAAGTTGTTAAGCAAGTGCAGGCATGGAAGAGCTGGGCTGGCTCCTTCATCCCTGGTCCCTGCTCTCAGGTGGTCCCTGCAGCCTGTGATGGACCAGGATCCCTGCAGAAATGCCTCCCTGGTCCCTGCAGCCTGTGATGGACCAGGATCCCTGCAGAAATGCCTTCCTGGTCCCTGCAGTTTGTGATGGACCAGGATCCCTGCAGAAATGCCTCCATCCCATCTCAGGAAGGGGGTCAGGTACCCAGCCATGGCTTTGCCAAGGTCACCTGAGGGGCCTGGCAGGAAGGGCCAGCAGTGCCCCAGGTGCTGGGGCCTCCCCTGGGCTTCCTCAGGGATTGTAAAGGAGTAGTTTGTGAATGATAATGTTCCATCTGAAAGCACAGCTTTGTTGGATTTGTTTTAGAGAGACACTGGTTAAACTTATGAATCCTTTCCACTGTGTTTGCAGAGCGAGCAGTGGAGGGATTTGAGAACTGTGTAGATGTGACACTTGGGGACGTGGGTTAGTGGTGGCCTTGACAGTGCTGGGTCAATAATTGGACTTGACGATCTTAGAGGTCTTTTCCACCCTAAATGGTTCTAAGATTCTAAGAAGCAGATGTAAATAGAAAAGGCAGACAGAAATCCCATCAAAACATAACCATGACAGACAAGCTAGGAGCAGCAATGAGGCTTTATTTACATGCTAATCAAATCAATCCTGCTTTGTCAGCCACGTTATCTGGATTGAAAGAGGCTATAAATACACAGGAGCAGAAAGAAGCTCCAGAGAGGAGTATGTCTAATTCTGGAGCAGTTTTGCCATTAATAGAAGGATCTGTGCTCGGTACGAGACCTGAGGAGAAGTTTCTGCCCCTGCAGTGCTTGAGTGGCAGTGCTGCAAACCTCAGCCTGGACAGCTGTGAAGTGTCTCTTGTCATTTCCCTTCGCTGTGTGTTGGATGCAGCGCTCCTGTGGCACCTCCAGTCAGACACAGCCCTCGTGCCACGTCCCTGACTTTGCTGTGCAGGTTTGCTGCTTGCTCTGCCCCAGCCTGACCCCCAGAGCACAGGGCACTGTGGAAATGGAAATGCCTTCCCCTGCTTCCCCTCTTTCCCCCTTTATGCATTTCCATTGTCACTCAGAAAAATACTCAGCACTACACTGCTTTAATGGGAAAAGGATTTTCTAAAAAGCATTCATAAATAGAATTGAGGGCATGGGAGGAACGAGCTGCAACCATAAAACAGATGGGGTTTTTTCAATGGCCAGTGATTGGATAAAATTTAACTTGGAGAATTTCATTATTTGAAAAAGAGCATTTCCCATCAGTATGTATTTCTTCTGCTCCCCTCCTATCATATCCATTCCTGTCACTTTGGCGGACTAAGTGCAAGGATGTAACACCAGTCTTCAAACTGGGTATTTTGCCTCAGCTTTAATGGTATTAAGACTGCACCTTTGGTTTTTGAGAAGAACCAAGCTAAAAAGCAGCAGTGAGTGCTGGTATGTAACAGATATTTTGATGTATTTGGCAGAAGTTCATTTAGTGTCTACTAAGTAGTTAGTTTAAGTAACAGGAGAAAGGCAGAGAATCGCTGCTTTCTTTGAGAACGTGATTCGCTGTGTCAATGTCCATTAGGCACAGAGCAGTGTGTGTTGGTTAAGATCATAAGATTAAGATTAAGATCATGGATGTCACCAGCAGACAACTCCAGCACCTATTTCGGCTCACTTGCCTCTGCATCATTTCAGTGGCAAATTGGGTGGGTACTTTATAACTAATCTATCAAACCATAGGAAAATAAACACATTGGTCTGCAGTAGCTGTGCACAAATGCACCGGGGACTTCAGTGCAAGCTGTCTGCTCTCTTGGTCACGTTCTCTTCGAAGCTGAGACCCCTGTGACCTCCCAGTCTGGCACAGGAGCAGCTCCCAGCCCGTGGAACAGCAGCTCCCAGGCCCTTTTGGGAGCTCTTTGTGCACAGTCTTGCAGCCCCATGAAATTGCCTTTTCCCTTATGGCTCCATGGACCAGGAGCTGGAAGCCATCCACTGAAATTTTACCAAATCAAAGCTGGAACACAGCCATGCAAATCATGCTCAATTAGGTACTTTTCATGCACATTCTGTCCAGTTGGATCCCTGAGTTCCTCTTTCTCCTGAGAGTGAGGGCTGTCCCCATCACAGACACACAGACTGACTCTCCTTGTGTCTCCTCTTCAATGGGCTTTGCTCCCTGGAGCTCCTGGAGATGCTCTCTGAGCCACTCCTCCTCCAGCTCATTTGCAGATATTTTTTCTCTGCTTGCTCTAAATAAAAATAGGTCAATTGTAAGTAATTTATTATGCAATGATTTTACTATATTTTGCCAGACATAAAATCATACAGTTGTAGCAAATTTTAGTTTTGCACAAGTGATAGTTCCACTCCAGCTGTTACAGATCTTCATATAAGTTGCTCTTGAACATTTTTCAGAGTTCTCAAATATTGTTTTTCCTGAAATGAATGAGCAAGTCAATGAAGTGTCTCTTATCCTTTAAAAGAAACAAAAAGTTGGAGTATTGCAAAATATTAAGCATTTGGTTTTACATCATAAAACTGTCTTCCAACTAAAACAAAATCAAACTTCCAGTTTCTGTGTGGGTTTGGCGAACATTAGGGCTACTGTGAATCTTAAATTTTAAGAGCAGAAGGTTTGAGGTATGGGTGCCCTAAATACCAGTTTTTCTGAGCCTGTGGGGTTCAGCTGAGCTGTGTGCTGGGCAGGGGCTGCATTTGGGCTCTGCACCCTCTTCACCACACAGACATCCCAGCCTCTCCACAGTGCCCCAGGCAGCACTGGGGGCAAGGATTGTGCTGACCCAGACTGCAGGAAGTCTGACTAAGCCTGGTTTGTGTGTGTGTGTAGCCTCAACAATGCCCTTCTCTGCATTTTTTATATGTGCAGGATAGGAGTGGAAAGGAAAAAGCACTTTTGTCAAATTCTATTTCACCCTACATGTCTCTAGATTTTTTTTTTTTTTTAAGTCAATGCAACTTGGTGAATCCTGCAGGCCCCATGAGAAAGTGGAACCTGAGCTGATGCTGCTCTTTGCCCTGGGGTGTGTGTGACACCGTGGGACACTGAGATGCTGTGTCCTGCTCCGTCTGCCCTGTCCTCGCTGGGCACGGTCCCTCCCCTCTGTGGAAAGGATCAGTGTTTCCTCTCTGGACTGATTAATGAGCACAGACAGATGAGACAGACTCTAATCCAGCCCCGGGATCCAAAACGTGTCCATCTTCCCTCTCCTCCTTTTGCTTCTCTTGCCTGAGCCTCCTCCGCAGCCTGAAACACATTTGCAAAATCTATTTTCAGTCTCACAAGGCAACATGATCCATATCAGCTCACATTTGTCGACCAAAAATATGTTGATTGGTTAAAAATTACAGAGCAAACCTTACTGGAAGTAAACTGTGAGAACTTTAGAGCCATTCATTTATACCATCTACAGAGCTGATACTATTTTTACCACTAAATATTAAGATGTTCTTTAATGCATAGACTATGCTAATGACCATGTGCAATCATTGGGAACATACAGGCAAGGGCTATTTTATTCTGCAATTGCAGTAATTAAATGTGCATAAATTGGGTACATTTTTGGGAAACAGGCATGTTTGAAATGAACGTTTTTCCCCTCTTTATTAGTTAGAGCTCAGATGGCTGATTAGTGCTGGATAACTGATGTGCAACAAATCCATTTTTACTGGGGAGCACAAGAGGTTGGGTTTGCTTCTGCAAAATTGGGTTTTCTTTCAGTGCTGCTGCTCAGTGCTGTCCCTTGGAGCCACAGCAAGGATCCCTCAGGGCTGCTCTGTCGCCCCATGGCCACGACCTGTGTGACAGACTGGCCTCCACCTCGTCCCCAAGGCTCTCGTGGGGCTGAAGGATGTCCTGGGGCAAAGGGGAGGAAGAGGAGGGAGCAGCTCTGCAGCTGTGCCAGGGGCATTTCCAGCTGGGCCAGGGCAGCTCAGAGCTGGGGCTGCCACAGAACCAACCCCAGTGCCTTCTGCTGGAAAAGGGAGCCTGCTGTCCCCTCAGGCCCTGCACAGCAAGCAGCAGATTGCCCGATTGTGTGTCTCATTGTCAGGCTGGGATCTCTCGTTGGTGCTGTTCAGGGAAGGTCACTGGCAGAAGGGGTTATATATAGTCTCTGTTGGTCCAGCAGTAAATTCTGTGTTCTGCCTTAAACATTTTGTTGCCTTTGCCTCTCTCTGGAGGACTGGGTGCTTTCTGGAGAGCTGTTCGCTCACTGGAAATCAGAATTGTTCTTTTCATACAAAGACAATAGTGCTTCATGCTATAAATTGCAGCCAGTAAAACATGTCTGTAAAACATGTTCATCATCCTCATCCAGAGTCCAAGGAGTTACAGACAAGACTGCTAAAATTACAGCTGGCTTTTAATCCCATGCTCTTACTCTGCAACATGCTCCTGTAACATAATTTGATTTTAATGTAACATTTTATGGTCAGTAGTAGGAGGCAGTCTCACCAAATTAAAATCTCTGGAGTAATGAAAATCAGCTTTGTTTTATTTTGCTTTGCATTTTATTTCTTGTTTTGTGTAACAAGCGGTGTCCTGGGGACAGCACAGCCAGCACACCCAGTGTCATGGCTGGGTGGTGCAGGGCAGTCTGTGGGCTGGGGCACAGGCAGCCCTTCTCCAGCAGAGAGGGGTCCCAGCAAAACCATTGTGCTCACAGGACAGGGATGGAGCAGGAGGAGCTGGGGCTGCAGCGTCAGAGAGCCTTTCCATGGGTGTGCCTGCAGCAGAGAGGGGTCCCAGTAAAACCATTGTGTTCACAGGACAGGGATGGAGCAGGAGGAGCTGGGGCTGCAGTGTCAGAGAGCCTTTCCGTGGGTGTGCCTGCAGCAGAGAGGGGTCCCAGTAAAGCCATTGGGTTCCCTGGGGCAGGAGTGGAGCAGGAGGAGCTGGGGCTGCAGCGTCAGAGAGCCTTTCCGTGGATGTGCCCGCTGTGTTGGTTTGGCACCAGCTCAGGTCCAGCCCCGCTCTGGCTCTCGTGGCTCTCCTGGGCCCTGCTGCTCTCTCAGCTCCCTGTGCTCCTCTGGCTGTCAGCAGCACTGGAAATCACTCCTGAATGCCTGCTTGGGAACACACAGAGCCTTCCCCATGAACTCTTTGGCTGAACTTGTCTCAATTTGCTCAAAGTTGAGTAAGCAAAGCTGGTGGGGAACAGGACAAAGCAAGGAAGGAGATGCTGTCAGCCAGGCCTTGATCTGAGAGACTCAAGATCAAGGCTTGATTCAGGAGGAAAGCTGCTCTGTGCAGCTGTTCCCTCAGGTGAGAAACACAGATCCTGGCCCTGGCTTTTCCTAACCTGAAAGATTCCCAGTCACTCAGTGGGAGGTTGGACCACATCCATAATTATGCACTGCAAAAAGATGAGCAGGGAACTGGCCTGTTCCTCTGTGCCTTTCATTCCTGCCAGGCCGGACCAGACTATTTAAAGAAAAACAACCATAGAATATGCATGGTTTTGAAGGGAAAAGTGGAGCAGTGAGGCTGTTCAGACACAGCAGAGAGTGCTCAGTACACGTTGTATCTTGGGAAGGACAGCTGAGCTGTGCTCTTGAAGGCTCCCCAGTTAGAAGCCAAGTCCAGGAAACTTTGCTGCTATGAAACCTTTTAGTTCTGCCTCCCATTAAAGTTCTGAGAGGTCACAAAAGGCTCTTCCTTCCAGGTGTGTAGGGTAGAAAAGCACCGCCACAGCCTGCCTGTGTGCCCTGGCAGGAGCCTGGGGGCTGTGCCTGCTCAGAAGGGAAGCCGTAATTGCTGTCTGCAGAAATTCCTATCTTTGTTTCCTTCAGGAAACACAGGCAAATGATAGGGATGAATTTTTGGAGAGGCTCTTGTGCAGCAGTTACTGTTAGAGAGCTCTAAAGAAGGGACAGTTCTGGAGGAGCTAAAAGTGACATTCACCTCCAAGACATCTTGCACTGCTGGTCGGGTTCTCCCTGCCAGTCTCTGAATCATTATGATAATAATATAGTAATAATAGTAATAAACTGTGACCATCTGCAAGGGAACATTAACCATTTATCCACTGTCTTTATTAGTTCCACTAATTCATCATTATGACAAAAAAAGTAGAAAATATTCTCAGGCCATTAATTTTATGTTGAGATCATCATTCACCACTGTATTTTCTGTAAGGGCAGGGATTTTTGCCCAAAGCAGTCTCATGTCTGTGTTTTCCCATGAATTTTCAAAAGTGTTAATGCCCAAGGGATAAGGCAGTGATGTGGAAAATAGCCAGCCCCTGTGGGATTTGTTCTCATGATGATGCCAGAGGCTTTCTGGTTCAGTAAGGATAAAACAAATTTTAAGTCCAGTTTTGAAAGGCTCTAATGGCCCTAATTGCTATGCAAATGCCTAACAGCCCATATCTGTTAGTCCAACTAGGAATTAAGTATCTAAATATTTTGTTGTTTCTTGGCATATGGATTCAACTGTGGCTCCCTCCGGGGCAGAGGAGAGGAGGGACCAGGACACCTTAATTCTGAGCAGAGACCGGAGCTCAAACATAACCTTTTCTTTCTATGAAAAGCTTCATAATTTTATGAAAGACTCAAACATACCCAGCAGGATCTGGCTGCCTGACCTGCAGTTATTTCAGCTGCTGCCTCTGAGGATTAGCCCCTGTATTTTGCTTTGTGCTGAAGCTGCTGTGGAAAGCTGGAGCCTGGCAGAACCCAGGAGTCGTTTGGAAGGAGGGTAACAGGGCACCCCAAATGTCCCCAGTCACTGTGGGTCCATCTCCTCTCCCAGCCTTTCTTCTTCTGCAAGAAAGGAAAGAGGTCAGAAGGACCTTGGTGATTTTCCTTTTTTGGCTGGCCAGGAGGTCACTGCCCTTTCCATGCAAAGAAGGCTGTGGGAGTTGCTGGCACAGAGTTATTTTGTAAAGCTTGTGACTGGAAACAGAAAACTCAGATAGACCTGGTCTGACCCTGGTCTTGTGCTCACAAAACCACTCAGCTTTCCACCGTGGCACAGAAGATGATGGGCCTTTTCTTTTCTTTGTAAAAATGCCTCTAACTCCGACTTTACCTGGAAACTGTGCAAAACAGAGTCACTCGTCAGAGGGCAAGCAATTCCTGCTTGGGTTTGCCTGGAGGATGGGAGCAGGGTCTGTGTGTGTCCTCTGAGCAGCCGCTCTGAACTCGGGGAGGGAACGTGCAGCTCTTTAAAATTGGCTGATTTTCATTCTCATTTGTCATGGTCTTATTTTCAGTGTCATTGCTCAAAGACTGTGTAATGACTCAGTGAAGACACTCTTGTATCTGGGAAGACTTTGAGAGAAGTTTGTTTGGATCGAGCCCCAGTCCCGTTCTTTGTGCATCCCCCAGTGCCAGGTCCCTGTGCCAGCACAGCCCCAGTGCCAGCCCCCAGTGCCAGCCCCCAGTGCCACCATAGCCCCAGTGCCAGCCCCCAGTGCCCCCACAGCCCCCAGTGCCACCATAGCCCGCAGTGACACCACAGCCCCCAGTGCCAGCACAGCCCCCAGTGCCACCATAGCCCGCAGTGAAACCACAGCCCCCAGTGCCCCCACAGCCCCCAGTGCCAGCACAGCTCCCAGTGCCCCCACAGCCCCCAGTGCCAGCCCCCAGTGCCAGCATAGCCTGCAGTGACACCACAGCCCCAGTGCCCCCACAGCCCCCAGTGCCACCATAGCTCCCAGTGCCACCACAGCCCCCAGTGCCACCATAGCTCCCAGTGCCAGCCCCCAGTGCCAGCACAGCCCCCAGTGCCAGCCCCCAGTGCCCCCACAGCCCCCAGTGCCACCATAGCTCCCAGTGCCAGCACAGCCCCCAGTGCCACCATAGCTCCCAGTGCCAGCACAGCCCCCAGTGCCAGCCCCCAGTGCCAGCACAGCCCCCAGTGCCAGCCCCCAGTGCCCCCACAGCCCCCAGTGCCACCATAGCTCCCAGTGCCAGCACAGCCCCCAGTGCCAGCACAGCCCCAGTGCCACCACAGCCCAGTGCCAGCCCCCAGTGCCAGCTTCAGGTTTCATTTGTAGCAGAGCAGGTGAGAGGGATGCCACGGGTCCCTGTCCCACAGCATGGGGGCACAAGGGGTGCCCTGCTCAGGGAATTGGGGTGCCGGGCTGCAGAGGAAGCCCAGCTCTGCCAAGGCACCAGGCTGGGGTGGAGGGAATGGCCAAGGGCTCCCAGTTCTGTCTCCACTGGTGCTGGCCCTGCCAGTTCCCATCCTGGAGCGCTCCTGTGGAGCAGGCACCAAGTGGCCATCGGGGCCAGCTGGGGAAAGTGCTCACCACTCTGCTTCCCCTTTAACAAAAATGTGTTTATGGCCAAGACTTTGGGATTGATAACCCTAAGGCTCCTATTTTAAGATCTAGGAACAATGTGATGCTGTAGAAATGCTGTTTGGGAACTTTCTGGCAAAATATTTTTGTTGGAAGATGACTGTTGAAGCTGTAGCTGATACAGGAGAATGACAGTTTGCAGGGCTCCCTTCTTTGAAACAAATTTAAAGCAGGAGATTAGGAGAAGCTTTGAAATTATTTTCTGATGTGTGATTCAAAACAGCTTTTACAAGAAAACTGCAGCTAATTAATGCTAAAATTTAATATTAAAAATTAACCTTTTTATATTACAACAATATTTTGAAACTATAGAGATCAGAAATTTAGATTACCCTGCTTATATGATTTTTTTCATATTTTCTGATATAGACATAAATTTTCCATCAGTCTCCAGTGCAAATTTAGTCTGTGAACCAGGCAAGGGTGAAGGAGAGGGCACACATTTCCTGCCAGCACTTCTCTGCTCCAAAGGAAAAGGGGTCTGAGCTTCCTAGAGCCCTTCTGGGCTGTGCAGTCAGGATATGTCACACATGCCCAGAGCCCCTGGTCCGTGGCAGTTCGGTGCTGAGCTTTGTGTGTGCTCTGTGCTGGGGCAGTTTGGTGCTGAGCTTGGTGTTTGCTGAGCAGGGACCTCACCGTGTGTGACCAACGAGGGTGGATCTGGGACGTGCTAAAAGGCTGTCAAGGCCAAAGGCAGAGCATTTTCTTCTCCCAAATACAAGTATGAGGGTGTCCTTAGGGAAATGATTCACCCCTGCTTGCAAACACTTTGTCATCCCCAACACCATCCCTGAAAATGCCACCGCTGGCCTTCAGGCACCAAGACCAAGGACACAAAGTGTGACTTCATGTCTCTGAACAATTTGATTGTGGGATGAAAAGGGTGGAAACATGCTCAAGATTGGAACAGGTTTCCTCCTTTCCATTTTCCTACAGGTAAAGCAGGTGAAATCCCATAGCCCCAGCTGTGCTGTCCCAGCTGTGTGTCCTGCTGCACATCCCTCTGCTCCTGGGGCTGCTAACAGGACACATTTCTTCAAGACCTTTGGAAGAGAAAGGGCATTTATATACCTTGATTAATAGTCAACCACGGCTCTTTGGACCTGTTT
This sequence comes from Ammospiza nelsoni, assembly GCF_027579445.1. NCBI lineage: Eukaryota > Metazoa > Chordata > Aves > Passeriformes > Passerellidae > Ammospiza > Ammospiza nelsoni. The sequence goes on along the minus strand of NC_080644.1, from coordinate 608,250 downwards.
CCATGGGGACCACAGCATGGCTTAGGCTTCAGTGTGGGTAATGTGGATAATAAAAGCACTGAGGATGCTGCAGAGCCCTGGGGGAAGCACAGGCCAGGGCTGTTCCCTCCTTCTGCTGTTGCTGATGTGAGGGACAGAGCTGGACCCTTGGCAGTGCCCTCTGAGGCTGTTCCCAAAGGCCAGGAGGGCTGGCACAGCCTCCAGCCATGGAAGGAGCATCACCTGAGGGGGCAGGAGCAGAGCAGGGCCAGGAGGGCAGGGGTGGTGCTGGGCTGGCCCTCACAGGGGTCTGAGCCCTCCAGGCTCTGCCCAGCACTGAGCTGCCCTGAGCAGAGAGAGAACACCACAGGCTTGTTTGGAGTGCAAGTGCTGCCAGGATTACACGTTGTACAGCTCCCAGTACAACTGGAGCACGTACTTGGTGAGGGGCCGGGGGGAGTTATGGCAACAGGGACAACACAACAGCAATAAATGCCTCTCACATGCCTCAAGCTCACATCTCTGCAGCTCCACTGGCTTCAGGAGAACTGTCCTGCTTCCGCCAGTGTGTGAGAGGAGACCCAAGGCTGGGAGAAATAGTGTGTTTCCTTTGAGAGGGGAAGCTAGGCAGCAGCAGCAGCTGGCTTTGGCAGTCCAGATTATAGTGAGTTCAAGTGGTAGATTATTGTCAGCATTTTGGCTCTGAAACAGGGATGAATATGAGCTGAGCACTGAGGTTGGGCTCTGCTGAAGGACTGGCACTGGCTGCTGCTTGTTGGAAGGGGAGCACACAACGTGCAACAAGTAAACAAGGGAGATCACAACACTGCATAGCATAAAATGTTCCCATCCCACTCCCGGGATCCAGGAAGAACAAGTGTCTTTTTCTGCTCAGGATTAATGGTGTTAATTTGGGCTAATTATTCTGGATATTTCCCTCTTCTTTTTTTAGCCTTTTTTAAGAAAGGAAAAGGATCTTTGTCTGATAAAATGTTTTCATCCAAGTCTTGGCTTTTCCAGATATTAATTTTCTACTCCCACACCTCCATAGTTCATGTGTCATTAAACGTAATAATGAAGGCAGCATGGTTTGCTATTTAACGATTTAAAGGCTGGCTCTGACCTCACTCTTGCATCTATTTGCTCTCCCCTGTTTCTGCTGGCTGCAGCTCAGTCAGTCCCCTTGGTCTCAAGGAAATGGTAAGAGGGAAAAGGAAATTCAGACCTTATCCCAAGCTGTGCAATGGATTTCATTCGGCTCCCATGAATGGTTTGGAGCCAGCATTTAACAGTTCCTTTTAGAAAGCTGCCCCAGAGATCACCACACTTTGTAGTAAATTTGTCCAAAACCATCTCTTCCAATTAGGAGTATGATTTGGAGAAATAAACAAACCCCTCCTTGGTCAGGTTGCCTGGCAGGGGGCAGGTGAGGTGGGAGGAGGCCACGGGCTGAGGAGGCCCCAGGCACAGCAGAGCTGTCGGTGCCACACACCTGTGCAGAGCAGGGCACCGAGGGGATCGGCTTCCCTGAGCTTTCAGTGTGTGCTGGCCCCAGGGGGAACTGGAGCAGGGGGACGCAAAACAGATGTGGGGAAGGACGGGACCCTCTTGAGGCCCTTCCAAGGCTGTCTCAAAGACCTAGCTCACACCCTGGGGAAGGGATTAGCTCCAGAGCTATGTTATGTTTGTAGGCTCTTTCTGTGAGTGCGTTTCCAGTTGAATAACTCAACCCTGTTCTGTGAGTTTATCCTGAGAAGTGTTTGAAGTAAAAGCTCCCATGAATCTGTCAGGCACAAAGTGCTCTGCTTTCCTCCGAGCAGCACATTTGAGCCGTAACCCACTGAAATACTGCAAACCACATCAGACCCGAGGGTCTCACAGGCCGAGAGGCACCTCCTGATACAAGGGCTGAGAGGAAAGGATGCAGAGGGATGCCCAGGGGATGCAGAGGGGTGCCCAGGGAATGCAGGGGGAATGCAAGAGGATGCAGGGGGATGCTACCCCGCCGTGCTGCCTCTAGACAGGCAAAGAATCCTTGTCCTCTGGGAAAGAATCTGTGTAAATGAGTTTTCCTCTCCCCTCTGCAAGGGAATTGGCTGGAAGGGGCACAGTGCAGTATTTTTGGCCAGGTTTCTTTTGCAGACAGACAGAGAAAAGCCCCAGAGCCAGAGGGAGGCTCTCGGGTTGCAAAGGTAGAGAAACAGCTTAACTGAGCCTCAGCTGATGTCTCTGTTGTGATAGTTAAATAACTGGCTGACTCAGACACTGCTCCGTAAACAGGAGCTCCCTGAAGTCAAAACACAAAAATCAGGGTTGAAGATTTCTCCTCCCTAGAATATTGAAGGGCAGACCTAGAAATATTGAGCATTTTGGAATAAATTCATAAAGTCATTAGTGACTAATGACTTTAACAACTAATTCCTCTTTTTATTCCACCTGGACTGGCCTATTTGGGGAAGGCCTGGACTGAAAGGCTTTTAGTATTTTTGGACTGTGTTAACTTGCTTTCTAACTTTATTAAGATACTTCTCAGATACTGAATGTATTACATGGAATACACAGTTCTTGTTTCCTCTCCTAGGTCTCTCATAAAAATTTATTTAGGATTTTACAAAGCATAACATTCTTTCTTAAACAAGAGTTGGTGAGTTCTTTCTAAAGCAAGTGTGAGAGGATGTAGATGAAGGCAGCACGTGGAAGGGAGGCTTTGCTGGGGGGCACGGGGCCTCCCAAATCCTCACATCAGAAACGTCTCACAGAAGTGTGTCAGTACCAAGTTTTGATGGGAAATGTCAAATCACTTTGACTTTCTTGTTTAGTTTCAATAACATCAAAGGGGTTTCATTTTGTTGAGGTAAAAATGTTTCACTTTGATTTGATCATTTCAATTTGTGTCATTTTGGCTTCTGAGGCAGATGAAAATACAAGCTCTAAAATGGGAATGTATAAGAGTATAAGGTACACTAGCTGTTTAATTTTTATAGTGGATTATGACTTTGTAGCAGAAAGTATCATAATTCCTCAAACTGAAACAATTCAACGTTATCAAAGTCCATTATCTCATGCTCTCTTTCTGTTGCTCCAAAGAAAACACAATGACAGCTCTCCAGACTATCACAAGTTTCCACAAAAGAGATTTTTCTGATTGACATTGCTAAATTGGAGATAAAACCAGTCATACTTGTTAAGTTTGGAGAATAGAAATAATGAAGGCAGCATGGTTTGCTTCTTGTGCATAAAATCAGGGGATAACAGAGTGGGAGGTGCTCAGACTCTCCATTGCAGCTTGTCCGTCCTCCCCCATCAGAAGCCTTTGGGAGGAGCCCTGGTGGGGTTATCACTCTCCCTGTGCTTTTGTCCTTACTGTGCATGGAAAAACTGAATTACCTAGGAGAGGTATTTCCAGTGCTGCCACTGGCTGCTCGTGGCTCATGTTGAGCCCATCTGTGCCATGATTTCCACTTGCCATGCTCCACATCTCTCCAATAAGCTCCCCTGGCCGCTGCCTCCGGGCACAGCCCCTGGGATGGGCAGGGTCCCTGGGCCCAGGGACAGCCTCTGCTGCATCCCTGCATCCCTGCAGGGAAAGGGGAAACAGCCCTGGCTCTGCCTACAGCAGCCCCGGCACTGCTCACAGCAGCCCCAGCAGGCTTTGGGGACAGTGACTTTATAGCCCAGGGACAGCCTCTGCTCCATCCCTGTTTCCCTGAAAGGGGAAACAGCCCTGGCTCTCAGCAGCCCCAGCACTGCCTACAACAGCAGGCTTTAGGAGAGGGGACGGCGACCTTACAGCCCAGGGACAGCTTCTGCTGCATCCCTGCATCCCTGCAGGGAAAGGGGAAACAGCCCCAACACTGCTCACAGCAGCCCCAGCAGGCTCTAGGGAGAGGGGACAGCACCTTACAGCCGTGCTGGCTGTCAGAGGAAGGGCTCGGCTGGAAAGCTCTGCAGTTTGGGCAGGAAAGGCAGCATTTGGTTCCATGTCTGTTTTGCTGCAGCTGGGAATAGCTCAGACTTGCTCTGGTGGCGTTTCCACCACCCACCATCCCCGCAGCCCCCGGCACCAGCTCCCTGGGAAGGGAATAGGGTTTTCTCCATCATGCAAGCACCACGTGGGGAAGCAGCAGCTGCTCCAGGCAGTCCTGGTGCTCTGTTCCTGCAGGAGCTCTGAAACAAAAATCCTCTGTAAGTGACAAAACCAGGGGCCAGCTTTTGCCTTGCGCTGCCAGGGTGGCCCTCGGCTGCAGAGTTCCCCCAGTTTGTGCCTCTGTGAGGGACAGCAGACGTGCAGGGTCCGCCCACAGAAATGGGGATTCCTGGAGGTTCCTGGCATGGACACTCAAAGCCGGACCTCCAGAAGGGCTGCAGCTCCTTATCTCTCAAACACACTGAACTTTGCTAGGAAAGGCAGAGGAAATGTTCCTCCAATTAACAATTAATAACTAACCATCCCTCCCAGCTGCAGTCTGATGTAACTGGAGGTTTGTTCACTGCTTGGCCTCAGCTCATGGAGAACTGACGAGTCTCAGGTTAATTCTCCTGTGTGCCAGCCTTATCTTCTCTCCAAAGGAAATTATTAATAAATTCTTGTCTATCTTGGGGAAGCCATTCCAGATTTGCAATTTTTTGAGTGTGCATGTTCTCTCATTCTCCCCTCAAGGCCTTTCAGTCTTATCTGAACAAAACATCCCTGTTGTCATACCAACTATGTAAATTTATGTTCACATATCTTTCTGCTTTCCTACATACTTTGTTTGTAGCTCAACTCATTTCAGAACATGAATTCCTACAAAATAGGACAATGTTATCCTGACACCTATCAAAATGATTCATTTCATAGGTTGTTTTTTGAGGAAATGGATGGTTCTTTAGCTGCCAGACCTTCAGCAGGAGAGGGTTTAGAGATGTTGTGAGAGTTTTGACTTTTGGTGACAGTGAGGACCAGGGAGAGGATGCCCAGGCTGTTTTCCTCCAGAGCATCCTCAGGTCGGCCATTCTCAGCTGGTCCATAGGAGAAACTGGTTGCAAAGAATGATTGCAAAAACCACCCTTAACACCCCACAAGTACATGCTGCTGCATCCACAGCCCAGGCCACAAACAAAATCAGAGGGATAAAGAAGTGAGCATTTGGAATTGAGCCATAACTGTCTTTTGCAGCCCGACAGGAAGACAGTAAAAGCACCTTTCTGAGCTCTTCTGTGAAATTACATTACAGTTCTTTGATGGGAGGCTGGGGTTCCTCAGGGTTGGCTCCATCTGGGAGTTGAGGACACAAGGGCTCTGCTCTCAGCCAAGGTGGAAATCCAGGTCTCAGGGAACCTCGAAGGAAGCAGGCAATAAAGAGTAATGGAGTCTTTATTAACAGAACATTGATAAAGGATTTGCCCTCTGGACAACATGGTGTGATCAATGGTCAGTTTGTCTCCACCAGAGATGCCCCTTGGTGATGCAAAATGCAAGTGATGACAGGTAAGACCTGGACATAAGATATTAATAGGGTGGCAACTTCCAGAGGAAAACTTACCTTTTGGAAATAATGTCATCAGAATGGCATATTCAATTTGCTTATCTCAATAGACTGAAACTCAGTCTCCCCTGTTTGGGGCTATGTGTTCAGAGAAAGTATTTTTAACCTCCCCTCTGTGGCTTGCCTGCTGCAGATCCAGCAATGTATGAATAGGAAGAGAACACGGCCCTGAAAATAGCATTGCAGGTCCCAGTCCTGCACCACAATGTGCCATGTGGGCTCCTTAAAACCAGCCAGATCCTATTTTGTTGCTGATATCAACTGTGCTGGCCAACCTGATGGCAGACCGAGACTCAGCAAACGTGCATCCCTTTTTCTCTCTCAAAGAAGTGTCTGTTCATTCTGCCATGGTAGAAATTTGTTGATCTCATTCCTGCCAAGCACATCTGTATTGCCAGCAGAAGGATGGTGCCTCTGCACAAGAGGACAGGGAGGTTTTGTTGCTCCACAGGAGTTTGCGTCCAGGCCTGCCTAACCCACCGGGGTTTGTTTTCACTTCAGAGAAGTCTGTGAAAGGGTTCCTGGCTGATGTGGGTAAGGAAAACGTATCTCCCCCTGGACATGGCTGGCATTGCAGGGTGCTGGGGGCCAGCAGGGCCTTGCAGAGCCTGGTGGTTTGAAGGATTTTGGTGTTTCTGGTGGCAGTCACAGGGCTGGCAGGCACAGTCCAGCCCTGGCTGCAATGGGCCTGCACAGAGCAGACATGGACAGAAGCCAAGCAGAAATGAGATGGAGAAGGGTGAGACACTTCTTTGGGAGTTCTCGAGTCAGCTGCCAGGGGGGTGACAAGGTTGTGTCCATGGGATGTGGGCAGACACAGCAGCTCAGTCCCTGCTGCTGTCCCTGCACAGCCAGGGCTGGGGCCCAGCTGGGTCTGTAGGGAGGCACAGGTAAGAGGGGCACACATTGTGGTTCTCTGGGTACAAAGAGCACCAAGTTTTCTGTGCGTGGGCTCTGTGTCCTGGCCTCTGCACTCCATCGCCAGGGGAGCTGCCCGTGCAGGGGTGTCCCGAGGCTGGTACCTGTGCCCATCCCTCCCTCCTGCCACAGGCACTGACCAGGCCTTGCACAGAACCTGTGTCCTGCCAGTGCCAGCACACCCTACTAAACCGTCAGAAGCTCAGCTGCTGATTTACAGTTCAGGCTGATCTGGCAGAAAATGAGATTTTGCTCACGTTTGTTCCTGCGGCCGCACTGTCTGCTCCAGCGGGGCCTAGGCAGGCTGCTGACAGCAGGGACGGGCTCAGCAGCGCTGGGGCTGGGCCAAGGCTCCGTCCTGCTGTCTGGGAGGTGCTCAGGGGATTAATATGGTAATGGATCCAGCCATACATTCACTTCCCTGGCTTTGCTGGGTTTGGGATATATCCAGCCCTCCTGCAAACTCTCCCCGCGGCAGAAGGACTGATCTCCTGAGCAGGGCTCGCAGACAAGCGTCCCATGTTGGGACAGGAGACAGTCCCAGGCCCTGCTGGGCATGGCAGCCAGGCTGGCCTGGGGGCACAAGGCATGGGCAACTTTGGAGAGGTGGAACATGGGGAAATGGATAAATATTTGGTTCTAATTCTTTAGAACACTGAAAAATCTTAGGTTGGCAGAAGGCAACCTGTTTCTCTTCCTAAAATTTGCCCAATTTTCTCCCTCTTTTCTTCTCTTCTGTTTTTCTTCCTTTCCCTGTTTGTTTTTCCTTATTTTTAGTAGGGAAATAGAAAGGATTTGTTCAGTGAAATTAGAAAACCTACCAAGAACTGCACGAGCTTTATGGATGTTATCATGAAGGGACAATTGTTGTGACGGAATGCTTGAGAGAGGAGAACAAGAGTGCCGTTTCAGCATCTTCTGTAGCATGAGTCACAGAGATTGATAGTTACCCTCTTGCAATTAGAATTTTTATCAGCACGCCAGTGGCCTTGGCATGCTGTGAATGGATGCCATTTTCTTGGAGTGTTTAGTCTTTCATAATGCTTCAGAGAAAATAAAGATGGGCTGGAGTCACTCGCCCCTTAGCACTGAGGGGGAATTTGTGTTTTATGCAGGGGAAGAATTTGTGTTTTATGCAGGGGAAGAATTTGTGTTTTATGCTGCCTCAGGCCAGGCTTTCAAGCTCCACACTGCAGGCACCAAACCCATTTGGCATCTGGGCAGAGCTCAGCAGAGCTCACAGCTGCCCAGGGCTCCCGAGCACAGGCGTGCAGGGAGGCTCAGGAGGGATGGGCCCTGCTGTTTGCCCTTCCTGAGCACTCCTGGTCTGAGTTTGCAGGTGGCACACCAGGGGCAGCCTGGTGCTGCCCAGTGACCTGCAGCAAACCAGCCCTTCCATTCCCTTCTCTGCTTCTCTTGGGGCAGACACAGACCCCAGGCTGACCCAGCAAGTGCCAAAAGAGCCAAGGCTCTCCTCCAGGAGCTGCTGTGCTCAAGCAGCTTCATGAAAACCCTGCTGCCACACAGAAAAATTGCAGTTTTTCATTTCCTATAGGATCCACATTGCTGAACCAGGGAGAGTCTGACACCTGTGCCAGAGCAAAGAGCAGATTGGAATGTGTTTTCTCTTTGAGGCTTTCCACAATGCTTTGTGTATGGTTTTCAAAATTCAGTACTGCAAGAGGCTGCTCAGAACAGGCTGCTCACACGGGGGATTTCTGTGCCTTGCCCTGACATTTCTGGCAGCAGTTTTCCACCTTTCTGGAGCATTCCAGCTGCTCGGGAGCTCCCCAGGGCAGGAGTGCTGCTGTGGCTGGGCCTGCCCGTGCTCGGTGCCCTGGGGCTGTGCCTGGCAGTGCCTGTGGGTATCCCTGGGTATCCCTGGGTGTCCCTGGGTGACCCTGGGTGTCCCTGGGTGTCCCTGGGTGTCCCTGGGTGTCCCTGGGTGTCCGTTGGTGTCCCTGGGTGCCCCTGAGTGACCCTGGGTGTCCCTGGGTACCCCTGGGTGTCCCTGGGTGTCCCTGGGTATCCGTTGGTGTCCCTGGGTACCCCTGGGTACCCCTGGCTGCCCCTGGGTGCCCCTGGGTGTCCCTGGGTGTCCCTGGCTGAGCCCAGGCTGTTGATCCCAGAGCTCCCCTGCCCAGCTCCAGCCCCTTCCCTGCTTATGGGTGTGCCAGGAGCCACGGGGGCTCTGGGGAGGGGTCACCCCTGGGAGGGACCCGCCAGGGGTCCCAGAGTGTGCCAAACAAGCCAGCCTAAGCTGAGCCACAGACAAGCCACTTGTAATTCAAAGCCAGGCTGATTTTTCCTTTAAAACCCCATAATGTGCGGGTTTATTTTCTGCAACTCTTCCAGGCCGGTTACCCCAACTGTTGGCAAACTGCAAGGATGAGGTTGCCATGGACACGCTGCGCACTGATTCACATGAAATACATCATTGCATTATTCCCAGAGTGGTGAAAGCCTTTCACAGCTGATAATTTTTAAGGGGATGACTCATCGTTAAATATATCATGGCAGCTCTGCATTGTTTGTTCTTCCTTGAAGCACAGTCTGGAGATGGGCAGCCCTGGGTGCTCCTGGTGGGCAGGGGGCTGATGCAGCCAGCCCTGGCCTCTCACCTGGCCAGGAGGGATGCTCCTGTGTGCCCCATGCCAGCAGAGCCCAGGGAATGGCCGAGCCCGGAGCTGGGGAGGGGAACAGCCCAGCCTGGGCTGTGCCAGCTGCTGGGATGGTCCCCACTGCCCTCCCCAGAGAGTGGGGGAGGCACAGCCTGTGTGAGCCCCGTGTCTGAGAGGGTCCCGGGTGCCCCTGGTGTCCCTGGGTGTCTCTGGGTGTCCCTGGGTGTCCCTGGGTACCCCTGGTGTCCCTGGTGCCCCTGGGTACCCCTGGTGTCTCTGGGTGTCTCTGGGTGTCCCTGGGTGCCCCTGGGTACCCCTGGGTACCCCTGGTGTCCCTGGGTACCCCTGGTGTCCCTGGGTGTCTCTGGGTGTCCCTGGGTACCCCTGGTGTCCCTGGATGTCCCTGAGTGCCCCTGGGTGCCCCTGGGTGTCTCTGGGTGTCCCTGGGTGTCCCTGGGTACCCCTGGTGTCCCTGGGTGTCCCTGGCTGTCCCTGGGTACCCCTGGTGTCCCTGGGTACCCCTGGGTGTCTCTGGGTGTCTCTGGGTGTCCCTGGGTGTCCCTGGGTGTCCCTGGTGCCCCTTGGTGCCACCCTGGGGCACAGGGCCAGGGCAGCCTGCCTGGGCACACCCAGAGCTGCGATCCCATTGGGATCCCCTCTGTGCCCTGCAGTCCCTGCCCAGGCTCCTCAGCCCCCTGCCCATAAACTGCCCAGTGCCCCAGGGTGTGGAGCATCCCCAGCTGGACGTTCAGGTGCAGAGGGCTGGGACACAGAGCAGGGCAGTCCCTGTCCCCTGTCCTCAGCGAGGTCACTGCCAGCCCTGCAGCCAGCAAACCAGCAGGCACTGCCTGCTCAGGTTCTGAAATGGTGCATTGAAAGAATGTGCAGAGAACACAATACCTTTCTTTTCTGTAGGAAACACGCCCTTTCCAAATAGCTGCCTGCACTTAGAAAGGAACCCAAAACCAAACGAAATGAACAAAAACTGGGCTGTGTGTTCTTGACTCCAGGCCAAAATCATTCTCTGTTATTCCCAAGACAAAACTGTTTCCTCTGTCCCTAAAAGCCAAAGCTGTACATTTCATGCATAATTAATGTGAGATTTTAGTATACATCAGAGCCTAGAGTTGTGTGAGGCACAAATGGGGCTTCCCAAACAAGGCTTTTGATTACCAGTCATTTAAAATGCAGGAAATAATGGCACTTCTGAGTCCTCCAAGCCCTCAGAGAGGAACTTCTGTCACAACTGATGTTTCCTGCTATATTTGGCCTCCAGTCAGCATAGCAGCTTCCTCAGGATGGGTGGAAACACAGAGGGGCTGGAATCACTGTCAGAGCCTGAGCACAGGGGATGGAGCCCCGCTCTGTGCTCTGTGCTCTGCCGCTGCCCCGGCAAAGCAGCACACCCCAATGCACCCCAATGCACCCCGGCACAGCCCAGCACACCCCAATACACCCCAAATACCACAGGTGTTTTTGTAGTGCTAATCCCCAGTGAGTTTTCTACCCTTTCATGCCCATTTTCATTCTTGGCACGCAGCAAAGTGAACAGGGCAGGCAGCAGCTCCCGTTTGTGCCCCACTGACGCTGCCGCTGAGCAGCGGGGTCACACACGATGCGGCTTTTCCCAGGACAGAGCTTGCAGAGAGCCAGCTCTGCCTTTGCTGGGGTCAGGAATAGCTCCTGGCTGGGCACAGGAGCAGCCCAGAGGTGCCCTGGCAGCCCTGGCACCAGGCTCAGGGCTGTGTTTTCAGCCTGGCTCTCTGCAGGGCAGCCTGCACATTCCCCATGTCCCCACTGCTGCTCATGCTGGGGCTGTAAGGAAAGCAGTTTGTTGGTGGAGGTGTTTTCCAGACCTCCTGTATTTCTTGGCCTCTATAGTACATCAAATACTATAAAGCTTGTAGATTTCTGGCTTCACTTTCTTTAGAGAATGGAGAGAGGATTTCTTTTCATCGAAAAAGACTGAATTTTCCCCTTTTGTCCCAAAACCTTTAGAGCCATAAGAATTCAGGCACTGCAGGGCCAGCAGTGGTGAGAACTGGGGGTCCTGGTGGGGAGAGCAGGAAGGTGCCAGAACAGTCCTGCCACACTGTGTGCTTGTCTTTGGGGTTTGGGTTCACGAGCACGCCCTGCTCCCCTTGCCCCAGGCAGTATTTGCCATTATCAGCCCAGGCAGAGTTCCAGGCCTTTCTGCAGGGCTGGGGTGCTGACCAGCACTGACCAGCACTGAGCACACCGTGAGCTGGGCAGTGCTGGCTGGCAGTGCCAGCCTGGCGTGGCAGGTGCCCTTGTGCTGCTCTGCACTGGGACAGTTCTGCCAGCCCCTCCCGGCCCAGCTGAGCCCCCACACTCACCCCCAGCTCTCCCCACATCACAGGGAGCCCTCCCTCTATCCAGGCTCAGCCCAATCCTTATTAAGGGTTTACCTCAGATAAGAGCATTGAGCAAACATGATCTCCTTTCCCCTTTGCTGCTCCCTCTCAAAGACACCGTCCCCTTCCCAGGGGGACTGTGCTGTCTGTGGCTCTCACCCACACGGGGGGTGTCTGCTGCCAGGCTGCAGAGGAGGTACCGGGGGAGCTGTGGAAGAAAACAGCAAGGGGGATGCTCTTCAGTGGAGCTGAGATGCTCCAACTTTGCTTTGGTTTTGGAATTACTTTTCTTTCCAAGGTTTATCCTATTTTCTATCACACACTGTTTCTTAAGATCACGATTGCAACAAACTTTTTCAGTATTCTCAAAATGTTCTTATTTATCTGAAACATATTTTCAGAGATGTTGTCATGCACTAAATGTCAAAATGTCCTTACTTCCTATGGGAAACAAAAAAATCAGCTCTTGACAAGCTCCAGTCTTAGCGTGAAGCTGCTTGGTCAATGCAAAGCCCTGAGGCTGCATGCTGGAAACCTTCAGCTCACTTCATTGCCCACCAGAAAATTATCATAATTCCACCGACCTATTGTGTGGAGTGACCCTCAGTCATATTGTCTAAGCTGCTTATCACCACAGAAATAAGATGTATATAGTAATCTTCTTATACTTGCAGAGAAACCCGAACAAGGCCAGCACTGGTCACTTGTCTGGCTGTAACAAGGTTACTGTGCAAGGAGATTTTCATGTTGGGAAAAGCAGGCTGGATATTTCCCTTTAAGTCGTGTACTTACTCCTGTCTTAGGGGGTGAATGTGGATGGTTTCCTCAGCAGTTCATGAGTCTGCCCTGTCCCCCAAAGGGAGGAGGAGTGTGTGGGACGCCCATGGTGTGTGGGTCTGAGTGCCCTGTGCAGCTGCACGGCTGCTCCCTCTGAGTTCCCAGAGCCCTGCAGGGTTCCCTGGGGCTGGCAGGGGCTGTGCAGGGAGCACGTGGGGAGTGCCGGCTTTTGGTAAAATCGAATGAGGAGATACAAGCTGTGAATCACAGGTTGACATTACATCTGGACCCCCTTCCTTTCAAAAAGGGGCCAAAAAGGCCGTCAGGGCCTCACAGCAACAGGTTCATTCCTGTTCCCTCCACAAGCTCCTTCCAGAGGCTTCCTCTTGCACATCTCCCTCCTCTACTCCTGCATGTCTTTAAGAGACAGTGGAAAGAATTAAAAGAGCCAAGGAAGAGTTAATGATCTAAAAGAAAGATTTACACCTCATGTTTAAAACTCCAGTAGTGAAGCTTTTTCCAGTAAGGAGAAAAAATGTTTCAGAAAAAACCTCTCTTTTTTCCCTGGGGACACTACAGACTAGTTACACTAGTAATTCCCGAAGTGGGATATACAGAGAGCACTTTTGGAGTGGTTCCTTGGAGAGCAGTGGCAGTCAGTGAGGGAAATTTTCTCTTGGAGAACTCTGCATGGAAAATCTGGAGTCATTAGTTCACATGAGAGGTGTCACTTTTAGGGCTCAGCTGATGGGCACCCCTGCAAAGGCATTTCTGGGAGTGCAGGAAGGGGCTGGGGTGCATCTGCAGCAGGAGTGACCTCTTGGCCTCTTCTCCATCTGGGACCAGCAGAGATTTGCATTGGCACCAGGGATCATGCAGAGCAAAACAGTTTTTAAAAATAAGCTGGGAAGCAGGCACTGGCCCAGTTCACCATCAGGCTGGACAGGATGGATGTGGACACAGCCATGGGAGGGGAGAGCAGGAGCAGGGGAGGCAGGGCAGTGATCCCCTAATACAGACAGCATTTTCCAGAAGCACAGGCCTAAGGATGAGCAATACATTTTTGGGATAAAACCAACCCCCTCAATGGTACTCAATACTTGCGGATCATATTCCAAAAATGCTCTGGGGAGAAAGTCCCTGAAACAGTGCTTAAAGGTGAGGGGCGGCTGCTGGAGTGCTCTGTCCTTGCTGCCTTGCATTTTATCTATGAGACAGATTTTCTCTGGTTTTGGTTGATGCCAGGCCTGTTGCTGCAAGGTGGAATAGCAGATCGGCTCTCCTGAAGTAATCACCTGGGACATTAAGCTGATTAGGCATGTGTGTGAAGGCAGGGAAGGCCGGGGAAACCTGACCCCAGAGGTTGTTGGGGTGCTGATTGGTCACTTGAGCAGGAAAGGACCTGCGCTGGCTGGAAATGCCTCACCCAAGACTGTCACCCTTGGACTTTAAAAAGGCAGGATCCTCAAGGCAAAGGGGACGCCCAGAGCCCGGGATCCAGCCGGGCTGTGCAGCACAGAGCACTGCTTCTGTTCTGGTCTGCCTTGGCTTATGGACGTGCAGAGTTTGATAAAGCACACACACAAAGACAAGCCACAGCACCCACCTTGCATTTCCCTTGTCTCTCAAAGGTGAATATTCTGAAAAGGCCAGTCTCCATCACAAGGTGTCAGTGACCCCATCTGCTCCTTGCACTCCCTTTCTCTTTTCCAAGGGGTTTGAAAAGCAAGAGGCAGCTCACTGCAAACAAAAAGGGGGAAATTGAGAGGCTTCACTGGTTTGGATTGCCCTGGGAGATTGATGATGATGATGATGATGAATTAGAGCACTGGGATGATGCACTGTGCCCCTCTCTGTTGGCACAGAACAAACCTGCCCCTCCCCATGTCAATGCTCACAGTTTGGCTCTCCCTGCAGTGAGTGTGTCACTGTTGATTGTTCATTTATAAAAATGAAAAGGGCACTTGAGAAGTGTGTAAAATCCTTCAGAGACAGCAGCCCCTCGGTGAGTGCCCGATGTCACAGCAGCCACGGGCAGGATGGACACAGTGCCCAGTGCCCAGTGCCCAGTGCCCAGGCCATCAGGGCCTCAAGGGGTGACCTGATGCTGCTGCATCTGCTGCATCCCTGCTGTGCCATCCTGCCTGTGCCACTGCCCAGCTCTCACACACCTTGTAAGGTTTCCTTACAAAGGCATGGTGATGGAATATCTGTTGTGCTCAAAAATCTCTTTAAAAACCAAACTACTTCTACCCAGCCCTTTGCCCTTTGGCAGATGACTTCACTCCTTTTTCACCTGCTGAACCCAGGAGTTTCGTGTTGTGAGCAGGGTGTCAGGTCTCATTTACCTGAAAGCTCTCAATACTGATAGTGCTTGCAGATACTGCTGCTGTCATGGCAACGAGGTTATTTATGCATCACAGATACCTGCTTTTCTTTTCTTCCCCCCAGTGTTGCTAAGTGAGACAGGGTCAGAGGGGCCACAGCACGGAGCAGGAAACCCCAGCCCCATAGATGCGTAGAAGCCCCCCAGACCCCGCTCCTGCCCCTGGCCTGGTGCAGCCCTGGTGCCTGCCCTCTGTCCCCGTCCCTGTGCAGGAGCAGGGTCCGAGCAGCTCTGTGGAGACGCAGGCAGCAGTGCCAGCCCCTTCCCTGCAGGCTGGGACGTGCTGGGCTGCACGCAGGGCACAGCCTGAGGGACCAGGGTGCTCTTGGACAGGCTGCCTCTGCTCACCTGCCCTCCCTCAGCTCCCTTTGTAACTGTGCTCTATGAGTGGCACTGCTCAGTGATTTAGCAGCGGGGCCACCGCAGAAACAGGCTGACAAACAAGGCTCCAGGGCTACACTTTCACTTTGGTTAAGTTCTCCTTCAAATTCTTTCTGGTTTCATCTGTCCATTTTCCATGACAACCGACAGGAACCAGAGGTCAGAGGGCAAGTGAGGGAGTTATTCATTTAAATTAGGTGAAGCTCTGTCAGCCTCAAGCACTTCCCCAGTGAAGGGTTTTCTACAGAGGAAGCCCCTTGCTGGAGGAGAGACATCACATGTTCCCTGGCAAACCTTGGTTGTTTCCCTTCACTGAGGAGCTTCTTCTCTGCACATAAATCAATTCCATTTACGTGTAATATTAGGTCCAAAAAGTGGAAAAACCTTCCCCATAAAGAGTGGAGTGAGTGGATGCCTGGAATTCACTGTCAGACCAGGACAGGCAGGAGCAGCTTTGGGCAGGCAGGGGCAGCTGTGGGCAGGCAGGGGCAGGTTTGGGCAGGTTTGGGCAGGCAGGGGCAGCTGTGGGCAGGCAGGGGCAGCTTTGGGCAGGTTTGGGCAGCTTTGGGCAGCTTTGGGCAGGCAGGGGCAGGTTTGGGCAGGCAGGGGCAGCTGTGGGCAGCTGTGGGCAGGCAGGGGCAGCTGTGGGCAGGCAGGGGCAGCTGTGGGCAGCTTTGGGCAAGCAGGGGCAGCTTTGGGCAGGCAGGGGCAGCTGTGGGCAGGTTTGGGCAGGCAGGGGCAGCTGTGGGCAGGCAGGGGCAGCTTTGGGCAGGTTTGGGCAGGCAGGGGCAGCTTTGGGCAGGCAGGGGCAGGTTTGGGCAGGCAGGGGCAGCTATGGGCAGGCAGGGGCAGCTGTGGGCAGGCAGGGGCAGCTGTGCCCCAGTGCGGGCAGGCAGGGGCAGCCCCCCAGCCCCAGGGACCCCCTTCCTGCCGGGGCTCTCCCACAGATCCCCCCCGAGCCCCCGGAGGAGCACCTGGAGCTGCCCATGCTGGAGCCAGGAGCTCATCCCGGGAAAAGCAGGGCACGTGAAGGAATAACAATACTTTCCTCTTATGTAACTCTTGCCTAAAATACTTCAAAGTGGGCCTATAGATAAATAACTGAAGATAATACAGAATTAGCTGTAATTTTGTGTGTCAGAACAGAAGTAACATTCCCCGCTGCTTCTGTGCTGGTTGGGTGTGGAAACCATCCTGGCTGTGGGACGAAATGAGGCCACGTGGCTTCACAAAGTGTGCTCACGTGCATTGCAGATACTCAATGGTTAGAGCAAAACATATTTACTGGGGAAAAACCCGCAAGAATTCTGAATAATGAATAATTGAGAAATTTTGCATTCACCCACAGGCAGTTTGCAAGGGTGGGGAGGGGGAGAGGGGAAGCAACATTTGTCAGATAAATTATTTGTGAATTAATCACTCGGCTCTCTGAAGTCGATGGGGAGCTTGCATAAATTAGACTATTCATGGAAAAGACCAAGTCTTTCTTTAATAGTGCTCTGAGAATGGTAAATTCGTTAGCTGAAAGCACTGATTATGATTCAAAGGGATAGGGAGGGGAGAAAACCAAGTCATAATTAGTCATTTAAATTGTATCAAGTACCAAGCAACTGATTTTAAACTAGTCCAAACAGAAGGGAAACGATTCGTTCTGATTAAGTCAGTCTTTCTTGCCCCTTTAAAGATTTATAAAGTAGTGTCAATAAATTATGGTTCTTGGGACTCAACCTATAAAAACAGCGCAGAAATGTAATACAAAGCAGTGTCAGACAAGTGGGTTTGATGCAGTAGATGAGAATTTAAATGTATATTTTTTAAGGAGGTGTATAATACGTCTCATGTCACCCCAATATTGATCAACTGTCACTTCTCTAACTCTCCTCCTCAGACCCGTTGTTCCCAGCTGTTTCTCTGACTGCTCTTCTAATGCTGACGTTGAACCCAGTTTGCTCTCTCATAAGCTTAATTACTCTGCAGAAGCACTTCTTGTAAAACTACGTGCTCTGGATTAATTGTGGTGCTGGTGAATTATGCAGCACACACATCAAGGCCCGTTTGGAGTCTCCCCTCTGTCCCGGTGCAGCATGTGATCCTGATTTCCTGGAGTGCAGTTTCCAGCTGTTTTCCAAGCTGAGCAGAGTCAGGGCTGATCTGTGGCTTAGGGGCCTCCTTCTGCAGGCAGTGAGTGGAAATGATGGTACAGGAGAAGATACTCGCTGCAGAATGGTAAATTCAGTCACACCGGCTCTGGGGGGATGGCGGAGGTGTTACTACATCATTAGAGTAATTGCAATTAGGAGAGCATCAGCAAAGAGCTCCGGGCCCTCTCACACCTTCACCCAAACTCTGTCACGGTGGGCTCTGGGGTAAGGATAAGGCATGGGGCAATGCTCTGGGGAGGACAGACTGCATTTAAACTACACAGTACTGAGCCTCTTCTGGGCTTGATCCAGAGCTAGCAGAGACAATAGTGTCTCACAGTAAGACCAGCTTTATTCAGGATTTCCCAGCATTTTCCATCGAGGAAGAAATGTTCTTGTGTATGTCTGGGTGCTGGGAGTGGCTGAGCTCCATTCAGCAGAGTGATGGAACAGATGCTTCAGCTTGGGTCCACACAAGTCCCACTGAAATCTGTGAGACTTAAACACATGCTCAGGCTGTTTGTCAGAGCCTGCTGGGAGTGCTCAGCACACCGTGTGTGCTCGGGCTTCCCTGCCTGGCAGCCAGGGCTGTCCTGGGGAGGCTCTAGGGGCAACGAGGGCTGTGCTGGGCCTGGAGAGGGGCTGCAGAGGGGCTGGGGGCAGCCAGGGCTGTGCTGGGGCTGTGCTGGGGAAGCTGTGGGGCAGCCAGGGCTGTGCTGAGGAGGCTCTGGGGCAGCCAGGGCTGTCCTGGGGCTGGGGAGGCTCTGGGGCAGCCCTGCTGCACAGACCTGTCCCTGACTGTCTCTGAGGCACCGTGTGAGAGCTGCCAGCTCTTTTTTCCTCCACCTGTCAGGCACTGCTGGCTCTGCCTTCCAGGTGCAGAGGGCTCTGCTTCACCAGACTCCTCCAGTCACCCAGTCCTGCCCTGCTCTATTTTCAGTACCAATAAATCTCCTGCAGACATCCCCTTTGTCACAGCCTGTTCCTCAGCTTATAGCTCCATAGATTCTTCTCTGTTCCAAATGTAATTGCTCTTCATCCTTTTTTCCTGCTGTCTGGAACCATAGCTCATCATCCTACACTTCTCATTATCTTAATTAAACCAGGGCAAGTCAAGGGCCTGTTTTATAACCTGACATTACCCTGTACATTTTTTTTAGCTTTAAAGATGTGAATTAATGCTGAGATATCTTCTTGGAGGAAATTGGCACCTCAGCTCCCTCAGTCTGCCGTACTCAGCTTGTCTGAGCAGTCTGATGTGCCCCATCCCACTGGTGAAACCCAAGTTCTGCACAGCAATCCTGCTCCTGCCTGCTGCCTCTGGTGCTCCGGGGGGGCTGCTTTGGGAGCTGTACATTGCAAACCACTGCATCTATCTCCTTGTTTGATTCGGTGTGATGTGAAGTCTGTCTGACTCTGCTCGTGCTGTGGCTGGTGGTTGGTTTGTTGGTTTTATCTGCATTTCTGACATTCCAGGTGCTGCCTGCCTGGGCAGCTGCAGCACACAGGAGCTGAGAGGCCTCAGAGCCATCCCCAGCAAGGGAGAGGAGGGAGAGAGAAGGGAGGCACTACCCTTAGCACATCTGTTTGTGATTTTATTGCACTGAAATTCACCTTTAAAATCTCATGTAAAGGAGATGTTAGTTCCAGGAGCAAACAACTGACTGCTCTGATTTTACAGAGAAGCGAGAGACTCAGATGATATTAGGCATTATTTCATTACTAAACACTGGCAGAATTTTTTCTTATTTTTATTCTGAAGTGAAAATATATTTTTAAAACTTGCCTTCCCCCCCTTCTGTCTGACCACTGCAAGACATTCAGCAATATTAGCAAATCTGATGGCTGCTAAATGACCTTATTTCCAACAGTAATGAGCTGCATTTAATAATGAATTAAACATCATTAACCAGGGAAGTTTTTGGTGAATGCTTCTTTGGTGTCATTGTGCAGCAATTATCACAAGAGTGAATAGCTCATCTCTGTCCAGCTGCACCGTTTGTCATTATTTGGAGGAGCAGTAAATCCCTCTGGTGCAGGAGGGCTAATAACATTAACTGTCACTGAGTGAGGTTTAACAAGTGTTTCTGTTCTCGTGCAGACCACAGCAACTGAGCTGCTCCATCCTGCTCCACTTTGTTCCCTGTCTGCATGGCCCAGCTAGCCTGGCTGTGTTCCTGCAGTCAATGAGAGCCTCTCTCAGTAAGATCTAACTCACAGGGACATGAAGTTTCTTTATTAAAAATTGATACATACAATTAAAGATAAAAGATGACAATGGAAGTAATGAAGCCGTTTGGTATTTGCAGTTTTTATTATACTTCTCCACTCCTTAGTAATGAGACCTTGCAGACTTCTTCATCATGTGTAGTTTTGGGGCACATTCACAAAAAAATCTCCATCCATGTCCATCCATGTCCATCCCTCTCCATCCATGTCCATCCATCTCCATCCCTCTCCATCCATCTCCATCCATCTCCATCCCTCTCCATCCCTCTCCATCCCTCTCCATCCATGTCCATCCATGTCCATCCCTCTCCATCCCTCTCCATCCATCTCCATCCATGTCCATCCATCTCCATCCCTCTCCATCCCTCTCCATCCATGTCCATCCATGTCCATCCCTCTCCATCCCTCTCCATCCATCTCCATCCATGTCCATCCATCTCCATCCCTCTCCATCCCTCTCCATCCATGTCCATCCCTCTCCATCCATCTCCATCCATCTCCATCCATGTCCATCCCTCTCCATCCCTCTCCATCCCTCTCCATCCATCTCCATCCATCTCCATCCCTCTCCATCCCTCTCCATCCATCTCCATCCATCTCCATCCCTCTCCATCCCTCTCCATCCCTCTCCATCCATCTCCATCCATCTCCATCCCTCTCCATCCCTCTCCATCCCTCTCCATCCATCTCCATCCATCTCCATCCATCTCCGTCCATCTCCATCCATCTCCATCCCTCTCCATCCCTCTCCATCCATGTCCATCCCCGTGTGCCGTCCCTCGCCCAGCAGAGCAGGGACCAGCCTGGGCACAGGGTCACTCAGGGCCTTGGCCCAGCTCCTGCCAAGGCTTCCCAGCTGCGCCCTGGGGCTTTGTGCAAACACCCTGAGCTCCTGCCAGTGTCACCGTGAGCGAGGGCTGAGCTCCTTCTCCTGCTGCTCCGCGATCAAAATATTTACAGCTCTGTAAGTGGGGCTGGCAGCAGCCCCAAAACTTTGCTCTTGATAGTAAATGTCACATTTAATATTGATGATGTGGGCTACTCGAGTCACACTTGGATGAGTTAACCATTGGGAATGACATCTATAATAGGAAACTCCTAAAATGTGAGCTCCCTTATATGCACACATGGCTTCTTTTTTATAAAAGATGCAGAAATCCAAGCAGTTCAGCACAGTTAGATGGATGCTGTTTGCTGTTGTATGACCAGGAGAAGCCGTGTGCGGTCCAGGCTGGTTTGTTATTGCCCTTGGCAGTGCCTGCAGCTGGTGGGCACAGAGGGGCACCCAGGGAGCGGAGCAGCGCTGGCACCGCGGGGCCCTGCCCTGCCAGGCCCTGCTCTGCTGCCCCTGCTCCCTGTGCAGGGTCCCCACGTGTCCCCTGGTGAGACACAGGCTGCCAGAGGCTGGTGCCACAGCAGCATTACTGCTCCTGGATTTTCTCTCTGCTGTGCACTGAGGTGGAAGTCAGAGACTTCGCAGGGATCCAGGCCAGCTCTGAGACACCGAGACGCTGAGAACCAGCTGGGTCTGCATTTTCACACCACTGACAAACAGCAGGGAGAGCAGCACAGGCATTCTGTAGTGTTCTCTGGGCACTTACCATGAAGGAGACTCTGTACATTACCAATATTACTGGGAACAAGTAAATATAAAGTTACACAGACCATCAGCATTATAGCTTGACTTTAAAGGGTTTTCTAATTATTGGGAGATAAATTTTCTACTGAGGTGTCTTGGTGCAGATGCTGGCTATTCACAGAAATCTGTACTTTGCTCAGGCCATGCTGTCAGTTCTGTCAGCTGCTGTGCTCATCAAGTCACTGAATGTTATTGTGATTATTCCACATCCCACTGTGTGATGCTCACAGTTACTCCAGAGTGCAGTAGAAATGGTTGGTTATGGGCCCCAAAAGTCCATTTTAGGTACCCAAGCAGACAGGAAGGTTCTGTAGGGAGGAGTGCTGGGCAGTAGGAATGACAACTTCTCTAGAAAGGGTTTGAAACGTGGTCATATCCAAACTGCTGTGTGTGAGGGATTTTGGTATGGCCCTCAGCCAGCTCGCAAGATTCCAAGCGAGTACATTATGTTGGAGAAAACCAAAAGTTTTCTGTTGTAAATTTACAGTTAGGTTGGAGAAAACCTGGAGAAAATACAATATTCTGTTATTCTTCTTGGCCTGGCAACTCATCCTGCTCCCACGGCAGGCATCTCTTCTGGTCAGTGCTGCACCACTGACATGTCTGTGATTAACACCTACCTCAGGTAAAAGAAATAGTAATTATTTACACTTTTTACCTCTGTGGTGTCTCTTAGCACATCTGCCAAAGTCTGCCCTGACACATACCTTCACCTAAGCCAGGAAAAGCCAACCTATCTGAGGTGTAGCTATTAACCTTCTTTTACAGATGAAGAAACTGTGCATAAAGAGAGTAAATTATTTACAAGGTCATAGAACAAATCCAAAAGGACCCAGACTATCTAACTGCAGTCAGTGTGCTTTAACAGTGAGTGCTGTTCCTCCCCACTGGGACTGACTCTCCCCCAGTTCCCCCATTCCTCCTCACTGGGACTGACTCTCCCCAGTTCCCTCATTCCCCCTCACTGGGACTGACTCTCCCCCAGTTCCCCCATTCCTCCCCACTGGGACTGACTCTCCCCCAGTTCCCTCATTCCCTCCCTGCCATGCCCAGGCCCTTTTCAGTTTGGTTCCTGTGTCACTGTGCACACTGATGTTCTCAGTCTCAATGTAGGTTTGTTTTCAACTCTCTAGCAGTCTAAATGAAAATTACAGTTGTGCTGAGGTGCTGATTTATACTAATTTGTGCTCTGTTTTGCATTGGGAAGAGCTGAGACACTGCAGCTTTCTTTAACCATTCTAATGACAGGGTTTTAAAAGCCTGTTCTGTGAAGCAGTGGGACTGATTGTTTCATCAGCCTGAATTGTGGCTGAGATAAGCTTGGTCTGTGCACACAGTAAAGCCCTTCAATCTCTGGTTATCCTGAGGGCCCTGCAAAGGGCCCTTCTGCCTGTAATCAAGTTTGAAAGTGTCAAGAGCAGGTACTGCATCAACATGGGCATCAGCAGTATCTGAGTTCATTCCTTGCATGAAGTGAGTGAGCCTTGTCCCAGGACAAAATCTGCCCTATATTGCTGGACTTCACAGGCAAATGTATCACAGTCACTTGAAGCATTATCAATGAAGAAAGAAAATACATTAACAAACCACAAAAAAGCTCTGTAGCAGGAGCAAATCAAAAATTAATTTCATGTGTAAGAAAGGGAAACACCCAAATTATGGCCTGGTCTTGAAGGTCTTACCATGAAGATCCATCCCTCACCAGATGAAGGAGCAGCCACCAAGCACAGCAGTTAATTTCCTGCAGAGGAAAGCAGATGTGGATCCAAAGACCAGAAAGAGTCACTGTAGGAGACAATCATCTGAACCAGGTGTGCTGTGAGATCCTCTGGAAAGTTCCTGGGTTCAGCCTGAGAGCAAGGGGCTCCATTCTCAGCATCACAGTTAATACCTTTTTGTTTCTCTCAGAAAGCCAGAAGCTTCTAGTGAGAAGCTCTGAACGGGCTAAAATAATATTTTTAAAGTGTTCTTCCTTTCTGTCTTTGCATCTTGCATTCAATGAGAGGAGCTGACCCCTCAGGCTCCAAGGCACAGCAGATGGGGGATTTTCCTTTCCCAAGGACAACAGAGAGTGCAGGGCACAGTGAACCTCTGGGGTGCTCGAGTGCCTGGCTGCCATTCCCTGCCTTCTGAGAGCATCCCAAGATATGCTGGGAATGACAATGACATCCTGAGAGCTGCCAAAAAATCACAAGGAACAGCTGGTAAAAATGCTCAAACCTCCCAGTGCCCTTAATATGCTGTAAACAAATCTGCTTGACTGAAACTACACACAAGGTGTTGGGAGCCTTGATTTATGGGCTTTAATCATTGTCATTCCCATCCCAGGCATCACAAACATAAAGTACATTAGGAACTAAAACCCTGCAAAAGAAATGCTCCCAGTCTTCTCAGGTTGTTGCTGATGTTTCAAAAAGACCAAGAGCTTTTCTGGAATCCAGTAAAGAAAAAGGAGTAATGAAGGCTTTTTTGCCTTACTTTGGCCAGCCAGACTGCAAGCCAGCAAGCCATCAGCATTGTCACATCCTGTGACATTCCTGCTGCTCTAGAATAGGAATGAAATATTCACACCTTTTGGCTGGGGTTTTTATTGGGGTTTCAGGAACCTACCTTCTGCCATCCACTCCATTTAAGTAATGATGACCAAAGCCCAGCTCACTTCTCAAAGATTAACAGCTTGCTGGAAATATTTGATTGTCTGAGAACAGAACTGAAGGATGCTGCAGCATGTTCCTCACTCCCAGGAGAGCCCCAGAGGCCAGGATTGATGCTGTCAATTACAGGATTAAAATCCCAGTGTGTCCCAGTGCAGAGGTGGCTGAATTCCAGTGGGGAGAGAGCAGTTTAAAGCCAAGGACACATGGCTTTGGCAGCAGGATGGAAACTGGCTTAAAGCTGCTGTGAAATCATCATGACTTATTATCATGGGATCCTGACACCTTGCAGAGAAGCAGCACTAAGTTATTTGGCACTGCTGGTTTTTGGAAATGCAGGAGCAGCAGGAGCAGGGCTCAAGGAAGGTCCTGCTGTGGCTGGTGCCTTGGCCTGGGCATGGCAGCCCAGGGTGCAGGGCTGTGTGGGCACAGGTGTTTGTGTCACTGCACACAGGGTGGTTTTCTCCTTACACCCAGCCTCCTGCTCCTTGTCTCCATGCACATTTGATCTCTCATTCAGGGCATTAAGGTCATCAGCAAAGACCTGTTGCAGTTGCATCCTTGTCCCTCTCATGCTCCCCTTTCCATTCTCTAAATCCCTGATCACACATTGGGACTGCTGGGGCTATCCTGTGCAGGGCCAGGAGTTGCCCTCCAGTGATCCTGGTGGGTGCCTGCCAACTCAGAGTATTCTGGGATTAAGTGGTCACTTTAAAACACCAATTTCAGCAGCTCTTCCTGCTCCTCACAGCCTCCCATGCCCAGCACTGAAGCTCAGCAGCGCTGTCAGGTCCTTTCTCTCCCTGCAAGGCGTGCTCCAGCCTGGCAGGGCAGGGATTAGAGCTTGGACCGGCTCCTCTAGTGACAAACACGTGCTCCAGCCCTCAGGGCATGGCAACAACCTCTCCTTCTCCCTTTTTTCCGACGGGAAAGGCCTGCCCTGGTGTAGGTGTCCATCTTCTGGAGGTTCCACGCCTGCCTTTTACGGTGATGTTTAGCTCTGCCCCAGCCCCGGGTTGCTCCTGCTGCCTGGGGCTGGTCTCAGGTCTGTGATCCCATTCCTCAGGCATTTAACTCTTTGCCTAAAAAACACAGGAGGTGCAGCTGGGACAGGGCTGAGCTCTGGGCTTGGATTTCACTGCCACACGAGCTGGGTGCCAGGGGAGACAGAGCCCGAGAGCCTGAGCAGGGCTGGCCCTCCACCACCCTGCTGCACCTCTTTAATTCAAGTGGTGACTCACAGCCTGGAACAATTAGGTAGATGTCATATGCAGCTAGTGAGTGGTATTTTTCAGTGTTCATTTTACTTACTGTATTATATTATATTATATTTTGATTTATAATTATATATACAGTGCATTCCTTTCCTGGCCTTCAGGCATCCTTGCCAAAATTAAAAAGTACAGTTAGCAAAACTAAAGCCAGCAGAAGCTCAGAGCTCTCTGTGAGAAATAACCAGTCAAACAACTCCTTTTTTTCCCTACCAATTCTTCATATATTGTCTGTTCTCCTTGCATTTCCTTCCCATAAACCTCTGCATGAGGAGAGCAGCCCCTGCACCTAGCTCTTGGCCCCACAACAGCAATGCAGAGAGCAACAAAACAGCTCCAACTCATTCTTCAGATCCAGGGGCAGCATTTGTTTGTATTTTCAAGTATTCCAAATACTTCTGCATTGTACTCCTGGAGCTTTTACTGCTGGGAGGGATTGTGTGTGATCCTTAGGTGGGATTTGCAGGTGCTGGTGGGAGGGGGTGCAGTGAAGCATCACCCTGTTCTCTGGAAGCCCTTCTTGGTCAAGGAAATTCAGTTTGCTCTGAGCAGGATTTGGGGGCCCAGGGTGGGGTTTTTGGAGAGTTGAGGGGGCAGTAATGTATTCTCAAGGTAATCACACTTGATTGTATGCAAATAACTATTGCCCACTACCACACGTGATCAGAACCTCCGGGGACAAATTCCTGCCGCTGGATATGCACAATGGGATCTTTAGGATCGAGGGTTTTGTGTTTGCAGAATGAGCAGGGATGAGGTGGTGGAACAGGCAGGGCATGGCTGGCACTGGGTGTTTGCCAAGCCAGGTGCAGACCCTGCTGTGCTGCCCCTGTGGTGCTCCTGAGGACAGAGTCACCTGCTGGGGAATTTCCTATTGTACCACCTCTCTCTGCTCATCCCCAGCCTAAGCAGGCCAGGTGACTTCCAAGGACTGGCATTACCTTGCCATGTACAACACACTGAGGAAGGCACTGGGTTTTGCTGGATTTTGCAGTTTGGGAATGTTTGTGCTCAGGCTGGAGGTGGGTCTGTGCCACGGACAGCAGCTGGCAAAGCTGAGGGCAGAGGGCTGGTCCCTCTCACCCTGAATTTGATGCTTCAGGCCCAGCTTCTCTTCTCACCAGTTACTGCTGGTTACAGGAGGTCACTCTTGCCATGGGTTCATGTGCTAGGGAGAGTTTTGCTTTCTCTGGGACAGATTTAGACTCTCATTTAATAAGCACAATTATAGCTGCTGTTTTGGTGTGTTGATGAAGCTTCCAGATGGCTAATTGTGTGTCTTGAAGAAAAAAGAAACTCAGCATCTGATGGATCCAAATCCAACAGAGAACAATACCTCTGGCTCTGGGACCGCCAGATTCCTCATTTTAAAAAATAGATGTTGCCTTTGATGTGGTACAATGGCTTAAGAATTTATCCATGCAGCAACTGAGACAGGAGTATAAAAGGCATGTGAGGATTTCACACGTGGGAGGATGCTCTGGTTCGTGCAGGGACCCCTGGACTGTCCAGCAGGCAGGCAGCTGCAGTCCTGGTGCCCATGGCCCTGCCAGGCTGTGCCCAGGGCCTTGCCAGGCTCTGTGTGTGTGCCCAGGGCCCTGCCGGGCTGTGTGTGTGTGCCCAGGGCCCTGTCAGGCTCTCTGTGTGCCCATGGCCCTGCCAGGCTGTGCCCAGGGCCCTGTCAGGCTGTGCCCAGGGCCCTGCCAGGCTGTGTGTGCCTGGTCCCAAGGAGCCAGCCAGCCTTTGCCTAGCTATTCCAACTGCTGGTGTCAGCGTGAATAAACCATGTTCCTTTTAAGCCACCACAACTCCTGACAGCTACAGTGCTGTAAATAAAGCAGCTAATGCAGATGCTAATATTAATTCTCATGACCCAGTTGTGCTGCACTAATAGTATCTGGGTTACCAGCCAGCCAAGACAAAAGCACAAATATTTAGCCTGTCTCAGTCTGTTACACCAAAAAAGCAAGCATTTGAAGATATTAATTTCTAGAGCTACATGTCAGACGTGCCCTCCATTAGGAAAAGGCACAAGGAAGCTCTGAAAAAGTCGCAGAAATCCATGTTTAGTGGTGGTTGGCAGTTAAGCCATGCTGGCCATGCACAGGGTGATGCCAGCACCTCATGCTGTGCTGTAAATGTGCTGTGACATCCTCGGGTCAGGGGTGGTCCTGTCCAGGCCTGGGCGTGCATCACACAGAGTGCCACTGCAGGGGGACATGTGCTGTGTGCAGGGCTGAGAGCTGTGCTGGGTTTTTTAAAGCAATGGTTAAGACTTTAGTTAGCAATGTTAGGATTTCAGGATAATCATCCATTTTGCCCTCTCCAGCTGCAGCTGCTCTGTCCTTGGTCATCCCTTTGATTTCTGCCCAGGAAAGCTCTGTGATATTCAGCTTTTCCTGGAGGCATCCAAAGACTGTCAGGTGTGAAAAGCTTTTGGGAGAACCGTGGCAGTTGTCACCCAGCCTCATGCAGCTGGAATGAAGCAGCTGGGCCATTCCAGGCTGTCCTGGCACCGTGGCACAGCCCGGGGCAGCTGCTCGGGCTCCAGGGCTGCTGCACCCCAGCTGTCTGGCACTGGCTGTAGGTGTAAAGCTGCTGCTTTGCACAGCCTCTCCAGAAGGGCCAGGCTCACAGCCCCGCTGATCAGCACCAGGTTTCTTTATCCTCGCATGCCGGAGTGTGAGAGCAGCCTTCAGTCTGGGCACTGCCGAGTGCAGGGCAGAGCTACTGCCACAGGTGTGTGGGCATGGGCTGGGCTCTGTCATCAACAATCACTGACACAGCCCTTCCTGCAAAGCGCTTGGTGCATTTACTCGAGCCAGCTGACTGAAGCCAGGGGACAGCCAGGGCTGTGTGGGACAGGTGTTTGTGTTTTCTATCATAACTGACCCTGCGGCTGCACAGAGGCACAACTGAGCTGCTCACAGCGGGCTTGGAGGCTTAATTAGGCTCCTAGTGTTCTGTAAAGTTCACTCCACTGCTCGGTGGAGGACAGTTTAGGATAAGCATAATAGGATTACTGCTGCTATATGCAGCTGCCTAAGCCAGGAAGTCCTGGTAATGGGCCTTTACCCAGCAGGAAAATCGTTTCAGAGGATGCTTTTTATAACCCGCAGTTACGCAGGCTGTGAGTGCTGGCAAGGGTGTCCTGAGCCCCAGCCAGCCCAGGTGAGCCCTGGGGGACAGCACATGTTCTGTCACACCGGGTTTGCCCCTGACAGCCACAGCCAGCACCTGCAGCACCGAGTCCTGAGCCCTGCTCAGCCTGTCCCAGGCTCCATAGGGAATGTCTGCCTCGAAGGCCACGCTGGGATCCCCTCCTGCCCTGAGCTGGCCCCAGCTGGATGCTGGATTTTATCAATGCTGTACTTTTAACACGTTAGTGGTCAGTGATTTTTGGAGGCAGCTGTTCCAGATGTCGAGAGCACCGTGGTTAGCAGGGACACCAGTGGCTGGGCAGGGAGCTCGGGCTCAGGCAGCCCAGCCCCGCACACGGGCTCCTCTGAGGCTCCTGGCACTGCTCAGGGGCTGTTCCGTGTCTCCCCAGGAGCAGGGGCAGAGCTCAGCTCTGAGAGAGCATTCCCCTGATGCTGCTCCCCACGAGGCTGCTGTCCTTATCCCTTCCTTTTCTGCAGCAGCAGGTGATTCACAGATAAAACAATCGGTGCTTATACACACACAGACGGCTAGGAGCTAGTCTTAATCTTTCCAAATCTCTTAATATACCTTATGTATACAATTTGGAACTTGCAGATTTAGCAGGATAGATTGATTTCATGCACTATCTCAATGGAAAATGACATTAGTAACTGTGTTCTTTTTTTATTTTATTTTTTCCCCTGTCTGAGCTGCTGCAGGGCACCGAGCTGGGGCCTGTCTGCCCAGGGCACTGCAGCACTGAGGGCAGACCAGGTCCCCTGATTGTGTCTGGTGCTCTTGTCTGGATTATATAAAGCCTAAGATGTGGTACAGCCTTAGGAGAATTTGGCCAAATCACTGCATATGCACTTGAGCATATGTTATAACCAATCACTTGGAATGGTTGTAGTTATTTTTCACAACTCCCCCAAAATGGAGAAAATGGACGAGAATTGAGTGGGTCATGTGGATTGACAGGGGAAGCTGCTATGACAGTTTGAGACAGATGACTCAGGGTTTTTGCTTTATGGTTTTCTGCATTTCACCGCCAGGAATTTCCAAGGGGTTCTCCAGTAAAAGCAGGCAGGCAAAAATACAGACTCGCCTCATCAGCCATCCCATAGCAAGCCGTGCTCCCGTCCCTGAGCTCTGCTCTCCTCCCCAGCCCTGCCGGCACCCGCGCCACACCGAGCTGGCCCCGAGCTGGCCCTGAGCTGTCCCCCCAGTCTGTCCCTCTGAGCTGTCCCCCCAGTCTGTCCCCGAGCTGTCCCCCCAGTCTGTCCCTCTGAGCTGTCCCCAAGCTGTTCCCGAGCTGTCTCAGGGTGTCTGGCTCCCCGTTCCCGTGGGGAAGCGGTGCTGGTTTCTCTCTCAGAGCCCAGGAAATCCTGGCAGCCTCAGCCCGGAGCTGCAGAGCTCCCAGCTCTGTTTGGATACGGGCATTGCATCTTCACTCACGATGCTCTGACTCCACACCCAGCAAAGCCTTCTACGTTTCTTGCCTTTGCCTTCAGAAGAAAAAATGTTTCCACTGCGTAAATCAAGCTATGGCCAACCCGGACTATTGTTTGGTCTATGTTTTTATGTCCCTTTTAATAATATACATGTCAACTCTGCCATTTCCCATCTGTTAGAAAATGCCTGGGTTTACACATTACCTCATTAGTCTTTCTGTCTATCTGGCATTTTTTCCATCCTACAGGCTCGTCACTCCTTTTACATCACTGATTAAATCGTTTGTTTAGGCCATTAGCAACGAGGCTTAGTGTTTTTATACTCCTGGCTCCATAGGAGGTGATGGGAGAGGGCCGAGGAAGGGGGAATAAGTAAACTTTTAAGCCTCAACCTGGGGATATCAGAATGGAGAGCACAAGGAACATATATTTTATGGTGGCACTGTCACAAGCAACGGCAGAGCTGTGGCTTTGTGTCAAGAAACATTGTGCAGAGTTTCTGTGCTTGTTTTTTGGAGCAGCCCAGAAACCTCCTGCAGCAAGCAGCCACAGCTGGCTCCTCTGAGGCTGTTCCCTGGGAAAACGAGTCCGGGGTGGTGCCCCGAGCGGGGCAGGGTGGGCACGGCCCGGAGCAGGGTGGCACAGCCTGGGGCAGGGCAGGCACAGCTCAGAGCAGGGCGGGCACAGCTCGGAGCAGGGTGGCACAGCCCAGGGCAGGGCGGGCACAGCTCGGAGCAGGGTGCACAGCCCAGGGCAGGGTGGCACAGCCTGGGGCACGGTTTGGAGCCCAGGGCAGGGTGGGCACGGCCCGGGGCAGGGTGGCACAGCTCGGAGCAGGGTGGCACAGCCCAGGGCAGGGTGGGCACAGCCTGGAGCAGGGCAGGCACAGCTCAGAGCAGGGCGGGCACAGCCTGGGGCACGGTTTGGAGCCCAGGGCAGGGTGGGCATGGCCCGGAGCAGGGCAGGCACAGCTCAGAGCAGGGCGGTCACAGCTCGGAGCAGGGCGGGCACAGCTCGGAGCAGGGTGGCACATCCCGGGGCAGGGCGGGCACAGCCCGGGGCACGGCTCGGAGCTCGGGCCAGGGTGGGAAAGCCCAGAGCACGGCTTTGCCAGGGTTGGATTGCCCTGCTGCGGTGTCACCCAGCGGGGCTGCTGCATTAGGGCTCCACAGCTGCCTCCGCACGCTGGGAGTTTTGTGCAGGTGTCATTTAACCCAAAGCTCTTGCTTGGCATCGCAGTGTTTTACAGGATTACTTTAATATATGTTTACAGGATTATTTTAAAATATGTTTAAATTGTTTCAAATTACAGATTGGCCCCCAAAAATGCTTCCTAAACTGGGGTTACCCTTTTAAATATAGGCATTGAAGCCTTGGCTGGGCTTTACTGGGTACCTCGTGTGTGGGGGTTTTCTGGGGACAGGTAAGGACAGCAAGAGACTGTGACAGCTCCAACCTTTACTGGAGCAGCAGGGGACCCATAACCCCTCTAAAGCAGGGCAGGAGATGGGCCTGGCTCCCTCCAGGCTGCCACCAGGTGGATTCAGCTCAGGTTGGTGGAGCCAGGTGGGTTCCTGGCCTTGCTCGGGACAGCCACAGGTGCTGCTGGGTGTGCTGGCACCAGCCCTGTGCAGCCGTGCCCGGGATGGGCTCGCAGTGACCCTGGCGCAGGAGTTCAGCTTTGGGCGTGTGACAGGGACTGGGCTTTTCTGTGAGCTCCAGGGGCCACAGAGCCTGTGAAGGTGGGCACAGGGCAGGGCACGGCCAGGTGGGCTGTGCACGCTGGGTGCAGCCCTCTCACCTGCCCCAGCCTCACACCCAGCATCATGCCCAGCCTCACTCCCCAGCGCTCTCACCTGCCCCAGCGCTCTCACCTGCCCCAGCCTCACACCCAGGCAGGGCAGCCCTCGGGGCAGGGCTCGTCCCTGGGGCTGCAGCCCAGCCCAGGAGCTCCCTGAGCAGCACCAGAGGCACAAACCCCAGGGAGATCCCTGACACCACCTGCCCGGGCACGAGGGAGGGACTCTGCACCGAGCCACCACCTGGAGCCCGTCCGCTGGGGCTGGCACGGCGCTTCCCTGCCAGGAAAAGAACACGAACAGAGTTATTTTCCTCAGAATAATAACACAGAGAAACAGTGACAAAGCCAAGAACATTGAGATGGTGACAGCAAAAGCCTGGCTTAAATACCCCAAAATAACATCTGCCAGAGCCTGATTTCAAAGCAGCAGCTGTTGCCCGGAATAAAAACACAAAACTTTCCAAACGGTATTAAGAGTGATAATACAAAAAGCAGCTCTTTAATGAAAGCTTTCAGGTGCATAAATATGGCTCTGTGCACACGTGAGAAAGGATTTCTACAATTTTTATAAGGTTACTTATTAGTTTATCTGGCCGGTACATCCAATAGCTGACCCAGTGACCCATCCTTGGGTCAGCCCCTTGGAGTTGGTCCAGGGGTTTCTTTGCCCCAGCGCTTTTTATGTCTTTGAAGTTCTGCTGAAAAACAAGATTGTTAGAAATTATCTTCTTAAGAATAAGAATAAACAGATTTTAAAGAATGTGTTAGTCAGGGTTAGTTTGCCGTGAGAAAAGTCAGGAAAATTACTAGAAACCAGACAACTAGAGATTAAAAATCTACAAGGCTGCAAATATATGAAAAATATATAGAAAGCTAAAAAATCTTTAGGGATCACAGCCACTGCACGGCAAACATAGAGACTTGGCCATTGTTACTTTTTTCTTCAAAGTAATTTTTTTTTAACAATAACACATTTTTGTGTGAAACTGTCCAATCCCCTCCAAATTTCCCACTTCTTTTACATCTTCCACCATATTCACATAAAAGGAATTTGGCTGCAATTGTTTTCTGCAAACAGCAAGTTTGGAAGGGGATACAAGATCCAAGTGGGATTCTACTGAGCATCCAAACCTGCAGGGAGAAGTCTTGGAAGAGAGAGGTGAGCCCTGCAAGGGGCACTCCAGGGCGCTTCTCCCAGGCCACCTTTCCCAGGGACTGAGCATGGTCCCACACTAGCTGTGAGCTCGTTTCTTTGTGAAACAATTTTGGTGCAGAGAGGGGAGGTTTTGCAGGAGGTGGCGCTGAGAGGAGGACGCCCATTACTCCCTGTATTGCAGACTCTGGAAATCCTGTTTGAGGGAGTTCTGCTCAGGCTGCAGGGTGGGAGGGGGCTGATGGGCTCCACTCCTGGGGTGCAGAGGCACAGGGAGGGTCCCACACTGGGCCCCTGCACATGGAGCCAAACCCACCCAGCGTGGCCCCAGCCGCTGCTCTTGGCAGCCTCAGCTGCCGCCTGACAAAGCCACCCTGCTGTTTGTTGCTGTTTGTGTTAATAATGTTTTGGCAATTTTCAAGAGTTGTTTTATTTGAGAGATTTGAAAGGTAAATTGTCAGGAACTCAGTGCTCTCCCATGGAGAACTGAAACAATCCAGGAGCACAGCTTTGCCGCTAATTTTCTTCCTTTGTATCTTCATTACTCCTCTCTTTGGTAACTGGGATCTTTAGTAGGTTTGTGGTTTAACTGGATTTTGGAGCAAAACCTAGAGGTGCAGAAGGGGATGGATTGGATTGAGACATCTCTAACAGGACCCATCGCTCCCTCTCCTGCCCTGCTGACAAAGTGTGTGTGGGGGGTTTTTATTTGTTTCCAGCACTATCACTCTTGCACGTGGCAGCTCTAGTACAGCCAAGCACCCTTTCACACCTCCAAAAGCAGGATGCCAGCCAGAATGCCCCGTGTGTCTGCTTTGACATCCAGCTTGCCCAGAGCCAGTCAAGCCAAGTTGCAGCAGCAGCTCAATTTCTGGCTTACCCACCCCAGTGAATTCACCCCAGCCCGAGCCCAGCCTGCTCCTGGCAATGCCGAGCTAGGGAGCCCCTTCCTGCACAAACCCAGCCCTACTCATCAGTCTGATCAGATGCTCTTGCCCAGAGCATAGCAGAAACCTCTTGTCAAAGATTGGAATCTCATGAGAATCTTTGCAAAGCAGGGTAATTCTCTAGGGTACTGCAGGGAATAGTGTATAAGAGCTTAGTTAAGAAAAATGTTTTCTGTGAGGCATTTTTACCTCTGCATTTTTGCCACCATCTTTTCCGTGGTTGCCCAGCCAGGCCAGATGAGGTTGGCCAGCATGGCACAGAAGTTCAGGATTCACTACTCCCATATTTTTTTTTGCCTTGTGCTTTCAGTGGCCGCTGCTGAAAGTTACAGTTTAGGAATTTCCAGGTGGAAATACTTCAGGAACAGGTTGTAATTTTCATGTAATTTGCACAATTACATCTTGCAAGCCTTGAATTTAAGCACAGGAAAAGCTGGGACCAGAGCACAGTTGCTGCTCAGTTACAGAACTGAAGCAAGTTTTTGGTGTGTGCCACGAGCAAGGGTGCCCCAGGCACTGCTGTTCTTTAACCCTGGCTGGGATGGTTTGGTTCCAGCTTGTTTCCACTCACCACTGATATAATTAAATCATCTCTGCCCAATGGATTTTGGTTTTTTAAGTGTGTTCCTACAATGATCAAAGGATTGTTTCATGTGGTGGGTGAGCAAAAGAAGCTCTCAAGGTCAAATCCAAAACAGCCTAAAGATTCTGGGATTTGGATCTGACCTCCAGCAACAGCAATGAGCCAGGAGAAGATGAGCAGCTCAGGAAGTAGAAAATGAAGCTTTTGAAGCCAATAATGCCCTCTGGCAGTGAACAATCAATTGACAGAGAAATGGGAAAGAGAGAGAGAGCGAAAAGAAGTCAGACCCTTGTGCCTGGCTGCAGGAAAGGCAGGACATTCATAAATAGAAAGCAGCACATTTTCTCCTTCCTCTGCCTTTCCCAGGGGAGAGTGGCCATGGGAACAGCCACGCTCTGAGCCCCAGGGCCAGGGCAGGCAGGACAGAGCAGACTGACACCACCTGCAGCAGGTTAATTGGCACTCACGGCCCCAGCGCCCCTGCCCGAGGACTCCTGTTTCTTTCCAGGAAATAAAGGCAAACAATTGGCCAAGATGAACTGCTCTGCGCAGTCTGGCCGCTCAGGACGCCGTGGGAATTGCCAGCTCATTCCTCATTCCATGTAACACATGGAGAGAGAGCCCTCAGCTGCCAGGGATGCTCATTCACGTCCCAGCCAGACTGCAGCCCTGCAAAGGTTATTCCTAGATCCCTTGATAATTTTTATAAACTTCTTTCCCTGGCATGCTGAGTGCTTTTTCCCTTATTATTTTGCCTTCTTTAAACAGCTCCCGGTTTGGCCTGGGCTTGTTTCCCCCTCAGCAGTGGGTTTCTGCCTGTGCTGGGCTCACCCTGTGCTCATTTCCAGCCCTGTCCCACAGCAGGTGACAGTCACAAGTGCTGCCCGTGGCAGATGCTGGGTCCCGTGTGCGAGTTCAAGTGAGGTTCAGCTTTGCTGTTCCAGTATCTGCTGCTATGATAAGGAGTCGGTCCAATCAGCTCAAATTAAGGGCTCAGGAGGGCTCAGCCCTTCAGAGAAGTACATTCATGACAAGATTAATTTCTGCTACCCAGTGTACAGTGTGGCACTGTCCTCTATTAACATACAAACCCTGAATTAAAAAAAAAAGTAACTGAGAAATGCAGTAAAATCCAGTGAGGTGTGTAATTTCCCTTAATGTTCAATGCTGCTCTTTGCTATTCTTCACTTGGATTAAAATCAGATATACCACCTGGCACTGTTCAGCTGCTGCTTAGAGGAAACCTTTCTCTTTCCCTCCCCTCTCTGCAATAACCCTTCACCAGAAGGCAGCACACCTGCATTTTCCAAACAGTTTCAGGTGACTTTTATTAGGGCAAAGTGCAAAATGTCAGTAAGCCAACCACTAAAAATCAAACAGCCCGACCCCTCCAAGAAACAAAACAAACCCCAGCTCTGCTCCCTATCGCAATGGCCAGTGGGGCTTTGTGTTTCTTTCCCTTCTGTAAATGCCCTTTCCAGGGGGGATGAGAGCAGCAGGGGCTGCTCTGGCAGAGGCAGTGCTGTGGTGTCTGCGCTGTTGGCATGCAGGGATGCAGGAAAGGCTGGCAGAGCTTCTGCTGGGAGAGCCAAGGGCTGCCCAAGCTGGTGTTTGTTTATCCTGGGCTTTGTTGTCCATGTCCAAAGTCAGCAAGCATGGAGTGAATATTCCCAGACTGCCAGAGAACACTTCAAAGAGTTTGAGCATTTTCTGAGCTCAAATTGAATTTTAAAAAACCTCAAAAGCAACACAGCAATAAACAAACAAAAAAGAAAAGAAAAAAAAGAAGAAAAGGCACCCCAACAAAGAACTAAGTATACATCTCCACAGTTCTGTTTCATCTTCTGTATTTATAGCAAGAATGCATCAAAACTCTCATAGTGAGGCAAGATCAAACTCTCTTACTGAACTGCTGATGTAGAGCTGCTTTTGTGTTCACACAGATTTGCTGTCCACTGGCACTACTTACCACTTGCTATGGCCCCATGCTAATATGAGTGATTTGTTGCCAAGGATTAGTTTTTAGCAGCTTTTGTAAACAGTTTGTATACAGTTGTTGCTATTTATTAAATATGTGACATCCAATCCAGTGTTTGGTGCTTATAAAGGGAAGAACCATCTGTGCTTGAGATTAAAACACTTCAATCACGTTGTGCCAGAGCTGTCAGCGAGGGTTCCGTGCTCTGCTCTAGAGAAAAGCCTTGGGAACCCTGGCTTGGAAAGGTGAACTCCTGCATCCAAGTCCTTTGTGTGACACAAGGCTGCCTGCCCGACAGGAGGAGGGCTCTGGCCATGGTGGAGAGAAACAAAAAGGTTTTAGCAGAATAAAGAACTGAGAGCTGGGAAGGTGCTGAGAGCTTGGAGTGATTCTACCAGTCTGCTTCCCAGAAGCAGAAGCTCCACAAGTCTCTTTTGGAAAAAAAGAAGAATGTTAATATTCAATTTCTTTGCAGGGCACTGCAAGGGTGGCAGCTGTAATCCCTTGTGTGAGCCCCAGGTTTTGCCATCAGTGCAAGAGGTGCCACCAAGGTTTCTCTTGGATCAGGCCGAGCGTCCAGGCAAGCCCTGCTTGAAGGCTGCACCCCAAGGACAGCCTGTGAGGCAGCAGAAATGCCTCAGCCTGAATTTTATGCCCTTATCCCAGGCATCAGTTCAAAAAAGGAAAATAATGCCCTCTGAAATGCAGTGGAGCAGCCCCAGGAGCTGCAGCAGCTGAGGGAGCTGAAGGCAGCCCTTGGGAACAGCCCAGGCACACCTGGACACCTGACATCTGAGACCTGATACCTGACATTTGACATCTGACATCTGACACCTGGATGCATGGACACACAGCTGATAGGGCCCTGCTGGTATCAGGATCATTCAACAGGAGAGGATTTTGCCCCTGCCCTTCTCTCCTCAGGGATTTACTGCTCCTGCAGGCTTCCCTGTCTCTACACAATGCCATTGGTGTGGCTGATGCTGGTAAATGGATTTGCCACTTTTCCTAACACATTTCTGGAAGAAATGTTAAACAGGTAATTGTTTTTTGCAGGCAAAACATCACTTGGGCTCTGTTCTAATTTTCTCTCTATGTGGCCACTCAGGATGGTATCAATGACTTGGTAAATCTCCCTGCAGCAAGACTAATTATGCATTTTGGTGAGAAAGCAGCAGTGGAACTGGTTTAGTCTTCCAAAAACTCTACACTGTAATATGCAGGACTAATGTGCTTCAGATTTGAAAAGAATTAATATCAATTATTCTCATGCATATTCATGAGAGGAAGACTGGTTTAGCAATCAAGCTAATAGTTTTTTGCTTAATTACATTTAGTTGATTTCATGCTATCTTGGCACATTCCTGATTGAATTTAACCATTAAAAAAACCCCTCCCACAACTACTCCTGCGAACAGCAACACTTGGAGCTCAGCATCCGCTGTAAATAGTGTCTGAGGCTGAGCAGACTGCTCTCGTGGTGGGAGTGCAGCACGAGCATTGTCTCTGCCTGGTGCAGGGCAGAATCCCAAAGGATCTTCGAGAGCTGCTCTCAGGCACTCAGCAGTGCTGAGGTGGAAGGCAGGCTTTTTGTTGCTTTATATTTTTGCTTTATTTTTTTGCTTTTTCTGAGTCCAAACCTCTGTCTGCTTAAATGCAAGGCAGTTGGTGGGAAAGGGAGATGAACCTGAGAGGGGCCAGGGGGAGGTTCTGTCCGTGCAGGGGTGGGGAGCCTGGCCCCAGTGGCAGCTGCAGGGGCTGCAGGGGCACAGGGGTGCAGGGGCACAGGAGTGCAGTGGCACAGGGCTGCAGGGGTGCAGGAGGTGCAGGGCTGCAGGGGCTGCAGGGGCACAGGGCTGCAGTGGCACAGGGCTGCAGGGGCACAGGGCTGCAGGGGCACAGGGCTGCAGGGCTGCAGGGGCACAGGGCTGCAGGGGCACAGGGCTGCAGGGGCGCAGGAGGTGCAGGGCTGCAGGGGCACAGGGCTGCAAGGGCACAGGGCTGCAGTGGCACAGGGGTGCAGGGCTGCAGGGGCACAGGGCTGCAGGGCTGCAGGGGCACAGGGCTGCAGGGCTGCAGGGGCACAGGGCTGCAGTGGCACAGGGCTGCAGGGGCACAGGGCTGCAGTGGCACAGGGCTGCAGGGGCACAGGGCTGCAGGGCTGCAGGGGCACAGGGCTGCAGTGGCACAGGGCTGCAGGGCTGCAGGAGGTGCAGGGCTGCAGGGGCACAGGGCTGCAGTGGCACAGGGCTGCAGGGGCACAGGGCTGCAGGGGCACAGGGCTGCAGGGGCGCAGGAGGTGCAGGGCTGCAGGGGCACAGGGCTGCAGGGGCACAGGGCTGCAGGGCTGCAGGGGCACAGGGCTGCAGGGCTGCAGGGGCACAGGGCTGCAGGGCTGCAGGGGCACAGGGCTGCAGTGGCACAGGGCTGCAGGGGCACAGGGCTGCAGGGCTGCAGGGGCACAGGGCTGCAGTGGCACAGGGCTGCAGGGCTGCAGGAGGTGCAGGGCTGCAGGGGCACAGGGCTGCAGTGGCACAGGGCTGCAGGGGCACAGGGCTGCAGGGGCACAGGGCTGCAGGGGCGCAGGAGGTGCAGGGCTGCAGGGGCACAGGGCTGCAGGGGCGCAGGAGGTGCAGGGCTGCAGGGGCACAGGGCTGCAGGGGCACAGGGCTGCAGGGCTGCAGGGGCACAGGGCTGCAGGGCTGCAGGGGCACAGGGCTGCAGGGGCACAGGGCTGCAGGGGCACAGGGCTGCAGTGGCACAGGGCTGCAGGGGCACAGGGCTGCAGGGGCACAGGGGTGCAGGGCGGGCGGGATGCCCTGGCCCTGGGGCAGTCTCCGCCCGGCTCTGTGTGTACAGCTCTCCCCCAGGGAAGGGCCAGGCTGTGCAGCGCCGCGCTGCCATCCCAGCCTGTCCGAGAGCAGCACCGTGCACAGAACAGCACAGGGTGGCACGGTGGGAGCAGGGGGAGGCAGCAGAGGCAGCTCGAGGGAAGGGCCTGGTCTGGAGCTGGCCCCGGAGGATGCAGCAGGGCCGCGCTGGGCTGACCAGGGCTGGGGGGCTGGCATGCTCCCAGTGGTGCTGCTGGCTGGGGTTGCACCATCCTGGGCACAAGGCAAAGCCAGGAGGAAAACGGGAAACTTCAGCTTCCATGTGCCATTTATTTGTTTTCTTTTTTGACTTCCCCCATGCTTGCAGCAGCAGAAATAGGACAGATGCTGCCCTCTCATCCTCTCCTGAGAACTGTCACTGTGCTGATGTCTAAAGGCAGTGTGTGTTTTTCAAGTTTGCCTTTTCAGTATATTCATTCATCTATAATTTCCTTCTCCAGCACACCATTTACATCTGGGCTTTGCTCTGAAAGAAGACTGACACCATTTATCATTTGATGGGGTTTGATAGCTCTCTGACAACTAAGCATGTTCTTAGGAGTATTAAAGAGTTTACAGCCAGCTCTGCCTGAGGGCAGCTCTGCCCACCAGCCCTGAGTCAGCAGCTGTAGCTGCAGCTCCCTGGCATTGACATAGGATCAGCACAAGTATCCTCTTTTAACTAAATAGACTTGCTCTCTCAACAGATAAACTTATTACAGCTGTAATTGAAATCAAATAATTAAACATTATTCAATCTTGGCTTTTCCAGGCAAATGTCAAAATTAAGATCTCATATGTTTCCAAAGCAAAACACAAGTGACTTTATCCTGATCCTGGTTTTATGGAGGTTATGCTGTGCAGTAGTGCTTGCAGAGGAGTGCAGGGGTTTGCCTTCCTGCAGGTCTGTGTCCTCAGGGAGCTGAGCTGGGTGTGCAGGGGCACTCAGGGAGCTGGGCTGGGTGTGCTCAGGGCACTCAGGGAGCTCAGTGTGTGTGCAGGGGCACTCAGGAGCTCAGTGTGTGTGCAGGGCACTCAGGAGCTCAGTGTGTGTCCTCAGAGAGCTGGGCTGGCTGTGCAGGGGCACTCAGGGAGCTGGGCTGGGTGTGCAGGGGCACTCAGGAGCTGAGCTGGGTGTGCTCAGGGCACTCAGGGAGCTCAGTGTGTGCTCAGGGCACTCAGGAGCTGGGCTGGCTGTGCAGGGCACTCAGGGAGCTGAGCTGGGTGTGCAGGGCACTCAGGAGCTCAGTGTGTGTGCTCAGGGAGCTGGGCTGGCTGTGCAGGGCCCCTCCAGAGCTCACAGCTCCTGGGGCAGGGGGCTCCTGGGACCCTGTGTGGGCAGCACCTCAAAGGGACATGGAAAGTGCCCGGTCAGGGAAAACTCCTGAGCAGGAACCAGCAGGACTTAAGGGGTTTGGAGATTCAAGGTCTTACATCTTAACATTCTTCCACGTGAAAAAATCGGATTAAAGGTTCTCTGTACTTCCCTTGCAGCCATAGCCCCCACTTTGGCCTCAACTTGCCATGATGCAAGAAGCAGGTGTGACCTTTCATTATGGCTTCAGCATTTTCTCGAAAAGACATCCTGCAAGCCCAGTGGTCAGAATCTTGACATCAGAAGATCAGAAGTGACTGTGTTCTGCAAACTCTTTCAGTTTATGAATATTTAGGCATTTTCTAGTGAAGAGATGTCTCCTAAAACAAGTCCCTGTCAATAAATACCACAGACATGTATAGCTGCTGCAAGCAGGAGATGTTATTCCTGTGCAGAATCAAGTAGGGAGGAGACTAAGGAACTCTCCATCTGTTTCTGCACTGTGCAGCACGTGGGATATTGCTGAAAATACACCGTGCTCTGTTCCTCAGAGCCTGGGGAGACAGAGGCTGGCACAGGCGTGGCTGGATGGAGCTGGACAGTCTGACTCAAAGTGTATTGCAGCTTGGGAAAGCTGAGGGGCTGCAGGAAAAATCCCTTGGTAAATGGAGCATATGAATGAAACCTGGTCCTGATGCCAGATTAACTCTGCAGGCCTCGGTGGAGCTAAAAAAGCACGTTAGACAAAACCATTATTGAACTTGTTGATTACATAACAATTTCCTCATCGTATTTCCAAGAATATCGAATCTATATTCAAACACCCTCCTACTCTCTCCCACATACCACCCCTTCTCCTTGCTATATCAGCTTCATTACCGAGTATGAAGACAGAAAAAGTATAGGGCATGTTGCCACAAGCAGAGAGATCTCGGATCTGCTTACCCTGAGATTTTAGAGCCATCTATGGGATTGGGACAGCCAGTTCTCATAAATTTTAATGGCCTTGAAAGTCTCCAGCCTTATGCCTTTATCTCTGCTGGGGTTTTTAGCAGTGCAAAGAAAACACCCAAGCCATAAATGTCAGCCAACCTCGACGCTGGGTCAGTCCCTGCTGCCCCTCTCTGTGCCAGCCGCAGGGTGGGCACACACACTGCCCTGCAGACAGAGATGGAAACTGCTGAGCAGCCTCCTGCCCCTTGCCCAGGGAGGAGCACAGACCCTGCCACACACAGGAGCAGCCCCAGGGCAGGTGGGGATGTCCTGAAAGGTGCCAGGGGCAGGAGGCCAGCCCAGCTTTTGGGGGGTTTGAGGAGGAGGGGATTAACGGCTTGCCAGCATGGCCCATCCATCTTGCCTCAGGAAACAGCAGTGGCACAAACTGGCTGCACTTGCTCCAAAATGAGCCTGCTTGTCTCATTTGCATGTGTAATAACCAGCGTGTGTGTACAATCATGCTAATCACTTTGAGGCACCTGCTTTAAATTCATCCAAAACCCTGCCCTGCCTGTTCCTGGGTTATTTAGCTTCCACAAGGGAACCATAGCAGCAATCCAGAGATTCACTCCACCAAAACTTTTGTGAAACAGCCAATTTAGTGGAGGAGAAATTTTTTCCTGAAATCCTGCCCATCCTTGCACCACCAGTCAAAATCGGTCCCATTGGCTTTTCTTGTTGAGGAGAAGTGAACCTGTAAGAGCAGAGGGAGGAGGAAAGGCCAGGAATGGAATGAAAAGGCTGCCTGTGATGCAGAACATCCCTAGAGGCCTCCCTTCCCTCCAGCTTTCTGTCTCTCATTACTGACAGTGGAAAATACAAGAGCTGCCAAGCTAGAGGTTCAGTACAGCCAAGATGGGAAACCTTATTAGAGAGACAGATGGTGATTTCTATAATCTGAAATCCCAGACTGTAAATACTTTGGGACAGAGCCCTGTGCAACTGAACAGTGCTAAAGCCTGACAGCAGCAGCTGGATCCAGTTTTCTGTGCACAACTGCTCCGTGGGGGGCTTTTAGTGGATGGTAGATGCTACCAGGACAAGGTATCTCTTCTAAACCCTGCTGGATATACTCCATCTCAATTTTATGTGCTTTCCAATTGAAAAGTGCCTTGAATAACTGAGGACAATCAACTCACACTTAGAAGTTTTTCTTAGCCTGAGAAGATTCCCAAAGATGTGGTTGCAGCAGATGAGTAAGGGGGAAAATCTGTGTCTTGGGAGCACAAGTGACATCTTGCTGCAGCTTGTGGGAGAAATGATAAATGCCTGTCTCTGTTTATTGCCTAGCTTTGTGGCTAAATCTCCTAAACCAAAATCAAATTTTACCCTTAGATCTCCCAGTTAATTTATTTATATTCATCTGGCATTGCCTTGATCTTCAAAGCAGGAAGGTATATCAAAGGAAGCAGAAGGTTTGACACCAATTACTGCTGCTGGATGCCATTCACTGCATAAAGATGGAGTGTTAATATTTACACTGAAAGTGAAGGAGATAAAACTCAACAGGTACACACATCTAAGCCTACAAATAAGCCCTTCTGTGTATAGTGGGCAGAGATAAAGCCAAGCAAAACTAATTGAAATTACCATTGCAAATATCCCAAACACCTTCAGAAATGGTGGGTTGTAAACAAAGAAGTGACAGCAAAACCACCAAAAGAGCCTTCTAGGAAAGCAAATCAGGCTCTCTGCTTCTCAGGGGCAGTGCCTGGTCTCCAGGAGATGGTTTTTGAAACAAGCCACCATGAAGAAGTAATTAACATCTAAATATCCCCACACTCCACCATGAGACACTTGATTTGCATTTTATTCTCCTGAGTTTGAGATGTGTGAGGGCCCAGTGACTGGACCTGCCCTGCCTTGGCTGTCTCAGTGTTGTCCAATTTGGTTTGCTCAAATGCTTGCTCTCTCCTCCAGAAAACTCAAAATGGCTTAGAAAGCTTGGTGAAGTTTTCATGTTTTTCACAACCATCAAGAACTGAATTAGAGATGAGTCATTAAACAAGAGTGTATTATTTTTATGCTTATGTAGTAGAATTGCACACACATCTCTATAATTAGCCATCAGCACCCCAAATTACAGCAGTAACTGTTCATTAAATGGAGGGCATCACTCTGATCAAATCATGTATTCACAATTGCATTCCTTCTTGCTTAAATTTCAGAGCTTGTTGTCCAGATGGGCCTTGTTGGGCACCCAATTAGTAGTTAATCAAAAGCTCCTGCTGCTTCACAGCCCTCCTGGCATCCTAGCTGTTCCTTACGTGTTCCTTGACTGCACGGAGATGAAAGCACAGGAGTCGGAGTAGAGGCTTTATCTCCTTTATGCAACTGCCATAACTAAAACAGCTTCCAAGATAAACTCAACTCAGGATGCATTGGTTATCTGACTTGTGCGTGCTGAGCAAAATGGGTCTTGCAACGTGTGAGTGAAAATGCAGCCATGTGTTAACGGCAGCAAGAGACAGCCTCGTGTGTTCTGAGATTAACTCACTGTTTTCTCTTTCCTTTCCAGATTTTGGCAATCATTTCCATCATGTTTATTGTACTATCTACAATTGCCTTGTCCCTTAACACACTTCCTGAGCTACAAGGCGTGGATGAATTTGGGCAGACCACAGATAACCCCCAGCTGGCCCACGTGGAAGCGGTGTGCATCGCCTGGTTTACCATGGAATACCTCCTGCGCTTCCTCTCCTCCCCGAAGAAATGGAAGTTTTTCAAAGGCCCGCTGAACGCTATAGATTTGCTGGCTATCTTACCCTACTATGTTACTATCTTCCTCACAGAATCCAA
Organism: Ammospiza nelsoni; assembly: GCF_027579445.1. Taxonomy (NCBI): domain Eukaryota; kingdom Metazoa; phylum Chordata; class Aves; order Passeriformes; family Passerellidae; genus Ammospiza; species Ammospiza nelsoni. The sequence goes on along the minus strand of NC_080644.1, from coordinate 564,317 downwards.
TAAAAGTGTACTTCAGTTCCAAAATGTACGAAGAGTGGTCCAAATATTTCGGATCATGAGGATACTCCGGATTCTAAAACTGGCCCGGCACTCCACGGGTTTGCAGTCCTTGGGGTTTACACTGAGGAGGAGTTACAATGAACTTGGATTACTCATCTTGTTTCTGGCTATGGGCATTATGATCTTCTCCAGTTTAGTGTTTTTTGCAGAAAAGGATGAGGATGATACAAAGTTCAAGAGCATCCCAGCTTCTTTCTGGTGGGCAACAATCACCATGACAACAGTAGGCTATGGAGACATTTACCCCAAAACTCTTTTGGGTAAAATAGTGGGAGGACTGTGCTGCATTGCTGGCGTGCTGGTGATAGCTCTTCCCATCCCAATTATTGTCAATAATTTCTCAGAGTTTTACAAAGAGCAGAAGAGGCAGGAGAAAGCCATTAAGCGCAGGGAAGCTCTTGAAAGAGCAAAAAGAAATGGCAGTATTGTTTCCATGAACATGAAGGATGCGTTTGCTCGTAGCATAGAACTCATGGACATTGTGGTTGAAAAGAATGGAGAAAGCATAGCCAAAAAGGATAAAGTTCAGGACAATCATTTATCTCCAAGCAAATGGAAATGGACCAAGAGAACACTCTCTGAAACTAGTTCTAGTAAATCTTTTGAAACTAAGGAACAAGGATCCCCAGAAAAAGCCAGGTCGTCTTCAAGTCCCCAACACCTGAATGTCCAACAGCTCGAGGACATGTACAACAAAATGGCAAAGACTCAGTCCCAGCCAAACCTTATCACTAAAGAGTCGAGTCAAGCTGGAAAGCAAAAGGAAGAGCTGGAAATGGAAACCCTTCCAGGCCCGATGGTGCCGCTGCTGGCGACGCGCACAGACGGCATCGTGGACATGAGGAGCATGTCCAGCATCGACAGCTTCATCAGCTGCGCCGCCGAGTTCCCCGACCCCGCGCGCTTCCCGCACAGCCCGCTCACCGCCCTGCCCTGCAAGGGCATCCCCCAGGAGCAGGGCAGGCCCGAGGGCAGCACCGCCAGGTACGTGGACGTGAACCCCGGCCCCGAAGGCAGCCACCGCTCTGCTTTCTTCATCGACAGTCCCAAAAGCTCCATCAAGGCCAGTAACCCGTTAAAACTAAGATCTCTCAAAGTCAACTTCATGGAAGAGGACACCAGCACATTCGTACCAGCATCAAATGTACTGAGAACGTACCCAGACCCTCTCAAGAGCCGGGGAGCTGCTGCTGCCGCCGCAGACACTTCCTTACTCTCTGACAGGTCTCTCATGAGCCCGGAAACCTCGATCTACACAACTGCGAGCGCAAGAACCCCCCCAAAGTCACCAGAGTCCCAGGCAGCCATAGCTTTCAACTTCCACGATGCTGGTATACACAAATACATCGATGCTGACACCGATGATGAGGGTCAGCTGATGTATGACTCAAGTCCGCCTGGAAATGTGAGTCCCAAGTACAGTGTTGCAAGCAGTGGCTATCTAAAGCAAAAGGACCATGTTTATAGAACAGAGAAGAACCATCTAGAAGCTGCTGCTTTACCCACCTCCCCTAAGCTGATAGGGCAGAACTGCATTTACTCTATGGAAGGTATCACTGGAAGAACCCAGGGCAATCAGGAGACTGTCAGACTAGAAAATCACATTTCCCCAGAAGTCCATGTATTACCTGGCAGCGGAGGACATGCTAACACACATGATCAAAGCATCTGAGGTGGGGTCTGAAAGAACTTACTGAGAATTTAGAGGAATATCTTCACAGTCAACACAAACAAAAGAGCTTCTGCATGGCATGAACTTGGCTGAAACAAGCCACCTGTTTCTAAAAGTCTGGGGGAGGTCCAGTGTGGGTTTGTGAAAATGTCCTTCTCTGAAACAACTTTAAAGACATTGCCCACATCAGTCAAAAAAATGATTGCGAATCATGATCACACATTGATCTCCTTTCATGTTGTCCAGTGAAGCCAATGTGACCAAATATCCATCCATTCCCCTTGAACGCTAGAGCTCCTTTTGGAAATATTAACATCTGAGTTGCATTAGTTCCATAAAGGATGCCAAGGCAGCCAGATTTGAACTCTGGAATAAATTGCTGGGGTTGGTATAAAGCTTTTGAAAACACAGTGCTCACTGCTTCAGGGCAGCGGTTCCCCATGTACAGCTTTCTCTGATGGATATTATGTTTAAAGGTAACAGGGAACACTTGCATTATTGGAAAATCCAAGCGAAAAGCATTTGAAACAATTAACGGTCTAGAGAAACCAATTCTTAAAATGCTCTTTGTGTGTTTAACAATCTGATATCCTGTAGGACCTGATGTTTTCTTTTGAAATATTAGCAGGGTGAGTTGCACCACTTGTACCTAATTCCAAACACGCCCTAGGACATAGCGAGACTCGCACTTGCCCTCGGCTCGAAGCCGGTGCCTGCCCCGGGGCCAGCGTGGCCCGGGAGGGCCGGAGGAGCCATGCAGAAGCAGGAGCCCTGCCCGGGAGGAGCCGTGCCCGCCCTGCCCGTGCCAGGCGCGGCCGTGCCCGCCCGGCGCTGCGAGAGGAGCAGGCTGGTCCGGAGCTTTTTGCGCCCGAGCAGCGCAGTGAAAGATATGCAAGTGTTACATAAATATGCAAAAAGAGGGATTCGGTAGCAACCCGTGCCAGGCCTGGCTGTGCTCCCTCTTGCCACGAGGTCGGGCAGCAGAGGCTCCTGCAGGGCTGTGGCACAAAGCAGCCGCGAGAGGCAGGAGAATCAGGCCTGACGTTTTAATAACATCCAGTCATTTTTAAATGAAACAAGAAAATAAAGAGGAAAGGAAAAAAAAAAAAAAAAGAGATAAGAGATCTGAGATCTGACCATTTTAAGTGAACAGAACTAGCAGCCACCAGCCTAGGTTTTTAAAATATTATTGTTTCAATAAAGTTATGTCAAATTGTGTAGGAAATAATTTGTCTTTGGTTTTTAATCTCGGGGTGGGGGGGAAAAGCACTTTATGTTGACTTTTTGTTGTCGTTGTTGCAATGCTGGAGTAGGATAGCAGAGCGTAACAATCAAGCACTTTAACCAAGCACTACTTTAATTTGTGCCTCTTGTTGTGACTGTGATTTGTTACAAGCCTGTAGCAAGTCGCAACTTGTCCTGTGATAACTGTGATGGTAACCTTTTATGTTGTTCTCTGTTTCTACTGTAAAACTCAGTTGTGAATGGCTCCGTCACCGAGCGTTTCCTGACCTGGGCTGAGGTCCTGCCGGGGTGTAGCAATCTGCAGGGATGAGCTGAGACACGGCCCGTGGGAGCAGAGGGGCACGCGTGGGAGCCACTCGAGTCCCCTGCATTTTGTTCCTTCCTGTTGTAAAAAACAAGTGTCGGTTAGTCCTGAATGTAGCCGTGTGTCCGTCCCGGCCGTGCAGCCCTGTCTGTAACCCGTAACAGTGAATGCAGCACGTACGGACAAAAGCAATAAGCACATTTCTGTTTCAGGAGCTAGGGCGGGTTGTGAGGATGGCTTTGCCCAGCATCTCCTTGGCACGGAGCTGTGCCCGGAGCTGTGCCCGGAATTGTGTCCAGAGCTGTGCCCGGAGCTGTGCCCGGAGCTGTGCCCTTTGCCAGGAGCTCTGCCCGGAGCCGTGCCCCTTGGCAGGAGCTGTGCCCGGAGCTGTGCCCGGAGCTGTGCCCGGAACTGTGCCCTTTGCCAGGAGCTGTGCCCGGAGCCATGCCCCTTGGCAGGAGCTGTGCCCGGAATTGTGCCCAGAGCTGTGCGTGGAGCTGTGCCCGGAACTGTGCCCCTTGGCAGGAGCTGTGCCCGGAGCTGTGCCCGGAGCTGTGCCCTTTGGCAGGAGCTGTGCCCGGAGCTATGCCCAGAGCTGTGCCCCTTGGCAGGAGCTGTGCCAGGAGCTGTGCCCGGAGCTGTGCCCAGAGCTATGCCCAGAGCTGTGCCCCTTGGCAGGAGCTGTGCCCGGAGCTGTGCCCGGAGCTGTGCCCCTTGGCAGGAGCTGTGCCCGGAGCTCTGCTCCTCCAGCCCGTCCCGGCCGAGGGAGCCGCCCGGGTGTTGCAGCGGGGCAGAAGCCAGGCCATGCTGTGCTGGGCGGTGCCGTACCGTACCGTTCCGGGCCGGGCCGGGCCATGCTGTGCCGTACCGTACCGTACCGGGCCGTGCTGGGCCGTACCGTTCCAGGCCGTGCCGTGCCGGGCCGGGCCATGCTGTGTCGTGCTGTACCATACCGTTCCGGGCCGTGCCGTGCCGTTCCGTGCCGTGCCAGGCCATACCGTGCCTGACCGTGCCGTGCCGGGCCGTGCCAGGCCGTGCCGGGCCGTACCGTGCTGGGCCGTACCGTGCCGGGCCGGGCCGGGCCGTACTGTGCCGGGCCGTGCCGGGCCGTGCCAGGCCGTGCCGGGCCATACCGTGCCTGACCGTGCCGTGCCGTGCCGGGCCGTGCCAGGCCGTGCTGGGCCGTACCGTGCCGTTCCGTGCCGGGCCGTGCCGTGCCGAGCGCAGCCCCCGCATTCCCAGCCCCGCTCCCGCAGCCCCGGGCGCCGCTCCCCGCCGGGCGGGCACGGCAGGATTTGGCCATAGCAAATACAAGTGTACTTAGAGGAACCGACGTATTGCTGAGATACTGGCTGAGGTTGAGTCAAAAAAGCGAAAATAACTTTCCAGCAGATAAGCTTTAAATACCGATTTATTCTGCGGCTTTCTGAGGCCGCAGAGCGGCAACAAGAAATCTTAAAGAGAACAGTTATAATATAATCTCTGTGTTTCAGTGATCAGTCATGTCTGCCATCAGCACAAATGTAAAATGAGGAAAAATCAGGGAATTTTTTTTTATAAAGTAATAGTGATTTCCAAGTTAAATATTTTTAGAGCTGATGCTTTCATGTGGAAAAAAAAGTCATATTTTACATATCACGAAAGTGAACGTATTTAAATATAGCCATATAGTGTAGTATTTACCACACTCTCATCCAAATTGATGTATTTGGTTGATAGATGGCACTGACAAAAATGTATAAATCAACAATTCTATCATTTTTTATCTAACAGTCAACTGGTGCAACTCTCCTTGTAACCAAAGGCCCTCTGTCTGCCTTGCATGATCGCTCATGGCACAGACCTTATGTCATCTATTTAGTCCTACCTTTAAAGTAGCATTTTACTGAGTCACTTTTGAAAGTCAAATTCAAAAGTATCATTTAAAAAAATCTTCCTTTCAAGTCTAAATAGCCAAAGTCCTATAGATTTCTTATAGAAAGCAAATAATTTAAAATTAAGCATATAATATGCTTGAAGAGCATTTCTTTCTTATTTGTGTACAATGATGTAGCTCTCATTTTGTGCCCAATTAAAAAGGAAGTATGTTTAATTTATTTTAATGAAATAAAGTCTGAATATGAAGTATGTATCTATATATGTGTGTGTGTGCATAATACACATATATATAATGTAAGCACTGGGAAATCTACTCTAACCTGAAGCTATGGTAGACTAAATCTGTACTCATTGCAAAGGAAAGGCAGTGCTTGGAAAACATAATGCTCACCAAATCCTATAGATCCTAGAAAGATAATTTAATTTTTGTTTGTTTGATACATGTTTCCCAAAGTTCATAGCGGTTGGGGAAAACAGGCAACATCTCTTGCACCAAGCTAGAGGGGGTGGTTTAATCACTGATATTTGGAATTCAGGTCTGCAAATTTACTGTGCACCAAGTATCAAGCAAGCTGACAGAGCCTCACCTGCTGCTGCAGAGGACATCATACCTGCAAGGACTCTCTGGACGTGTGATGTCTGCACTTGCTTGTGTCTTACGGCATCAACATCACTTTTAACGCATACCTACAAAAAAAAAATATATATATAGAACACACACACATACACACACATATATATAAATGTATATATATATATGTGGGAGGAGAGAGTTCAGTTTTCTTAACCAGGAGGCTAAAGATTATTTCAGTTTTAGCTTGAACAGAGGAAAAAAGCAGTGACTTTGCAGTAGATTTCTCAGTGCCTTTTCTTAAAAACTTCACCTAAGCACACTTACGGAAAAAAGCCCCAACCCAAAACAAAAGAGTCTCCTGTGAAATCCACATTTTTCTGAAAGGTTTGAGAGTCAAAAAAAGGTAGAAGAAAGGAAAAATAAAAAAAAAGGCAAGAGAGAGGAAAAGAAATCCATGGAACGCACATTCCCTTCCTGAACATGCCGGGGAGTTTCTGCCTGGGCGAGTCATGAGAAACGCATCTGAGGCGGTCAGGTTGTTTGGCAACTGTGGCTGTGATAAACTGTAGCCTTTTCTTCCCTTGCAGCTAATAAGAAACACATTTCTAAGGAAAACAGTATTCTCTTCTGTAAAATTGTAATGTATTGTTAATATTTGTACCTACTGTATATTTATGTCTTGACAGAATTATGACCGGTACGGTTTATAGTAAATAACAAGGTTGTGTACAACTCATCACAGAGACAAGGTTTGCAAATCCACGTTCTCTCTGCTGTAAGCTCCACAGAACGCCTCGTGCCAGAGCAGAGCTGAGGAGCAGCCAGGGCTCCCCCTGCCCAGCACAGCCCGGCATCCGTGAATTTCCATCGCCAGGGCTGCCCTGGGCTCCAGCACCTCTGCACAGAACCAGTGCTGCCCTGGCTCCGTTTGGGTCACCGTCCGGGGAGAATGTGGCTTTGGATAGCTCCTGGATAAAGTACAGATGTTCCAGTTACCTCTGTACCTCCTGCTCGCCATTGTGTTGGCTTTAGAAGTATCTGATGTATGGAAAAGTCATGTGACTTTCATGCATTCCAGAGTAGTCTATTTTTCTGTTCAGATTTAAAAAAATTATATATATATATATATATAAAATATAAATATATAACTGTATTTTTAGCAAATTTATAATAGGGCAATCAAGTCAGATTTCTTCTTTTTGTATTACAGAGTAATATATTAGATGCTCTCTCAGTGTTCATTTACACAGCTGATCCCCCAACCTTTTTGTTGTTGTTTTCTTTTTTTTCTGATGAACACCTGCAACATTTCTCCTGGAAGTGCATCTGTGAAAGGTCATGGGGTTTGTCTGATGTTGTTGTTTTCGTATTTTCCTGTTTGTGGTACTTTAACCCGGGGCTGGCTGTGGGAACTGGGATGTTCCTGCTGAGAAATGCGGAACAGGCCAGGCTCTGCCCTTGGTGACAGAGGGGAGAGGTCCCCCAGCAGCCCTGGCTGCAATTTCTCCAGATTCACATCGATTAAGAGCAGAGAGAAGAGACATGTTTTGAACCTGATTGTCCTAATAGTGACATGATGGAGTTGTGATAAACATCAAAATCTAGGCTCTTACTCAAGGCAGTGACCTGACAATGCTCAGGCGCCTTCAGGGAGGTTTTTCCTGGATTAAAACAGAAGTGTCCAGACTTTCATTTCCCACTGGCTTTTGGAATTTTTATTTTTGGTCCCAGAGAAAATTGTGGAGGAATGAGAGACATAAACATTCAGAAAGAGACCAGATTTTGATTAATTATGGTAAAATCTGTCCATGTACCTGCTTATGTGATAATCTTCTTTGCTCCTTTGTAGCTGAACTCACAGATATATTCAGAGAAACTTAGTAAAAAGTCCATGAGATGAATGTTCATCCCGACGCCATCTCATGGCCTGTGGAAGGTCAGCACGATGAAGAGCTCCAGAGCCACTCTGGCTCTGCACAGACATTTCCTTCTGGTTCGGCCCAGCAGTTGGGTCAGTGACCGTGCTTTTGCCAAAGATGGAGTTCGGTTCCATTTCCTTTGGTTTGTTTGTGAGGTTTTCTTACGTGTCCACTATAATAGCCAATAAACCTGAGTGTAATTTGGAAAGGTGTGTGTTTCAGACAGTATCCCTCAAATGAAAGAGCCAGTTTAGCATGTGATTATCAGCAAGGCCTGTTCACAAATGAAGGTATTAAAGCTGAGTGGGATTTTTCTTTCTTAGGAAACAATTAATGTGATAGGCTGCCATGTCTATCATCAGTCATCACATAAATCCCTCCAAAAGGCACCTTCCATGTCAGCAGTTTGTTAGAGCATAGCCAACAAAGCCATGGAAAGCTTCCAGTCAGACCAGGCCTAACTGTGCCCTGCGGCACCAGGACAGGACGGCCCCAGCAGCACCCAGCCCCAGGAAGGAGATGTTTATTTTCCAGCGTGCATCTCACACCCCATGCTGGTCACATTTACGCTCCTGCACTGAAACTTGGTCTCAGCCAGGCAGAGGAAAGCTTAGGAGAAGGGAAAGTCTGCATCCAGGATGTGAATCCCGTTCCTTGCTGGTGTTACCTAAGCCACAATAAGTGTCCTTTGACACCAATGGTTGGGTGCCACAAGTGTTCATATCTGTAAATACTACTCCAAATTTTGCTTTGCTTGATCCTGGCTTCATTGCACAAGAAGTTTTCAGTCTTAGAGGCTTAGAAGAGAAAGCAAAATCTTCCTTCATTTAACTAGAAGTAGTACTGTTGAAGCTCTGTAGGACTGAACAGGATTAACCTTTATTTTTAAAGGGGTCTTTCCAAGACTGCAGTGACACTACCTTCAAAAATTAATAATAAGGCAAAGACCCTTCAAAATTAGAGCCTCATGAAAGCCAGAGAGCCAAATTTATATGAAATGCCAGATTCTTTGCTGCTGTAAATTAAAGCCCATTGAGGCCAATGGAGCTGTGCCCCTTTTAGATCAGTAAAGAATTTGGACCCATATCTCTAAAAACTAATGGAAAATTAATAGCTTTGTATGGCCTCAGGGCTGGAGGTGTCTGTCGACAGCAGCTCCTTGGAAAGCAGCAGAGTGAGGGATGGGAAACAGAGGCAGTGAAACAAAAGGCAGTGAAAAGGCTGGGAAAGGGGTGAATCCTTGAGGGAAGGGGCAGCCTCAGCCCCTGCTGCCCTGGGGACACTGGGGCAGGGGGGCCATGGGTCACTCTGAGTTGAGCACAGCCTCTGGTCCTGTTGGTAATCTGCATTTAACAACATTCATCTGTTCTTCTCTAGTCTGTATTTTTCATTTAGGAGCTCTGCCATTTATGACTCTTCTTCCTGTTTTTTACTGCCTCCACAGACTATCTGCCACGCCTTGGCTCCCACAACCCCTGGGATTTATTTTGTTTATGTCAGATTTGTTGGCTTGTGAAGAGCACTTTATTCCCCCATTCTCTGGCTTTTTGATGGTCAGTGTAGAAAATCACTTTTGCATTGAACCATTCCCCACCGGACTGTTTGGGGGGAGGGTGGAGGAGCAGCATCTGCATTTCACTGCGAATTTTGAAGCCATGATACCGTACTCAGAAAGGCCAGCCACAGCTCCCAGCCAAACTGCTTTCCAGCTAGATTAGCACTGAAAACACAGCCCCACCTCCTGAGCAGAGCCCCGCTCTCCCGTCAGGCCAGGGAAGCACTTTGGGAGCAGGAGGAAGCCTCAGCTCACCAGCCTGCTGGCGCTGCTCTGCTCAGCCCTTGCCCAGTGCCCAGTACCCAGTGCCCCGTGCCCAGTGCCCCGTGCCCAGTGCCCAGTGCCCCGTGCCTAGTGCCCCGTGCCCAGTGCCCCGTGCCCAGTACCCTGTGCCCAGTGCCCAGTTCCCAGTACCCAGTGCCCCTTGCCCAGTGCCCCGTGCCCAGTGCCCCGTGCCCAGTGCCCAGTGCCCAGTGCCCCGTGCCCAGTACCCTGTGCTCAGTACCCAGTACCCTGTGCCCAGTGCCCCGTGCCCAGTACCCAGTGCCCTGTACCCAGTACCCTGTGCCCAGTGCCCCATGCCCAGTACCCCGTGCCCAGTGCCCCGTGCCCAGTACCCAGTGCCCTGTACCCAGTACCCTGTGCCCAGTGCCCAGTGCCCCATGCCCAGTACCCCATGCCCAGTGCCCCGTGCCCAGTACCCAGTACCCTGTGCCCAGTACCCTGTGCCCAGTGCCCAGTGACCCGTGCCCAGTGCCCCGTGCCCAGTGCCCCGTGCCCAGTACCCTGTGCCCAGTGCCCAGTACCCAGTACCCTGTGCCCCGTGCCCAGTACCCAGTACCCAGTGCCCAGTACCCTGTGCCCAGTGCCCAGTACCCAGTACCCAGTGCCCAGTACCCTGTACCCAGTACCCAGTACCCAGTACCCAGTGCCCAGTGCCCCGTGCCCCGTGCCCAGTGCCCCATGCCCAGTGCCCCGTGCCTAGTGCCCAGTACCCAGTACCCAGTGCCCAGTGCCCAGTGCCCAGTACCCTGTGCCCAGTGCCCAATACCCAGTACCCAGTACCCAGTACCCAGTACCCTGTGCCCAGGGCTGCGCTGGCACCGCGGCTGGGGCTGGGACAGCCCGGGACCGCCCGGGTCCCTCCAGGGACAGCGCCCAAGGGCAGCCATGGGCTCCCATCCTCGCTGCGGGACAGGAAAGCTGGGGAGTCCTTTTGAAAAAGAAAGCGATGCTTTGTGACAAATAAAAACTGGAAAACATGTTTCCTGTGGCTCGGCTGGTACAATTAGATCAAATTGCTTTTACAGCGGGAAACCGAACCTGACCGTGCCCCAGAGGGCACCCTGGCACCGGGCCTCCGTTGCTGGCACCGTTGTTTTTGAACCTGGGCAGTGGGGAATGAGTGGGGAGCCCAGCTCAGCTGTGAGGGAGGGCCGTGCGTGTGCCCAGCAGATCCTGCATGTCTTGCACAAGCTCTTCATTGGGTTATATTGGAATTCGCTCCGTTATATTGGTCCAATGCACCAGCAGATGTTTTCTTCCCTTTTAAGAAATGTTTAAATGCCCTGGCACTTTGGGGTGATTACAGCAACATTAGCCATATACTAGTGTACTTAGAGTCTTACATTTTTTGTAACTTTGATTTAGTCATTCTTTGTTGGAGTTTATTGACCTCTCCAGTTGTTTCTGTAAAACAGATTATTAAAAAAATCCGTGTCTTTATATGCATGTAATAGTATGAAACTGTGATCAATGTGTGACATTCAGAAACTGTTCTGTCTTGTAAAATATGTCCAAATGTCTAAGGGTTTTAAAGCAATGGTCCCTTACTACAGCCTACAGAAATAAATAAAAAGGAATGGAAAAACCTAAAGCCTTTATTGCTCTGTTTCATGGTCACATATACTGGCCAAAAATCTCACTCTTCTCCTCCTGCTGCACATCCCCAGGCACCTGTTCTCTCTGGCTCTGTCAGAAATAACCTCACCAGCTCTTCCTTACCACCTGAATGGATTTTCCTTTGATTGTTCATATTTAGGCTGAACTAGGAAGCTTTTTGGGTTTTTGTTGCGCACCATCCTCTAAACCACCTACAAACCCACAATATCTGTAATTTGAGCACCCAGAGCAAGGCGACGTCTCCTCACACGGGGCCAGGAGACAGCCAACAACCCCAAAGGGACACGAACCAAACCCTGAGGGAGGGAGGGCACCCCTGGCCCGGGGAGCTCCTCCGTCACCGCAGGGCGAGGGTCCCAGAAAGGGGCACTGAACCGGGGCTCTGCCAACTCTTGCTCCGGTAAACCCGGCAGAGCCTGTCCCGAGCTCCCCTCGGCAGCAGGGCGGCAAGGGCAGCACGGCCCTGCCCGGGACGTCCCAGTGCCACCCAACATCAGCCTGAGGAAACAAACCCAGAGGGGCTCTTCAGGCATTCAGCGCAGATAAACATGGAGAAAGGGTCAGCTTTTCAGTACATTTTGATAATTTCAGAAGAGAAAGTAATAATATAAATAATTTACAGGGTATTTATAAAATATGAATTAGATTCTTCCATACAGCCTCTTTCTACTTACTTACCTTCCCTCCTACTTTCTGCAAGGAAATTGGGCTACTAAGAGATGCAGCATCATTATTATTCAGCAAGCAAGAGCATTTAGAGGTAACTTTGCCCCAGAGTATCATTTTCAACCATCCAGGCACAAGCTGAGACTAATGGGTCACAGCAATGAAAGTTTGTGGTTTCTGGCTGGAAACACAAGCACTGAGCATTAACCTGAGTCCTGAAAAATAAAAGCAAATATGTGCAACACTGCATCATTAAGTTTAATCCTTATATAATTAAACAATTAATCCACATTGCTAATAGAATTTTTTAGAATTTTATCATTTTATTTATATCTATAGATCTACATACATTTATTTATATATCTATTTGTTTTATAGATACCTATCTGTAGATATATTAAAAGATATATCCAAATCACTAGAAAATAGATTTAAATTTAAAAAAAAATCTTTTACACTTTGCTATACCCAGTACCATTTTTCTAATGCAAGCAGACATGGTCAGAAATAATTGAAGCTAAAATGAATAGGTCTATGTGCAAACCCAAAATTACATAATGTAAAATGCTGTTTTCATGCCTTGATGATAATTAGTCTTAAAATGAACCACACAGTGATGCAGCTGTTAGCACTGTCCCGAACACTGGAGAGGCAAGTGCTTGGGGACAGTGAGATGAAGATTGATCCAGGCGTGAGAAAATGTAAATTAAGAGCCACGAGGCTTGAATACAGCTATCAAATAAATATACAAAGTATTTCACCACTTTCCAAAGGTCTAATTGACCAGAACAATCCACGGCTTTCTCTGTTTATTTTCACATCAGCTGTTTTGGTTTCCAGTAACATTTTCAGACAAACAAATGCTTCTGAGGCATTTCAGTATGGAGGAGAATGGCTGCATGGAAAAAGCAGACCACCAGCTGCTCCCCTGGGAATCCAGCAAAAAGGAACAGCTGATTTCTTATTAATGTAAATGAGCTCGTTATCTGGGTTGCTTTCAGACTGAGTTCAGCAGTTCAGAGCCTCTATTCCAGGAAATACAGAATTTACGTAACAGAAATGAAGAGAAAGTGAAGGAAGGATCTTGTAAGTGCCTGTTTCCCAAGTAAACACTTTTGCTATTCTGGTGCCAGGGTGGATGGCTGGGAGCTGGGATGGGATGTGCTGGGCCATACCCCGAGCTGCAGGAAGGCTTTACAGACACTGAGGTATTCAAAGAGATGCCCAGGGCAGCAAGACACCATACTGTAATAAAACTTGCAGTTTTATTAATGTATGCCTACATCAGGAAAAGTTTGTTCAACTGATACTCTCATAGGTTCCAGAATAAGCTCACCAAAGTGCATTTCTAGGACTTGTTTGTAGAGAACACAAAGCTGTAAGGACGGGCAGTCCTTTCCAGGCTGCCTCGGGGGCCTGGCAGTGCCTGGGCTCTGCTGGGCTGCTCAGCCCTGGCTTTGGCAGCCTTTGTCCTGAGCACCCCTCAGAAAACACATCCCTGCTCCATAAGAAAAATTTATCAACATTAGTCAGTGACCTCAGACCTGGTGTATCCAGCCAGGTAATTAAGAGTGCAACAGGTAGAAATATAATTTAATGGAAAAAAACATGAGTGAGAAAAAATGAGCAAAAATACATTAATCCTCCCAGATCTTGTGTTATTCAGGAATTATTATTTCTGTTTCATTCTGTAGCCCCTTTTTTAGGGAATAAAACCAGAAATCTCTCACTCTTTCTTGCCCAGTCCCTCTCCCTCCAAGACTGATGCCAAGGTGCTTGTGCCAGGAGGGGCTGGGGATATTACATCCCAGGGGTATTCCCTGGGGAAGGAATATCTGGGATGTTCCCAGACTTCCAAATCTCAGGCTGCTGTTTTAACTACTAAACATTCTTCCAGGAGGGAGAAACTAAAATCCTCTGTTGGAATACTGAGCCCACACACTGGACGTGCTAAATCCATCTTGCCGATTGTATATCTCACTCATTCTCCCTTCAGAGAAGAATCTCCCAGAAGCTTTACTAAAGTTTTTTCATATCATTCTCTGCCTGGAACAAGAATTTTCTCCACCATGGGTGACAAAGCCTGGTATCTCTCCTTCCCTGGCTGTTACTGAAGGTATAAGATCCATATCCCCAACACAAACCATGCTGGGACTTCTAATTGGGTTTTCCTCCCACTGTAACTCCCTCTGCCATCTGTTCCCCTTTTTCTCTCGGATGACACATCCCTCAGTCACCGAGCAGTGCCATGGCAAGGCACCCAGCCCTGGAGGCTGTGCCCGAGCAGCCCCTTCCCTGTCCTGTGCCCAGGCTGGGCTCAGGGTGGGCTCTGGCTCTCTGCACTCCAGCCCCATTCCTGCCTGGGGTTTGCCTCCACATTTGCCAGAGGGTTTCTTTGAAAAGGAGGCAGAAACCCCAGGGCCTCTGAAGTCCAGAGCAAACCTGGTTTTAAGCAGCAGCAGAGCTATTTAACCTCTGACACAACCAATTTTTCTGCTTAGTTGAAATTGGCCATCCCCAGCGCTAACGAAGGGCTCTGGAGCCTCTCTGCTGAGATAATTGGTAGCCCCAGGCTTCAGTAGGATCCAGGAACTGTTTTCCACTGCTTCATCTGAGGAGACAATAATCTGTTGGAAACATGGCAACTTCTTCTGGCCTCTTTCCAGACCTCCAGTCATGTTAGAGTTGAGCTACAGCAAATGAAAATACATTAGAATTTTAAAATGGTACATAAGTGATTCTTGCTCATTGGGAAACTTGAAGCTAATGTTGCCTGCAGCTCATACTAGTGTTTTCAGAAATAATTCATTAGCTGCAAAAATCTTCTCTTATTTCTTGGGAAATGAAACAAAAAATTAGCTGTTTTCCTTTCCTTGTGGATTGCTTCCTTTCCATCCCCTTCAGCACTCTCCAGGCTGCAGAGCTGAGACGGGAGGTCTTGGAGACCCTGCAGACACAGGTGAACTCCCAGCCACAATAAGCTGGTCCCTTGCACCATTCCTCATTCTTCACTCATGGTTTTCTGGGCAGGTACTCGGCCCCAGGTGGCAGAGGAGCAGCAGGACATGTCAGAGGGGCTCTGGCTGCTCTGGGATCAGACTCTGCCAGCAGAGACACGCGGGCAGCCCTGAGCCACTGCTTCCACCCCAGTAATGCTCACAGCTCCATTTTCATGGGGTAAGGAAGACTCAGGAAGATTTTTTTTTCTCTGCACTTCAGTCCTTCTCATTTTGATTCCAGAAGAAAAGCAATACATGCAACTCAATGGGAGAGCAAGAGAGCAGAGTTTTGCAGATTTTCTCTCAAAGGAAATACATGAGGTGTTGAAGTTAAGCTTCACGTGCCAAATGTTTCAGTCAACCTCATAATGTCTGAGAAATACAAAACCAAATTTATTGTGATCTCTGTAAGGCTCTGAAGAATTGAAGGCCTTTTGGGAAGTCGTGAAGAGCAGCGAAAGCTCAGAACTCACAGCGCGCTGGACGAACGCCCTGACTCTGCACAAAGGGGCCCAGGTGCCCAGGTGCTGCTTGGCCCGGGAGGGAAGGCTCACACCCAGCTGTCCCACTCACACAGCTTTGCTGGCCAATTTAAGGAATGCTCTTTTTCCCGGCATGAGGAATTGAAACTTCAACATCTGAGCAGAACCTGAAGAAGGTGTGAGTGATTTTCTGTTGGCTGAGCTGCTTGAGCACAGCATCGGAGCTCTGGGTGCCACCTGCAGACAGCCCCACCTGGCACAGACAGAGCCCTCTGCTCCTGCCTGGGCTGCCCGTGCCCCCTCCCCACGCAGCACATGTGTCTGGTGGCATCTGGAAGGGAACTCATTTCTTCTCCTTAGTGGTTTGACAGAGCAATTAGACTGGGTTCAATTGCTGGGACTTTACCACCTGTGCTAATAGCCAAAATTGCTTTCAAAGATAGACTGCAATGTTTGGAATTTGGAGAGAGGTTTCTATCCTTCTAATTAAATTTTCTGTCTCTAATGAGACAATGATAAGCATTTCAATAGCTCCCAGTCATCAGCTTTCCACTGTATGAGAGCACAGGAGAAAAAGGCATCCTCACCACCCCTGTTCTTTCCTCTCCCACCCACTAAGTTCTTTGAACAATTCACAAGTGTGTCATGTATACTCACCTCCATCCTGGCAGAGATCCGAGCAGCACTTGGGCTGCCCAAAGCCACTCCTGGAGCCACTGCACTATTCCAGCTGTTGCACCTGAGGACCAAACTCCCAATTCAGTGACCTTCACAGGGCAGCACACCCCCACTCACTCCTGTTTCTCAGCTCAGGTCACCTGTGCTGGAATCAAAGCTCCTATCCCTAGCATGGAGAGCACATTGTCTCAGAAGCAGGAGCAGCACAGGAGGTGCCTGCTGGACCAGCACCAGTCTGTCACTCCAGTGATCCTCTCACAAAGGTCACTGACTTCAGTGCTGGAAACTTCCCTGGGAAATGAACGGGAAGCTCAGGTTCCTGCTATGTGGTACCTAAGCACTGAAGGGCTGGTTCCTTCCAGCTAGAAATCCTTTCTGCCCTTGAAACCAGAGCCCTTTAATCTAAGCAGCATCAAATGTTGTTATTGTAAGATTGCATAGCTCTGCAGATAAATACTGCATTTAACATTCCAGTGTAATGAAGTACAACACTCTGGTCAAGAATGGAAGTTTATTTAAGGCAATATAAAAACATTGCCATTAATTCAGGATGCTTGTACCCTGCAGACCAGGATGCTGGAGAGCAGCCATTGTAATCAGGACTGATTTAAAGACCTCCCCATGTGCAGCTGCCATGGGGCCACAGGGCATTTACACAAACAGCAATGACACACAGATAGATGTGCGTGTACTGGGTATCCACAGCCCTGGGAATGCAGCCAGCACAGCACAGAGCAGAAAAAGCAGGAGGAAGGGTGGGAACTTGACCAAGATGAAGGCTGGGAGTAGAGCGAGCAGAGAGTCAAAGCTCTCGGGATGCTCGCCCAGCCCTGCGCCCCTCTTGCCCCACACACCACAGGGAGATGCACATTCCTGTGGCTGCAAACATCACCCACACCTGACATTTCTGCACTGAGATTCCTTCAGGACTGGCATACCTGGTTTGTGATGCCAAGAGACCAGGGAACAAAGAGCTTGGACTTCTGGAAACAAGTAATGCCCAGCCAACTTGGAAATATCAATTGCTTTTCAAACCAAAATAATTTCCTTTACATTTCTTTTTTGTTTTTTTCCTTACAGCTTCTAGAAAATTGGTCTGAAGAGCTTTGCTTAGGTTCAGAGCTGTCAGCTGCAGCCCTGGCACAAGCACAAGCCATGTCAAATGGTTTCCACCATGAAGGCCAGCAGAGGGGCCCAGGTGTGCGAGCTGCCACCAACACCCTGTCCTTGGGGAGGCTCCTCCAGCAGGATCCAGGGTTTGCCTTTACCTGCTTCAACATGAATCACTGTTGTCTGATTAGAGATGATCTTCCCAGTACTTTTCTGACTAAATCATGCTGTTTTGACACGCTAGTTCAAGAGCTGTCACTTTAATTATAAGAATGAGTGGTGGTGCAGGAAACCAGCAGTAGCAGCAACAACAACAACAAAATCACAAATCCCCACCTGCTAAAACCAGAGCTTTAATGAGATCAGGGGAGAGGCCGGAGGAGCTGCTCACTGCACGTAGATGCAGGACAGGATGAGCATCCAGAGCATCTTCCTGAGGGACCCTGCACAGGAATGGTGAGGGCTGACAGCTGAGACAGTGAAACAGAGAAGAGCTGCAGTTTGTAAGAGGCCAGGAGCTGAACAGGTCCCAGCTTTGCCACCCTGCTGCAGCTGGCACTGCTTGGGAGACATCAGAGTGCTGAGCCTGATATCAAATTATTGACATTTTCAGATAAGGCCAGGTAGCAATAATGAGCATGTGCTACTCAAACCTTTTGGGGGATGAGTGTTCTTAAAAAAAAAAAAAAAAAAAAAAAAAAAAAAAAAAAAAAAAAAAAAAAAAAAGGAAGAGAGAATCAGTGATCTTAATACTTAAAGACTCAAAATACTCAAAATTAAGAATAAAGAACAAAAAAAATGTTTGGAAAGCTAGAGATAACAGAATAGTCTCAGTTATGGAGAAGTATTGCTAACTCCTGCCATTCCAGCAGAATATGCTCAACTCGCAAAAGGAACAGTTCATCATTAGAACAACACAGCTCTTTAAGAAAATTAAATTTTTTGTTGTTCTTTTTCTTTACCTTTGGCTCCATTTCTGGGCATATTTTATCTTTTGTTTCTAAATGTGCCAGGGCTCTTTCCTTGTGGAAGGAAGCAGATCCTCATTCTTCAGATGAATGCAATCCCACATCCCAGGACACTCAGGGAGCTGATGGGCCTGTGAAGATGCCATGTAAAAAATGGTCTTTAAACACGACCTGTTTCAAATGCAGAAGAAAACTGCTTAGTGCCAGGCTGGACACTACGGGGTAAGGGTGAGGAAAAGCTCAATTCCCCCACGGCCTCTCTGTTTCTCCATCTCTCTCTTGCTGTTTTCAGCGTTGCCGTGGGAACGGCGCATCCTCCACGACAGCCTCTCCCCCACCGGGGCTGCCCTGCTTGTTTACAGCACAAAGCCATTTGCCAGCAGTGTTTTGCTTTGGATTCCCAAAGTTTCACTTTTTCCAAAACCCAGGTAGTAGAAATTATGGAGATCATAATGATGAGTGGTGATAAAACTCCTAAAGGGAAACAGGCAGGACCCAGTATGTGTCAACACCATCAGCTGATTTTCATTTGCAGGGAAAGGCACCTGACAACTTCATTACCTGCTACTCAAAAGGCTCACTCCTGCTCCCTCTCACATACTTCCCCCAGGAATTTGCCAACAGGATCTGTTTGTACAGTCACACAAGGTATGGAGGTGAAGCCAGCACACTGCACAGCCCTTTTTAGGATGTGCTGATGCAGAGATTTGCAATGTTTTGTGTCATCGAGTGACAGTCTGTGCAGAAACACAGCTGCTGTGAGGGTCCCCTGGGGGCTAAATCTTTCATAGTCCTGCATCTCCAGGCCGCAGTGAAAGAAGGAAAGGCCTGGCAGTCCTACCATGCCACCACCAGTAGCTCTTGATAAGACCATTTATCCAGAGTTATCAGCTCTCAGGGATGAGGCGGCAGCAAAGAAAATCCATGTGGAAGAATAGTTTTTAAAAACTACTACACAAAAGCTGCATCCTTTGTAGCTTCAGTACTCAATTCTGAAAGAATGTGGTAAAAGCAAGATTTCCCATGATCAACAGTTTGGGTAGATTTTGAAAATGAAAAACTTTTCCAATAGCTGTTTCCATTCTGAAATAACCAGCTGCCTTCTTTAGGAGCCGATGGCTCAATAAGGGGCTTCTGCAGGACAAATAAAACTTTCCAGTGACAAAATGCTACTCTCATTACAGACCACTAAGAAATGAAACTGGCTTTCAGCTGGACAGAGATCCTCACTGCAGAAACCAAAATGACACGCTCCCATCGCTCCGTGCCCTCATCTCCTGCCTGCTCCATGCCCTCATCGCCTGCTCCTCTGTGCCCTCATCTCCTGCCCGCTCTGTGCCACTGCCATCGCTCTGTGCCCTCATCTCCTGCCCCTTCTGTACCCTCATCTCCTGCCTGCTCCATGCCCTCATCGCGGGCCCCTCTGACCCACCCCACGCTGGCTGCGCACCCCACAGTCCCTTTCTGTGGACTTGTCAAACCAAAAACTCTTCAGCCCCGACTGCTGGTATTTACCCACCAGATTATTGACACATTGTCATGGAAAGATAATATGTCGATAATCTGGTGGAGATGAATTCTTTTGGCGGATTTGACTCCAGCGTACCTCAGGAGCCATGAAGAATGGAAAGTGCTTCACTGCCAGTACAGCAGCTCCTAAGGACAACAATCCAGCTGGCTATGCTACCTCTCTAAAGAATTACCCTGAATTTTCTTCTTTATTCGAAATGCAAGAGGCTTAGAGAGATTACAGCCACTCCTGTGAATTATTTAGCTATTCAGTACAAAGCAAAGGGCTCTACTGTAACTTTTTAATCAAAGAGGCTTGCTCTAAAATATTGATCACAACAGATGTTATACCTTGCTGAACATTGAATTGGGATTTATAAAACCCACCCACTGACTTTTTTTTTTGCAAGTGATTATGCTATTGTACTAAGACTGGGTATGGACAGTGCTCCAACTTCAGGGAAACTGCAGCAAAGATGTTTCTAGAAAAAGAGAAAATAACATGAGAGGACAGGTTAACACCTTCAGCATGTACAATTTTGGAGGCATGGGCATAGAGGAGACCTGGCACTGCATCAGCTTGAGCATAACATGGTAAAATGTTCCAAAAAGATAAGAAATAGAACGTTAGCTTCTTTGTATATCACTAGATGTCTGCAGCAAAGAACAGGCATCTCATTTGCTTGGCAGTGGTCAGATATTGTCAGCTTGGAAATCACACGTGTGGCAAATCCTTCAGTGAGCAAGAGGCATAAAGGCTAAAGACTGGGAGAGGAAAGAGAAGAGCACTAGAAATCAGTAGCTATGGGGTCCAGGAAGCTGCAATTTAAAGATACCGTGTTAATTCCTGCCTCTGTCAATGAGTCACTCACTGTGTGACCTCGGGTAAGTCATTTAACCAAGGCATGTCTCATTCTTGATCTAGAGCAGGAAGGACATTCCCAAGGAGATTGCATTACTCAGCTGATTCCTTCACACCAAGCAGAGGTGGGTGCTCTGTGCAATTCCCTGAGGGGCAGTGACAGAGCACAGCTCCAGGGCCAGCACTCAGTGACAGCACTCTTGCTGCCCTGCTCCACACCCCCCTGCCAACAGCTGAGCTACAAGGAATGCCTTCACCTCATTCTGAGACACAGACTGAATGAAATTTAGCTTCAGAAAGCTATGGGTCTACATAAATACTGCAATTTTGACTGGCCCTGTGTGGCTAGGAAAGTTGAATCTTGGTCCAGGCATCTCAGGAGATGCCCAGCAAGCTCCTGGGAGCAGACTTTGTTTCTTGTCTTACATTCCCAGAGTGAAAGCAGCTCTCCCTTGTTCTGGTCTGACATAGCCTTGGGGATTTTTTAGGGTTTGGGGTTTTTTTCCCCTGACAGGCTCTAAAGATGCCAAGGAAATGTGGCCCAAGACATGCTGGACCATCAACCCAGCAACAGATTTCTAGCAGGACAAATTGCCAAGTCTGGATGGGTCTGCTGGCCCTGTGAGGAGCCAAGAAAGTGTGCTTTTACAGAAAGGAAATGTGGCTAGTCTGTCATACAGGGAGAGGTTCAGGAGCAGAACAGCTTGCAGGGATGTCCTTGGGAACACCAGTGGGTGTTCACTGTAGTATAAAAAGGGGAATTCTTTGTTGATGAAAATAATAGTAGGTCACCATAGGAGTTTTAAGAGCAATACAAGCAGAGGATGGTAACCTTTGGGGAAAACAGGTAACTGCCCCTTCTCCTCCAGGTTCTTTGGAACTGTCTTTGCCCTGGGATCTCAAGTTTACACAGGCAGACAACCAAGTGCAGCTCTCTGGGACTTCTTGTAGGCTCACCTTTTATTCTGCTGCCTGCAGGGCTTGGTCCATGAGTCCCAACACACGTTCCACAGTGTGGGGATCACCAGAAATTCTTGACAAGTCCGATGACTTGTGCTGTGAATGGTAAAGGAAGGCCGTTGCCTGAATGACCAGAGCTGCCTATAGACCTCACAACTATGGTTCAGCAGCTGGACATCATAGAGAAACAAGGTAGGAGATTTCCTTGGTTGGTTTTCCCAAAACTGGATGACACCATTCCTATCAGAATGACAAAAAAGGTCGTCATATCTAGACCACATCAGCAGAAAACCACAGGACTGACCTGAGTAACATCTCCACCACTGCAAGGGATCTGCCAAGAGGTGTGGAAGAGTCTAATAGTCAAAAAGTTATAGCTGCAGAATATCTGTTTATAACAGTGGATGCTGTACGAGACAGAAATACTCTGCTTCAAAACAAAGTCTTCTTACTGCCTGGAGCAGACGAAGGGTCCCAAAATCTAATGTTCTTTGGGTGCTCACAAACAAGTTGTGCTTCATTAGCTGTCCATGGTAATGTCAAGCCTGTCAACACAGCTGATGTGTCATATAATCTTATCACTGAACAGAGAGGAAGTAACACAGCAATTAGAAGCAGCAATTAGTAATGGGCTGTGCTTTGCCACAAAATAATGCAGCAGCTAACACATGGGTCTAAAAAGAATATAATAATCACCATGCAGTCAAAATATGCCTGGGTCTTTGGGAATACAAATGTTAAAACTCTCCCTATGTATGAAAATTTCTATTAAAAGCAACAGCAGACAGAGAAATAATCTATTTTCTCTAAATGTTCATGGCACCAAGAAACAGATCTGTTTGAGAAAAGTAAACATTTGCTTAAACATACCAGCCCAGTGAGTGACTCCAGGCTTCAGTTCAGAAAGTTACACGAGTACCAACAGCAAGGTCTGTTTCTGTAGAGCTGATGGAGCGGAGAGCTGGGCCTGGCGCAGCCCTGCAGAGCCCCCAGAGCCGCACAGTGTGGCTCTGCTGCAGGGAGCCCTCCTGGCACAGAGCAGCTGCAGGCCAGCCTTCACCCAGAGCTCACCTGAGCTCCATCCCCACCTTCAACCATCCAGCACACCAACTCGGGAGCTGGCCAGGGCCAGTCAAAGTCAGACTGCTTTAAATTCAGAGTTAAACCTCCGCATTCCCACCTCTTACCAAAGCAACGTAGTAAGAGACTTTCTAACGGGGTTATCTGTCCCCCATGGCTGCTACAGCCCAAGCAGTGTCTGTACCGGCTCCCCACGCCCCAGGAGGTTCTGTCACAGCTGCTCTGGGGGCTCCGGGTGCCCGCGGCACATTTGGGGGGCTCAGGGGATGCCACGGCACATTTGGGGGGCTCCGGGTGCCCGCGGCACATTTGGGGGGCTCCGGGTGCCCGCGGCACATTTGGGGGCTCCGGCACATTTGGGGGCTCCGGGTGCCCGCGGCACACTTGGGGGGCTCGGGACGCCGCGGCACATTCGGGGGGCTCGCTCCGGGTGCCCGCGGCACATTCGGGGGGCTCGCTCCGGGTGCCCGCGGCACATTCGGGGGGCTCGCTCCGGGTGCCCGCAGCACATTTGGGGGGCTCCGGGTGCCCGCGGCACATTTGGGGGGCTCCAGACACCGCGGCACATTCGGGGGGCTCCAGACACCGCGGCACATTCGGGGGGCTCGCTCCGGGTGCCCGCGGGCCCGCGCCCTGAGGGTCAGCAGCGGCCGCACAGCGCCCCCTGCGGGCCGCAGCAGCGCTGCAGGCGCCCAACCCCTGCCCCGGGCGCCCCCAGGTACCCGAACCATCCCTGCAGCGTTCAGGGCTCGCCTGGGATTATAATGGACCAACCAGGGCGGATCAGTAACCTACCAAGTTTCAAATTTCATCCTGATGCATACATGCAATAGCAGCAGAGCTTGAAACCTGACTTGAGTAACCGCTCTTGCAGAGGCAATAGAACATGCCAAGAACAAGAACATGCCATGTTTCAGCTGCATGTCTCTCTAGCTCCCACTGGACAAGCACTCTCTCCTACTACAGAATGTTTGCTGGTAGGTCTGCTAATTACATTCATGAAAGTAATTGTATTAGCAGCAGTTCTGGTCCCTCACCAGTAAGCAGTTTTAAGAGATCAGGCTGCTTACATTAATTGAATAAGAAAAATCTCTACTCAGTTTAATTGAAGACTTCTCTGAATGTTGAATAGTAGCCCATTTTCCATCATTGCTGTTTCCCACTAAGCACACATGCCAAAGCCCACCCTCAGCTCAGACACCCATCCCAGAACCACTGAAACTGAATAATTATGCAGATGAGGAAACTGCACCTGTCCCCAGACCGGCAGCACAGCAGCAGCCACAGCCTCAGCCAAGCACTCCTGCTCCAGGGTATGTGGAGCGCTGCTGCCATCAGATACCTCATGGCAGCTCCAGCACCACTCGCAGCAGCACGCTGGTGCTGTGCTCTCCAACTCCCCAAACCACTGTGAGATCTAGGAATGAGCTGTTAAACGTGGGTCAAGAGAATTTCAGTTACCAGCCAAACCAACCCATTACTCAAGGTTTTATTAAAACCAGGCTTCCAACAGTACAGAAACACACTGTGCTGCAGCACCCCAGACACACCTTGCCCGCTTCACAGGCTGCCAGGGATACAGCACTGCAGCTTTCTGGATGGCAGGGGAGAACCAAGCCCTGACTCCCCTCCTTACACACAAGGCCATCCATCCTCCCAGGAGCTGACAGCTGCTCCCAGGAAAGGCCTCCTTGCCTTGCATGCTATGGCATGATCTGTGCCAGGGAGGGAATGCAGCCCCTGCCGACAAAAGCATTAAACACGCAGCAAGTTCCAGAATCCACTCCAGTTACATGCCTTGTACTCAGGGGACAGAAATTGTAACACCCTCTGTCTAAGCTGGCAGGACACAAATTCATCACTCCTGACGGCTCTGAGAGGTCAGAACTATTGCAGGGTATGGGAATGCTGTGGCTTGAATGAGGATCCCAGGCAGCAGCATGGGAGCAGCAGAACCATCCATCTTCTTAAGCAGAACACTCACACTCCAGCAGGACCCAGGAAAACTTTTTGTAAATCTCAACCTGTCGAGAGAACAGACAACATTCTGTCTATCCACTGTACCACAAACAGCAAATCTACAGCTTTGAAATCCACTCCAGCCCCATAAAAACCACTAGACAACAGCTGCTCTCTAAAGAGGAGGAGTTTCATCCTTGCCAAGCACTCCAAACAGGGTGAACTCAAACTGCACTGCAGGAGCTTTTAGGGCAGGACTTGACAAGAACTAACAGGGCAGAGAGTGCCAGGGAAACATTCAGTCAGCTCAACCAGCTCCACCATTTGAACTGAGTACTTGCATGCTTTTGCTGAGAGGGCACAATCCTGCTCTTGGGAGCAGCTGCTCTCAACAGCGACATCAGGCTGGAACTGGACAAGCCAGTGGCAACAGCTGATGATCTGATGAAGTTCTATTATGCACATTTTCTAAAAAAATTAGTGAAATGCTAACCAGACAGATTTTCAGATGTCACACAGTTTATCTTCAAGTAACAAAAAGAACACCAAAAGCAATCCCTCTCTTACAAACACATTGCTGAAAGCATGACTGCCATCCACTTCTCAAGACATTGAGAACCTCCCATTGGGAGGAGTGAACTCAAAAACGATAAAGAACAAAAGCTCCCAGACTTTGCAAGAAGTACCTCAACACTGCTTAAATAGGACAAGACAAAAACATTACATTTATGACCTCAAAGTTTAATTGAAATCTTTCAGACCTCTCTGCCCTTAATTTAAGATCTTTGGAAAAAACTTTCACAGGAACTTCCCTGCAGGAAACTACTTTTTTAACAGGGATCCTTAGGTTTTAGCACTTACAAGGGCCCCTTCTGCAATACTAATCCCCACTCTGCCAAACATCCAGGGACTTTAACTTGTCAAGGCACTGCAGAAGCAGCTTCCTTGGAAAAAGGTATTCTTTCCCTTTTTCTTTATTAAATCCAGTGAACACAGGTGAACTAAAGACTTACTGTTCTCCCCTGACAAAGGGGCACACACGGTGGAGCAAACCAGACAATGTCCTCATCCACATCTCTTCATTGTCAGCCGCAGCCTGAACTTCAGGTCTCCCCAAGGCTCAACTCCCCACCTCTGCCTGCACAGTGCCCTGGGGGTAAAGCCAGAGGAGCTGTCAGCACCAGACCCTGTCAGGGTGTGGGACACAGCAGCCATTCCCTGCTGGTGCATCAGACACGATCTGGCTTGAACAGCAAGTAATCAACACTGTCGCTCTGATGGGGAAAAAATTCAGTCATCACTTACACCAGCAAATCCCCAGGAGCTGTGGCTGCACACTCCCACATCCCTGGCAGAGCCGCAGGCACTCTGAGCCAACAGCAGAGGAAGCAGCAGAGCCATGCCCACTCTGGCAACCCTCTGCACTCCCTTGAGCTGGCCAGCAAGGGTCAGGGCACAGGAGCCCTGCCAGCAGCACCTCCACAGGGACATGATGGAACCCGAGGCCCAAAGCACCTCAAAGCAATGCTTCTGCAGGAGGAAAATCCCTGTACTCTCACTTTTACTTTACTTAGGCTAACGCTCATCAGTATGGTCTGTAGGGATAAACTGGAAGCAACTCCCTTGCAGAAAGGTATTTCTTCCCCTTCCCCCCTCCCTTCTCCTTTGTAAATTTAATTAAATGTGATTCACACTTACTTCAAAGGCTTACCATTATTTGCTAGAGATTCAGGCACGGTAGAGCAAACCAGACAACTGCCCACATCACACATCTCTTCACTGTCAGCCGCAGCCTGAACTTCAGGTCTCCCCCAGGCTCAACTCCCCACTTTTGCCTTCAGTGCCCTGGGGGTAAAGCCAAAGGGAACCATCAGCATCAGGGCCCCGATTTCAATATTTTGGGCATTTGTTAACACCACGGTGTGGGATACAGCAGCCATTCCCTGCTGGTGCATCAGACACGATCTGGCTTGAACAGCAAGTAATCAACACTGTCGCTCTGATGGGGAAAAAATTCAGTCATCACTTACACCAGCAAATCCCCAGGAGCTGTGGCTGCACACCCTCAGCAGCTGTGCCACACACCCACCTTCCCTGTCAGAACTATAGGCAATGAGGGAGTTAATGCAAATTCTTCCCCCAAAATGTGGATGGCTGGTACGCTCTACAAGTAGAGGACAGGGAAATAGTCCCAAAAAATGGAGAACAGCAATGTATGGGTGTTCAGAGCAGAGTTCAAGACAGCCAAGTCATTTAACAGAAAAGGAGGCGTCAGGAAGAGATTAACAGGTTATTACTGCTTTGGCAGCCCTAGGCCTGGTATCCACGTGGGGCTCCCGCTCCCCGCCGGCCGGCGCCGTGCGGCCCAGGCCACGAGGGGGCTGTGCGGGCCCGGGCCACGAGGGGGCTGTGCGGGCCCGGGCGGTGCCGGCGCAGGAAGGGCCCGGACACCCCGGGGCCGCCACCACGGCCCGCGCGGGGCCCTGCAGCCCCCGCCGCGGCGCTCCTGCGGGAGGGACCCACACCTGCTACCCACACGAACACCACCCTGGCAACGCGCGGCCCTTACAACTCAGTAACTCCTTTGGAAGAGCAAATATAAATATGTGCGGTTCTAATTCGGTTCGGAACAGCTAATTTGCAGACTTACCGCCTGGCCCCGGCAGAGGCTCGGGCCTGCCGGCGCACGCCGGGGAAGTGCCCCCATCGCCGGCCTGGCTCCGGGCACGGGGCTCCCGCAGGCGCCCTGGGCTCCGCCGTCCTACGGAGAAACAAAGCACAATGAGCACCGGGAGCAGCGGACGGTCAGCACCGGCCAGCGGCCGCTTCGCTGGTACATCAGACAGGACCTGGCTTGGACAGCGATAGTCAACACTGCCGCTCTGACGGGGAAAGAGTCATCAGCTGCACCAGCGAGCGCCCGGGGAGCTCCGTGTGAGCTCGGCGGGAGGGCGGCCGGAGCCCGCTGAGGCGCCCTTGCGGCAGGGCCCGCGGCCCAGCGGAAGCGAGGCGGTCACACGGCGCGGCGCTGCCCCCGCCGACGGGCGCGCACAGAGACCCGGCCTACCCCCAGGTCGGGGCAGGGGGAACTCCCGAACGCTCCCTGCCCGCAGCACCCGCACTCACCTCGGCCGACCCGGAGCAAGAGGACGGGGAGGGCCGCGCGAGGGCATTTATGGGCTCCGCAGGCCCCGCCCTGGGCCCGCCCCGCTGCCCGCGCAGAGGCGCCGCCATCGCCGCCACGCCGGGCGGTGCCCTGCGGAGCCGCTACTGCCGCCTCAGGAGCAAGGGCCGGGCTCACGGCGAGGGGCCGGGTGCCCGTGCGCCCGCCCGGCGCTGTGGCGAGCTCGGAGCCGCGGGAGGGGGCGGGAGGCGCCGCCATTTCGCGGTGCCGCGCGGGGCGGGCGCTGCGCCGCATGGCCCGGCCCGGCCGCGCTGCGTGCGGGTGAAGGCGGCCGGGGCAGGCGGAGCGGGGCGAGCAGCGGAACCCGGGGTATCGGAACGTTTGGTATCCTTTGGGATCGCCGAGCGTGGCTTTGGACACTTAATTTTTTTTACAAACTAGAATAATAAACAAGAGTTAAGAGATACTCTGCCTTGTCCAAAGGCGCGGCCGCTGCAGCGCCGACAGCCATCACGGCCGTGCTCCCCATGGCTGCCGGCCCGCAGCCGCGGCAGCGCGGTGGGCGCGCCCGCTCTCGGCTCGGGGCTGTGTCGGGGGACTGCCCCTGTCTGCAGGTACTTGGCTTTTAGGTGTTTAGACAGGTAAATTATGTTGCGTTAAATCGTCTGCCACTGACTAACGTAAGGAACGAAATAGAAAACAAAGGATGTGTCTTGAATGAAAGCAGCCCAGTTTGTAACCCAAGCGCTGAGTTGTGATTTTTATAGCTAAAACTTCGCCCTGGGCAGGGGGTGTGAGCGCAGTCCCGCGGCGCCGGGGGAGCCGTGCCGCATGCCGGCCTCGAACGCTGCCGCGGTTCCCCGGGCCAACAGCCCGAGCCCGAGCCGCGCCCGCCCGGGGAAGGCAGCGTCTTCGGTCTGCAATAACACCAGCGGAAGAGATGGGGTTGAAATGCAGCAGGGCACGGGCAGGGAGGAGCAAAGCCAGAAGCCTTTACAGCATCTGGGACTAAACGCAGGAGAGGAAGAGCTGTGTCCTGAAGGAAGAAGCTGTGGTCCAGACTGGCTCAGAATCCTGCTATGGCTCCACGCTTTGCTTTTTTTCTGTTTGTAAAATACACACTGCTTAATTCAGCTCCTGTTAAAATGATTTTTCCAAATTAAGTGTGTTTGTAGGCAAATAATTTTTGAAAGCAGCTTATCAAACAGGACTTGTGGAATAAATCTTGATGCTGTTAATCCAAGTACCAGAACACCAAAAGATGAAAAGACAATCAAAGGAAGGACATTTTAAGAGGATTACAGGGAAAATCTTGTTGTACTGCAAACCCCTGTCACATGCACAATGCAAAAGGAACTGTAAACGTGATTTGTGCTGCCTAGCTTGGCAAGGAAGGGAAAGTGGGGAGGTCTGAGATAGTCAACAGCTGCAGCAGAACTTAGTATTAAATTTATTCAATTTTATGTTTGGATTTTATTCTCCTTGGCAAAACCAGGTGGAAAATAGCTAAATGAGTTCTTCAGCTCAGGCTTGTTGGACTCAGGAAGTTCTCAAGAGGCAGCAAAAGTCTCCAGTCCCAGTTCTCCTCCTTGTTCCCCTGCAGTGCAGGGGGAGCTCTGGTGCCCCACAGCCCATCCCAGGACTTCAGGGGACACTCCCGTGCCCTGCCCAGGGCTAGGGTAAATGGCTGAAAGACATTAATTTCTTTTTAAAGTACCACAGCCCCGGAGAATTTATTTGCATTCTCTTACAGGCCTCACAGGGATTCTGGCAGCATTTCCCATGTGCCAGCTCATGAGTGTCAGCACCGAACCATTCTTGTCTCTGGGCAGGGGAGACGGGAAAAGATGAACTGTTCTTGAATTGCTAAACAAATGTTTCATGTGCCATCCTCTTAACTGCTACATTTTTATGTTCAGGGTTCTTTTAAAACCAGAACTGACTATGAAGAAATCTAAAATTTGGTAGGGATAAAACCCCTGCTTTTCCAACATAACCTAAACCAGCACCAGATGCTACAATATTCTTGACTTTTCTAATACAAATCGTGATTTTCCAGCACATAGACTATTGTAAAAAAAGGCATCAAAAAGGCCATTAAAAGATCTCCCTGAACTGTTGCGTCAGCAGCTTCACTGTGACAGTCTAAATAAAACAGTCAGCACACTGATGGGGGCTGGAAAAACAGCTTCATGAGCTTCTGCCAAATCACACACACTGTTCTTTTAGAATAGGAAAAATCCCAAACACAAAATTCACAGGATGGATTACTGCTATGGCTCCAGGCTGCTTCCCATTCAGCTCTCCTACAGAGCCTTTTATAAGAATTAAAAGGTGCATTTTAGCTATCTTGCAGGCCAAAATTCCCAAAAAAATTTGCAGAAATTCTTTCAGATCTTAATCCTGAAAGCAAGACTGATGGATCACAAGGTCATATTTGTTCCTTGGGGAATTAGGCCTTCCGGCCCTGAAACCAGGAGGGGAAGATGGTGAGCGCAGCCCTCCCTGCCCTGCCCTGGGCAGCTCTGCGTGCAGAACGGCTGCGAGGTTAAAAGGCTGGGGCAACGAGGGGGCAGTTCCGAGGAGAAACAAGAACACTGTTTCAGCTGTGTCTTCTGCGTTTGCTGCATCAGGCACAGAGGAGACAACAGGAAAAGCAAGGGACTGTAGTAGTCAGCCAAACCCCACTTTTATGCAGAGCTCAGGTCAGCTTACCCAGAATCCACACGGTGCCATGGAGTGTCCCACCAGGAGGCTGTGATTGCAGCAGGGTCTGGGAGAGGAGACACTTCTCTTACTCAGGCCCAAGAGGGGATCAGGGTGTTTAACAGCACTGCACAGCTCCCTGTGCCAAAGTGCCTTAATCCAGGTTCCTATAAAACACAGCATTAGCCACAAGTGACTGCTGCAGAAGAGTCCCAAGAGCAGGCTATAGTCCCATCCAAGGAGAAAAGTCAAGTGCAGCAGATGAAGGTAGGGAGAACCTAGGTCCACTGCTGTCAGTGCACTCCCTGCTTTCCAATAGGAATGGTTTAGTAAGGAGTTTCTGAGTTGGAAAAATTTGCAATACAAAGCCTCAGCCTAGCAAGTTTTTTTTAATTTTTAAATGTACAGCATTTTAGTTCTACAAATGTAAAAAAAAAAATTAAAACCAAAAAAACCTTTACAATGTTTGGGGGTTTTTAGCTTATAATGATCACACCCAACGTGATTCAATGCAATCTGGTCTTCAGTTCCTGTGGCCCGATTGCTTTGGATGATGCAAATAAAATGGCCAAGACATTTAGCTCTGAGACAGCACCTGCAGGAACTGCCTTCTGTGGCAGAAGTTCCCGTGGGTGCTGCACACAGATGTAGGAACTGCTCCTGCAGGTCCCAGGTAAGTAAACACTGACCGTAGCTCGCACTGGACAAGACGCAGACACGTGTCAGCCTGCGGGGCCGTGCTGGGGCCAGCGCTGCTGCAGGAGCCAAGCTCTGCTCTGCAGCTCTGCCTCCAGCAGCGCTGAGGCAACGCAAGGCTGTGGCTCAGCTTACAAGCAAACAAGGAAACACAGTTAAAGTCTCTACTTCGAGGAAGTCCCATCCGCTGGCTGTGCCAGGTTCCTCGTTTAAGCGAACTTTTAAGTTTCACTTTAAAGTCCAGTTTGAGCTCCCATTAATACAGCTGCACTAACACTGTGGCACAAATAACAAACTGTACCCACGTTACTTTGCATTCCCTTGCTCTGCCAGGTCTGCACACCCTGCACAGCACAGAACATAGAACATTCTCTATGCACTCAAGAACCACTGGAAGTTACTCCACAGCTCAACACACTGCCCAGACTAGAGCACAAGCATTACAAATCTATAAAAAAGCAGCCCCTGTGGTGGTGTACAGGAATAAACTAACCAAAAAAATTTAGTATTACCATTTATTGGTGACAAACACTACGTTTTACTTACATTCCATGGGGAGAAAAAATTCCAGCGTAAACAATGAACGGAAGCAGTACTGAACTCGCGCGGCTATCGTGCTGTACCTGGACCAATGCAAACCTCAGCGCGCACCGACCGTGCGCAAGAACACAACATCAAAAGCAACACAGTTATATATAAACATAGGTAATTTTTTTCAGCCCTACATGGAGATGTAATTAAACAGTATAAAGCACTCAAGGAAAATCAATCTGCAGTTTTATATGCACTACATTGAGATCATATCCTGTACTGTAGTGAGCTGTGAGCCACCAACGCACAATCCCTAAAACACAGCTCAGAGATCACTGAAAGTCACGTTGCATTCGAGTTCCCCTACCCCACACTCAAGAAAACTAGAAATTAACCAAAAATGATCAAACCAAGTTTAAAATTCCTAAAGTGTTTAAATTCATTCAACCATTAGATAATTAGGGTTGGTTTGCAAAAATATGGGGCTTTTTAAAATGGTGGGACACAGCCTGTTTCCAGTGAAACGCTGCTATTCCAATAAAACCAAAATAACCACATACATGGATATGATCTTCCCAAGTTAGTTCACAGGTAACATGTCAGTCTCAGAAGACAAAGTTTCTAAACTGTGCTATGGTTCTAGATACAATTAAGAAACTTTTAAATGAAAAATGTATAGTGTCATTTCAATCAAAACAACATAATGAAACTAAAAATGTATCACTGTTTGAAGAAAAAGCAACAGTTATGATTTAGACACTACAGTAGGTTGTAGAGACTGTAGCACTCCAACAGTTAGGTTACATTAAGAGGAAGCATTTGATTTTCTCTGGTGCTTTCAGGTTTGGGTTCAGTCAAGAGCCTGTTTCAGGCAGTGCTGTCCAGTGTTTGTCCCAAAGGGTTTGCGCTCGCCGGTTTGAGGAGAGGGTCACTTTCCATTTCTTGTTTCACACATCTAAAATGAGAAAACACCTGTTACTTAGGAGACAAAACTATTTCCACAAATAAGATACTTTAAATTGGATACAAATAATTTGATGTGCATTTAACAATTTGTTACCATATAACTGCCCTGATTTTCAATCAATTAGCACTTTGTTAATCTCACCACTGTTAATTTGAGAGCTTATTATCTGAATGAGATGCTCAACTTTCTCTCCTCCCAAACCCAGCCAAGAGAATAGTTTGCACTTCTCCATGCTTCTGCTGAAAATGAGCTTTGACCCCTGTATATCCCTTTAGCTGTGACACACAAGATTGCAGGAGAGAGAGAGGAGCACTTGGAACCCCAAGCCACTGCAGAGGCACACTCCTTACAGAGAAAAGGGAAGGGGCAGCTGAGCTGCTGGGGTCACACCACAGCCAGCACACGTCACCCACTCACTCCTGCTCAGTGCTTTGCCTTTGACATGTTAAAGTGACAGGATTGACCATCCAACCCTCCCTCTGGTCCTGCTGGAAGGCAAACAGCCCTTGGCATTTCAACCTTTCTGGCAAATCAAACCCCTCACATGTTATTTGTCTAAAAACTCTCATAGGGTTAATTTGCATCAGTGCAAGGGACGTGGATGGGAACCACTCACACAGACATTGGTCCATTTCCCGTCCTTGGCATCTCTGTGGTTTGTTGGTCCAACTCAGACAGCAACTTTAAAATATTCAATGCAGCCTAAAAAGAAGAAAGAGCACTCAGCAATTTAGCCTCCAGATAGTTCAGTAACTTAGTGAAAGCACTCACTTAAACCCAAAAAAATGTTCTTATTTTGGCGATATTTTTAAAGAATTTTTTTAAGTTCCATAGTTATGGTGGAAAATGCAAAGGTGTAGAATTTCATCGTGCTTCATGAAACAATTGGATGATGCTGTGACTGGGGATTCCCACTGCACTTGTTTCAGCGCTGGGGGAAAACTAACACACCAGGACTAGAAACAGCAAGAAAAGAGACAATAAATTAGTAACAGCTCCAACTGTGCAGAGCTTAAGACAAAAGGACAGAAAAATACACAGAATCAGCGTCCTTTTCCAGAAAAGAAAACAAGTTACACAAGAATCAAAACTACAAAACAGGAGGGGCCCACGTGACTGCTTAGCAGGGCCAGTGTGCCACGGCTAAAGGTCAGACACCTCCCCTGAGAACTGACTTCTTTTTCCCCACTTCATTCAGAGCAATTTCAGGTGCAGCTTTCCAGCATACCCCTGACTCTGGCACGTGCCTTAGTGACAGCTGAACCCTGAACTGAGGAGGAGGCTCACAGTGTCCATTAGTAAAGTAGTGCAACAGTTTTTAGTATAAAAATCAGCAGAATCAGGTTTTCCTAAGGGTATTCAAATAGTGCAAATGACTCCTTCAGGCTGCCACACTCAGATCACCTCTGGAGACCAAAAGAACAATTCCTCTGAATGGGAGCAGACTGAGAACATCCTATCAGCTTCACCTAAAGTCTTTTAGAGCCAAAGTCCCCTGCAGGTTTCACTTTAGCAGGCTCATTCTTCCACAAAGAAATATTTCAGGCACTGGTAAAAAAAAAATCTTTTTTTATAAAGGGAGATGAACAGATTTAGAGTGTCTTTTACTATCCAATGCTGAACTGCATTTCTTCCATAGGGGATTCCACTTCCACTGCAAGTCTGGGAACCTGAGCCCAAGTATCACAATTCCCAATGAAACATCAGCCCATTCTGATATAATAAGGAAATAAGCTGTTAGGTTTATACATTCCTTTCTGTGCATTTACTGTCATGGGCTCGTGCAAATACTATCAAGACAAAGCAAATGTGCTTTTTGTACACCAAAACTGTGATCAAATGTTTAGCATATTAAGCATTATTTAGATTACATTATGTTATTATTAATCATTATTTCTGCAACCTGTGAAATATTAGACAAAAATTAGCCAGGGAATCGTAGAACATTTAATTGCTCCCATCAGTAATATAAAACCTTGGTTTCCCCTCAGGGAAGGCCCAAGAGCAGCATTTCAGCAATGTTCATACCATGTCATGGCAGGACTCCACATCCTTTCCAATCCCATGACTGATCAGCGGTGGCTGAGAAGAACAGTTTATAAGAGATACAAACTCATTCTTGTTATTTTTTGGAAAGTCCTTATATTCAACCTGAAGAAAAGAGAAGGATTTACTTCTTTTCAGTTAACCAAGTACTGGAAGTATATCACAACTACAGATTATTTGCAAATATATGACACTGAGCCTTTCTTCTCATCGTTCTCCCAGTCAGTAGAGCCCCTCCATTTGAAGTTTAACCTCACTTACAATGTTTCTTAGTACTCAAAAGAGCTTGGCAAGGCTCCTGAATGCAAGTGGCTACTTAATAATGATTGTTACTGGACCCTTTATTCCGATCACTGCTAAATGCATTTCAAATTTCTGTATTGTTTTTTGATCCACTGAGCTCATCTGTCATATGAATACAGGAACTTAATGCAATTCCCATTAAAGGGAGCAAATGTGAGAAAATGCAGAGCTTACAGCAAATGTTCATGTATGACAGATTAGTGAAAAAATCTGATTTCACATCAGCCAAGATCAAATCCACAATGTCTTCCTATATTGGGACAATTTTCAGAAAATGCTGCTTTATTTTAATGCTGCCTTTTTTTTTTGTTCTTCCAAGACCTCAGAGTAGCAGTGAATTGGGGCTGAGAATGGTACAGAAATGCACACTTGAAAATTAAATTTAAAAAGATTTAAAATTTGGCACGTGTCATAGGTAAAGCGAAATGGTGACATGCATTTCAGCAGGCTCAGAACTCATCTCTCACCAACAGAACTGAAAAGCTTTTGAACAATAGCTTTGGAAGAAGTGCCGTGAAGTTGAACGCCTACCTGGATTCCTTGGACGTTGGAAAGATAGTCCAGCTGCTCGGAGGGCCTGGTCAGCGGCCCGTGGGGGAAGTGTCCCGAGGAGCTGCTGCTCTTCAGGATGGTCTCGGCAGTGGGAGAGGTGCCCCCGTAGAGCAGCTCCCGGGCGATCATGGCCGTCACCGTGGCCTTGGCGGGGTTGGGAGCTGCCCGACTGAACTCTTTGGTGTGGTGTCCTTGGTTGGCTCCCACAGCCTGTGCAACCTCAGGGACCATGGGAAGAATGCCAGCAGGAAGCTGCTGATGGCTGAGATAAGGCATCCTGAACTCATCTTCTTTATTACCTGGGAGGAGAGAGGTGCACACTGAAGAGCTGCTGTTTGAGAGTCCCTCCTGCAGGCACACGCGGGCACCAAAAGTCACTTTGGAAAAAAATAATTCCTTTCAAATTACTTTTGACATACTAACAAACTTGGAAGGCTCAATCGGCCTTTGGAGGGTCAGAGCTTCAGCACCATCAAGACAGAGTTTTCTTACTGAATTACTGACTCAGTGCAACGGCTGCTTCTGCCAAAGGGAGCACCTTTACCTCCAGGAGGAGCTTCTCCAGATCAGTCAAGCTCACAGACACCTCAGCTGCAACCCTATTCTAAATATATCCTTTGCTTTCAGAATTTTCTATTCCATTATTTAAGCTGTAGGAGCAAATAATGAAAGCACAGAATGGCCAGAGCCACCATTAAGGATGTAAAGAGAGTGACAGTCCACAAAGTTTAAACTGTATATGGTGAGAACAAGCAGGTAGGAAAGGTAAAATGGAATGTTAGCACAAAGAGGCAAGACTATTTACAGCAAATGTCCAGCCACAGTCAATTGACAGCAATTTGCTGACATTATGGTATAAGTTAAAGAGGGATAAGAACAGCTTTTTAAGGGGAACTCACACAGAGTTATGGCTGAAACTTGCACAGGCGTGCTCAAGAAAGGTGGGGAAGATAGTGCCACCAAAATAAACCAAAGGAGTCATTTTTATGGCAGAACAGATTAATGAAGTTCTGCAGGACTGAGCTGTTTCAAGTCTAAGGATGAAAGCCAAAATTTGTAAATGGAAGAAAACAGGAATAGCAAAATCTGAATAGGAAGTTCAGAAGTTTACCTAAAATCTTCTGGATGCAGTGAAACAGTACCAAAGTCCATGTCAATTCCAACTTACTATAATTTAAATAGCAAAGTCATATGTAAACATGTAAGGTACCTGAAATATGCTCTCCAGCACAGCAATCTGTGGTGATAGACAAACTTTCCATAATGATTGCTCCCACCAGATGACATTCCAGAAAGCAATGTCTGTGTACAGGGAGGCCAGGTTTGAGGTGTTTTGATTCCAGCCTGCCACCCTGGGTGTGACCATCACAACTATTCACTGCCTGAAACAAGGGCAGGCACAGCTCCTGCTCTCAGCCATCAGAGACCAGGCACAGACTGAGGTGGTTCCTTCCCTCTCCAACTCTGCCCGAGGCTGACCAGTCAGTACTGGCACCCTTTCTCATCTTCACGCCAGGACAGGGGCCTTGGGAGGAATAACCAAACCTTTCCAAGGACTCCACTTGGTTTGCAAGGCAGCAGCTGCACTGCTCTGCTCGTCCCAGAGTGCTAGATGGCACTGCTGAAGGGACTGGCAGCAGACCTGACACCCCCGGCTGGGCCCTGCTGCTTTCACCAGGTTACTCACTAGCTGAAGTCTCTTCAGAGCCCGGCTCAAAGAAGGTTACTTTTCTTCCATCACCTGGTTTCTTCACTGGGGTCTTAAAAATAAAAGGAAAAGAACTCAAACACACAATATCCCTTTTAAACTTTTTTTCCCAAAATTCTAAAGTTTCCAAGATGCAGGTGATCTGACCAGCCAAAATTTTACTGAAAAACTTATTATTCTAAAACATCAATAACTACATTGCTATCAAAAAAGGTAAGTTCAGTGATTCTTATTCACTGAAGGCCTAAAACTACCACATCTCAGAGAAGTGGTAGTTTAGGAACACAGCTACTCAGAACCAGATACCAGAATAAAGCCAGTTTAACTGCCATTAGTCACAGGTACTGCTGAGGGGAGCACACCAGACACCAATGAGCACATGCATGAAAAGGAGAAAAGCAACCCTGGATTTGCTGTTTGAGCTCCCTGGTAGCATCTGCTGAATCACCAGCAGAACACAGAAGGCTCCTTCCCTCAGAGAGACCTGGAACAAACTTTTCACTGCAACTGTGACAAGGCTGTGTAAAACCATTGCTGGCAGAGGACTGTAACCTACAGGTCTGCAAGCTTCTAAGACCAACACATCAATTATCACAGGTTCTGAGACATTTCATAAACCATGAATACATTAATTTATCCGTCTGATGAGACTCTCATTTACCTGAAAACCCAAATGCTTAATGTATCCAAAACACTGGATATTTAATATTTCTTCAGGGAGCAGTGCCCTCAATACAATTGTTTTCGAGTAGGGCAGAGAGAATGAACTACCTATCCTGTTACTGCCTTGCAAAGCTGCTTCTGTTCAGCTCAGGCTTTGCTGCAGCATTAACAAGCTGCTGCTTCCTCAAGACTCACCTTCTCTTCTGTCTTTAATGCTGGTTTTGGAGGCTGAGGTTGAGGGACTTTGAAACCTAAAATTTCCAACATATTTTCCGCTGCATTGCGTTTAGCAACCTTTTTGTTCGTGCCCATTCCTTCAGCTGTGTGCACACCAACTTTCACCTGGACAGAAGAGGAAGAAAATTCAATTCTTAAGCAGTAGTATTGAGATTCCCTTATTAGTGATCTGTGTCTCCAGCATGCCATGAGTCACAAAATAGTTCAAGTGATCATTGTTCTGAGCAAGCTGTCATTTATTATCAATAATCATTGGCCTTCAAGCACAAAAAACCCAAACAAAAGTCACACAAAGAATTGTATTTCATCATCTTACCTTGGGAACCCAAGTTAGTGTTAATAAATACTACATTACAAAATACAAGCAGCTTAGTACCTCTAAGCAGAGTATCAATACTCCTGTTAATTAAAACATTAGGCAGTTACAACATAGACTACTGGTGCCCTGTGCAATTTTTTTTTTAAATTTTCTTGAACCTTTATCTTCTGTGAATGTAGCCCATTAGATATTTTGTTAAATCGTGTCATGGAAATCTGTTAAGCCTGTATATCATCCTGACAACCTGACTCCTGTAAGAAAAAAAAATGAGGTGCCAGCCACACCTCCAGCTGTGTGCCACTGTCACAGGGCCACAGCCACACCTCCAGCTGTGTGCCAGGGCCACAGCCACACCTCCAGCTGTATGCCAGGGTCACAGGGCCACAGCCACACCTCCAGCTGTGTGCCAGGGTCACAGCCACACCTCCAGCTGTGTGCCATGGTCACAGGGTCACAGCCACACCTCCAGCTGTGTGCCATGGTCACAGGGCCACAGCCACACCTCCAGCTGTGTGCCATGGTCACAGGGTCACAGCCACACCTCCAGCTGTGTGCCATGGTCACAGGGCCACAGCCACACCTCCAGCTGTGTGCCAGGGTCACAGCCTCATCTCCAGCTGTGTGCCAGGGTCACAGGGCCACAGCCACACCTCCAGCTGTGTGCCATGGTCACAGGGCCACAGCCACACCTCCAGCTGTGTGCCATGGTCACAGGGCCACAGCCACACCTCCAGCTGTGTGCCAGGGCCACAGCCACACCTCCACTGTGTGCCATGGTCACAGCCACACCTCCACTGTGTGCCAGGGTCACAGCCACACCTCCAGCTGTATGCCAGGGTCACAGCCACACCTCCAGCTGTGTGCCACTGTCACAGGGCCACAGCCACACCTCCAGCTGTGTGCCAGGGTCACAGCCACACCTCCACTGTGTGCCAGGGTCACAGGGTCACAGCCACACCTCCACTGTGTGCCATCACACCCACCTGCATGACGAACTCCCTGCGCCTGGGCAGCCCACGTTCTGTGATGAGCATGTACTCGGGCTCCTTCTCCTTCTTGGCCTGCTGTATCTGGGCAAGTCTGCTAATGGGATTCATTCCTTGACCGTATTCTGGACTTGTTTGCAGCTATGTAGAACAGTGTTTAGGAAATAAGCCAAACTTTATGAATATTCGGTTTAATAGACAGAATGCAGCATGCCTCTGAATTAACTCATCTCTAGATTTTAAAAATACTGAAATAAAAGTTGCTTAATGAAACACTGTCACAGCCAAAGAGAAATACTGAATTTATATGGCTCCACTGTCACACTTGACCACATGTAACCTACCCTGCTAATAGCTTTACAAATTCTAATCCTGCTATATTAGGAGGGACAAGCTTGCAGGAGAATTTCTACAAGCAAAACCTGAAGCTGTAAAGTCTGAGGCTTGAAAGTCAGAGCTTGATTTTTATGTGCTGCTCTTTCCTTTATAAGGTTTCTCTTTCATCCTGAATTTACTGATAACTGCTACAAAAGTGGTGTCAGAACCCCATTAAAGTGGGAGCAAAGTACCAGCTCATTTGTTGCACCAGAGGGCTGGTAAAGGCTGAGCAGCTGAAGAGTGTTTAAAACCGACTCAGAAAAGCCTCTCTGATTATTATTTGCACAGTAAAATTTCCAATCTTTTCCCCCTTACCTTCACTATTGATTTTGTTTTCTTTTTGATTCGTGGCTTCATTTTCTCAACTGTAGGAAGGGGTGGCAATTTTTTCAGTTCTTCTAGGACTGCTATTGCAGCATTCTTCTTTGAGATCTTCTTGCTCTTTCCTTCACCTTCACCCATAAATTCTCCAACTGATACCTTGGTTACAAAACTCTTCATATGGGGAGGACCACTTTCCTTGGTCACCTGTTTCAGAGGGAAAAACTGAGTGAAAGCGTGATAAACACTTATTAAAAATGGCAGGGCACATTGTTTATAGCAAACTTCTCTCAAGAACTAAGGATAAAGAGATTTTAGATTCTCATACAATCCAAAAAGTAAAACATATTCTAATAACATATTCCCACCCAATTAAGCATATATTTTTAAAAGATCAGATGCAGCAAGCAGTAAACAGTATTTACACAAGTCATTAACCCATCCTATTTAATTTACTCATTTACTGTTTCAGTATAAAAACAGGACTGTTCTATTTCACCAGTGTGTACTTCCCCACAGTTAACAGCACCTCATTAAATATATCATGGTACAGCAATAAAACATTACGGAGAAAGCAACTCTTTAGGATCTAGCATTTTAGTCCAGAAATTCTGATTTCTGGACTCTGAAGTTCCGAAGAAACTAGAAGACATCTAAGAGACAGCTGCCCACTACAGATTTAGGCTTTTAACTCCATTCAAAACACATCATACTCCAAAATATCCATAAAGTCAAGAAGTAAGAATTAATTTTAAGAGCTTCCACCCACAATTGGCTTTGTGTGACAGTGTATTTTTACCAGTGATACTCAGGCTAATCTGCAATAATTGAAAGTTTCATGTAAAATTTCATAGAACAGTTTCAGAAGCAATTTAGTTACACACAATGGCATTTTCTTACTATAATAATTGAGATGGTTGGATTAAATGTTACTTTGCCAGCTCAGAAAAGCAGCATGATAAATTAATATTTTAATGAAACAGAGATGCTCCTGTGGAAGCTCCTAATTTAGGATAACTGAAATGATCAAGAGGGGCAAAGAGGCAGCAAGCAGCCAGGCCAAAGGGAAAGGAAAGTCAGGTGCACATGAGGTCACCTCATGGCAAGAAAAGAAACCTACTTGTGAGATTCTGCACTCATGGGTAGTCCAGATCAGTGCTTAATTAAGCAAATACTTCCATATGTGTCTTTCAGAGTGAGCTCTACTCACTTCCATGTTCTAATCATTAATTCAGGGTTGGGCTTTGGTTCTTCACTGTAATAAGCTTTTCTTAAAAAGCTTGGAAAAAAGATTGCACAGACAACCACAGTGTAGCTGTTCACTCCATGTGATCATTTCAGGGCATGAATTTATGAACAGGTGAATTTTTCCTTTTTCTTCCCTTTACCATATAAACTCCAAGACAATCAGGGTGACTATCAAAGGTTAAAGTGTATTCACAACTAACAAGACATGTAAAAAGTCAGTTGTTTGGGTTATCTAGGAGAGACTCAACTTAATGCATACTCTTAATAGTCTAATAAAAACAAATCTAGAGCTTGTAAAGTAAACATACCTCAAAATTCACAGGCAAGTTCCTTTTAAGTGCAATCTCAAAAACTTGGCTTATTTCAGATTTATTGAGATTTTCATCATCTGGTTCTTTTCCGTTAACCTAAAAGAAGCATACTCTATTTAAAATAAAGATCCTATTAAATTGAATTTTATCCATTCAACCACTTTACTGAACTCTCCAAATTTTAAATACTCTAACCTTTACTGTCATGTTACATGAATGTGAAGAAAAGCAGCCCACATACTACAGAACTGAATCTTAAAAAGCTCATTAAGGTGTATGTGTAAAAGCTTTCAAACCTTCATATTTTCATGTGCTCATTACAAGAAAGAACAAATGGAATAAGGGCCAATAGGTTTAAAAATGCGTTTATAGAAAACGAAATTGAAGTGTTAAACGCACTGATTTCCAAATGGAAGTACCTTTATGAAATACAATTTTCATATACTGATTGGACATTTGCACCAAAAGCACTAAGACAGGATCAGGTAAGAGAAAGGGAAGGAAAAATAAAGACTCTGAGAGTGGGACCAATGTGAATGAGGGATGGCTGACAAGCCCCTGGCACAGTCGTGTCTTTTCACATGCTCCCTTGTAAGTGCCTCATCTACAGCTTTGCTTTCTCGTGTCAAGAGCATCCTATCAGGAACTTGTCCTAAATGAAATGCTGACCATCTCTGAGAACTCAAACCTGCTGAGACAACACTGCCAGTGAAGCTTTCCTACAGGCATGTCTACATATCTCCAGGTAAAACTCTGACTGGGATTCCAAAAGTGTCTTCACTGATGCTGGCACCAACGTGAGCTAATGCATGTCAACAGCAACAGAGAAATTTTAGGTGTCCAGTAGTGATATTGGAAAGATTATGATAAAGATGAACAATATCACTGATTATATCATGCCACAATACTAGTTATGCAACCAGGTAATAAAAATGATTTAAGTATCTTATTGGAGCAGCATCAGGGGAGCTGAGCTAGAGAGCTTTAATAGATTAAAACCTGTTGGACGGCAGCAAGCATCCCCCATGTCTGCTACTAACAGGTTAGTTTAAAACACAAAGGATTTTTTTATCCCACCAGTTCAGACAGGCTTTTCTTATCTTAGATAAAAAATAGTTGACAAAATTAATCTCAAGTTTTCACTCCTCCCACCGTCCCATCAGACTTCGCGCTGTTCTCCTGGGCTGCCCCTGTCCACCAGGCTGGAGTGTGGGCCCAGCCCTGGCCCTGTGGTGCTGTGGCAGAGCAGGGCAGCTCCTGGCAGGGCTGTGCCAGAGCCCTGCTCTGCTCCACGCCGAGCAAACCCGGCCCAGCACAGCCCCCTGAGGTCTCCGGCATCGTCTGCCAGACCCGGCGCCAGGCTCCAAAGGAACAGCAGCATATTCCCAGGAGGAACACGTGAACTCCTAAGGCACAGCCAGAAATGGTCTGTCCCTGCCCTCACTCACCAGCACTGCCACAACAACTTTGATTACAAGCACTTTTCCTCTCCTTGTAATTTCAGACAGATTCTAGAGTTTCAAATTCCTACATTTTTCTTTGTGACGATGACTATGACTTCTCTTTATTGGATTAAATTTTCCCACTTAATATCCTCTCAAGAGAATATAAATAAATAGAATGGAATTATCTGCTCTATTGCAGTGTATGTGCATTCCAGATCTGTGTGCATAGTGCAAAATGAAGGTTCTTTTCCTCAATACCTTTATCTAAAAAGAGTGAATTATTAGCAAAATAACCCTTAACAGAATACAACTATTTTACTCTACTTGAGTTCTGGATCAGTTTACTTTATAAATCAAAAATAGTCATACACACGCTCTCTCTCCCTTTCCCTGCACACTTCAAGGCAGATGATGCATAAGTTTGCTTTTGAGGTATTTTGCCTGTTTGCATTGACTAAACTCTCCTCTTGGAGAGTTACGTGCCTCTAAATCTGAATGAGACCCCAAAGCACTTGCCATTCTTAGCTCTCATCATGTTGTTCAAGCAAATTCCACAAGTCCTGTACTCCATTACAAGGGACTTGCCCTCTTCCAGGAACTCCTTCCAGCTCCCTTCCCTTCCTCAGGGCTGCTTGTGAGCAAATGCTGAACTCCGAGGAGCTGCTGCCCAGCACGGCAGTGACTAACCACAGCCACCAGTCTGAGCCTGTCCTTCCACATTAAGGGTATAAAGAGCAGCTGATATTTACCAAGTGAGCTGGCAACAAACACAGAAGCAAATTTTGAGGCAAAATTAGAATTCCTGCCTAAGAATTGTGCTAGGAAGCCCAGCTCTCCGTGTTTCCTAAGCTTTAAGTCAATGTTTTATCATCTGTCTTTGAATGTGCCCAGTAACCCACCCTGCTCCTTCAGCAGCACATCCAACCCCAGCCACACTGAAGGTCCCTGTGAGCTCTCCCACCACAGCCCCCCCTCAATGCTCCAACACTCAGCACAGCTCTTAGGGAGGGCTTGGTCCAGCCAAGAGCCAATATCATTCCATGTTTTTTCATGCCACTTGCTCCTAGATTTGCACCTGAAAA
The DNA here is from genome assembly GCF_027579445.1 of Ammospiza nelsoni. NCBI lineage: Eukaryota > Metazoa > Chordata > Aves > Passeriformes > Passerellidae > Ammospiza > Ammospiza nelsoni. The sequence goes on along the minus strand of NC_080644.1, from coordinate 520,312 downwards.
GGTGTGGGAAATGGTCCTTCTTTCCCTTAAAGTCTAATCATTTTATTCAATGATTTCTTCTTAGAATCACAGAATCATTTAGCTTGGAAAAGATCTTTAAGATCACTGCGCCCAACTGTTATTATGCACCAAATATTTTCCAACTTAAAAAAAACAAGAGTAAAAGTCCATAAAAACAAAAACTTGTAAAAAATCCCGCCAAATAATAAGAACGTACAAAATTACTCCTCCTTAAAACACGTGAGTTCAAACATCAGAATATTTTTTACATAAGAACACACTCAAATGGGATACACCAAAATAACTACATTTAAAAAAAATTACTGGCAACATCAAATGACTGTTAGGAAGTATCAGGATTATGTCTGCTTCTGAAATCTTGATTTGCCTCTGTTGTATACAGGCATTTTTAACAGCACCTCTCATGACCTCACACTCTTGTATCCTTTCCGGCCCTTGCCTCACTGGATGCAGGAATGAACAGGATTCACTCAGCACCACAACCATCCTTATTCCACATTCCTCTTGGCTATGGTGAAATTCTGCTACAGAAACAATTCCCTCAGACACTCCTAAAACTATAACAGTTGAAAGCCACAAATATCAATGAATTTAAGTACCAAACTTTAAATGAAAACTTGATTATCCAAGTACTTGCTATAAACCAGCACACCATGTTCCAAGGCTCACTTCTCCTTTCTCTAAGCTGTATTTCCTACTGTTCCTTCTACAGACAAGTCAAATTTAAATTGAAAAATAAAATGACAAATGCAGTTTTCTCAAGGTCAAGACACCATTCAGGTCCTGTTTTATTAATAATCCTCCCTTCTTGCAGTCTCTTGCCTCATTTACTTCCTCTGCCTCTGGATTTACACCCCTCACACAGAATGAGACATCCTACAACAACTGCAGTTTGTTCTCAAGACCTCACACTATTCAACTCCACAATTCTAAATACTTTCATAAAGTGACCTGTACTGAAGCGTTCCTAGAAGAGTGAACAAAGAATAATTCAGTGACATGTGAGCCCTGCAGAGCTGGTCTCCCTGGGTCTGTGCTCCCTGAGGGGGAAAAGGGCCCACGAGAGCAGCTCATCTGTTACAAGGGTGAGCATAAAAAGGGGATGTTCTGCACCACTGTCACAGAACAATATTCCAGAATTTGGGGTTCCCAGAACTGAAGGGGAACATCCTCCTCTGCCTTGGCCTCTCCTGCATGATGACCAGCTGGCCCCTGCCCACACTGTGCCAGCCACCAGTTCAGATTTCAGGGCAGGGCTCAGCCCAAGTCCCAGCTCCTGTTCCCAGCATCATGCTCTTTTCCCTCCATCTTTCAGTCTGCAATCCTCCAGGAGAGCTTTCTCTTACCTGAAGCACCTCCATCAGTGCCTCCCAAGCCTCTGCCCTGAACTCTCAGGTCCAGTGCTTTTGCCCAATCGCCTGGGCAATGCTCACTCCCACACACACCAAGTTTTAACTCAATGTCCCTTGGATTCATGTTTCTTCAAGCCTCTTGCCCTGCCATTCCTGGTAGTTCTCAGTGATTCTTTTTCTCAGTCTGAGACCCCTTGTTACCTTCTCCTCCAATTCTTCATTTCCCTTCTTTCTCAGCACACAGCCAGACTCCATATCCAGCAAGCTCTCACACTCCCCAGACTGCAAGTTACAGTTCTGTCCTTGCCCAAAGCAGCCAACATACACGATGTGGTGCAGGCTCCCAGCCAGCCCAGCAGCAAAGCGACTCCTGTGCTCACCGTGAGACCTTCTGCCTAAAGCCACTCAACAAAAAAGCACGAAAAACACAATAATGGTATTGAATGGAAAGTGCTGGGCAGCCATAAATATATGAAGGGATAAAAAACTGACTTCTTATATTCCTATCAAAACGTGTGTTTGAGTCTACTATTTCTATGCATTTCCTGCTCTTCTAGAACTTCAGTGGTTCTTTCCAAAATCATGCAGGAATTTGTCATAGGAAGTAAATCCATGCCTGAGTTTTATGTTGCCCATTTATGCACTTCTTCAGAAGTTTGTGTATGATCTGTACCTGGTAAGATATTAATTCCTATCTATGCTTCCAGTGCCCATATCTGACAGAGGTCTACAGCATTGCTGTGGAAAAATATGACAGTGAAAAAATTAACATAACTTCATCTGGGAAAATGGTAGTTCCATAGAAATTTATGCTTTTACGTCAAAGTGTTTCTATTGACACAAGTAAGTCACCACTGCTACACAGAATTAGATTTCCCAACTGTCTCCTCAACAAGGAAAAAAATATCCCAGTTTATTCTAGCAATTTATGCTTACAACACTTAAGATTAATTCCCACCTCTGGTTTCTCAGGCAAGGGCTCATTCTGCAGAACTTTCAGAGCTTTAGCAGCTGCATCATGCTTAGCAGCTTGTCTTGTTCTTCCCTTCCCATGAAACTGCTGCCCTCCAATTGAAAGCTCCACTTGATAAAGTAAAGGCCCAACAGGAAATGGGTAAAAGTACCTGCAAAGAGAGCAGGGAATAAGCAAATGACTTGCCCTGCAAAGCAAACAGACACCTAAGTCAGATGTGGGTCAATCTCTTGGATATCAGTAACCACACCAGCACTGAAGCATTAGTTTTAAAAAACTAAATTTTGATTTAGAGTCTAAAAGAATTTAGTGAGCTACCTTTGAAATAAATATTGATATTCCTTGCTTTACAACAAGAACACATTTCTGACCAAGTGCTACACCAAGAGAACATGACCGCACTTCTACGGACTTCGCAATCTAGGAAGTTTTGAATTTTAAGTTCCTATGCCTACATAAAATTCTTTAAACTGCAACTTTAATTTAAATAGTTTCAGAAGAAGCAGCATCAATCTGTTTTCTTCACTTCTGCTTTTACACTGAAAGGAAACGCAAGAAATATTTACCTAATACTTAGCTATCTATATATTTAGCTATTTGCTCCATGAAGCTGGCTATACCTGAATACTCTCAAAAACACTTCAACTTTCAGTCCAGCTGCCTTGCCCCACCCCAAAGAAATAAAGCAGTGGAAATAAGGCAAGTTAGAGACAGCGGTGGGTGGAGCTCTCCCAAGCCCCTGCCTCGGGAGGGAGCGTCCCTGAAGGGGACACGGGCAGCTCCCAGAGGCAGAGCGGGGCAGGGGTGCTCGGGGGCTGCACCCGAGCCAACACCTACCGTGGGGGGTAGGTGCCACCTCGCATGGTGTAGCTGTAGGTGGATCTCATCCCCGTGTAAGGGTCGATGGGTTTGTACATGGGCTTCTTCCCCAGCTTCATGCAAAGGGCATTCAACTCCACTGTGGGGGTTACACTGTCTACAGAAAAAGGAATAGAAAGGGTTGTCCACCTGTCACAAGGAACTGAGACAACTTAAACTCTTATTGCTGGCTCACAGCAGGGAAAAATGAGCTCAACTTTTGCCACGTGCAGCATCTTAAATGACTGAATTCCAAACAGAACTGCTAATGAACAAAAAGAGAATAGGTCTATATGATGCACATGAAAGCAGCCTCGTAAAGTTGTGAGAAATCCTGTTACAAAAAAGGGAATTTGCTGGGAGCTTTTATTGGATGTGTTTTGGAGGGTTCTATCATTTAGCTTTTAATTTCTGAAGCTGCTAATTTACCTACGTTTACAGTGTATCTAACAAAGTGCAGAAGAAGAATTTTCTGCAGTGAAGAAATTTCTCCAAATACACTTTTAAGTTACCAGACATGCTACATCCCTTCTGTGTCTCCTGCTTACTGCAAATGATCAAACATTTCTCTGTCCTCAGTGACCTAGAGGGGTTTCTATGACTCTTCATTTTCAAATTGCAACTGGCTTTGTCAAAAGGCAGGTAAATTGCTACTGAGGGCTAAAACATTTCTCTCTGGTATTGTGGGCATGAAGAACTGACTCCTAGTCAATTCTGACTGGAGAAAGAACACTCAGTAAGTGTCATTTTTTCTACCACAAGTCTCACTGGCTCAGAAATCAGCTGTAATCCAGTACAAGAGGTCTGGTGTAAAGTAATTGCCAAAAGAAAATTACCTATGGAACAGATGCACAGACAAAATAAGTACTTGCTAGCTGACAATTGCCATTGTTAAACAGGCAGAATCAGTTTTAATTCATCTTTATACAACTTCAATACATACCAAAAGCAGAAAGGTGTATTCTTTCTATGTATGATTATTTTAAATCAGTTTGTTGTGGCATATACCTGGATTCTTGCCTTCACTACGAGATGGACGAGCCGTAGGTTTAGGGAATTTTGTCCCTTCCAAAGCTTTGGCAGCTGCTGCATGTTGCGCTTTTTTAATACTAGTTCCTTCAGCTTCCCAGTGCTGGTCCCCAAGAGTCAGCTGCACTGTAAACACCTCAAAACCACAAACAGGTATTTTGTAAAAGGCTTCTTCAGAATTTATGTAGTTTATCAGACTCTCTTATACAAAACAATGAGTCTTTCAGTGATGCACAAGTTGAGAATACAGTAATCCACAACTCCCATGTCATCCCCAGACTTCCATCACTTTGGACATCAACAGGATTTTCCTGATTACTGAACTAAGAATTTCACAACAATTGTAGCTGGCAAGTATCCTACATGAGATCTGACAGGATAAACACTCAAAGCAGTGTGGGGAGAGCTGCTGTGCCCATGTCACTGAACAGCAGACTGGAAACTCACCCTTCTCTGTACACATAACTCCATTGTGGCTTTAATCCTCTAAAAGGTTTATTTAAGACATTTTTCATCAGTTTGAAGAAAGTTAAGTTCACAATGTACCATAAAACCTTCTACATGCCCACAGATCAATGAAACACAATTGTACAGATGTTCTGAATGTTATTCCAATACTTTTTGTAAATGTCAACTCCTTCACACCTTGAAGCTCATGAAACATTTTTTGGACCTCAACTTTTTACCTCCCAGCCACCAGCTCCACACTTCCCTACCACTGATTCTGTTGGGGGCTTCCCTTTCTTCTCCATTGCTCTGGATCATCTTGCACCAAAATCCCACACATTGCCTTCCCACTCCTGAAGGTGAAGGAGAGGAGCAGCAGCAGTAAGAAACTGGTATGAACATTTACCTTAGAATGAGCTGGACCTTGCTCACTCAGAAGCTTATACTCGGGCTGAATCTTGTTGAAACGGGCTAATTCATTCACAAGACACATGGGGGTTTTCTCTTTGGGGTTTGCCATGTTTGAAGGAGCTGAAAGGTTACGTAAGATCTGATAAATGAACTGATAACTGTGAACTTTACTACAAATTTTAATTAAAAAAAGAAATCTCAGTGGCTTAGCATCTAGTTGTCTGCAATGCTGGAATAGACAGCTTTGCTCACTGGCCAAAACTGGTAACAATCTATTGAACTTTGGGTTTTCCTAGCAATGCTCACGCCTAAAAAGCACCATCATTAAATTCAGGTTCTAACGCAAGCCTGAAGCATGACGCTAGAAGACTCCTGCAAACAGCTCACATCTCATCTAGTATGTGTGAAGGAACAAATCTTCCAAGTCTTCCTCATTATCCCTTGCTTTGAATAATTTCAAAAACTCTGTTAATTTTATATCTCTTCTCCTATTTTTCCCCAATTAGCTATTTTTATTACCTTTTATTTGTTCTGCTGCATTTTGATGGCATAATATATTTATCATTAAACTGGTCATAAAATAACTAAAGATAACAGAATTAAAAAAACTATTTCAAACAACACTTTTTCATATTTAAAACACGCTACTGGTAGAAAAGACTGATAGTAATGTTTCAAAAATTTAATACAACTTAAATATTCTTCACTATTAAAAACATATCAATTAATTGCTGGAACTTTATGTAAAAGTATGCTCCTACCTATCTCCAACAGATTTCATTCCACAGGGAACTACTACAGTTGGATAAATATTACTTTAAATCACATGTAGGTGCAAGACATCAGGAACATATCATGCCAAACCATAAGCATTAAAAAGATATAGTTACTGACCCTCTATCTTACCTGCAGCTGCATTGGTGGATGTAACTGAAGCAGAGGGCAAAGCAGAGTTCTGGATAGGTCTGCCTGCATTTTCAGAGGGCAAAGAACTGGTAGTAGAAGGAATACTCAAAGGCTGTGAAAGAGATGGGTTTTTATTCAGTATTTGGCTCCCTGCAAGGGCAGCAGAAGGATTCTGAATCTGTACTTGAGACATGTTCACTTCCAACCAGAGCAGATTACTGTAGGCAAACAGCTTTGAACGCAGACAAACTCCAGTTTTGGAAGCCAAATTGCTGACCTAAAATGTAAAGATGAAAAATAGATTATACTAAATATTTAGCATTCTCTAACAACCTACTGAAATAATTCCTCCATCAGCGAAAAGGGAAAAAGTGTTCAACCAAGCAGTCATTGTTCCCACTTTGTCCAGTTAGTCACTCACACATCAGTTTGCACAGCACAGTTCCAGCCCTACGCCCCATCGTGTTTCACACTTCTTTCATTCACAGAAGAGTAGTACAGAAGCTTTGTTTATGCTTGTTCATTACTGTCCATCTCCTTTCCCCACAACTGAATCCCCTTAGGAGCAAATCCTGTTACTTACACCCAGAGCCACTGGTTATACGCCGAACAATGAGCAACTTCCACGGACAAGTTACATTTCGTGCATTCTACCACTTGAAGTTAAACTTCTTCACTTGGAGGGCAAGAAATAAATGCAGCCTTTATGAAAAAACTATCTAGAGAATACATCCTTTATTATTATATGATAGAGTTTCAGGATCATCAAGAATGCCAAGCTGCTGATGAGGGGGAAAGCTGGAGTCCAGCAGGAAATGCTGAAGTAGCTCTGGCTGGGAAAAGCAGGTGTGCAAGAGTTCACAAACTGTATCAGCTACATGTATCCTGAAGGTTACTTGGATTTAAGGCAGGGCATGTCTCAGCCACAGTTCAAGCACCAATTCAGATTCACTTGGCTCTGCAGCACTACAAGCAAGTGCAGGAAGTGCCCATGGGCACCTATGGCCATTCAAACCCCCCGGGAGCGCAGCGGTGCCCCAGCCCGTGTGCAGTGCTGTCACACATCTTCCCCGTGCTGACAAATTAGTATTACATTTCTCTACCACATGGACGCAAAATTGTCTTCATGTTCAGCCAGTGGAACCTAAATAGACACAAACAGGTCAGCTGTCCAGATCCACTTACAAGCCACGTATCAATTTATTTATTAAAAATACATTTTACAGCCAAGTAAATCCATTTTACACACCAAGGCATTCAAACATGCACACACACACATCAGTCACCTACAGATCTGATTAGGGCAGCAAACAAAGGTTTATTCTTTCCTAACTCATAGGTGAAAAGGAGAAATCAGCGCCCTAGCTACCACCAGAGGGCTATTAGCAGCAACACAACTCCACTAGTGCTCTTTGAGCTTCAAATTCTGAACCTGTGAATGGGTTTCCAAATGTGAGAGGAGCAACAATGAGTCAGAGGGAAGTTTTTAGTTAGTTATTGACAAAACAAGCCTAAAAGGAGAACCTAGATTAATACATTCATGGACAGAAAAATTTAATTATCTATTAAATAAGAGGTAAGAAAGTACTGGGAAACAACAGATACACCACCAAATCTACCATCTGGAGTATTTGTACTTTGGAAAAAAAATCATAAACATGTCAGACTTATCAAACTACCACCTGGATAACTTTGTTTTTACTAGAGAGCAAAAACAGTTCAGGTCTCATTAGTCCAGTAGAGACGTATGCAGATTATACTCATAACAAATCCTATATTTGCCTACTGAATTTGCAGCAGTTACACATGAGGTGCATTGTAACTGCGAGAGTGGCGTTAGAGAATCTCTCTAAAGGACATCTAAGAAACTGTAAGACAAGAAAAGTATTTAGAAAAAGACTCCAGGGTAATAACTTTACAATCACTATATTTCTTTCCCAAGAGCATCACTAGAATCACTGAAAATTTTCAGACATAACACAACAATAGTAATTGCCTGGCAAAGACTATACCAAAGTCTTGCAGACAAAGAAATGCACTGAAATCTTGCAATGAGAAAAGCAAACACTCACACTCCTTTCCTACTGAAATGCAATGTCTTTCTAAGGAACTGAAGTTACAGTTTTCAGCCGCCCAGCAAAAGTTATTTTGATGTCAGAAACATCAGTGTGTCTGAGATCATGCTGTAAAGGAAGCTTGATACTGTTTTCAGAAAGCTTGTACCAGCAGCGTGCTTTCAGAGCAAGGCCCGAGCTTTGCCAAGGCAGCCACGGCGCGGGGTCAGGGCCAGGTGAGCGCCCAGGACAGAGCAGAGCAGTGCCGAGGGCAGCAGGAGCAGTCACTTGCCAATTTTCCTTCTGTAGTGAGGTTTCCTTTCTGTAGTGAAGTTCTTCCTAAGAGCCCTAGAGATCAGCTCCCAAAATTAGACTTAGACCTTCATTCACAAAGCCAAACCAAAAGCAAGCCACAAACTGAGAAACTCTGGTAGCTACAAATCACAGAAAATGATAAAAATTCTACCTTTTGGCTACATTTCCCATCTAGTGATTTCACTCACAAATAGACTAAAACCATTTCAGAACAAAATTATCTCAGTGCCACATATGAAACCTGTCACTGCACGGACTGCTCTAAATGGAAATCAAAACCTATTTTATTCTGCTTACAAATATAGCACAAAGTGTTTAATCCTTCTTTTCCATGCCTAAGCCAACTGCGTGCAGATGCTAGCAACATCATTCCCAGCTACAAAATGGGGGAGAGCCCAATCTTGATCCGGGTGAGAAGAGGACAGAGCTCCTGAATTTACTTCAGACGGGCATTTCAAACTCTTAGGCCGACTCCCAGGACTGTGAGCAGTTCTGCTGCTGGGACCAAGGAGGATGCAGAGCCTGAACCAGGCTGGCAGCACACCTGGTGTTTACCAACAGCAGAGTGAAGAGGGAACACAAGAGGATTACACTCAGCTCAACTCCTCTTCTACAGGGTTTTCTGGAGGCTAAACTAAGTACCTGAAAAACAAGGAAATGCATCATGTTTGCAGGCAGGGTCAAGACCGAGTTGCATAAAGACAAGAGAATTTTTTCCCCCAGCCATTCCTGGTAACTCTGCCAAGAATGAAGCCCTCCACCTCAGCAGAACAAGCCCAAGGGGCTGTGCGGACACCACTGATGGGCACCAGCAGAGTGGAGAAGAGTTACAACCAACAGCACTTGCTAGCACAAGCTGACACCGCCAGGCTGCTTCGGCAAAAGCCCTCCCCATGCCGAGATGCAGCAGCAAGAACCGGCCCGAGCGAGGGCTGCACTAGTCCTGCTCTGCACTCACACACTGAGCCCTCAGCTGGAGCCCTGCACTCACTGGGGACCAGGCTCCAGGCAGAAGCAAAGGAGGAAAAGCCCAAAACAGTCCCTTCAGAGAAATATAACCTACGGGAAAACTGCTAAAGGACCTGAACTTGTGTGTTCTGGAGAGGAAAGGGCTGGCTGGGGGCTGAGAACCAGCAGCTCACCTGCTTGAAGGGATTCTGGAGTGGAAAAGAACAATGTGTTCTTTATGGCTAAAGTGACAGAACGAGAGGCAACGGGCTTAAAATGCATCAAGAAAACCATTGCTGGCAGCCGCCCTGAAGTGCTCTGCCCTGGCGGCACAGGTTCCCCCGCCGGGGCAAGGCGCAAGTCCCTGTGGCACCGTGGGGCCGTCACCCTGGCACAGCTGCCTCTGCAGGGGCTGCACTGCCAGCCCTGCCCACAGCCCTGTGCCCCCGGGCCGGCACGTTCCCGCCCTGACCCAGGGACACCAGGCTGGCAGCACAGCGGGCACGGCGGTGCTGCCCTCAGCGCTGGGAGCCCCCGCAAGCGCGGGCACAGCTCCCTGCCCGCCGGGAGCAGCGGGCACAGCTCCCTCCCGCCAGGAGCAGCGGGCACAGCTCCCTCCCGCCGGGAGCAGCGGGCACAGCTCCCTGCCCACCGGGAGCAGCGGGCACAGCTCCCTGCCCGCCGGGAGCAGCGGGCACAGCTCCCTCCCCGCCGGGAGCAGCGGGCACAGCTCCCTGCCCGCCGGGAGCAGCGGGCACAGCTCCCTCCCCGCCGGGAGCAGCGGGCACAGCTCCCTCCCGCCGGGAGCAGCACTCGGAGGTGCCCGCTCCTCGGCAGGGACAGCCCCGCGCGGCTGCAGCTCCCGACGCCCTCCCTGAGGCCCTGCTAGAACCAGTGTGCCCCATGCCCACCCTGGGGCACGCGCTGCCCCTCTGCTCCACCTGCACCTGAAGCAGCACAAATGCCGGATACAACCATCGACTACTTTGAGGCACAAAAAATAAATATCCACAAACTCTAGGAGATTTGTTGAGATACTGTTACCTAAAATACCTTTGAAAAACCCACGTTATGGGAGCTTTGTAACATACAGCATAAAATTCTCAAGCTGCTGCAACAGTGTTTTACATCATCTATTTACAACTGGAAAGTCTCACTATAAATTGATAAACAATGACTAAATTTTACAGAATTAAGGCTATCTGCACAAAATGTAAAATATTGGCTGAACAATGTTTTCTTCTTAGATAAATCTTCTGCAACAGTTCTGCAAGACAGGGTCCTTCCCAAAAGTAACACTGTAGAAAAAGATGCTGCCCTTTTTGGTAAGGGTACAAAAACTAAATGTTATGCAAAGTAGTCTGGGAGCCAAGATACAGATTATTGATAAGAGAAGAAAAGCTAAAACTTCAAAGTAACAGCTGAATGAAAAGAGGGACCTACCAAACATACACATAAACCAGACAGTTCCAAACAAAGGAAATTGATAAACCAGGAAGTGATATAATCAATAAACACCTAACTGATACTTCTAGCTCAATTGGTGTTGTGACAAAACAGTTGGCGGGTTTTGGCTTTCTCCCAGCAGTAGAACAGGTCACAGAACCCACAGACACTGCTGAGAGCCAGCGTGCCCGGAGCTCCTGCACTGCCCTGGGGCATCGGCAGCACCTCGAGTGAAATAACCAACTCTGGCAAGGAGCCTGGCCAAAGGAGCCAGGAAAAGGGCTTTTGGAATGTTCCTTTCTCTCCAAAATAAAGCTGCTGTTCTTCAGGAAGATCTGAAAGGCACAAAGCAATTTCCAGTTTTGCTCTGACTTTGTACAGTCATATCACCTCAAATTTATTTCAACCTATGAATAATTTTGCCACAAAACACATTTTGACTAACTTTACTGATAGTGCAAAAATGATTCATGATGTTATGAAAAACTCTGAACAGAGTGGCTGCTTAAAATAACTACATAAAATGGAATCGTTTCTTGCATGCATCCTTTTAGAACAGCTTGGAAATAAGTTTGTGATACAACTTCAGAAAATAGAAAACATAGTAAAAGATTCAGCCCCTGGGCTTTTTACATTCTCATCAAGATGTGACAGACCTTGAGTGAATCTCTGTAAGTCAGAACACACATTTGTTGCATGTATGAAATAATCAACAGATAAAGCAGAAATCACTTTATTACAATGCAGCCATAGCTTCATAATCAGAACTCAAATTTTCATGTCTACTAGTATTAAAAAAACAAACTCAAAACGTTGCCTCCACTTTGAGCAAGGGAACTGTGCAGTACAGTTGCACGTTCGAGTTAGAAGAAACTAGATTTTATAAATATACCATTCCAAAAGCAGACCACAGACTTCATTCATATATTTTAGTTCACTGATATATGTGTATATATATGCATATATATATACACACACACCTAGCCTTCATTGACATTCCAAAGGATGCTCCTCCTAGGTTTGCCCTAAACCTGCTGGAGAAGCAACAACAACAATACCGAGCAGATGAATGCATCATAAAAACGGCTCTGGCACTTGCAGGTCCAGCTTCCCGGACAGACACCCCAAGCGGCGCTGCCTGCAGCCAGCCGGCGGCAGGGGAAGCCTTACACGGGACTTGTTGCTTTACACCGCGGCAAAAACAGGGAGAGGCGATCCTGGAGCGCGCCGGCTGCGGGCCCCGGTGGGAGCGCGGGGAAAGCCGGGCTCGCCCGTTCAGCCGTGCCGGGAGGGGAGGGGCTGGCGCTGTCCCCGCGGCGCTCCGGGCCGGCTCGGCACTCCGGTTCTGCCGCCTCGGCCCGGGAGGATGCTGGGCTCTGGGCGCTCGGCGGGCACGGCAGCCGAACGGGCTCCGCTGCCGCGGCCCCTGCGCCGGGAGCCGCCGCTGCCGCCCCGGAGCCGCGCCGGGGACGGCGGGCAGGGGGCAGCGAGCAGCCCCCGCCCCCGGGCGCGCTGCCACGGCCGCGGGAGGCGCGGAGCGCCGCTGTCACGGCCCGCCCGGGGCGGCGGCAGCGCCGTCGGCCCCGACGCTTCCCCGCAGGTCGGGGCCGCGGGCGCCGGGCCCATCGCGGTCCGGTCCCCGCTCCCCGCCGGGGCGGTCTCCCGGCACCGCAGGAGCGGGCACGGCCCGGCCGTGCGCGGGACGAGCCCCGGGCCGGGAAGGGGCACAGGGCGAGCCCCGGACGCGCAGGGGGTTCCGGGCCGCCCCTTCCCCACGGCCCCGGCCCCGGCCTCGGCTCCGGCCCGGCGCGGGCCCGCCGGGCCCCGTCGCCCCCCGCCCTTGGCCCGGCCAGGCCCAGGCCGCCCGCGCCCCCTCACCTGCGCTGGGCTCGGCTCCGGGCCGGGGCGGGCGGGGGTCGCTCAGTCCATGGGCCGGGCGGGACCGGCGGGGCGGCACAGGGCAAACACCAAAGAGAATGAGCGGGGCGGCGCGGCCCGCCGGAACTGACGGCATCGCGCCGGGGGCCGGGCCTCCGCACAGCCAATCGGCAGGGAGCGGGCTCCCAGAGGCCCCGCCCCTCACCGCGCTCCTGGCCAATAGACGCGCCGCCTTGCCGGGAGCACCGCCCCCTCCGCGATGACTACGAGTCCCAGCGTGCTCCGCGCGAGCTGCAGAGCGAGAAACTACAACTCCCGGCGTGCCCTGCGCGGGGCCGGGGTCGAGCCGTGCCTCTGCGTCTGCCGTCACTTCCGGCCCCGCCCCGCCCGTCTGGGCCCCGTCCGTTCCGGCTCCGCCCGTCCCGGTGCCCGCACGGAGAGCGGCCGCGCTCCGTCCATCGCGCTGCTGTTCTCCTCGCTTCTCTGCCTTCCGGGAAAAGAAACGCGAGGCGAGCGCGCGCAGCCGCTGCCGCGGCGGTCACCCAGCGCGGCTAGCGCAGGAGGGAGCGCCGATGTCACCAACGCACCCACTGATGAGCATTTAACCAAAACCTCACATTTCAAACCACGGGTGAGGAAGACCCACAAGTAATCCCAAGTAGTCCCGGTAAAGCTGCCGGAGCCCGCGGACAGACGCGGCCGAGCAGGCTCCAACCCCGGGGGCACAGCTGCGCACAGCTGGCAGAGCGCACCTGCAGCACCCACAGCTGGCAGAGCACACCTGGGGGCACAGCTGCACACAGCTGGCAGAGCACACCTGGGGGCACAGCTGCGCACAGCTGGCAGAGCACACCTGCAGCACCCACAGCTGGCAGAGCACACCTGGGTGCACAGCTGCACACAGCTGGCAGAGCACACCTGGGGGCACAGCTGCACACAGCTGGCAGAGCACACCTGGGGGCACAGCTGCACACAGCTGGCAGAGCACACCTGGGTGCACAGCTGCGCACAGCTGGCAGAGCGCACCTGCAGCACCCACAGCTGGCAGAGCACACCTGGGTGCACAGCTGCACACAGCTGGCAGAGCACACCTGCAGCACCCACAGCTGGCAGAGCACACCCGGGACTGGAGCTGTGCCTCCCAAAGGCCGGCCTGGCAGCCGGGTGCCCGCTGAGAGCACCGGCTCAGGCACCACCGGCTCACTCCAGAGCCGCGAGCAGGAGCCCGATGCCCGCAGGCCTCATCAGAGCCCTGAGGAGAACACCCGACTCAGACCGACCCCCACGGTCACGGCTTCAGCTTCAACAGAGCAGGAACCCCCCCTGCAGCCTGATCCCTGCTCCCGGGGAAGACACCTGCCCTCAGTGCTTGGCACTGACAGGACCTGTTCCAGAGCACCTGTGCCTGCTGCTGAGCAGCTCTGCTCTTCTCCCAAAGTTTTACATTTGCTCTGTACGATCCTACAATGCACCTAAACTATTATGTAAAGAAAAACCCTCACAGTCCCACTATTTCATATTCTATTCTAAGTGTAAAACATCTTTTTTTAAAACAACTATATTCTTCTGAATCAGTAAGACCACAGTGACAGGCATTTTAAACAAGTACTTCTTATTTATTCACAATTCAGATAAAGTTTAAGGAAAGACAAAAGAAATACAAAGGACAACATTAAAATGAAAAGGAATTTTAGTGACTGAAGTGAGTTTCTACAGCCAGAGCTCTCCACACATTTCCAAATATTATCCAAACACTGCAGATGCAGATTTCAAATCAATCCCATAACAAACCGCTATGACTATTCCCTTTGAAATTAAACTGGGAATGGAAGTTAGCCACCCTTATCTATGAGTACACAAACCATCAAATTCTTCACTTTCAGCTTAAAGCCACACCTATCTTTTACAAGATGGAATCTGCAATACAACTTCAAGCAGCTTTTTCACTTTGTCTGAGCTCTGCTATAAAAGTCAGTGTCGACGTTCTGCATAACAAACCAGCTTTTGATCTTGCTTGTGGAGCAGCTCAGCAGCTCAGAGCAGACTGACACTTGCAGCCTGGAGGTATCCTTGGAGATACTGCAATGCTTCTGCGTTCAGGCTGGTGCTCAGCATGGACAGAACCTGAGGCACAGGGGAGCAGAGGTGTCAGAGAACCCCCGGCTGCCCTCACCCGCAGAACACAGCCAGACACAGAACAGCAGTCACCCACGGGGAAAGCAGCAGGCAGTCTTTACTTACCAAAATCTCAGGGAAAACAAACATGCTGTGGGCTAAAAGAGTTAACTGTACACTCACCTTGTCTAGTTTTAAATGAGCTGCCTGAATTCGACAAGTGCATGCAACCAATCAAACTCAAAACACATGAGTTATAGACCATCAAGTGAGTAAATTTTCTTTTTAAAAATGGCACATTTAAGCTCATTGCAAAATTATGTGCTGTGAAAATAAAGCCTTTCTAAGGCTCCTAAGGAAAAACCTTACAAAAATTGGTTCTATTCCAATGAAGAATAGAACACAGGCATGATCTTGCATTCTAGTTATGACCTACTTAATTTTGCTGATTATCAGACATGAGCAAACAGACCCATTCTTACAAAGGCATTTCCTCTGTGCACAATGCAGCATCAGCATGCAATTGCATAAGTCACCTACCCTGCCTGGGCACGCTGTAGACAGTTTGTGGAGAGACTGTGCCAGATGGATTCTAGGATTGTTCACCATTTGACCTACAGGATCGTGTTCTTTCTTCCCAGCAAAGGCTAGCTGGGAGAATGCAGTCTGATAGCCTGGAGTATCTTCTATGTCAATGAAGTGTTCCTCATCAGGGATCGTGTCATCCTCAGGCAACTCAAAGAGGCCAATGAGGGCCTGCAGCAAAGGAATCCTGGGAGCAAAGAGAGGAGGGCAAAATTGGAGTGCTTAGAATATGTTAGGACAGGCTCAAGTTATTTGGAACCCCTTATAATTCAGCCTTTGCAGGTACTTGGTTGGCTACTGAAATTGTAAATGCCCAAGGTGCGCTGGACCAGAAGAACTGTGGGTCTGAATATTTTACAGGCATAATGTGGGTACTCCTATCAACAGCATGAGCAATGTATGTATTTATCAGCTCAAACTGTCATGAAACATACCTGAAAAGAGCAATGATTTTTCCAGATCACAACTTTCCTCTGAGCATATTAAAAACAAAGTTCTAGTTCAGGGATCTAGTCTGGGATCCAGTGATTGTCATCAAATTCAAACTACCAGGCATGCTGGACTGCTGCACTGGTTGACAATCAAACTTCCCTGCTGGCTTTCCCCAGAATTCCACTCTCAAGCTAAGATATTACAGTTTCTCTGCCAGGTTATGAATATGCTCAGGTCTCTTGACTAGAAGAGCTGTAAGTCAAAACTGGGCCCAGCTTTTCAGAAAGAATACAAGCTGGAGGAAAGCAGTGTATTTCCCTAAATGCAGGTCCAGCTAGCCAAATCTGCTATCTCCGTCACAAACATCTCAAACCAGTTCTGTCATCCTCTCTGAAAATACAGTTTCATTTGCTGAGAAACAGAAGCAGGATGAAAGGCCTAAAACAGCCTTGAGGGTCTGAGGAGATCACCAAGGAGTTTCCTACAGGGATGTATTTTGGTCTGAGCTCCCATTTTCAGTAACTCAAACAGCCTCACCAGCACATCCTGAAGAAGTGTGGTACCTACCACAGTTTGGTGTACTCTGTGTCCATCATGGGAGGACATTCTGTTAATATTTTTGTAATGCCAACAGCACAGATTTTCTTTTCAACTTGTCCAGACACTTTCTGGATTTCAGGAATTATAATTTTCTCCAACACCATTCCAAACATCCTATGGTGGCATTGAGAGAAAAAAGTATTAGAAAGCCTCATCAGCCTTATTGTGACAGAAGAGAATCAGAAACAATATAAATCACTAGGGAATAGAAACAACCAGATAATTTGTTAAGATGCTGCCCTGTTGCAGTAGACATTTGTACATACAGACTTTTCACAAGTGATAACAACTAAAAACATCAATCTTTCCTTTTTATAACCTTTTTAGATTAGTAACTTCACTGAACTATCAGTGAGGAACTGTGGTCAGAAATTCAGAAAAAAAGACAACTTTCTAGACAAATAAATGAACCACATTAAGAGAAACATGTGGCCACTCAAATTAGTGATAAATGTAGTCTGATAGTCTAGCTAAACAGACAACTGTTTCTTACTTCAAAAGATAAAAATAACACAGCCGTATTAAATATAGCTCAAACAAACAAAACATACTAACTTTGGCTGTATGCTGTCAAATATTTCTTGCAGAGCTAATGCCCCATATCTTACACAATACAAGTTAATGAAGACAAGGAAACCTGTAACAGGAAAAAAGACAAAGTAAAACTTAACATGAAAACAAAAGAATAGTTTTAGAGTCAGCAGCAAAATACATTCCAGGTTTTTCAAGGGGATAGAAATGGCAGTCTTTATACAAGTTCTGTTTAAGTGAAGTATGTGAACTTGCTGCCTTGAAATTTGTGTAAAAGCTCAGCTTTTTACAGACCACAACACAAAAACAAGGTGGTACAACAAGACAAGAGTTATTCCTTTTTCCCCTCATAGCAGTTATAAAAAGGCGTTAGAAAATCCATTTGCAATTTTTTTTTCAGATCAGGAACCAAAGAAACTCTTCCAAAAACTTTACTTTTAGCAGAAAACTTCACACAATGCAGACTCTGAGGTGAGGTATGAGCCCCTTTGTACAGGGTGCAGTATATAAAAAGCACCACTTCAGCCTTATTTGTGGAAGACCATTATAACCAAATTTATCATTCTTGTTCCTATCAGATGGCATTAACCAGATTTGATAGGGCTAAGTAGTGGACACTGCATAATTTGGGTAGCAATAGTATCATGAAAATAATTTATTAACTATGACAATCTTCTTGTGACAGCATGAATAACTAGAATATGTATTGCAATTATCTGTCACAACTTTGCCAGTTTAACATAAAACCTTTTCAATAAATTTAGTCATACTAAAGCCAAAATTACACAAGCATGGAATATTTCACAGCACTAACACACAACTACAGGACATGTGGTCAGTATTGCTGTGCTGCATGAGAGGGAAAGTTTGCTGCTATTGGTTGGAGATTAAATGGAGACATTTTCAATAATGACACCATACACTAGGAAAGGAAGAGAAATACCCAAGTCTTGTTTGTTATTTTAATTCCATTCCCTCACTTTCATGAAGTAAGTATCACCTGCTATGGTGACTGCCCCATACACCCCTCCTGATGACAAGTGATGTGCACAAGTCGCAGGAGTCGGCGCTGTCCCTCCGTGCGCGTATCCGCGGGGCACAACAGGACCCCTGCTCTGCACAGCTGCACCTCTGAACTGCTGCTGGCACCAGAGCTTTCCACACTGCAAGGAACTTACTTTTGATAAACTTTGTTGTTTTGGAATTTTGAAGTCTTTGGAATAGCAGAATGAAGATCTGTTTCCTGTACTGGTCAACTGATTCACTGGAAATTTAAAAGGATAGTTATTCAATTCACACTGAGATTTTACTAATGTCACTTCACAGAAAACATATATAGAACTGTTCAAATATATCTGACTGAAAAATGTGATGTTTTCAGTTGTTAAAAATTAGCATTTGGCATGTTCATACACTTCATAATTAAAGTCTACAGAAATTAGCTTTAAATGTAATTTCAGCTCATACTCACGGAGGCATATGCTCAATGATACTGTTTAGAAGATAGAACCCTTGATGATCATTAGCTTTAGAGGCAATCAATTTCTGGAACACACCTAACAATCCAGGCTGCAAAAAAAGCAAATATAAAATCATTAGACCACAATTCTTCATATGTGACCCGACCAGAAAATTGACCATTACCATTTAAGGCATACACCAAGGCAAGAGCCTTCATAACCTAAGCCAGGATTCAGTTTATATGGTTCAGGCCAAGGAAAACACATTTTGGCTTCTTCTCACTCTTCTCAAGACTGTTCTGAACAGAACCTGAGAGTTCTCATTATGCACATGTTTAACATGAGGCAAACAAGACAGGAAAACTGTGGAAACTTACCTGCTTGCAAAAACTAAAAGCAGGAATTCTTTATCTCAGTTGACAAAAGCATAACAGCCTACAATTCACCTTATCCACATAACAGAAAACAACCCAAAAAGCTATGTTCAGAGTATTAGTCTGTCTTTGTAAGTAAGCACCAAACTCTGCACAAATGCAGCTGTTTGCTGGAGTTCCTCACAATCTGGAACCTCAGATCACCATGTCTCCAGGCCAAACTGTGACTGTGCCCCAGAACTCACGATTTTGTCGGCGGCAGCGCTGGCGATGGTGCTGGCACCCCGCTCCAGGTAAGCCTGCAGGAGCCTGACCAGAGGGGGAATGTTCCCTGTCCTTTCCCAGAGAACCGGCTGGAGCAGATGGGGAAACAATGCCATGTAAGATGATGGGATTTCATTTTTATGCATTTCTAGAAGTAGTGACATCACTTGAAACACATAGGGAATGAACTCTGGAAGAGAAATGATGACGTTTACGAAGTCAGACAACATGGTCACTGTCAGTTCCAAGAAACCACACATCTATGGATTGAACCCACAATTTTGATATTATTACTAAGAATTCAATAAATAAAACTCTGAAGAAACATACCTTCCCAAATGTAATTATTCCAAAAATTAACAAGCATTGCATCTATACACTTTCTATTTCCTCAACCTGTTAATGTTTCAGAACATAAAAACAAACTACTAGAAAAAAGGCAACAGAATTAAGAATATTAAGAGGCTTTGGAGTAACGATTGCTAGACATTTTAAGAATGCGATTTAAAATAAACGAATGCTGTTGACGTACCCTATGGAACAATCAAAACACTTTCAGACTGTGAAAATATTGTTTCTCCCCTTGAATTTCCTGTGCTACAAAAAGCCTGCCATAGGGTAAATCCTAGAAGCCAACCCCAGCGGAGAGAGCACAGGCACTCACTGACTGTCCTTACCTTGCACATCATTCTGCAGGATCTCCGTGAACACCAGGAACAAAGCCTCCTCAAAGCTCCCCACTGCCTCTGGGTTTGCCTTGCACGTTATCCTTATTGACAAGCAGATTGACTCAAACATATAATGGTTAAAGTGAGGTTTGCTGGGATTCTGAAAACAAGTTATAAACAGATAAATCAACCCAAACTTGCAGACAAGTCACTTATTTTGCTAAATATATATTTTTTTCAACTGAAGACTAAATAAAGTAGCATTTCAGAGTAAGGATACTTGTAATTTATGCATTAATATACATAAGTTGCTTCTGAAATTCATTCCATAAAGTAGAGGGTTTTTTTGTCGCAAGTGTTTTTCAGAAGCTCTATATAAACTACCAGTTAAAATACCACAGAACAAAAACCAGGAAAAGATTATTTTCCCATCTTTCAAGTGTCCAGTCAATTCTCCATTGAATACTCCTTATAAGCTGTTTAAGCTGAGTTTAAACTGTACAGAGTAGTTTTCTGGACAATCAATGAAGGTATTCTAAGATATTCCCTATTGTCAATGGTTAAGAATTTGACAAGTCTCAATACAAAACTAAGAGAATTTTACCCACCAAAAGCAGAAGGGTAATTTATTTAATTCAATCCCACATTTCAATGACAATTATTATTAGCTTCAGAAGTTTCATGGGCAAAGAATACAGGAGTTGTGATAAAACCAATTATTGTACTGGTGGCCTCTGCACAAGCAAGCATTCATACTACAACAAACTAGCATTAAAAAAAAAGCTGGATGCTGCTTTTCATATGCTGCTTCTAAATTTCAGATGAGAGAAGGAAGAATGATCTGAGAATATGTTCTAAAAGGAAGTCAGTACCTCACTGGAATGCTGTTTCAAATTAGTTGCATCAGAAAATAATGAACTATTTAGAGTATTTTAACAGAACACCACCAACAGGACATAAGTCCTCAGCAAGACTGCTCTAAAAGGTAAAAGGTGACCCTTTTGCTCTGCTTCTTTACCTTACTGACAGCCAGCAGTTTCTGTGTGAGCTGGGTGATGACAGAAGGGATGTATGGAATTATGGACTCCTGCAGCAGAGAAAAACTCCTCATGATGGCTGCAAATAAATGGAAAATTTTAGCTTCTGAAGACAAAATACACTGCCACTCAACATATGCCTAAATCCTTTACCTTTTACTGTTAAAATAGGATCCCAAGAAATTAGGTACAGAACAAAGAGCACCTGCTGCAAGAACATTCAATCTATAACCTTGACAAAGCATGAAACAAACCCTCCTTATTCTCATTCTAGAGATGAGCATAGGAGATCAAGTAACTTTACAGAGGCCATCACTTGTCCTGGGCAAGTCTGAGATCTCGGCATCTCCTTAGCCATGATCAGATCTATCCTTTCACTAGCCATGACCACATGTCCCCTCCATGACCAGACTGCTCACATCTTCCCCTGACACTGTCCAGGGAGTTGTCCTGACTACAAGACTACCATTTGAGAAATAACTTAGTACCATTATGTTTACTGTTTCTCTCTGCTACCCTAAGTTTAGCTGAAGATGACTTGACACAGCCTGATAAGTAACTGCAGACTCTTCAACACATTTGCATAAAACAGGTTTTGCAAATAAAAATGTCAGGAACCTGTAACTGTAAGCCTTTACCTCAAGTTAACCAAGTTATTCTTATATTGCAGGACTCATTATGCATTTACCTTTCATAATGTATTCATTTTCAGATGAGCCAGGAAGCGTCAGAGCTTTGAAAAGGTTTGTTAACAGCACTTCTACAAACGGTGCCATTTCTGCAGCTGTAATGCTGTTAAATGAAACACAACTCCTTAATGATGAGAGTAACAAACTTCAAGCCTTATACAATACCATAGTATATGACTCAAAGGATGCCCTACAGGTATTTCTCATCCTTAATATCCAAAAATCTATTAGCAATGGATTTATTTCTGCTTGGAAACTTACAGGGTAGCATTATTTGTCCCTCTCATGGTAAACAGTCTTTCAAGAGCATGGGCTGCATAAGTATGGACCACAATACTTTCGGCTTGGAGATGATTGATTAAGAGGGGAATAGACACCAGCAGTTGTTCTTTTGGTACCTACAAAAGTATATCAACAAATCATAAGTATGTTAAAAAATACAGATGGTCCAACTCTAGAGCACAGCCAAGCTCATCAGTGACATGCAGAGCTTGGCAGAGCTCCTTCACACCCTGACAACCAGGAGGTACCTACTTCTGTCATGGCTCATACGCTGCCCCTGAACACCAGTGGTACACTGAATTAGCAGTAAGTGCAGACAACCTTAATGTATATTTCCCTTTCCATTTTACTTCGTCTTAATAGGTAATTAAAATATCAAGGTTTGAAAAAACCAATATCACATATATTTCATAAGAAATTAATAAAGGTAGTCCAGAATGTAGAATAATATGCAACATATTTTCTCACCCTATCTCATGTTTCAGAATAGCTTAAGGACAAAACTGCTGTACTCTGTAACAACTACCACAATGATACAAGCAATCAAGGGTTTGGACTAACACTCACTTGGAAACATCTGAGTGTGTCACAGAATTAAGCAGCTAAGATATTCAGTGTTCCCATAGCATATGGACAGCATATAGACTACATGTTAATTGGATATTTATAACAATATCATTTACTTTCTAAACTAAAAATTCAGCATGAAGTGTTGTATATGACTATCAAACACCTGTTGAGTTAGCATATGGCCAAGTGCGATAAATTAGGCTTGGCAAGAATAAAGTAACAACCTACAATATATTTTTCCATAAGAGTGAAAGAAAAACTTACTTGGTTTCTAAAAATCATGATATATTTGATACCATCTGCTTTTAGCACAGGGAATTCATTCACTGAAATAGAAAAATATGCAAACTTCGTTGATACTCCTCATACAAATGTGATTACTGAACATGTACTATATATACAAGTGACACTTGACACTACATAATAATTTTCCCCTGTAGAAAATAATACAATGTTTTTCTACATTTCTTAGTTCCTGCACTTTCATATGGGCACTGTTAGAATATCAGTTTTAGGTACAAATCACATCCCAGTACCATTAAAAGTACAGTCCAGCTCAAATGAATTTCATCTTCTGGTTTCAATTTCAGCAGCCTTCAATTACACATTTAGAGACAACCCACTATGCTTCAGCTGTAGGAAGATAATTGTTAAAGTGTAAAATAAACCACATGGTTTAAATCTAGACATCCACAACCTCATCAATAGGGCCTCAGTATTTTAACTTCTCAGGGTTTTGTAGAGCATAGAAGTTTACCATAAGGTCTCAAATACAGAAATCAAATTACTTTGATTCAACAAGTTTAAGCATGTAGCTGATACCAACCATGTGTATACATGCCCTGATCTTGCGGAGAGCAGGTGGTAAGGTGGCAATCCACCTTGCTGTAAGAGCTCCTTCACTGCTGGCCAAACAAAAATGAATTACTCTGTGCCAGGTGTTAAGAGACCATGTCAGAGATTCTGCTGATAAAGGAGTGCTTGAGACTTCACAAACAATGGCCACTGTCAAGGTTATGATACATCACAAAAATACCCTACCAAAATTAACATTAACTTACCAGTAGCAGACTTTAAGTCAGGTTGAATGTGATTCACAAAGAATTCTGTCAGATTAACAAGTTCATTGGCCTGTGTTATGCCATGCTGGAAGAAGTAAAAAACAACTCTTATTTTTATATGCTGACATATAAGCTGCTAGTTTTCTTACTAATTTAAAAAAATACTATTAGTTTTCTCTTACAAAAAATACAATCTCTTTTTAAACCAGGATTTTTAGATGGAGATTTTTCAATGAAGTGTTCTAAATTAGTCCATATTTGCCATTAAATAGCATAGAAAAAGACACAAACTTTGTCGTTTCCCAAATGCTACCGGACTGGTTCCCATTACACATCACTAACAACTGCTGGGCAGCAGTATAATATGGCTTCAGCGAAATTTGCTGAGAACCTTCAGCAAAATTGCATGAAATGATGTACACATTTTACTATGTTTGCCTCAAATCTGTCTTGTAAAGACCCTGAGATTTGAACTGTAACAGCATTTAAAATATCTAGCAGTACATCTAAACTTGTTCCATAGGACATTCGATATAATGCTTCTGTTTCCAAATACAGGTTAGCCCAGCCGTGCTTTTTCAGTGTCTCCACTCTATCAGCGAGTTATGACATCCATTTCCAGCCATCATTAGCATCCACATGTCATTCACAAATCCCACATTCAAGTAGCAGGAAATATTGGGGAATATCAAGAACTCCAAGAGTCGGTTAAGTTCCTTTTGATCTGCTTAACAGGTCTGATCATCTTCTGTAAAGCTCTATTTGCCTTCCATGGCTTCCAGAGTGCCTAAGGACCGCTCAGAGGCTCCAGAGCTGAGGCAGTTTTGTTTCTTTGTCTGGCTGGATCCCACATGTCAGCCACAGGGCCACACTGTGCCCCATCTACCTGAAGGTCAGATGGCACCAGCTGTGATAGGATCATTTAAAGGGCAGCTTTTCATCTCATCAATATGAACTACTGCATACACAGTTACTCCCTTTCTGAAGCAGCTGAAACAAACAGCAGGCCTCATCTGCACTGTAATATCTGAATGCAGCCATGTTGCAAAGAATAAAATGTACAAGTACCTTCTGTGTCTGAGCTTTGGATGCCAAAGATGTTACGAGGTAAATGGCTGCATCTTTGTGCTTCCAGTTAACAGATGGATTCTTTGCATACTCTTGCAGCATAGAATTAACATATCCAGAAAAAATCCCTGTTACAGGTCCTTCAAAAAATTTGCACAAGCCTCTGACCAGATCACAAGCTGCTCTGCGCCTGGTGTCAATATCTGCATGAGAACCAAAGATTCTTAGGATACAAGAAAGCAGACAGCTTTTCATATTAATAAACAAAATAATCAAAACAGTAACAGCTTCTCAAGTGACAGCCACATCCCATGTTAATTACTGCAACCCTCCACACTGCTGTGTAAGAACACCAGTAAGCCTTTTATTTACTGTCACAACTGGACTACTTGCACACCAAGGAGAAGGGACACCTGCCCCTGAGCAGTGGCAGCAGGCATGCAGGGGGCCGGTACTGCCTGGACATCATGCACCCAAAGGTACTGGCTCTGGCTGGGAGGGAGCTCATTTTTGCCCTAGTGGCCCATTTGGTGCTGTGTTTGTACCAATGACTGAAGCTGCTGCTAACACCCAGGGTTTGCCTGCTGCTGAAGAGCACTGTCACAGTGTCAGGGCTTCTTCTTCCTCCTGCTTTGCTTTCCCAGCAAGTAGTTTGGGGCAGGCAAGGAGCTGGGAGGGGACAACCTGGGCAGCTAATCCAAACTGACCAGCAGAACATTCCAAGCTGTATGACATGTTCAACAATAAAAACCAAGGGGGGCAGCTCTGGGGGAAGTAGCCATTGCTCAGGGACAGGCTGGGCAAAAGTCTGCCTGTAGGCAATGGTGAGTCACTAACTTCTCTCCCCTTTCACTTGAACTGTCTTTATCCATGAGTCTTCTCAATTTCACCCCTCCTTCTCTCGCCCCCATCAGACTGCAACAGGCTGGAGCACAAGCCAGCTATTGGCCCATCACACCTGATAGTACATTTTCATAAAAACTTCACAAATACCTAAAATGCAGCCAATCCTGGATAAGAATGATGTTTTCTTGAAAAAAGTTCAAAAATGTTTCCTCCAATTTTCTCCTGCACTGCAAGAATACTGTAATCTCTTCAATCAATCAATCACAAAATGCCATCAGTTCCAAAGCGTCTGTCAGAGAACTGCTGGTGGCGCAGCCCTGTCACAGAGCCAGGTGTGGCTCACTCGGGCTCTGGCCTGGCTGCAGAGCACAGCCTCCCCCAGCACTCCAGCAGCTGCGCTGGCACAGCCGTGTCTCAGGGCAGGCACTGCTCTGAACATGTGCCACGTCCCAGCCTGGCTCCTGGCCAGCTGGCCCAAGCAGTTTGTGTGCAACCCCAGGCAGAATTTCAGCCACAACATCAAGAGTCTCTCCCTGTTACTTAAAACTCCACACATAGGAACTAAATACACAACTGGCTACTACTCAGCATTGACTTATAGGCTGTCCTTGCTGAAATGAGAATGTGGGCAGTGCAGAAGACATACCAATCCAATCAAGGAAAAAGCCCTATAAAAACATTGTTTAAACCAGAAAGACGCTGTGACAAACTTATCGTGACAGTAGGCTTGATTATAGACTGGATAAAATCCAGCTGGGGGTGGTGTGTGGAAACCTTCTCAATTTCAAAATGAAGTTATAAAAGCTTCAGTAAATTGCTTCAGCTCTTTAGAGCTATATTTAAAGACCAAGTATTCTTAGTATAAATCTGTGGATTACCAGATCCTTCCAAATCCCTTCTTATATACTCTTCAGAATTATCTTCAAATGCTTCTTCATCAGCCGCTGAAAATACAAAATACATGGAAGTTGAAGTAGTGAAGTCTCTGGTTTTTATAGCAAAATGGTGTGTCATTATCAACTTGCTATTTTTTCCAAGGACCTTTCTATAACATTAATATTAATTAACGAGAAGTATCCTGCCAGATTAGTCTGTTTAGCTTCTGTCCCACAAATTAGTCTTTCATACTCATGGGCTGATGTATTGATTCTAAGAAAAACCTCAACACATATTCCACACCAGGTGTATTTGAAGAGGCTTTTAGAGTCATAGACTTAAGAGAGAGAAGCTTCTTATCACTGCAATATATTTTCACTGCATTTTAAATATAGGATCAGTATGATCATTAAAACCTGGAGAACTAAACATTTGGTAGGCCTGATATTCCTGCATACTTGCCTATTTAGGCTCCTTGAATTACTCAGATACTCACTTTAATTGCAGAAATTTATTGGTGCCACATGACCTAGACTTTCTCCACTGGGATTTCAACATGAAAAGTTAGGTATACTCATACAACTCTACAAAGCCCACAGGACAGCAATCTGCTGCAGAAACTTGGGTTTGTATCTAGCACTAAGATACACAAGAGGGAATCCTCAATTCTTAGTCCTGTAAAGCAACACGTCATGATAATTAGTTAGATTCTTGTTATGTTTTTCAAAATTTAAGTCTCAAAAAGTTACCTCTAAATTCCATATTGGGAACAATAACTTTTTCACAGATGCTTGTCAATGTATTCTGGTCTTCAAACAGATGCTTGTAATGTGGTCTCTCACAAACTGAGGCCAGAAACTGGATCGCGTTACTGACCAGCTACAGCACCACAAACAGAAGGCAAAACTTTAGCATGACTGAATAATTTATGATAAAACTTGACAAGATCAGATTTTAGCAACTCACCAAGTCATACTTCACTTCCTGGCCGGTTGTGACTAACAGATTCCAGATTGCTGTTACAAAACGTGGCAGGTAGGGTTGGAATTCTTCATCATATTTTTGAGCATATAAAGCAGCATTATCACAAATTTGTGATTTCAAGAGCTCCAGCAATCCAGCTTCCTCTTCATCCTCACATAAAACAAAACTAAGGACTTAAATATCCAAACCTCAATATTACTCTAACATTAAAAATATCAATGTATTTACATTAAATATTTGCATCACTGTTTTACCATGTCCTAAACAGGTGAAAGAAATCCCTCTCACTGTCCCTAGAACTACTGTATTTTGCTGATCATATCCAAACTGCTTTTCAAGTTAGAAATCATACCTACATTTCATATCAGGTACTGTGTACTTGAAAACAGACACAATGATTCGCACAAAATTAATTTACAAATGTAATACGAAAAAGACAACACAAGGCAATGAAAAATACACTTAGAAGCCACTACATCATGATTATTTAATTGGAGTAGCTGTAGAAGTTCCTTCCCTCTCCCCAGATCACAGACGTTTGTGGAGCCACAATGCGAACTGGGAAATTGAACTGGAATTAAAAAAAACAACTCAACCAAACCCCAGCCCAGTTCTGTCTGCCCCTCTTCCCTCCACCCCCACTTTTCAGCTTTACTGCCTGTCCCAGTTCAGCTGCACCAGTGCTTGTGCTGGGAGCAGCCCACAGACACAAGACAAAAGAGCAGCAAAGCTTATTTTAGCAAAGGGTAACTAGAGCACAACATACACTTAATATGTGTGCCTCCCTATGTGTTGTCAAGAAATTCATAGAGTTGTTTTGGCTCCATCAAGTGGCAAACTATTGTGCTGTGATGATGTGATGATGGAAGACAACACCACTTAAAATGCAGAAAACACGCACAAAAACAACTGGAGCTTTGCTGACCTGGTATCAGCTTTCACCAGTGAAATTACTGATTCTTTAATTAGACCAAGATAATAAATACTGAAATACTGAAGAGATGCCCTGCCCTCTATGTTCAATTGTTTCAAGTCCTTTAAGACACCCTGTTTTCTAGAACCAGCTGCCAGATACAGAAAACCTGAGCCCTGTGATGCTAATGGTCAGGTCACTACAGCAGCTGTTCTTGGAAGAATCAACTCAGTGATGAGTATTGGTAATTTGATTTCTGTGCACAGTTGGGTATACCTGTAACTGTCATACAGCTTGAAGAACTGAACCTCAAATTCCTTAGACAGCAGAGCAACTTCTCCTAAATCCCATTTTCTTGCAGTCATTCCACTCCTTTGTTTGCCCCACAAAAAAACACTGTGCTGTTCAGAATTAGACATGAGTTGTCAATCCACCTTCTCCCCTACAGATGCAAAACAGGTGGTTTATGCAGTACTTACATCAGTCTGCAAGAGTTTATTATCTAAAGTCAAAAGGCTATGAAAGTTTGTCATCCATGTTTCCATGTTATCTTCAAAAAACTCAGGAAGATCCTGTGAAAGAAAAGCATATATCTACATTTTAATTTCCAGCTGCACTGCTTAGATAACATACCTACACTGGAAGTATTGCATTCACCTTATAATCTACTGAGAGACAGTAACCTGTGGAAAACAATCTTCAAATTGAAACAGTGCCCCTCCCTCCTCCTAAACAAAAACTGTTCTGGCAGAGCCCCGGAATGCAACTAGTTCCAAATAAACTAGTTGCTTAGACTCTAAACAGCTCACATTTTTATAATGAATGAGTCCTATCACCTCTCACTTTCAGAACAAGAGAGCGCAAGTCTTTTTTAACTCCAGCTGATTCTTCTGCCCCCTATGGAAGAGCAGCCCAAGGAATCCAAGCACAATCACACTTCACAGACTTGCGTTCATGTTGAGATACTAAATAAATGTCACCTCAGCAAGGGAGCTTTACCATTTCCCATAGACCACACTTAATAATGTCCAAAATGTAGATCTGATTTCAAACCCAGACAACCCACAGTGCTCCCAGAATTATTGCTCCTACAGTGCCACAGAGCTACATGTAGTGGACTCCCACCTACATGACCAGCTCCTGTCAGTAGAAACACATTTATAAAAGGGGGCACAGTGAATAGAAACTCAGGCACTGGACTCCTGCCTTTCCCAGCTCCTACTCAGAGGCCCCATACAACACCTCGTTGAAGCAGTGCCAGTCAGACTCTCTTGAACTTTTGCTTGCAAAGGCTCAAGCTAACGTCTTAAATAACCCTTCCCTACTGTGCTTTTACTTCAGCAGATGCACTGGTGATTTTTCTTTTTGCCATAAAGCATGGCCTTAAAGGCTGCCTCAAATAATTTCTATAGTACCAGCTTCCTCAGAACAAAGCAAAACTATCCCAAGAACAAGGAGATTCACCTGAAAATTTAAACTGTAGAACAGCTTCGCAATTAGAATTAGAGAAGAAAAGAGAATCTTCAGGGCACTGGCATCATTTGCATGCGTGCTGCAAAGTTCAATAGTTGCCTAGAAAAAGACGCAAGATTGTCAAGTACAAAACCCACACCAACAAAAAATATTGAAAAATGTCATGGAACTTTTTTTTTTAACCAGAAAATATGGTTATTTTTCATCCTCTTATCAGTCTTGTTAGGTCTCACTTCATGCCTTGAATGTGAACCCCTTTAAGAGTTTTGAACAACAATTCCTGAGTTTTAATAATACCGGTATCCACAGCAAGCAATTCAGAACATGAAACTTGTTTTAGAAATGACTCAACGAGAAATACCTTAAAGAGATTTGTCAAGGGTAGAGCAAAGGCATCAAGAACAAGCTTGATCTCTGTCCATAATTCATTTGACCTAAATTCATGGCGGTACCTGACAAGTAAGAGAGAAACACATGAAAAACAGAATAGTCTTTACATGTATTACCAAATTAATTCACACAGAATTTTGTTTTGTGCTGAACCATGGAAAAAATACTGTAAAGTAAACAAGAACTAAGCAACATGATTCAAAACCCTGCCAGGTGCACAATTTGATAACTACTTGAAAGATGTATGCAGAAGTCACAGCTATAGACTTCTGTAAATGTCCGAAATGAAGTCTAACAGTAAAACATGCCAGCCGAACAGAACTTTTACCATCCATACACAAACTCCCTTATTTGCAGTACCTTTTAAATAGAGAGTGGGCGGTGCGCAGAACCCCATTGATGACATGGAAATCTCCGCTCTGGAAGCGATTCACCATTTCTGTCAGCAGGTCTGGCCACTTCTGAGGGAAGTCTTCCCGCCCAATAATACTGATGGCATCACTTAACTGCAATGGAAACGGAGCTTCGCTGACAGAACAGCACACAGCACTTGTGCCAGATGCTGCCAACATCCCAGAAAACCCTGGTTATTCTTGTCCAATTCAAAAATCACTGGATTAAATTATCTACTACTTTCCACACAAATACAAAAATCTCACCTTAAGCTTATACAATCTTATCTTCTAGAACTGCTGTTTAACTTCCTAATAGTAGAACTTAGCTATAAGATTACACAATAATCATATTAAAGAAATGTTAAAGTAGGTAGAAATACCTGTAACAATATCCTCAAAGTTATTTGGATAAGGTTGAGCTCACTGGTAAGGGAACTGAGCTCTGCCAATAAACATAGCCTGTAGACATGCTTGGAATATTCCCGAAGTTTCATGGATACAACCAGGAATGACGTATTACCTGCTTTTGAATTTGTTCTGGGCTGCTAAGCATCAAGGGCACTATGTTGGCTTTAATGGCTATTCTGTCCGATTCACATATTTTGTTTGGTTCATCCTCAACCTAAAATGAAAACAATAACTTATGGGCATATCGGCATTCTCCAGGCAATAAGAGAAGATCAGCATTTCAGAGACCAACTGTTTATACTGATTTATGTAACTATTACCATGCTGAAGAACCTAAGAAGCAGACCTGTTAGAGACACTGCCTTCAATGAATCTGGAACAGCAGTATCTGAAAAAAGCTGAAAGAAATAATATCCTTCTGTAAAACTTTGAAGAATTTTTTTTCTCTTCCCTAAGGGTAACTTTTCGGGTCAGCAATTGAGCAGCAGTGAGGGTGGGTGCACATGGCAATAAAATCCCCACATTTAACCACGTCTCCTCTTCCACCACACCACACAGCATCTCTGCCAACCCCACAAACTGATTTTGTGTGAGCTGTCTCGAGCCATCCTTTCTAGAGACTGTACATGAAGGTGCAAGTTACACAATCAAAACCCTAACATTGACTTTAGGTTATCTAACCAGTTCAAAACACCAATCAGCTCCAAGTCCAGTCAGTCAGCAGTGTCAAGTAGTAGAAAATCACAAAGCTGCTACTAAAAAAATAAAATAATGAGGTGGCTTGTCCCAGCCTAGTGACAGCAGTAACAGTCACATTACCTGTGATGACAGCAGTGAAGTTCAGAGACCTAGAAATCATCCAGCAATTAAAAGAGAAAAGCACCTCCAGGGAGACACTCAATCTTGAGATATCTTAAGCCTAATGGTACCACCAACGTTCTCACATCCATTTTACCATCTTTCCACACACTTAAATCAAAAGTTAGTAATTTCAAAAGTTCAAGGTATGCTTATCTATACCATCAGTCACAAAGGTGGCTCCCCCAGGCTCAGTATTGGGGCCACTACTGATTAATATCTTTACTGATGATCTGGATGAGAGGATCAAGGGCTCCCTCAGTAGGTTCACAGATGACACTGAGTTGGGTGGGATGTGGATCTGCTTATTGTACCTTAAAAGGATAATTAGTTCTTAGCATACTTCCTCACTAGAATACCTACAATTCTCCAGTTCCTTTTAATATAATTCTTGAACGTTACAGATGCACAAACTTTGATGACATTTTCCTGTGATTTCTCCAGCAGCGTTAAGAGTAACAGCGGATAGTTCTGGCTTCCTTCCACAGATTCAAGGAACTTTTCCGCTGTAAGGGAATACACTGCGGTTAGCAAAAGCTCAGCTGCTTTCTCTAATGGGAATCCTACGATTCCTCAAGTGTCTGTTTAAAACACCCAACACAAACACTTCCCAGAGCTTCACAGGAACATGTCTGACAAAATTTATCACAGCTTCTTTGCTCCCCAGCTCCTCAGCGCTCCTGCTGTCAACAACAGCTCTGGATCCCCAGCAGGATGAGGAAATACTGCCTCCTCACCCTTGGAAAAGCCACAACCCAAGAGAAGTAAATCCTCACTTGTTGGGAACAGCAGCGCTGTTTTAAATAACAACAGTGCAAAAGAAAAAAAAAAAAAAAAGAGCAAGAATACAGAAAAACAAAATCACAAAAAGTAGATAAAATTATTTCTATTTATATCTACCCTTCATTAGTTTTTTCTGGGGTTTCATTTTAAAAGGATACTGAGAAGTTCTGTAAAGAGGTTATTGCATAAATATCCACTACAGTTTGCTGCACAGAGACAGGAGAGACAAAAAGAAACAGAACTTTTTTGTTCTCAATCATGAGAATCACTTACCAGGACGCCTTATGGCAGGATCTGGATCTAGTGTTTTCTTCAGATATTCAGTTAAAGTTTGTAAATTGGCATCACTGAGCTCCATTTTGGCAGAACCTAAAACCCACAAGTAGCTTTGTTACAACCAGAGATCAGAAAATCTATCCTAAAGCTACCCATCTAAAACCAGATCCCACAGTAGCAAGAGCAGCTCTTTGGGACAACAGCTCACAAGCACAGTCCCAACCAGGGTGCACCAGGCACAGCAAACATCCCAGCTCTCAAGCTACAGGTAGCTGCTGGTGTCTGGTTTATGGACCCCGAAGTCCAGAAAAGGCTTACGCATCCCGCAGACACGAACAGGTACAGCCAAAAGATGATCTCCTGCCCTTTCAACACAACACGAACTTGGCTCTGCTTTTGCTCTGCTGCCAGCCCCAGAAACTGCTCCTGACTGAAATAGCTGAACAGTCCTGCCCTACATAATTGTAAACAAAACAATTCAAAGTGTGTTGAAGAGTCAAAGCTTTTTCAAAAAATCAAAACCTCCTTATAAACGAAAAATCTCAAAAGAAAATACTTTTTTTAAAAAAAAGAGACAAAAGACTGTTCAAAGCCAGTTAGTTTATCCTTCCTGTAAAATTAGTTCAGACTAGGGTAGGGGCTAATTTGAATGCAATACTTTTTACAGAATAACTCTGCAATAAGTCCATATTGCTCCTCTCTCGTAATTTTCCCACACATATTCTTATATTTACTTCACAGCCTGCACTGGAATAATTAAAATTACAGCAATACAATGACAGTAAGATGTGCTTTAATGGAGATGCTCCTCTGGACATCATCAGCAATCCTGCCCGTCCTTCCCACCACCACCAGCACAGTTCACTCCCTACAAAGGCTATGAGGAAACAAATGTTTCCATTTTTCCTCTGGAGTTTCTATTTAGTACAATTGATGAAAATTTACCTGTCCCGCTTTGGAGTTGTTTTATGCTGATCACCAGTACAAAACACAGTATAAGCATGTATAAGCATGCTTGCAAAGGCAGTGAGTTTTAATGATGCAATTTTTATGTCAGTTATGGCATCTATATAATTTTAAAAGACAGTAGCAGCTTCCTCTTAGATTAATGTTAATAAGCAAATCAGATCCTAACATATTTTGCAAGAAGTAAAAAATCTATCCGAACAGTCCTCTTCCACGTTTCCCTGTGCTTTTGGGATTTACCTATCCATAGTCTTGTTCACCAATTCACACCCACCAACATATTTTGACCTGTTACCTACACATGCTTATTTCCTTCTCTTCATCTAGCACCTCATGTTTGTTTTCCAGTACGAAAAACACTGGTGATACTTTAGCTGGAGTGATATGATGCTTGGGTTGTACCATGTGTCTGGAGAAAAGGCCTCAGAAAACTCATAAAGTGTGCTTAATACATCACCAACTTCAGTCAAATTAACGCAGCTCACTTACAAAGAAACCCAGACCCAGCAGAACGTGGCCGTACCGCTGGGGCTCGGCCCGGGAAGAGCTTCACCCAAGCGCACCCCTCAGGCACACTGCCCGGACACCTCCCAGCGCCGAACGATGTTCAGGAGCCAGATCCGATAGGAAAAGCCATCCTGGCAGCGCTCTGAGGGTCCCGGGGCATTTCCCGCTTCCCCAAAGCGCGGGCCTGGGACAGCAGCGCCAGGGCCGGCGGCAGCGGCACCGGCCCCGCGCTCCCGCCCGCCAACCGCGGGGCCGGGCCGTGCCGGAGCAGCCGCGACTCCGCGGCGGGGACCGGCCCCGCGCCCTCCCGCGGCCCGCCGGGCCGTTCACCCGCGGAAGGGTCGGGGCGACTCCGTCCGTCCCGGCGCCGGACCGCGCCTGCTCCGCTCCGGCAGCCTCCTGCGGCGGCCCCTGCAGAGAGCGCCGGGCCGGGCCGGGCCGCGCCGGGCGGAGCGGGGCCGTTGAGGGCGGCGGCGGCGGGGCCGAGGGCAAGCGAGACCCCCGGCGGCCCCAGACCCCTCAGACTAACTCGGTCCCCCTCCCCCGCCGCAGCCCGGACTGGCAGCTGCCGCAGCCAATGAGGGGCGCGGGCTGTGCAGGCCCAGTGGCCTCGGACCAATCGTGGGCCGCGAGAGGCGGGCGGAAGGGCCCAGCATGGTGCGCTGCGCCTGTGGCCGCGCCGCGGGCCCAGAGCCGAGCGCAACGCGGAGTTGGCACGCGGGCGGCCGCGGTGCCGCCAGGGCACGGGGCCGCCCCAGCCCTATCGCCCTGCGGGGCAGCGCGTCCCGGCCTTACCCGGCGGCTCCCCCCCGGCGGCAGCGGCGGCGGCTCCGAGCGCTCCGGCTGCGCTTCACATTCAAACCGCCGGGCGAGGGCGCGGCGGCGGCTCCGTGACCGCATCGCGCGGGGCGGTGACATCGCGCTGCGGTCCGGCCAATCAGCACCCGCGTCGGCCCCGGGCGCGCCGCTGGCAGCCAATCCGCACCGCGCTCAATAGGCGGCGGCCAATGGCTGGGTCCTTCCCACAAGGCCCCGCGGCGCCTCTCGTAGCGCGGCGGCCGAGCCCCGCCCCGAGCCCCCGGACGGGGGCGAGCGGGGCCGGGGGCAGCAGGGCCCAGCTGGAGCCCCGGGACCGAAGCGATCGGGGCCGGGGGCCGCAGGGCCCAGCTGGAGCCCCTGGACCGAAGCGAGCGGGGCCGGGGGCAGCAGGGCCCAGCTGGAGCCCCGGGACCGAAGCGATCGGGGCCGGGGGCCGCAGGGCCCAGCTGGAGCCCCGGGACCGAAGCGATCGGGGCCGGGGGCCGCAGGGCCCAGCTGGAGCCCCGGGACCGAAGCGAGCGGGGCCGGGGGCAGCAGGGCCCAGCTGGAGCCCCGGGAGCGGGGCCCGGTCCGAGCGCCTGCACTGTCAAGGGAACGGGCCTGGCCTCCCGGCGGAACAGCCACGAGGACGGAGTGTGCGGTATAAAATACGAACCGGAACCCCCCAAACCCGCAGAGAAGCCCGAGTGGCGCCGCAGCCTCTGAGCCGCTTAAGGAAACACCTGAACAAAAAAGGAACACTTCGTAAAACTTTATTGATTTATCACTTGATTAAAGCATGGAATATTATAACTATTGTACATTGTATTTTCATGTAGAAAACTTTACATAGTTTTTCATATTATATAATTTTGGTATTCTCCCAGAACTCTATACATCCATTGGCAAGGAATAGTCTTTAAATTATTGATAGTAAATGCACTTAATACAGAGATATTAAAACTCAGGCATTTTAAATATGTGAAAACATACGTTTTAAACAAAGGTGCTGAACAAACTGAAGTCACAGATTAAAGCGAGATGCACTTTTGACAGAGTTACTATTTTTAATCTTTTTCCTGAATATTAAGACTGAGCTAAATAAAACCTGAGGGGGTTTTGGTTTTAGTAGTGGACATTGGTTTAGATTGTTCTGTTCACATTTAGAATGTAATGTACCAGACATGGATAACAAACTGCTGTAAAAACCAACCTTTTCCTGGACGGTAAGACACAACAGAAGCAACATGAAGGGAGTTTTTAATCACCACAAAAGGGAGGGTTTAGGGTTTTCCTCATTAGCATCCTCTCCTCCTCCCTTCCCTTGGGAGGCCTGAAATGACTCATAACAAAGCAATGGAGTCTGGAGGATTTCTGCCCTAACAGGTGGGTGAGCTGCACGTCCCTCTGTTGCACAGCCCGTCCAAGGGGTGACTGCTCTGCCTGCCTCTGCTGCACAGTCCTGCTCTCCGCAGAGCCAGCGTGAGGGCTGAGCTGCGCTGGCACGCAGGAACCAGCTGGCACCACTGCAGGGGCTGAGCTGCGCTGGCATGCAGGAACCGGCTGGCACCACTGCAGGGGCTGAGCTGGGCTGGCATGCAGGAACCGGCTGGCACCACTGCAGGGGCTGAGCTGCGCTGGCATGCAGGAACCGGCTGGCACCACTGCAGGGGCTGAGCTGCGCTGGCATGCAGGAACCGGCTGGCACCACTGCAGGGGCTGAGCTGCGCTGGGATGGAGGTGGGCTTGGCCCTTCCTGACTCTCTGAGGAAAACCCACGAGTGCTGTGGAGGAAGCTGAGCACCCCCTGATTATTTGATTATTGCTGTGCTGGGGACAGGGCCTGCAGGAACAGGACAGGGTTGGGCTCTGACAATGCAATTGCATCCCAGGCCCCTTTCTCCTTCATGCTCTGCAGACCCTGAGATAGTCGGATATCACATGCCCAACTTCAGGGGTTTGTAACTGGTATAAATACAACAAAAGCTTTTCCTAAGGAGAAGAACAGTCTCAGACCAAAGACTGAAAGGAA
This sequence comes from Ammospiza nelsoni, assembly GCF_027579445.1. Classification (NCBI taxonomy): domain Eukaryota; kingdom Metazoa; phylum Chordata; class Aves; order Passeriformes; family Passerellidae; genus Ammospiza; species Ammospiza nelsoni. The sequence continues at coordinate 483,433 of NC_080644.1, read as the reverse complement.
GCATGGATTAAATATCTTTATCCTATGTGCAGAGAGAGACTACAAATGCTGCCCTTTACACTAAAGAAAGCCCATGAAGCAACTGTGAAGTCATTTAAGACCTCAAAACTGAGACTTTTTCCAAGACATGACTGTAGGGCTTTCAAACCTGCAACACATGCAGCTGGGCCAGGTGTGTCTGACGGGACATGAGGGAACACATTCCATGAGGCAGTAACACATTCCAAATCTGAAAAATAATGGTTCAAATATTTTCCTTAGGACTACCTACAACCAGAAGAAAAGGAATAGCATATTATTACAGATTTTAATAGAATTAAAGTAAATACTTCATTTTCTGCAGTACCCAATGCAGTGACATTCCCAGGGAATGAGCAGCTACACGAGATGCAACACAAAAGGATATTGCAAATGCAGCAAGTTAAATACCAGCATTACTTACTTTTCAGTCTTCTCCTATTTTCATATATAGCCATTCACTCCCTTCTACTAAATAGTAGTGTATAGATTTAACCTAATGGGCATTTAAAAGTCAAATAACCACAACTACCACTCTTCTTTGGTTAAAAATAAAAAGTGAAAATAAACTGTGAAAGCTTTGTCACTACTACTGACTGTAAAACCTTTCCCAAACAATGCTTACACAGGACAAACTGATGTATTGAGGAGCACCATAAAAACCCTTTGGGAAAAAGATCACAAAAAACAAACCAAACAAACAAAAACAACAACAACCAAAAACAAACAAACAAAAAACCTCCAAAGACAGCACATTCCCAGCAGCTCAGAGCAGCATATCCAAAGACAACCTCACCCGAGGCCATCCTACCAGGAAACTCAACTCAAAAAAGAAAGTAATGTTATACACTTAGTTCCACTCAAGTAGGTAGGTTGTTGTTGCTGTCTGTTGGTTTGGTTTTTTCTTTCAATACTGTTAATATTTTGAGTTTGCTACTCTGGATAGCACAGCACTTAATACTACTTTGCATTATTTTAGGAAGTGGAACCTCTTATCTTGCCATACTCCCTGGTTTAGAAAAGTTTTGAACTTGAAATTTAAAATTATTTCAAAGGTCAAGACAGCATCCTGTCATAGAAACATTGTCACAGAAATGTGATGCATTTCAAGGAAAGAAAATTCTCTTGGGCAAACAAAGCTGTGGTGTCACGTCACATTTTGCTTCACAGAAAAGCCTTCAAAGCATAGAATTGTATTGTTACCTTAGAGCACGTGAATGAACTTGTTTAATTTTGCTAGAGCAGTTTTTTGGAAATTCAGGGTTTTTAGATGCCACTAGGAACTAAGAATTGAGAACAAAACTCATTTGCACAAAATGACAAATCAGAACTTGCAGATCTGCAGTAAAAGGAGGCAAAGTTGTGTTAAGGATTGGACTTTTTGTTAATCAATCACCATTACTGCTAAATTATATTCAAGGGTCAAAAAGGTAGGTTTATTTCTTCTGAGCCTTGTTTTTGATGTTCCTGTGTATGCTCTATGATCTGCCAATATATGGAAGGAAAAGAAATGCCTTTTTATTTTCTTAAATTGCCTTTAACTCAAGTCTAATAAGCTACAGGAGTAGATGCTATTGGTGCTCCTGATGTAAAATCTTCCATAGAACTAAAAATAAGTCTCAGAAGATGCAGTACTGATATTAAAAAAAAATTAAGTCATTTGCTACACAGGAGGAAAACCTTCTCCGAATATCCTCCAGGCTGTCCTTTTCAACAGCCCAGTGCCCTGCCTGGCCTGGTCCAGGACACAAAGGAAAACCCAGAGGGATCTCGGGTGGTCACTGGCCACCACAGTCAAGTTTATTATGAACACTTGCCAACATCACAAGGCTACACAAATACAGTCATTAGTTCCAAGGGGCATAATGTCTGTGGAGATATCCAGCTGATTTATCAGCTCTAGCTGGGATGAAAGACTGAGCAGTGCATAAAAGACTAGAAGAGACATACTGGATCATACAAATGATTAGCATTGAAACAAAGAGACTGCACATCTACTGTATAGACTCTGTAAGCAATAATTTAAATAAAACTGCTGACACTTCTGTAGGATGGACATATTTTCCTCGTTCTCAAATGCCATTGTGGTAAGAATAACTTGCTCCTGTGGTGATACACCAGGGTCCCATTTTTTCCCATCCACTTAAATCCATCTCTGGACACAGCTTTACGTGCAGGCCAGTGTAACAGCCTCAGCGGGAGCTACCAGGAAGGCAGGCTCGTGCCAGCTGTGCGTGCCTGCTCGCCCGTGACGCAGATGTTGAACACCAGCCCGATGCGCAGGAAGAACTTGCGCAGCACCGCCCGCAGCTCGGGGATCAGGTCGAACTGCATGATCTCACACAGGTACGGGTAATAGGCGGAAGCGTGCGCCCTGAACTAGCCAAGACACAGAAACAGGACGTCATTCTCAACTGCTAGAGCAAAATAAAAAATGTTGGCACATTCATGGCTACAGCAACTTGTTAGAACACCAGGTCTCACCCAAGCCCTCCCGACGGCCCAAGGGCACCGAGATCCGTGTTGTTTGCACGCAGGGCGTGCTCTGGTGTTACTCCCTAAACAGAGCCAGGGTTGTGTGACTTCTCAGCCCAGAGGTAGTGCCAGAGTCTATTTGTGGCAACATGAATATTTGGTTTTCCTCTAAAGGGCCAAGATCATAAAAATGATTCTTGCCAAGGTGGCCAAGGAAACTAGAATTCCAATTTTACAGGCGTGAAATTCACCCTTACCATTCCTGTGTGGCTGTAATACAGCATAAGCCTCTCCCTTACTGCACACTCATTATGCTTTTATGTGAAAAAGCACAATGTTCAGTAATTCTATCCGCATTCCCACACAACTGGGAATTGCATGGATGCAGCCTCATTTCTACAATGCAGAAGGCCTGCAGACAGTGGAGCTGCCACTGCTGTATTGCAAGGAGAGCGCTCACTATGAGGAATGGCCCACCTCCAGTCTGGATGGAAATAAAGACTGAACTCAGGCTAAAGCAGGAATGAAAAACATACCCAAAAGCAGACATGACTTCCAGCCCCTTCTTACCTTATCATCACTGATTTTTAGTGTTTTTGTTAAAAGCAACAGCAGGAGATTGGTCCAGGCTTCTCTGTGGCTTTCCGAGTTGACAGTGATAAAATACGCCAGGGCTTCACTGCACACACTGCAGAGATGGCACAGTTCACATAAACCATAAAGAAAACCCTTATAAAGTGTTTGATTACATGATCTGTTTGTCCTCTCAGTGTACTTTGTTTTCAAGCAAGATGCACTTCCATGGGAAAGTTCTCAATCACATGCAACAATTTGTTTAAATTCCAGGTGTACAGCAGCTTATACTGCACTCTTTTTCAATTATAGTGTATCCTATTATACCTCTATCACTGTGTACTCAGTGGGAAAGCTATTCAGACACCAGCACTTCCATAAAGAAAAGCCTATGTCACGCAAGAAGGTGCTCCATCTATTCTAGGCAGATTGCTTCCTTACTGCTAAGTGACCTCAGAGTGCAGAGTGGCCACATCCCCCGGCAGGGCAGGGCAGGGCTGTCCCCCAGGCAGGACAGGGCAGGGCAGGGCAGGGCTGTCCCTCAGGCAGGACAGGGCAGGGCTGTCCCCCAGGCAGGACAGGGCAGGGCAGGGCAGGGCTGTCCCTCAGGCAGGACAGGGCAGGGCTGTCCCCCAGGCAGGACAGGGCAGGGCAGGGCAGGGCTGTCCCTCAGGCAGGACAGGGCAGGGCTGTCCCCCAGGCAGGACAGGGCAGGGCAGGGCAGGGCTGTCCCTCAGGCAGGCAAGAATGGGCAAGGCAGGGCTGTCCCTCAGGCAGGGCAGGGCAGGGCAGTCCCCCCAGGCAGGGCAGGGCAGGGCAGGGCAGGGCTGTCCCCAGGCAGGGCTGTCCCCCCAGGCAGGGCAGGGCAGGGCAGGGCAGGGCAGGGCTGTCCCCAGGCAGGGCAGGGCAGGGCTGTCCTACCTGAGCAGCCGCCTCTGCACCGCGTCCCAGGCCTCCCGCCGGCTCTCGTCCACATACATCCGGAACAGGATCCTCAGGCAGCATGCCAGGCTGCTGGTCTCTTGTTTTAGGAGATTGGGTTTTGATTTACCCTTGAACCCTAGAAATCAGTCCCATACAGGACAAGAGGGATCATCCAAAGCTGGAATTACTAGCCAAAAATAAATTTTATCAATAATATGTGCACTAGTGACCAGTAATGATTTCTTGTCCAGACAGTATTTCCTCCTCCTTGATTTTGATTGAGTTCTGATTTATTTATAAAGATACTTAACTACAGCAGTACCAGCTGTGCAGATCTACTTTAACCAAAAAAACCAGATAATTTAGCAAACAATTATTCAAGTCATCGGGAAGGAGACAAGCAATAAAAGCATGCAACTGTCCAATAAACTCTATAGGTGATTGCGATGGCACATTGTTGTGTCATGATACTTAAAGTTAGAAGTGTAGTTCAGCATTTTTATCAAATAAAAATAAAAACCTCACCTGCTCTCCACAACACAGTTCGTTGCTCATAATTTGAATTAAAGGCTTTTGAAAATGAGTGAGACTCTTGCAGACAATCCAGTAACTTAAAAAGGTGATGTGAAGACATGTATTTATACATTCCTTGGTCTTCTGTGTCAATGTGGATAACTGCATCCAATGTGTCTCGCTAAAGAGCAGAGGGAGAAGGACAAAGAGAGAGAGAGCAAGAGAGAGCAAGAGAGAGCACATGCTGTAAACTCCAGTAACTCTAATTCATTTATAGGTGCAATGCAGTATTAGTGCAGCACAACACAGCAGGGTGGTCCTGTCAAAGATCAGAGTTGTGTATTCTTCTTAGTGGGGTACTTAAGAAGAGAGAAGTTATGATCTATCCTAGTCACTGATAAGAAAATAAGACTCAAGAGTGAGGGAACAACTCCCTTATTGAAACATTGCAGTCACAGCAATACAGTACAGAACATTTCCTCTTCTCTACAAGCTAACTGGGTAGGTCTGTTAAATTCTAAAAACATCAAAATGAACAATAAAAACAGTGTGGGTTTAAATGTTGCCTAGTGTAGAAATTCCTCAGCTTTGGCTCATGCCAAATTTAATTAATTTGGTCAATATTTTTAGCTAATTTCACTAGGAATTTAACTATACCATTCCCAAAACACTACGTGAATGCACTAGCCAGAACTTCCAGCTTATAGCCTTATTAACAGCTAAGCCAGAGCTACTGTGCACCACTACCCAGAATCGGAACTTTCAGGGACAGGGACATCTCTGAAGCCAGCAATGAATGAAATCTTGACCATTGACCTTGCTGAAGAGTTCAACCTCTGCAACACTTCCAGTGCAAATATCCAGAGACTGAGAAGAGCTTCAGCTGTGGCTAAATGAAGACACTCAGTCTCATGAGCAGAAAAGAATGCTTTCTCACCAAACAAACAAAACCCATTTTTGATAGTATGTATTCATGATAAAACAACTATAATCTATAACATTGATAATAAAAAGTAAGGTAATAGAATACTACAACAGGCAGAGCACCAGGCAACACTGGAGGCAGATAAAAAAATCACAACTTAAAAGTAGTTTACACACGCATTCAGGGTAATGCTAAAAGTCAGGAGAAGACACCATTTTGTGAACATGTCAGAATGTTCCATAGTTTGTACTTTACTGTCACCACAAGGTTACAAGTAAGTCTGATGGTACCTGAGCTGCAGCCATGTGCTCAGCATCTTCCTTCTTGCTTGTTGCTGGATAGAACACTATGTTGTCAATGGTCTGTATCAACTCCAGCTGTACCACACACTTGATCAGGAGGCCAGCAAATAGTTTCTGGTCTAATGAAATGGAGCAACAGAAGTTTCAGAAGCAATTAATGATGATTCATTTTCAGCAAGCTAGCAAAATATGACATTCCCCTTAATAATTTGATATTTAGTAATGCTGTGAATTATCTTCTAAAGAGAAAATCTCACTGCAAGACATAAACACAAATGGCAAAGACTTATCCCCCTTGCCCCAAAACTTTCTGTAGAGAGCTACAGAAGTGAATTAAGTCTGGCTATAAAGGTGCATTGAAAAAGCTTGTACGTTTTCCTTACTTGTGTAAGGACCACCTTTCCAGCTCTCATCTGTTGGATTTGAATATTGGCTTTGTCCTCTTTCAGAAGCATTTTTATCCATGCTGCTTAAAGACTGGTGATCTAGGTCCAAATCCTAGAAGAGAGTGCAGAGTAATTCCAGCAATCCGAAACACTAACTCCCAACCAGCTATCACTTTTCAGAGGACTTCTCTATTCCTAGATTCAAAGGCTTTCTGCATCCATTCTTCACATCATTTTTACAGTAACACCAAACACAATCTACTATCAATTCCTTGACAAGTATATTGACTACAACAAATATTTCAAAAGCTAACCTAACACAAAACCCTTCAAGTCAGTTTATCACCCTGAGTTAACTCTTACCAAGTGTTTTTCAGATGAATCTTCCTCCATTCCTACAGGCTTCCATGTCAGCAAGCTTCAAAGAGTTAAAGAAACAAAACAACAACAAAAAACATCAAACAAAAATCAAACAAAACAGGAAAAAAAACCAAAAAAGGTAAATATTGTTGCTTTAGAATTGGGTATCAATATAAGAATTAAACTTATGAACTTACACATGAGGAATAGTTGTTTTGAAGATTTCTAGCATACAGTTGCATGTCTGGCCCCAGACTTCGGGGCTGAATTTCTGTCCATTGAGTATTACCAGGTTTTCTAGGCAGTTTGTACCTGATCGTGCCAACTGCTCATTATCTGTAAAAGAAATGTTCCATATTTATCAACTTGTACAATATCAAGGAAAAATTAAGTATTCCCTATTACTGCCCCATTAAAATTTTTTACCAATACTGTGAAATGCACAGTCTCTTGGCTCAAAGCCTACCTATATGTTACAACAATATGAAGCTGAAGACCCTACTGAATAAAAAAAAGTCTTTCAAAATAGCCTTCATGAGATGGAAATACAACTAGGGAAGACAAAAGGCAGGACAGAAGCAAAAGGGAAGCAGAGAGTGAGAAAAAGGAAGGAAAAGCAGCAATCGGAAGCTTATGATTTACTGCAAGATTGTCCCCCGATATTCAATGGTAGTAAGATGCAGGATTTCATGTGTAAGACTTGGAGCCAGAAAGAAAACATGTTCTTTTCAAAGCTGTATTTAGAAGTACTCATTGGCTGGAAGAAGGGGGAAGAAGCAGGTGCAAGCAAATAATAAAAAAGAAAAAAATCAGAATGCATGCATGTATCTATACGTGTAAATAAAGGAGGTAATGTATCGCTGCAGTCAAACTACAAAAGCTTGTTGGCAGAAGGTTCAGAAGACTGACCCATTCTCCAAAAGATTTTGCTGTGTCACAGTAACACCATGAGCCCCTTATGAACACAGTAACAAAAAAGTTGCCTAATTCAATAAAAAGATTGATGCTCAAATATTCAAGATACTGCATCAATCTACTGCAACACATATTGTCCTAATGGGAACTTTTATTCTTCCAAAATTCAGTTAACCTTCCCCTTCTTAAGTAATGACCATTTAAAACTACATTTAATCAAAAGATACAGGTAAATAAGGTACCTTGTTTTACACACCAGTGTAACTGTGCAAGTATGTCAGGAAGAAGGATCTCATGCAAAGCTTCATAGAACTGTGTGAACACATCACAGATGGCATAAAGGGCGTGGTTGCAGGTCGTGGTCATCCACTCTGATTTCTGGGACAGAAAATGAAAAGTCTTTGGTTTTATGGGGATTCTTCCATGATTACAACACTTGGCTTATACATGGCTGGTCAACAAAAGACACAGCTCTGAGGAGAGGAGAACTCAGAACTAAAGCCTCATGACCACAGATGTCTTATCAGAAGCACTCAGCTGGCCACATGAACACTGGTCAGAAAATTGTACATGCTCATAACAGTGGGAGAACATTCTTGAAAATAATCAGATGGACACACACACAGGTCACTGGACTGTGGAAAGTTTCACTCATGCCACAGAATTTGAAGGAATACAGGATGTGTTTAGTTAAGTCTGGGGCAGTATGGGGTGGCCATATCTGATGTCAATAGAAACTGCTGACTCAGATGTGCAAGTTCTTAAAAAGTCAAATCTAGAGAATGCTTGCTTTTTGGGTTTTTTTTTTGTTTTACCTCCGTTTGTTGCTCAGGGAGTTTCATATTATCAAAAATCCGAAACACAATTCTAAACAGGTCTTGCCACCAGTGCTTTTCAAAGGTATGCCCGTAACTCTTCATGATTTCAAACATCACTGTTAAGCCTCTGTAAACAAATCCAAACAAGCATAGGAACAGATGTTAAAATGTGTTCCTGTGATATCTTCACTGCATTAATTAAAAGAAAAAAGGAAAAAAAAGAAAAGCATTATTACCTTGTACGAACATCTAACTTGCAACGATTGATGATACATGAAAGTTCAAACAAAATAGGAAACCATCCTCTAACCCACACTCTGTCCCCAGGAGCCACATTCATGTCATCACTTGTGTATTCTCTTAATACCTTGAAGATCAGTAGGAAAAAAAAAATAAAGAAAAAATTATCTTAAAAATCTTTATACGTAACAAATTTAGATACTACCAGTGGTACAGAGAAACTTGGAAAGTTAGCTTAGTTCGTACTGTAACACTCCAATTCTGCAAAATACAAGCACAACTCTGAGATTAATTATTTGCAAAAATACTAGAAAATAATATATGGAAATAAATACTTCAATCTGTTTTTACTTCAGTCCAGGTAAAGGCCTCACAAGCTGCTGAGGTTTGGACGTCTTAGAAAGATACTTTAACAGTGACAGACAACTGTTATATCAATACACATAAAAAGGAAATCTAAAATTGGCAGAAAGCAGTTCTACAAGTCTCTGGTACACTGAACATGGAGTGCACTGGAGACATGCAACTGCAATGTAACTCCAGGCTCCCCTCAGCCCGTGATTATTTCATTCAGTATTCACACAACAGACTGATGGAGAAGAATACACATTTGTAACCAACTGCACTAGACATAACTAGGGTGACAGAACAGGAAGCACCACTTTCCAAGTCATCTTAACACCACAAGAACTAAAAAAAACCAGACAAAAAAACCCCCACAAAAAACAAAACAAAACAAAAAACCCCAAAGACTATTTAGTTCAGTTATTTCCCATTTGGACTTACAAGACTTAACATTACTTAACTAGCCCTAGTTTACTGCTTATATAATACCAAAATTTCTCCTTAATCCAAATAAGCTTTGAAAACAAACACTTGCAATTGAAGTTTGAGTATGAAAGCTCTTTCTTAGTAATTGATCTCCATTTAACAGTAGAAGAGAGTATGAAAATGCAGCAGGGGTACAAATTCAAATATACCTGTGGTCTTTCTGAGACATATTTTGCACAATAGCGAATAAGCCTGATGGCTTCCATGCTGGTGTCCGGGAAGGCAACATTACAGGCAAACTCAGAGAGGCATTTTACTGCATCTTGAAATGAGTCAATTGCTGCTGGAAAATGCTGCTGAAAAATATTTGCTGTAAAGAACAAACAAATACACTTTTTAAAAATTACTGATATTAAAATCCATAGATAAACTGCATCAATCTAGGCACGTCACGCATGGCATACTGCTATGGAACAGACAGACACAAAAGAGCCAGATCTTCTCCATTAAATATGGTTCTTTGCCCTCTCCTGCATTCTTCCCTATCCCACCTCACCAACCACATTCCTGAGTTGTACAGCAGAATAGCTGTATCTAGTTTGTCCTGTCCATAGCATTCCGGAGACTTAAAGGGTATGACTCAGCTGCAGAGTTTAAACAGTGTGGCTGTAAGGTTGTGTGTTTATTTGCCTGCAAATACAAAAGCCTTATTCAGATGAGCCTTTTGAAACCAACTCACAGCAGACAGGCCAATTGGGGTGCACGCATCTGTCAAGCATTACTTACTAACTATGTGTGCTGTAGTCTGAAAGGCCAGCTCTACAATATTCCCATCGTGGTCTGATGCTGCTTGATGAAAGACAGCAAAAATATTTTTCCAGCCAGAACGAATGTTACCGGCTTGAGAGTTCACCATCTGAGCAATACAGCGGATTACCATGTCTCGAATAGTCGGAGATCTTAAAAAAAAAAAAAGAGAAAGGAATGCAAGACTACTTTACACTGGCACAATGTAACTCCCCCACTCCCCTGTACATGACCATGACCCATACCAAGTGACATCCTTAAGTGGGACTAAAGCTAAAGCAGAAATTGCAGTGCCTCACACCTGTTTTTCTTCATAATATGCTCAAAAGGCCTTAGGAAGTCTTTCTGGAAGCGGAAGTTGGCTAACTCTCCCTTCTCCAGAAATTTCATTGACAGCTGCCTTAATGAGTCTACAGCAAAGATGGCAACATCTTCATTAGGGTTACACCCAACCTAGAAGAAAAGAATATTTTCAAACACTTATCAATTAATGTGTCATTTATATGAGTAACAAATTCGTCACTCAAGTTCCATCTCAGCCCACTAAACACTGCTAGCACATTCTAGTATTCTGATGCTTGGGAAAGAAGGGGTTCTTGTTAAAGGGGGCTTTCTGTCATTTCATCCATCTAAACAGACCCATGGATTTTGAATGCATCAAGCAGAATTGTAATAGCCAGCTAGATGCTAAAATTAAAACACAGTACAATAAAATAAATTGAATCTTTGGTTAAAAATCTCATCCTAACATGAGTCAATTTCCCAAGGAAAACAACTGTTGTTCAAGGATCACTTGTGTACATTTCAGAGGAAAACTAACTTGGCATTTTATCTGAAGGAAAACACAAAGAAAAAATACAAAAATACCAAATTATATAATGAAGATTATATAATTAAAGATCATTCCTATAAACATTTATATTTGTACACTTTAGATTTTTAAGTAGGTGCTTCTTTTAGGTGCCTTGAATGGAATTCTTTTCAATATGAGAATTCAAGCCACTAACAACACAGAAAGTTGATTAAAGAAGTCCCACTATTTATGCAGATTGTGTCACGTTAGTTTAAAGAGTACCTTATTGAAATGATCTCCAATCACATGCCAAATCCTCGACCACTGCAGCCTGATGCGGTTCATGTTGTAATAGGAGATCTCCACGATCTTCTGCAGGCTGAACATGCGCGGGTGGTGCGGCGACGCCAGCTCGTCCATGGACACAGCGCACAGCCACCGCACAAAGTCAACTGCACGGGAGAAGCCTGCTGTGAGCCAGGCTGCTCCTGTGCCAGGGGCCCTGGAACCCACCATACGCACCTATGGCATTCCCGTCCAGCCTCGTGGAGCCCGTGAATATCCTACAACAAATACAAGAGTTGGAGTTTCAGCTGCACATCCGCAAGAATCGGTTACAGCTCAGAGCTGCAGCAAAAGGTCAGCACATCTGGACACACTTCACGGTCCTCCATGCCATGAACTCTGCACCTCTTGTATTGCTCCTTGGCAGCAGTACATGCATCTCTCCTTAGTCTAAGCATCCTCTTTCCTGCACCAAGTCACAGTCTACCATGCTCCTACCCCACTGCAGCAACAGGCACAGGCTCACAAGTTTACCCGGGCCAAGTTATACTGGAACACTCATTTGGGTGACAGTGTGTTAAATTTCATGGGGACAATAAAGAGACAGAAAGCTTTGCTACAAGACTTTACTGGTTATCAGCCATCTTTGATCTTTATATCCTCTAAGAATATGGTCAGCTGTGGCTGTCAAAACAGACAGGAGAAAGACTATGGATGCACTCTTGTCCCTTCTTGCCCTTCAGCTGTTTGATCTTGAGAGGAGTTCAGACTGCTGATACTGGTCCACATAGAACACTGATAAAGCAAAGAACATTCCCAAATGTCCTGGACTTTGATGTGGTAAGAGACATGTTCATGGTTAGAATAAACACTGCAAGTCTGAATATACGATTGCGCAGACTTGCACCATTGCACAGTAGTTACTAAGAACTCCCATTCCAACACACAGTTTAGGAGAGAAGCATGTCTTTAGACAACATTTCAGAAGGGCAGATGACAAAGATGATGACTGAGGTAAGAGTGCAGAGGTGACATTGTCAGTACCTGTCTACTGCCACCACCACACTCTGCGAGCTGGTCTCTCCCACAGACTCCTGGATGCTCGCCATGTGCCGTTTGTCAGCCCCACTCCCAACGAGGTTCCCTGCCATAAATTCATTAAAAAACAGTATTTGCCATTAGGAAATAATGACTTTATATTGACTCCAACATCAAGCAAGTAGACAAAGAGAAGTGACTACTGCTTCTAGCTACCATGTAATTTATATGGAGCAGAAAGTGCCTTTGCCAGATTACTACACAGCTAAACATCATATTTATCAGATTAAGGTGATATGATATTGTTAATAAAATTGGAACAGATAAAATACTATTTTAAAATATGAACTCTAAGTTAGCTACAAATAGTTAATGCTGAACACAGTTCTGTATTCATTGTAATCATAATTATAGCATCCATTCCAAAGTTTTAAAAAATTAATTTGTATCCTTAATGGTTTTACAAAGATTAATGCAACTTGCCTTGTCCCTCTAATTTAAGACAAAAATCTAAGATTTGTTTCTTGTACACACTGCAGAAACAATACAAACTGGAACAGAAAACCCAACATGTAAAGATAAGAAATTCCTTTGGAAAACTAATTGAAACATCTATTAATTCCTAAAAATAAATGGCTTTTCTTTTCATTAAAGAATACTTTTAACAAAACCATGAGTTCGTACAGCAAAACAGTTTTGACAACAACATATTCCAACAAATAATGTGGAGTAGTTATTAAACAGCTTAACCCAATTCTAAAGTTACAACAGATTTGGTAATTATAAACACATATTGGAATACACAATTTCATTAATCCAATATAGTTTTCCCTGGAAGCAAGTAAATATATTCAAGTATGCTATAACACTGAGGATTCTTTAACATCCTTACTCCACTTGTATGTGCATCTTCGTGAAGTTTGGGATTAATCATCTTACCGAATCCCAGGCTCATAAACTCTTCTCCTGCAGAGGCATAACTCTTAACGCTGCCTTCCTTCTCACGCCCAGAGCCAGACAAATACCGAGTTTTCACGCCAGTTCCTATGAGCTGTGCCAGTTCCAGCTGGCTAATACATTTCAAGATCTGAAACCAAAAGAAATTTAACATTGTGTTTCTGCACACCACCATCTTTTTATTCTTAACATATATTTGTATTTAATATTTATGACCTTTCTAGGTTCTCCAATCTTTCAAACAGCTTTGGCTGTTATAAGAGCTTTGATGGAACTAAAACATTACTAATAAAACTGAAAATTAAGTTGATTGCATTCAATACTATCAGCCACCATAAATCATTCCAATACAAGAATAAAATAAACAGTGCTCCAAAATCTAACTTGGATCTCTAACTACTAAAGGATACCTTTTCATTATTTTTACACCATTAACTTTCAAGACTATAAACAAATTGGAGCTGATCTTCTAGAGACTTCACTGTCCTAGAGATGAAAAGACTGAAACATTGCAGCTATCGCCACTTGAGTAACAACATTCCAACCTCGAGCGTTTAAATGCCAAAGCTGCACTTGCTTCCTTCCTCCTCTCCCACAGCCACATCCCCTGGCTGGCACAAGCGCTCAGGAGAGTGCGCTGTGAGCCAGGTCTGAGGCATCTGTCAGCTCTAGCACATTTTGGCTCATATCATGTAGTCCATGACTAGAGACAGAGAATATAATGCAGCAGCACAGATTTAGAGCTGATAAAATTGCTCCTGGAAAATAGGCATTAAGAAAATGCATATAATCCTGATAGCTCATTTTTACCAATCATCCACCAAAGTATTTTAGCCCTAATTTTTCATGCGCTTATGATGTAAATGTTGCCAAACATTGCACAGACAAGTCTGAACCTGTAAGCTAGAATATTTTTGTTTCCATGAATAAGAATACAATAGTTTATATGAGAAATTTTCTGAAGCCAAATGAGATTTTTTAATATAATTTAAATCCTATATCAAATGCAGCCATAAAAATTACAATATTGTCACACAGTTTCCACAGGGTCTTCAAAAAAAATGCAGTGCATTATTTTTATCTACATATTAGAAAAAAACCCACAAAAACTTAACAATATAATGCACTTTCTTCACATTTTTGAGCAAGTTCTGAGAGCTGATAGTAGAAGAAAAAATATGACACCATGTTCACTATTTAAACTAATAAAGATTTACCTCATGCCAAGAATTGCCAAGATAGTTGCCATCTGTGTGAGCAACTGTAATGAGTGTCTTAATGGTATCAATGTTCTTCTGTTTCATTTCTGTAATGCTGGAACTGGCAGTCAACAAGGAAAAACGAGCAAGGGCCTGTACATAAGCGTCTCGTTCAAGCTACAAGAGAGAGAAACAAGCACAAAAATCAAGTCCCCAAAGAACCAGAGAAAGCAACTGGCCTACAATTTTTTCGTCTATGGATAGCTGGCACTGTCAGAGCACTTTCCAGCTGAACAAGAGTAGGATGCCAGTCAGCAAACACTCTTAATAGAAGATTCAGCAAGAAAAGCAGAGTTGAAGAAATGCTTGATTACATCAAGACCTTTTACCATTTCAAGGAAGCAGATGAGACACTTTATCTTCTATGTATATGCTGTTTGTAATTCTTCACCTGCCTCCTAGAGCCCACATGGCCCTCAGCGAGTCCCAGGCTAAGTCTGGCACCAACCTGCATTCCAAAGATACAGGCTATTCTGATGGCACAGCGGATTCCTTCCAAACACAGCGACGCAACTTCTGGGTCATCACAGTTCTGCAAGCCAACACTGTAAGCTGCCAGCAGTGGAGTCCAGACAAGCTACACAGAGGAAGAAACTAAATTCAGAGGTCTCTTACAGCTTTAGCCCAAAACACTGGTTACTGAAGCCAAATATATCCAAAGAATCTGTGTGTTTCATTAGCAAACTTTTCAAAGTAATTTTCCACTTTTTTTCCCATGCTTTAAACTCTTCACAACAAAGACACAGCGAGAACCTGACACTCACTTTGAACATGGGTCTGACATGATCCAGGTGAGTGGCACTGGTGAAAGGTGCCTTTGCATGGCTCACCGCCTCCATGAGGGCTTTGGCTGTCTTTGCCATTTGTTCCATTTCCAAGTTGTACAACAACCTCCGCTGCTTCTCATTAGCTACACCTAAGGGGAACACCACACACAGACATTGCTTGCTTTTCTTACAAGAGCATATTCCTTCTCTTCACACTGAGCATCACAAAATGTTAAATAAAGGTATTGGAAATAAAATCTAAAGACAGAAATCTTGCAAAATCTTAGAGGTCAGGAGGCTGCCCCAAGCTGCAAGCAAGGAAATCCAGCACTAAAAACCACACCTAAACTTAAGACTTTATTCTGTGCAAAATAACTAATTCAGCCCTTTACTATATAACACATGCTATTATATAATTGCTCCACGTTAGAGGTGCATACTCTATTAAGTCATTCTGCCTGTAAAAGTGGATGGAAAACCCTATGTCTTCTTAAGCTCACATCCCCAAAACAAAACAAGTCCTCACCACAATGGTAAATAAATGAGTAACTTAGTGTTTCTTTACCCTTGTACTACAGGGTGCAACTTCCATTTTCAAGCAAATTAATTTTGTTCCTATTTTGATTGAGAAAACCTGCAAACAGCATAAAAATACTGGGAAAACCACTATGCTGAAGATTCAGAATTCACAAATTTGAATTAAATTAGTACCAGCTATTCTGAGTAAAAGTAGGGTACAGCTGGGGATACTGGTTTCTACTGCATGCTACACAAAGAAGTCCTCATTTGGTCTGTATAAGGAGAGGTGACTACAGATTATGACAAACTCTCCAATCTCTCTGGTTTTCAAACACTATCATAAGGACTATGACACCTCCCAGCCACTGAGCTATGGAGGAAGACAAAAAAACAGCCCAAATCAAGCCCTCGCTCATAGTCTAGCACACAAAAACAAGTTAATTTCAAAGTAATTTCCCTCTCGAGTTACTCCTCACACTCATGTTTAAAAACCCCAAGAGATGTGGTTTCTACTGCTGCTCTGCAGTGGTGCCAGAGGCACCTACACAGCTCTTCCCACCACAGAAGGGAGTGTTAAATTGTAACTGAGCCAGTTTGGTTCCATATACCTCTATCAACCATTCCAAATGTACTTTAGGTATTGCCACAAGGCATTTTCACAAGGACTCTGCACACCACTGTGCCATCCCTTAGCTCCTGCCACAGTCCAAGAGCACTGTGGTCTTCCCAGTTTCTAGTTCCTTCTTACTTGGTTTACTACACTTGGTTGAAATTGCATATTCTTTTGTCTCTTTCATTGCAATTTTCTTTCCTTCTATTTCTTCATAGATTGTGGATAAATACTCTTCTGGCAGGTCTTTACTGTCATTGATTCCTCGATTCATTTTAATGTATTGCTCCTTTGTCATTTTATTTTTTACCTGTAAGAAGGAATAAGTTGGATATCAGATTTTGAATGCAAGTTCCAGGGACCTTTGTAGTCCTGTAAGTCTGGATTTTTTAAACTTTTACCTGTGGACTGTGCAAGTCTGTAGTCAGCATTATAATGGAGTATGCCAAAACATAGGCAGTGTCTGCACTAGCAAATAGTGTTTGCCTGAGGGAGGAAAAAACAAAACAGGTTTATAGACTCCCAATTCCTCAATCCATTAGCTCTAGTTCCATATGCAAGAAAAATACCCAGGAGTGCTATGGACTCAACCAAAGAGCCAACAAAGCCTGAAGCTAACCATTAGAAATGCATCAAACCCCAAGCAGTTTAAAACAAAAATAAAAAGGGTGGGGAAGTGCATCATCTTTGCAATATTGAAAACTAGACTGAGATTTTCAAGTGCATTCCCTACCAATTACCCAAAGAACAGTAATGTATAATCTTAAAAAAGTTAAATGACAGCTTATTTTTTACTCACAGAGTTTCATAAAGATTGATATAAAACCAACCCACTGACACACCAACTGGACTAAGGAAAGGGAACTAATTAAGCCTGACTAAACTTCAGTGTTGATTGCACTAGGAACAACAGCAGCTTTGCCTATTTGGTATCAAATAGCACATAGACATTTTGTTCCACATCTAACAGGCAAGCAACAGCACTGTAACATGCCACTAGTTGTTTTTGTCATGATTTTTTTTAATTCTAGCCATTTCTACTGCTTAATACAGTTTTTTATATTTGACTGATCCACATTTGTCTAAAACTGTCTCTGTATTAGCTGTTCGATTTTAATGTACTTAGGGCTTTCCTTTTCCAGTAATTCCTTTCAGCAAGTACTTGGGATTTAAAGAAATGACAGCATCAGTATCCTTCCTATCCAATATCAGCAGCAAGATCTCCTCCTCACACAAGCCTGTAAAAGTTCCTGGCCTGGTATGGGCTTAATCAGTCCCCTGCCCCTAAGGGCCACACAACAGTACGGCCACGGAATGTTCTTTGGGCACTGATCTGATAGAAAGGGTTTGAATTACCGTTGGTTGCATTCAATATATCTAGCAGCAAACTTCTCCATTAATCTATCAATCTTCTGGGCTTCACCTGGCAGGCGGAAACCTTCCAGAAATATACGCAGAGCAGAGACAAAGTCTTTTCCACAGAAGTCAAGCTGGTCTACATAGGCATACATCACTTCCTTGTTAAACTTGCTGCTTTCCCCAAGAAATTCCCCTACTTGAGTCTAAAAAACACAAGAGACAGTTATTACTGTGCAATCCAAGTGCCAGCTCTGCAAGAGGGTTTCTATGCCAAGAGCTGCACAGCTGCCAGCTCTGTAAAGCTGACACGCTGCCGCGTGGGCAGAGCGGCCGAGGGAGGGACAGGGGTCCCAGATATGCCTCCTCAGTCTGCATGCTCCTGCCTCCCTCACTGCCAAAGGCAAGATCTGCATTACTGCAGTGCCAAGGAAAGCTGAACTGTGCCCAGCTGCACACACAGCAAAGAATGCTTTGCCACGGCAGCACACGATCCTCCCTTGCTGGCAAGGGACTGCCAGCAACTGACACTGCTCTGTTTCCCTCCAGCCTCCAGGAACAGACAAAATGCACATTCCATTGATGGGGAACCCTCCAGCACTTTACTATAACATAGTGCTTTACTTGCTGTCCCAGGCTTCTCAGTAAACAGCAGGTAGCTGTAGCATTAGGTGCGTCCATGAGGAGCCTTGCACATTCATTTCTCTAAGATATGAACTCCAGAGCAGGGGCACAGAGCTACCAGGGGCAGGGCCAAAGGTACAGGGGCAAAGGTACAAATGTGCTGCATGTAATCTTACAGAGCAGAGGCGTTCCTCTTGGTGCAAGAATTGTGCCAGGTCCTCTGTTGTAGTGCCAAGCATTCCCTGCTCCTGTAGATACTGTATTCCTCTCTTTGGCTTTTTATTAAACCTATTCAGACAAAAACATGGGGAAAGTGACATACAATTAAAAATATAACAGCCCATAAAATTTGAGTTTTACAGAGTCCTCATAAATCAAAGACTCTGTGCTGTAGCTCCATATCTTTTCTTTCTAGTTAGGAAAAAAGTTAAAGAATGTGCAACAAATCTATTACTTGTATCACACCATAGGCTCCACCTCATAAGGTACACTGAGTTGCTGATAACCTTACAAGTTATTGCTGAAAAACCACAAAACTCACATTTTTGAACATGAAAAATTTTACAGTCTACATGAAATGTTAAAAATGTTGCTGTTCAAGATTTTTCTCTAGTATTTTCAGACATGCAGACCTTCAAATAAATGAAAGAGAAGTAAAGCATAGCTGCACAATGATTTAATTCTTCCAACTCTATTTCAATAAAGGGCAACAAATCATATAAGAGCTGCAAGACAACTGTGATCCTCAAACCAACTTCTCTCTAGATGTACACACTCTTGTGGAGCTGAGCCAGTAGAAAGGAAAGCTGGAAAGAAAAAAAAGGAGGAAAGAAAACCCCTTCCACTCCACCCAGAATTTTATGAAACTCCTTTTAACTACAACAGCCTCCAGCACTGGTTTTTCACAACAGCAGGCAACAGTCTTCAGCATTAACATCAATTTATAAGTGCCCCTGCAGGTGTGACTGTGAGACCATAAGAAACAATACATTTTATTTAAAGTGAACTTTTGTTTTCCTGTCATACTGGGCTTACAGTTCTATCCCATGTTCAATTATTTCCTTTTGTTGCTTGATGACTTCAAATTGCTCTGGATCATCTGGGACAGCAGTCTGGGTACCAACACTTCCGACTCCTGATGATACAGTGGAGTCCAAGGAACTGACACTACTCCGTCTCCCTCCAGTGTCCAGGCATCTACCTTCAGCCATTTCCTGTTCAGATGGTTTATATGAACCTATTTACAAACAAGGTGAGACTTAACTTATCCTTGTTCAGTCAAGAGCTTTTAGTTACAGAACTTAACTTTTAAGCGAAATCTACAAGTTAACATCCTTATTTTACCATGTATACTTTTTGGCAGGCTGCACTATACTACATGAAGATGCTCTATTGATGGAAGTCTAAAATAATCCAACAAAAGGCAGAAAACCAGCAGCATCTATGGAGAAATTCCAGTACGTCAACTTAGTAACTCCAAGACTGGTTACATGTCTTGCTCTACATCAGCCTTTATAGGAGACAAGGGCCTGGCTAAATCTCATCCACAGAACCTGATTATTCAAAACAGACACTTGGAGAATCAGTTACTGCAACAGCACTAAGGGCTGTTTGTAAAATACCTCACTTGTGTAAACAAATTGTTAAGGTACAAACCTGGCACTCACACTTCTGAATAGCTTCTAAACAGTGAACAAACACAAGAATTAACTGATTAAATAAACCAGTCTCTCCATACAGAAGCAATCTTACCCAAGCTAGTCTGATGATTGGGGTTCACATAAAGGTCTTTGCTCCATTCTACCATACATTTTAAAATAGAAACCAAACATTCAAGTCCTTTTTTCCTCAGGCTTAGTTCCTAAAACACAAAGAAGAATAATAAAATAAAAAAAGAAAAAACAAACCAACAAACCATGCTGAGCCCATGCTGAACAATCTCTACAATAGTCTCTCTCTAAGGACTGGAAAAGTATAATGTTAAAAATAAAATGCTTATGGTGGAGATATAGCATAAAGTCTGTGTAAAGCAAACCCCACAGACGGTACCACAAACTAAAGAGACCAGAAGCAGCCTGGTCTCACAGTGCAAACAGGCAGCAAAATCACCAAGTAATTAATGGCACTGCTTCAGCATCCAATTGCAAATTATTAAACTAATAAAAAGTAAGTAACATCAGTAAGTTACAGAAAACATGAACCTCTGGAACTATCTGTAACAATGCAAAGATAGCACTGTTTATGAAACAATAGTACCTTATCTTCAAAGCTGTTTTCCTTACCTGTAAAGGTGTCATTCCCAATTCATGCCCACTTCGTCCCTGTGCAATTTTGGATAAATCATTTACAAGACGTTCAAATATATTAGCAGCATTTAAATCACAATCATAGTTTACATAAATATCCACTACACACTGGGCATCTGAAAAGAAAAGGAAATGGAAGTATTAGGATTCTGTGCAATACATTTTTAAAAGGAATCAGCCAGCTGGAGCAGGCACTGCAGATGAATACAGACATTTAATCCAAGCACTCTAGGATCAAATTCAAATTTTCATACTTAAACATGATATGTGACATTTCTTTTCAAAATAATTTTCATCTGCTGCCAGAAGAAGTGATTCTTTTACACAGTGAAAATACCTGCACAAATTCTAGTTAAAGTCTGAATCACCATCCACTTGTGTTCAAAGGAACTTGAAGAAGTCTCTAGAATATTCAGGAAGATCTCTTTGAAGAACACCTGCAAAATAAATAAGATTAAGGACTTGATGATCTGAAACTTATTAGAACCACATCAAATGTACAGATTAATTTCTGTTCAGTAATTTCTCTTCAAGAGTAATATTTCATGTATATTAGAATTTGGATACAATAGTAATGTATTAGTTTAGTAAGCAAACCAAACTAAAAATTAAAATGGAAGTTACAGCTGTCTTTTTAACTTGAGAACAGTATTTTGAGAACTAGAGCATATGCAACTTACAGAATAAAAGTCTCTCACCTCAATCTGCATTTTTAAATGGGTCTTAAAATTAGAAAGCAGTGTGAGGAAGATGGCAAGAGAGAGCTCAAACACATCAGGAACAGAAGAGACTCCATTTTTAGACAATGCTACACAAAGATATTGCTTGATTGCATTGATGAACATTTCATGTGTCCTGAAAACCAGACCAGCATTCTGCAGCACTGAGAGAAGCAGCTGGAGAGACACAACCTTGGAACGCAATTCATGTGATCTAGAAAAAATTCAACATTAAATGTATTTCTATATTTTCTTAGTATATACTTGCATTCAACATTTGCATTCTAGCATTTCTTCTACATCAGGAAGTATTTTGATTCATTTAAATGCAGGAGGCAAGATGGTGGAAATCAGCCAAGTGAATTTTGAACTTCTACCATCCAAATTTGAAATTTTTTTAGTAATATCAACACCTTAGACTAGCCTAATAAATGCAGCTCAGTGCTTCTTAAGCACTTCCCCACTCTCCCACCAAAAGCTTCACAAATACTATAGTCAAGGCCACCCCAACTGGTAAGATTAATAAGCCTATTATACAAAAATCAAAAATCTCAAGTACTGAATTTTTAATAATTTAAAGATATTTCAATCCTAGATTCATCAAGCTAACTAAACCAAGGGCCTGACAAGTGGATTTTGAACACCTGCTTAACTATACAGCAGCAACTTAACTGTCTCTAAAAGCTACCAGGAGAGGACACAATAATAAATGCTGTCACATTACTTGGGATCTGGTGGTCCTTCCCCCAGTGGTTTCATGGAGAGCTTGCACAATGACCTGAACACAAGGAAGGCATCCTTTTGTAGAACATGGGAAAATCTGGCAGCAGCTTGATGTCCAGATACATCTGTTTCCTTGAAAATAAGAAACACAACAAGACCCTCAGCGAGACAAAGAAACAGAGCAATTAGGAGATTCCACAGCTCCTCTGAGAATCAGCTACAGTTTAAACTAAACCTAAACAGGACTACAAGGGATCTGGATCTTTTCACACATGTTGACTGACCCTTTGTCTCTGTCCGCACTCCATATTAAAATACAACTAATATATTAAATTTTAGGACAGGTATTTTCAATATATGCTTAAATTGCAGCTGCTGCTTCCTTTTTGAATCTGAGTAGGACACATACATTAGAGTTTCTGTCCCTTTCTTCTGCCAAATCCCACTCTATTAGTTGTCACAATAAAAACATTTCTTCTTTCATAGATGTATATTGGCATCCAGTGCAATTATTTACCAGATTATCAGTGGAGGAAACAGACTGCCCATCATCTGGAATCCCATTTGTTTGTACATTTTCATTGCTAGAGCCAGAAAGAAGAGTATCCGCAGTCTCTAATGCAGGCAGAGCCTCGCCAGGTTCTGTTACCTGCTTTTCTTCAGCCACTAAAGGGGAAAATGGAAAGATTATTAAAATCATGCAAGAGTTTTCTATCCCACGACTTTGTGAAGCTTTACCACCGAGCAGCAGAGAAGTAGCACTGGTAAACTAGAAAGTTTCTCAGCTATCAGCAAAAGAATATTGTGATACAATCAAAACCTGTTCTTGCTGCCTTAGTAAGTGTTCTTGTCAAGATACTTAATAACAAAAATTACTTCCATGCTTCTATAATCAATACATACGCAACTATTTTAGTTTAGAAGACTTTACTACCTTTCACAGCTGAATCCACCACATCTTCCAAGATGCCTTGAACCATTTCCTTTCCTCCATCAATCGTTTCCTCTAATGAAACACAGAGAGAATTTTTAATTTAGTATTTTTGTTTAGGAAGAAGACTAAAAGGAAAAACATGACAAAGGCAGAAGCATAAAAATTTATCAGTTTCCTTCCTTGAAAACAATTTGTGAGAAGTCATTCAAAAATACTCATTGATGTTCTTTATGCTGTTTGAATCAAACCACTGATATTTTCAATGCAGTTGTTTTGTCATTTTTATTTATCAACCGTTACAAACATTTCTAATTAAGATGCAGTATGTGCTGATAATATGGTCTTCATAATATGCACCATTTTTACCACAGGACTTCAATTACCTGAGAGCAGCTCTGTCACATCCCACATACCATGACAATTCTCTTCCTTTCCTTCCCTTCTGTCAACCTGTTCAAGTCAAATTCCATTACAATCCTCTATAGATAAAGTACACATGGTTTAATTGGAATTCTAGGGAGAACAGGAACCCTTCTGCAGCAGTTATAGTGTAGACACAAGCTGAGGATGGCAGCACACTCTGGAAGTGTACAGAGGAAAGCCAAGGGAGCCAGTCACCCCACCACTGCTCCTCGAAGGTGCCTCAAAGAGCACTTTCCAACAAGCTGGCTGTGAGTGAAAGCAACAGATCCCATGTTGTGCTCACCTGCCGCCAGCATGGTGGGGGCCTGCTGCAGCTCCCCGCGGCCGGGCTCCCCATCGCCGGGCTCCCCATGGCCGGGCTCCCCATGGCCGGGCTCCCTGCGGCCGGGCTCCCCATCGCCGGGCTCCCCATGGCCGGGCTCCCCGCGGCCGGGCTCCCCATCGCCGGGCTCCCCGCGGCCGGGCTCCCCATCGCCGGGCTCCCCGCGGCCGGGCTCCCTGCGGCCGGGCTCCCCATGGCCGGGCTCCCCGCGGCCGGGCTCTCCACCGCCTGGCTCCCCGCGGCCGGGCTCTCCATCGCCGGTCTCCCCGTGGCCGGGCTCTCCATCGCCGGGCTCCCCATGGCCGGGCTCTCCACCGCCTGGCTCCCCGCGGCCGGGCTCCCTGCGGCCGGGCTCTCCACCGCCTGGCTCCCCGCGGCCGGGCTCCCCGTTGGCCAGCGCGGTGCCAGCTCTGCCTCCCCAGGAGCCGTGCTGCCGCTGCCCCGGCCTCGGGGACCGCGGCCCCGCCACTGCGGGGGACTGCGGCTTCTGCGTTCGCTCTGCTTCTCTGGACTCCTGCAACTTGGAAAACACATACGGAAAGGTTCATCTAAATACAGAATACACTGAGGGAAATCCTGTCTCAAGTCTTAGCATGAAACTACAACCACTTGGCCAGTAAGATTAAAAAGATACACTTCAAGTTTATTTGAAAAGCATCATTTGTTTATCTAATGCCATTTGGCAGAAGCTATGGTGCGAAATCTTGTTATCAGCAGAGCACGTCACCTTTTATTTTCAACTCAGTCAGTGTGCCTCACTGCACAATTTGACAGGTTTTCTAACGTGATGAATCAACAGATATGCAACTACAATGACAGATTCATTAAAAACAATAATAGTAAAAAAGTTTTCTGTCATTTTCAAGCCTAAACATTTGAGATGTGAAAAAGTAATAGCTACTTACAGCTTGGTTTTCCATCCGTGTAAAAATTACATTTAACATCTGTGTAAGGGTAGCTTTGGCAGTTGTCTGGTTAATAAGATTTTTACTGGCTAGATAGATGTTGTAGCAGGTTCTAACAGTTTGAAGAATTGTTCCTTCATGAATTTCTATATATGGAGATGTTACTGCAGTGAGAAGAGCCTAGAAAAGTCCATAACACAGTAAAAATGAAACCTAGGCAAGTAGACAGCAATGCTCCTCATGCATCTCTTCCGAAATACTCACTGGGTTTGCTACTAAACACAGATATAATTTTTTTAGGCTTTACAAGCAACAACACTTCAAATCAAAGAAAGTTCAAAAGGACTTCCACATCTCTGCTCTCTCCTGAGCTGTTCTTAGAGGGTCTTATCAAAACTAAATTTCCACCAACTGAGATACTCCACCTCCAAAAAAATTTACTAAATTCCATAGCTTCATTTCCACACAAGAGCCAATAGGCCTACACTAATGTCCAGTTGGATTACTGGAAGGTTCATGAACTTCCAACCTCAGCTACAGCAGCCCAAGAAGATTTCAGAACCAGAATACACACTACTGATGGACATTACTACGCCTTGTTTAGGAAATACACTGGCAAAATGGCCAGGGGAGCAGACAGGCTTGAACAGCATTCCATGGCACTGCATCCCAGTTCCAGGGCCTGCTATTAGGGCTGAAAGCAATTCCCTGGCCTGATGGAAGTAGGCATAGCGAGCCTCTACGAGGAGCACCAATTTGTCGGAGAGATGGTTTATCTCAGAAAGGACAAACATTTTAAAAATATTCCTTTACATTCTGCTCTCCCAACAGGAAGTATATTTTCCTCACCAATTCTGCCCTGGTGGAAGCCTCCCTGAAAGCAGCGACACATAGGACAATGTAAGAAATGGAGCAAATGAGCCCTCAGTAATATTTTGTCTTTTTTTTTTCAGTTACAAAATGAAAGAGAGAAAGCAAATGAATGTTGCACCAAAATGAATTGAATAAAATACCTTAATTATCTGCAGTTGTACTCCTTCATCTGTTTGAGGACCCTGAAAGCAATTGCAAATGGTTTCCACTATTCGGTCAATCAGCCGTTTTCCGGGTGCTCCGCTGTCCGGAGCATTGCCAGTGATGTGCCCATATGCAATGAGTTTCTAGGTAGAAAGAATGCAGCTTAGATGACCATATATTGTTAAGAAAAACAGTTTAGCACAGCATAAAAAGGTGTGTTTAGATAGCATACCTCACTTAACTAGTTTTAATGTACAAATTTAACACTATCTACAGTCTGGTCAGCAAATACTTTGACAGCTCATATATGTGGACAAAAGAGATTTTAGTACGACAGAAAAGCTTTTTCAACTTGAGCCATTTCTTCATAATATAACCAGAGAAAAAAATTTAAACACCAGAGTGTGACTTCCTCTGTCACGTCAGAACCACAAGAAACCCCTTGGTAAGACTCCTCGCAGAGCACGACAGATGAAGCACCTTTACTGCCTGGTGTAAGGATCCCCCAGCCCCAGCAAAGGGGCTACAGCAGGGCAGCCACACTCCTCCCTGTGCCCAGTGCCCGGCCGAGCGTGACCCCAGGCAGGGCCAGCCTGCTGCGACCCTGGGGGACACGGCCTGCCTGCTGTCACCCCGGGGTGGGGACCCTCCCGCTGTCACCCCAGGATGCGGACCTGCCTGCTGTCACCCCGGGGCAGGGACCTACCTGCTGTCACCCCGGGGGACACGGCCTGCCTCCTGTCACCCCAGGATGGGGACCTGCCTCCTGTCACCCCAGGGGACACGGCCTGCCTCCTGTCACCCCAGGATGCGGACCTGCCTGCTGTCACCCCGGGGCAGGGACCTACCTGCTGTCACCCCAGGGGACACGGCCTGCCTCCTGTCACCCCAGGATGGGGACCTGCCTGCTGTCACCCCAGGGGACACGGCCTGCCTGCTGTCACCCCGGGGCAGGGCCACTCCTTGCTGCGGGAGCTGCGTGCCAGATCTGGTCACTGCAGCTTTCTCCATCTCACTCTGACCAAGCTTATCCATAACACTTACCTGTAAACAATCCAGGGAAGTACTGACAATGCGTGGAGACTTTGACTGGCAGGCCAGCTCAAATGGAAGGAAATATTTATCTGCTTCAATGAAATTTGCTTTTGGTGGAGCAGCAGTGCCTTCTCTAGGTCAGATACAAAGAATTATTAATTTTTCTAAGCATGTATCTCACAGTGAAACACACTTTCTTCTTTTTTTGAATTTAAAGCTAAATTATGCACAGCAGCATACAAATGTACTGCAGCTTTCCTCCATATACTTTCTTAAACAAAGATCAATTTTCTTTAAAAATCACACAAAACCCATTTTACATTTATTTATATTCTATCTGATCTTTTTCGTATCTTCTTCAGCTTAACTCTTCCCTCGCTATACTCCAACACTGTCCCACTACCTGAAATATTGGAAAACTCCTACACAACTGCTATATCTACCCATGTTAATCAAAATGGATTAAACTGTGCCCATAAGCAGAACACTAAGCAAACAGAAACACATCTGGAGACCCAGTTGCTCTTTTTCAATTATAGCACAGTGCTGGAAAACTTTTTTAAAACTTTTATTGCCGCAATATTTAAATTGGTCTTCTTGATCTAGGTAATAAAGAGTACATGCTATCAAACAGAGGGTATGTACTGCTCCCCATAACTTCCTATCAGGCCACTGAGTCCAGTAAAAGGAAGCAAAAAAACGGCACCTTTTAGAAATTTCACAATTCTTTTTCCTGGTGAAATTCATAGGCAGTTATGGCTTGAGTACCCACAGCCACAAACATTGTGTAAGTGAAACACACAGGCCAGGCCACGTGTTCTTGGCAGAAAGGTGGGTCTGGGTATTTACAAACTCACTGCTATAATGTATATACACTCTTACACTTCCCCAAAATTATTCCATTTGATCTCATCACACCCTTCTGTTTAGAGTAATTAATAATTTACCTTTGCTTTTCCAGCTCACTTTTTATTTCATCTGGAAGAGAAAAAAATGCAAGCCTTAGTTATCATTATCAATAACACAGTAATAAAGCTAAGATGTTTAAATCCAGTTTTGCACTTCAGTATTTGCTAGTCCATTCCTGTAACACCTCGGCTTCAGAGATCACAGTTTCACCAGTTATTGAAAGGTGTAAGCACTGAGGCCTGGGGGCTTCAGGGTCAGTAGGAACTTTGCAGCTCTGTGACAGCCCAAAGCCAGCACAACCATCCCCTGATTCTTTAGGCTTCAACAGGAGAGGAGACAACAGAATGGAGGCTGTTGGTAAGAAATGATCAAGGTTTTCTGTGTAAATCTTGCACAGCATCACTTCTTAAACCACTGTGTTTTTAATTCCAGGATCCAGCTGGCCTACCAATCAGGTGACTAGTCAGAAATTCAGTTCAGCAAATTTCAATTCAGGCCTTTTGATTTAATTACCTTCCCCACCTTTAACATCATATAATCCAAAGAGCTACTGAGAATGTATGTGACCCACCAATGAATCGTGCCCCAATGTATTGTGTTTTGATGTGCCTTGCTCTTAGCACGGCGCATTCCCATAGCATGCAGGAACTGCTGCTTAAAACATGGACTCTTCTGGGTAGCTTTACACCTTCAGAACGCTTAGTCCTGCCTCCAGGTCTTGGCAGAGAAAGACATATTTTAGCTATAGCTACAATCCCAAGTACAGCAGGATTCTAGGGTCAGCAAAAACATAATTAATGCTGTATTTCAGACACCCTGTAGAACTAAGGCATACAGAGCTTTTTCTTAATGAAGAAATTTTTCTAATGCAAAAATTTCCACTAAGTTTCATTTTCTTTCAAGGAGATTATTTCCCCCCATACTGATTGTTTTGCAAAGTAAAGAACGTGTTGAATTGAAAGATTCATAAAGACTATAGTCTTAAGGAGACATGATCATGCCCATCTTTACTGATACTTGTCATAGATCTTGCACTGGAAAAATAGTGCAAGAATAATATCCCATATTAGAGCAACAACAATTTAACTCTCAGAAGTACTCTGTAAACAGCAACAAAAAAGATCAAACCAAGGCCTGACCAAGTTCCCCACAATTTTATTATAATAAAAGCTTTTCTAAAGACATATGAAAATATCTTCACCACAACAGTATTTTAACAGATAATACTGGCAGAAAAGAATAAATGAAAGGACAAAAGGAAGCTGCAGGCACACTTCTGCTACTGATTGCACCAAAACAGTTTGAAAATCTCCACATCTGAAGTACTCATTTGGTGGTCTGACCATCACAAGTGAGTGAAACAGAAATAGTTGCCTAATTGAAGGCTGCTGCCAAGAACAGCTTGCCAAGCCCTAACCAGACACAGCCAGCTTCCAGAAACCGCCCGCCACTGGTCCTGTTTTCCTCCAGTCACAGGAGGAAGGGGCACAGCTCAGCTCCCTCCTGCAGCTACAGAACACAGTCCCAGTATTGGTCAACATCTGGTCACGCCAGCACAATGCTGACCCTTCACTTAGTGCTTCAGGTACCAGAGCTCCCTGTCTCTCCCAAGGCGCCTCCTTCAGTCAGAAACATCTTCAACCCCTGCGCTGCCCATCTAAGTCCAGCAGCATTCCTCCCAGGCAACAGACCTGGAACAAGAATGGCCTTGCAGCAATTTCTTCCAGAGTTTCTGGCCATAAAAGCAGGATAAAGCTGACATTGGGTAGCTGCCTTTCTCTAGCAGATGGATAGGTTCAGTTCACTTGTATTGAAAACTACACATTAAAGCAGAGGACATTTGTTGTCTGCCTGCAGCTCAATGCCTGCTCTGTGGCCTTAGAGTCAGGTTTGTGTCAGTGGCAGCAAGCAAGCCCCTGGGCAAAAAATGGCTTGATCTGGCACAAGGACACGGGCCGTGGTCCGAGCAGCAGGCAGCAGGGCCAACACAAACACGTGGAGCAGCAGCCAGAACTTCCCTCTCGCAGGACAGTAAAGCCAACAACCGCATTGCCGAAGCGCAGCCTGCCTGGGACTCCAGGCAAAGCCCAACAGGTACGGATCACACAAGGCTGTGCACAGCCCTTCGGAAAAGGGCCGGGGCAAGCCGCGCTCTGCTCTCTGCCCCAGCGCTCTCCGAATTCACTGCACAAGGCCAAACAAAGAAACACCACTTACTTTGGACATCTGTCATTTATACACCGAGACTTCCTAAACACAAAACCAGATTCCTAAGTGAAGGCAGGGCTGAAAAGATTTTAACTTGTTAACAAGCTAACTGAACAAATTCTGTTGTTCACAAAGCTTGAAGATCTGTATGTGGAGCTGCCCAGGCTATCAGACAAGGCTGCAGAACTGGGGTGGCTGCACAGTATGTCATTAAAAACAGCCCCGCTAGGGCAGGAGTAATAGTTTATGTGAGTGACCCAGATGCACAATTATGAACTGTGGGGATACAGACTGTCAGTATTCCACTGCAAAATTTTCAGGATAATTTCAGGAGGTTTATTAAGAATCATGTGTATGTGGAGCTTCATGTAAATGAAAATGCTCATTATGCAACTATTTTTATACAATAAAATGGTCTGTCGAAAACAAACTTTCTTCAGAACAGGGTTTTCTAAAGCAGAGCAGAACAGAACAGCTTCTCTGTTTAAAACCCTCAGTTTCTCCCGGTCTCCCCCAGGACTTACTGGCACTACAACTACAGGAGACAACCGTTACACCTACTGATGAAGCAAGAGACTGAACGAAGGAATCTATTCAAACTCTGCTTACTTAACATTAACACTGTGTATTTCAAAGGAGGGCATGGAAAGAGGCAAAAAACCCAAAAAAACACCACTGCGAAGTGTTTTGTTCCTTTTCCTCCACACTTGTGTTTCTGTCCTTTATGCACCTATGTTACTTCTGATTTTTACAAGGTCATGTGTATTTTGTAGTCCAAAACTGATCAGTATTAGCCCAGTGAAAGGACTGAATTACAAGGAAAAAAGGGTAAGAAGAATTTAAATTTAGAAAAATTAAAGTAATTAAAATTTTAAAAAATTAAGAAAAATTAAAACAATTAGAATTAAAGAATACCTATATTTCCTACACAAGAGAGACAGCAACATTTCATAGTAATTTACCTAAAGTCTCAGGAGCTACACGTACAAATTAATACAGAACTCATGTAAGAAAACAAGAGCATCATTCCCACAGTTAGAAGCTTCTTTCTCTCTCACCAAACAACAAATGTAAAGCACAGATAAGCAATAGAAACACTACTGCAGTAACACCATAGCAGAAGCCATAAAAACTGGTTCATTTCTATTAGGCAGCTGTAGAATACACCCATTTCTCCCTATTTGGAAAAAAAAAATCATCTTAGATTCCCTCGTCCCAGGAGCAGATATCAGCTACACATGCTCCACGCCTGTGTTGCCTGGTTTATAAGTGGCACAATGCCACAAGGCTCCAATAAAAACACTGCTGCATAGAGAAGACTGCACAGCAAAAGGGATTTAGTAAGTAGAAATGGATTATCTGAAGTATTACTTGGAGAAAAGTGCAGCAGACAACAGATGACACAATGACCACTTTCATAAAGTAACTACATTTCTTTCAAACAGAATTAATTTTATTCAGTGTTAACTGGACTTTTTATTATTATTCACAGCATTGAAGCTTCTTTCATTCCTGACAGTTTCTGCAGGTTACAAAGTTTGGCCTGAATTCTTCAGACTGCCAGTAACATTCTTCCGACATTTCCTCACGTATTTACTATTGCACAGAACTTGAAAATTAAGTTGACACTTTTGGAACTGTCATAGTCTTAGTTAATACAAAGTATATGCTTAATTAAAATTAAGTATATGGAAATAAGACTGATTTTTTCATTCGAGAAAAGAAAAAAAAAAGGCTCAATCAAAATAGAATAAAGTTTGGGAGGGAAAATCACATGTAAATAAAAGAAACCCCATTCCTGTAAGCAACCTAAAATAATCAAGTAATATTCACCAAATGTAACAGAGATCCTCCCATACAGTCATTCAGGCCCCTAACAGTTGGTCAACATAAGGTTATCTCTTTATGCTGATCTCTGCTTTAGACCAGGAAAGCCCACGGACTCCTTTCCAAAGCAGTCCACCACAAGAAGCATTCATTTTTATTCTGTCCACCACAAGAGCATTAGCTCCCCTCCCACAGGCTGCACCTTAGAACACGCAGGCACAGCCATAACCCAAGCGGCAGGTGCCAACACTCCTGCTGCACAACACGCCTCCCAAAATCACCGCCTGCAATGCCTCAGCAAGCACCGGCCTTCACCAGGCATCTTACAAGGAAGTTCCCTTTCTCAGCCTCTAGATATATTTATATAGCAGCAAAACAGGACCTCAGCCCAGTAAATGGGATCAGTGCATGTGGGGGCAGCTGGGGAAGAGATTAGGAAAAGGAACTCATTAGGAAAAGCAGTCTCTAACTGCTGGGGCATATGTGTTTACACTACAGGTAGCTCCTGCGGATCTCTGGCAGTAAAGACTGCTGGAAGATAAAAATGACAGCATTTCTTTAAGCTCGCTCTGCCTGAGACAGAACTTGCACCTGCCCAGCCTCCTTACATACCCAACCTGTCCTTTCTTGTCTTGGATACATGAAATGCTCCCAATTCAAAGGAAATTATTGATGGGAAGCAACCAAAGCTGAAAGAGAAATGTCACTTTTGCAAATTAAGAAAGGGCCACAGAGAACTCCAGCTGCAGAGCTCTACTATTCTCCTCAGTTTATCTTTTCCCTCTCTGTGACACACCGTATGTTGTCAGAACTTTTACCACAGAGACCTTTACATAAGCTTGTACTTGCAGATTTCAGGACCAGCCCACCAACTTCACAAAAAGCGCTGCCAGATCTGAAAACATCACAGGTATTACGTGTACTTGGCCAAAATGCTAACAGTCCTCAGCCAGTCCAAACACGACCTGGAGATCAGGTCAGATTTAACATCCCGAGAAGCTCTGAGACTCCCTAAGTCGACGGCCTTAAAAACTCTTGTTTCCCAGTCCAAAAGCTGCAATTAATTTTCTCAAAACCGAAGTGGCAAGACCAAGACCCTCCTGTTTCACATCGAGACCAGAACTTATTAAAACAGGTATTTGGGGGCTTTCCCCTCGTATTTGAACGTCCTGTACTGCAGGGAGAACTCTCTCCCTCCGCTCCAAGGTCCCGAGAGGATCTCCCGCATCCTGCCGGGACGCGAGCTGGAGGGCACATGTGCCGGAGGGCTGGGCCCCTTCCACCGCCGCGCCCCGCGTGCCCTGTGCGGGCCGGGCCGGGCCGGGCCGGGCCGACTCACCCAGCGCCACCTGGCAGGCTCTCCGCAGCTGCCCGTGCGGGGGCCGCTTCGCCTCCTTCTCCGCCAGGATCTTCTCCAGGGCCCGCGAGACGAACATGCTCTTAGTGCGGGCGTCCTGCTCGTGAGCCGGTGGCTGCATGACGAGGCGGGGGCAAGCGCCGGGCGGGCGCTCGGGCCCGCGGCACCACCCGGAAGGGACGCGCCTCCCTCAGCGGCCGCGCCGCCGCCGCCACGGCGCCGCCATGTTGGCACCGTCACGTGACTCGACACGGCCCTGGCCCCGCCCGCAGGGCTGCGCGTGATGGGGGCGAAGCGAGGGGCGGAGCCCGGGGGGTGGAGCGAGGGCTGAGCCAAGGGCGGGGCGGAGGGCGGGGCGGAGGGCGGGGCGGAGGGCGGGGCGGAGGGCGGGGCGATGGGCGGGGCGGAGGGAGGGGCGATGGGCGGAGATGAGGGCGGAGCCTGAGGCTGAGGGCCGGGTCCGTCGTTCTGGAGAAAAGCTGTAAATTACTGCCCGGGAGGCCGCCTCGGTGGAATGTTGGATTTTATAACGCTTCTAACCTAAGTATCTCCCCATTCGCATTATCCCTGTTAACTCTCCCACAGTCTTGTAACGAGGCATGGAGAGAGAGCACGTCTGAAAGAGCCAAAGTCATATATTAATGAGGACTCACTAAAAATTAAATTTTCAGTCACAGAAATTAACCCTCTGTTAATAACCTTATACCTAATTGAATCTTCTCCCTTTACCCTTTGCCTAGGTAAAGCACGTCGCAGCTGAAATGCAGTTCAGGGCTCCAAAGCCAGCAGGACGTGTGTCCGTGTTTGCTCCATTGACACCCTCCTCGCTCTATTAACCACCACTGCACACAGACGTCACTTCATGCAAGTTCCACAAAGATCTCCTTCAAATCCACATGGCCACATCTAATGGAGAATACAGGAGCACATTCAGTTCTCTAGATTGCAGTTTTGCTTCCTTTTTCTCAAACAGCAGGACGCTAACTCTTAAAATGTCATCAATGGACCTTTAGTGTTGATTTGTCAAGAACTGCAATTTTTGTCCCCAAAACCACTAACAAGGGTTCTGAACATCTGTGCAAAGCATCAGTTTAGTATTATTTCCCAGGGAAAATTTACCTGTGCTTGTATTTTCAGATACATATTTTCTAAATATGCTCCCAGTAAGAAATGTGACTGCAAACCCAACCTCCAATGTACACGTCTGGATGCTCCTTTCACTTACACTGCTGCTCATTAAGGGTAATTCTACTGTTATCACTGAAATTACAGGGATGCAGAAGTGACATAACTAAAAGACAAATAAGGGCCTGAATCTTTTTTGAGAGTTGCTGACTTAGTTATTGACACAAAAGGAGGCTGTAATTACTGTCAGCAGCATTGCAGAACTAATTAAGCAGCAGAACTCTTCACATATTGTCAGCCAAATTATCAGTTCTGATTTTAGGGTTTTTATCATGGGACAGGATTAGTTCTCAGGAGAGAAGCAAATGGATACAGGCTAGTTTTCAGAAAATAGATTGAACAGATGGTTTAACAGAGATTTTTTTAAAAAATTTCTCTCAGGCAAAACCCCATTTTTGAAATCATGGACTAGTATCTGAATTCATAGGTGTAGGGCTACACTGAGGTTATGGTTTGGATTTCAAAGAGCCCAGATTCAGTAGCAGGCCTCAGTTTCAGCGAGCTCTCCGACTGCCAGGTGAAGAGCACAGAGCTGGTGGATGACGCTCCCCGAGCTGAGGTTTGGTTATGGCCAAGGGCTCCTTTCACCTGAACACCAAATGCACCTGGGCTTCCCAGCACATGGCATAATGCCTCAGTGTCTCCCAGCCCACAGAAGGTCTCAACCACCAGAGACAGACAGTTCTAAAGTCTAATTAGGCCTGCTCAGTGCTCTCCTTACACTGACATCACCGTGTAATAACTAAATGTACTGAAAGAGTAATGGGGTTGATATCATTCTCACAACTATTTTCAAATATTCTTTTCCTCAAAGTATTTTAGGATTACAGTAGCTGATTTCTGAGGGAAGGATGTGAGTCATTTGGCTAATTCCAAGGCAATGCAGCCCGGTGCAATGCTGCTACTGAGCACAGCGCCGTGCTGCAGAGCGTAGCTGCACAGTGCGTGTCGCTGGCTGCAGGCAAACAAAGAAAGAAAGCCTTTCCAGTGGGAGAGAAGGCAGACCAAGGGAGAAGATATACATGTATCTGCATGCATCTGCTTGCCAGTGGATTCAGTGCCAATTACAAGAATTACTATTAAACTGCTGTAAATAGCTCATTGTGGCAAATGCATCTGTAGTGCGAAACATAAATCATGAGCAAACAATGCCTAACAGGTGGACGGAGTTCACAGTTTGGACAAGCTACTTCCTTGGCAAGAAGCTCTCTGGATATCTGCCCAGAGGCCAGGTGCTCGGTACTGACTGGCAGGACTAACCTCACAGCACTTTCCCACTGGCATGTTGCTGCATAGCTTGTTTTAGGAAGGAAACCACAGTCTAAAAATAGATGCCGAATGGACAGGAAAATTCTTGGAAAACCAGCACTGGTCTGTATAGTAGCTTAGTTCCCAGTCAAGCATTAGCATAGAACTTCTTTTCCCTTCTTCTGCCTATTTTTAATAATTTCATTTGGGACTGATTCTATTTGTTCTGCCTGGCTTCCAGCCACTTTTCCTGATGTCCAGTAATGTACTTATTAGTGGATTTCCCAGGGGGTCCTCATTTGATTCACTGTCTCAACTCTCTAATTTTTTCCAGTTCAACAATGCATGCCCTGAAATCAATAAATACACATAGTAAAGCATTCTCCCACTGCTAGCAATATAATTAGGTAACTACTAAGAGAGTAATTATACAAGTATTTATGTGATATTAGCATTTCACCATGATCTGTATAGACAATGCTCTCCCTTTCATTCCCACTATTTTCTTCAAATCCCAGTCTTAGACCATCTGTATCTTCTGACCCTCTGACTGCCAGCAGCCTCACACAGAACTTGCACTCCAGCCCAGAGAAGCTCTGTAATGTGAAAAAAGGACAGACAATATATCGAAACAGTGCTGTGCAATGTCATGAGATTAAAAGAAAAATCACTTGGCAGGAGAGGCACTGGAGCTGTTTGTCCACGGAGCTGGGCCATGGTGGGCAGGAGCTGCTGCTGCCAGCCCTGCACTGCTGCCAGCCCTGCATTGCTGTCAGCCCTGCACCTCTGCCAGCCCTGCACTGCTGTCAGCCCTGCATTGCTGCCATCCCTGCACCTCAGCCATCCCTGCACCCCTGCCAGCCCTGCACTGCTGCCAGCCCTGCACCCCTGCCAGCCCTGCACTGCTGCCAGCCCTGCATCGCTGCCACCCCTGCACCTCTGCCAGCCCTGCACCTCTGCCAGCCCTGCATCACTGCCACCCCTGCACCTCTGCCATCCCTGCACCTCAGCCATCCCTGCACCTCAGCCATCCCTGCATCGCTGCCACCCCTGCACCTCTGCCAGCCCTGCACCTCTGCCAGCCCTGCATCGCTGCCACCCCTGCACCTCTGCCATCCCTGCACCTCAGCCATCCCTGCATCGCTGCCACCCCTGCACCTCTGCCAGCCCTGCACCGCTGCCAGCCCTGCATTGCTGCCAGCCCTGCACTGCTGCCACTGCCTGCATTGCTGCCAGCCACCGCCCAGCTCTCAAACCTGACTGCAGCACTTCTGCTCGCTGCTGGGATTTGCCTTTTAGCCCAATATTTTACCCTAAATTAAGTTACAAAGGATAATAGCAGTATTTTGAATAGGTGAGGTTTATGCAATTTTAAGTAAATGCAAATTAAATTATTCTTTCCTTATAAAGCCATCAGGACAGATCAGATTTGCCGTTCTCTCTCTCACAAGAGAACTTGAACTTTCTTATAAAAAAACCTGAAATACATACTTTGGCTATAGTCCAAATCTGCATTTTCATTTTTCTCACATTTCAAAGGATCGGCATCCTGTCTGCAGAAACTAGACAATTACCCCACAGAATAATTTTGTTAAATTAAATCAATTTTGTTTGGACCTTTCAATCAAAACCAAGTTAGAAATTTTTTTTCACTTGTCCTGTCAGAAGGAGCCGATGCTGAGATCAGCTGTGGTACCAGACTCGTGTGAAGGTATCGCAATAAATCACGTATGCTGGACGGAAGCAGACACAGACACTTCGATGCCGAGCTGCGGCCTCTGTTCCTTGTTATGATAACAAATAATATGTAACCATAAGAGGATGTGTTAGGAATATAACTATTCAGACAAGCAGAGATTGCAATAGAATCTGAATATCAGACCTTAAATCAAAATGTTCACGTATTCAAATATTATTGCCCTGATGGCCCATGTTATTGAACAACCATTGCTCTCACTGATAGCAGCATGTGTTTCTGATGAGCAGCAGTCCTAAACACAGTCATTTTAAGAGCTTAATATATTCAGGCTTGAAAATTTCTAACTATTTTCCTTTTATAGTGTTTAGAACTGTATCTAAGCCACAAAAGTCTGCAATTACCTAAATACAGAGAAACATTAGAAACAACATGTTTTGAAAACAACAAAAAGTGCATTTATTTTTAAAGGATAGCAGCCAAAGTGAAGGAGCAGTTGGGAAAAATATTTTTGCCAACTCCTGCGTTTGCCTGCAGAGTGAGAAGTGTAATTGTTTGGAAAGATGCAAATGCAATTGAGTCGCTCCCACACCCTGAGGTGCTGGAGAGGTGGAAGACCCAGGGCTGGATAATCACTCACTTGCAAATTTCCTGTCTGAGAGGTGATAATGAGACTTTATTTGCCACACAAGCAAGTGCTAGTTGGAGTTGTGTGTATCCGAATGGCACACAACTGGCTGTTCCACGTTGTTTGTGCACAGAACAGCCTGCTTTGCACAGCACTCTGCTTGTCACCAAGGCAAGTGTGTAATGAGGTAGATTTTGTTGACACAAACCTTGTACTCAGTAAAAACAAAGGAAACAGAATACTAAGCTAGTGAAGATCCTGGTTTTCAATTTTAGTGGGTTTCGATCAGGATAACTTCAATCAGAAGATATGAGTAACACTATGAGGAATTAAAATAAGTGACCTTCTCTCTGACCTTTAATCCGATCTTTATTTCTCATAACTTCTTGTAAGAAACTCAGAGTATCATCAAGAAATGTCCCTAGCTTTATCATACAGTACAGACCTTAGTCGTGTATGTGCAGAACTCTTTATGTCTTTCCCAAAGGCAGGTCCTCGGCTCCTTGATTCAGATTTAAGAAGGCTTGTTTCCTTTCCTCTCAGCAGGAAAGGCTTCCTCTCTCTGCTCATTACTGAACTCATTTATTCTTGAGTTGCAGTTGGGTATTCTTCAGAGGAATCTTCATTGAGACAAAAGGAGCTTTGTTTTGGTTTGGCTTATTGTATCTTCTTCCTATTGGACTAGAATTAAAATGTGTAACTCAACAGGTCCAGTGAGCTATTCAGTCGCTCTTATTTTATTTAAGCTTCTCTTTCTTTGTCCTTGCAATATTTCCCAAATGCTTTATGAGACTAAATGTTACTGGATCAGAAGAAACATATTGAATAAACTGAAACGTTGTGTGTAGAAATTGGGTCTGTGGAACTGATCCTTTCTCTCTCCTTCCAGAGTGGTTAAGATTATAAAGTGCAAAAATACTTTTCTATGCTGCTGTCAATGGAAACTTTTCCACAATCTTCTTGAAAATCTCTGTCTCATCTTTATATTACATCTTTTGGCCTTCTTTCCAAAACCACTATTTTGTTGCTCTAGTTTCCCTTTGTCTCTGTACTTCATCACTTGAGTCCCAGCCACCATTTTATGGAAAGTTACAAAAAGTAAAGGTGCAAAAACTGAGTTGCAAGATATTGAACTGACACAGAGGAAAGAACCTGTTAGCTGTCCTGGTCTGGTGTTCTAAGGCAGCATGTTCAATTTGAAACAGAAATGGTTCTGTAATTTCTTCAGCCAGTAGAACAGAAAAACAATTTCCATATCATCATCCCAATGAAATGTGGAGACTCAGACTGGCTTACCCGCCCCTTTCCAGCCTTTAGCAAGAGGGCATTGTCAGGACTGCAGCTGGCGTGTTTGTGTGAGCACTCACACAAGCGTGCTTTGCTGCCCTGGTGCATACCAGACAGAAATCCAGCCAAACCCACACTTCACACACAAACCACTGCCTTCTACTCCTCTACAGGAGCACAGGACACATGGGACCTGTGGGGGCTTTGATGCTGGAGTGATGACAATACAGGCCTAGTGCAAGCCATGTCCAGAGCATCAGCCACTCCAAGAGAAGGCTTTGTCTGCCTTCTGAAGAGCTGTTCTCTCTCCTTGTGCTTGAGAGAAAGCAAGCATAAAAGACATTTTGCCGTCTTCCCCAGGGACTGACAGAGCTCAGGGCTGCTGTCAGATGTCTCCAAAACTCCCAGAAAAGTCTGAATTGTGGCGGTCCATTTGAGCACTTGGGATTATTGATGTAATAAAACATCATGGAGGTCAGCAATGGATGTAAAGCTGTAAAAGTGTCTGTGCAACACAGTGCAAAGCATCCTGAGAATGGGAAAGAACCTTCTGCTTAACCCTGTACACTTTATACTCACCTCACACCAGGGTGTCCCTATGAGCAATAAAAGCCAAACATTGTGCAGGCCAGAGACAGATACCTATGACTTTGGTAAGTAACTTTTGTTTAAACAAAGCATTCTCTATCAAATTATCTTTCCTTTTTCTCCTGAAAAGCGATCTCAGCATAGCATTGAGCCTACAGTTCCATCTTCCATAGCAAAGCATATGAGCGTCCTCCTAACTGTGTTGCTAATGTCTTTCTGTTAAGACTTGTACAGCATTTACGGTGTAATTCAAATGAAAATTTTCTGTGATTAATGAGTGACACTGTTAGTTTAATGGCATTTTTATTGCTGCACTTTTAGTGTTTCTGCACAAAGATCAACCAAGGAAAAAGAAAGAAGCCTGTTTTGAAAATATCAATAGTACAAAAAAGTCTGATTCCCCTTCCCTAGAGGGACTGCTGTAGTTCTGTTAGAGCTGGTGATGATTTCCTAGAACATCTTTCTCCCCTACACTGAGCTCACAGCCCATGGCAGTTCCACAAGGTCTAACGAGTGGTTATAATTCCAAGGACTGCATCCAGTGTTGATGCTGGTAGTTATGCAAGGCTGTAGTTTCACAAATGGCTTTAAACTGATCTGTAGATGAGTTACTGCCAAAGGAGGCAATCCCATCCTTCTCCCATGCCTGCCCTTACCACACGACTGAACACCTCCTCTCATGCCTGCAGTAACTCTTGACAAGCACACTGAGCTTGTCAGGGAGCAAATCTGATTCAAAAAAGGACCTTTTGTTTGTTTGCCTTCCAGTTAATTTGAGCTGGATCAGCTGATCAGGAACTGATCCTGTTCACCACAGTGTCACAAAGGAAGTGGTGAAAACATGCAACAATGTCGAAAGGGAAAAAAGGGTAGCTCACACTTCAGTTAAGTTCAACAATAAAAACACAGTCCAAGCTACACCAATGACTAAATGTTTCCAGGTTACATGAATTCAGCCTTATAGATACAAAATGTGTGCACTACAATAACCATGGAGAGAGTTTTATACTGGATACAAGATGCACAGGGAGCCTATAAATGGCAAAATTATGTATGATGACCAAGCTCTCTGTTTTGTGCTGTTGTGATATGAAACTGGCTCCACCCATCCTTAGCAAAGATCTTTAGTTCATCAAATGCAGACGTCCATCACTCTTAGTATTTAGTGGAGAAGAATTCACATATCATCTCAGAAATGCATGTTAGTCTACTCATATACTCCAGTATTTAAAAAACCTGACCAAAATTGCAGGTGCAGACAGTAAATCCCAGACACCTCTGCACACTGCATTTGGAACACCAAGTGTCAAAGATGCAGGAGATGCAGCAGCACGTTCTGTGATGTTTGCTCCTCTTCCTCGCGCAGCACACGGAGTGGGCCCCAGCCCAGTCAGTCCCTCAGGCATGGTCTGATCTTAAGCTGAGAACAATTCACCAATACCCCTTCAGCTGGCAACAGGATGCTGAGCTAGTGCCAATCCCTTGCTCCAAAATCATGCTCTATGCCGTCAACACCACTGAGGTGCATCAGGCAAAGCAAAGACTAGAACTGGAGAAAAGAAGAGTGGATAGATGCCATGTATTCCAGGTCTATATATGCGCCATAAAACATTTTCCTAGGATCTTCAGCTCTCTGTTCCATGCAGAAGATTCTTTCCAGCTTTAGTTGTGAAAACACCACGAGTTTTGAACTGGCCACAGAATTCCAGCCTCCACCTCCTCATTACAATTTCTATACCTCAGTTGTGCTGACACAGAGGTAGGTGGCTTTTCCTGTTCAATGTACTGGCAGAGGAAATAATGCAAATGCAGTCAGGAAGAAGCAATTTATAACAAAAACAAAAACAAGCACTGTTGTTCATGTTATTTTTACTTCATGTACTTACAGAGAACAAAATACAGAGAGTGAACATTTGCTTGATTGTATCAACGCAGGGCAAATACTTATTTGCATACAATCTGCAAATCTTCCAGCAGCCTTTTTTAGTACTCTCCCAAAAGAAAAAAATTTGTAAGAATTTGTTAATTTGTTAGAAAAAAGTGAAAGAAGTTGCAAAGTTGTAAATGGTCTCATATGGGGAA
Source organism: Ammospiza nelsoni (assembly GCF_027579445.1). Lineage (NCBI taxonomy): Eukaryota > Metazoa > Chordata > Aves > Passeriformes > Passerellidae > Ammospiza > Ammospiza nelsoni. Next base: position 441,799 of record NC_080644.1, on the reverse strand, counting down.
AAATCACTTGGAACAACCCTAGTTTAATTGACTATTTAATAAAAATCTGACAAACTTCCATTTTACAATAGAAAAAAAAGAATTTGAAAAATTTTTAAAAATCATCCTATGTCAAGCATATTTAAGTTTGATATATCTTCTTTTCTTTAGATAAATATACCTGAGCCTGTTGTCAAGGCTATGCTTCTCCATTGTTGGCTTTAGAGGGTAAAGATCAGATCATATAGCATTATGTCAGGAGTAATAGAAACACTTTCTGCACCTGACTTAAAAACAAAACTACTTAAAGCTACTCTGAATTGAGAAGGACCATTTGATTAATTAAACCAAAAATCTTCTCTCAGTTCAAGAGCTCAGTGAGAACCCTTAATTACATAATCAAAAATTATGTCAGGAAAGAACATAATGAAAACCTAATTATGCACTTTTTAGTATGTGATTAGTTTTAAGTAGGTGGGTATGATTGAGGAAGAGCAAAAGGGAGGAAATATGATTAAAGAAGTGAATCAGACAGTGGAAAGAAAAGAAGTATCAGAGGAGTGAGTAATAGCAAATACAGCCTTCACCCAGAGTGTCTTCCAAAATTGAATGTTTTGACTTGAATAAAGAATGTATGAAATAACACATGCTTCTTCTCCAATTATATGTGTTTAGGATTTGACACAAATCTGAAACCTATGAAAAGGAAATAAGCTGCATTTCCAATTAATGAGTGAGTTCAGTACTAGGAATATTTTCAAAAAGTTTTGTCCATCTCCCTGGAGCTCATGGGAAGGCTGCAACTCTCCCTTCTCATGGTGTTGTCCCTCTGCCAAGTGAGACAGTGATGTAACATTTTACAAAAGCTTGTGTGCAGGTGCCATGATACAGTTTATAGTATGTCCCTCTTCTCAAATCCAGAGTCCTTTATGGCATGAAGTGGTGTTCACCTTCAGTTTTCTCTAGGACATTAGGGTTATCGAGTAAGTGGGGACACCAAGGAGAAGCACGACCTCAGTCACTGCTGTCTCATCCCACTCACAGGTGGCCCAACAACCCCACAGGTAAAATCTGAGTCTCTGCCTGAAAATTCGTGTGACATTGTGGGGGCCCCTTTGGGTGGGCTCTGTTTTGCACATGCCCACAGTACTCTCGGGCAGCCACTCCAGGCCATGCATCTCAGTTTCCCTCTTTTCAAATGGACGTAATGCTTATGTCCTTCTACCACACACCATATGTCTAATTAAGTGCTTTCAGAGTTTAACTGAATGTGTGTATTATATTTTCTTCTAATCACAGAGAATTCCATCCACCCTTCCTAGCAATTCTTTTTCTTTGTTCATCATGTTCCCTCTAAGCCTCTATTTGTTCCAAGTCACTCTGCTGTCAAGTTACCTGAGCATCTTTATCTTAAACCTATTTTTAGGCTGATGTTAAAAAGAGAAATGCAAATGCTCCACTGGCAGTCTAGGTTCCTGAAGAATCGGAAGCTAAGAAATTATTTCTGCAAAGCTCACTGCAAACTACCTCCATATATCTTGCTTGAAGATTAATAATTTGTAGAAATCAAAGGGATTAGTTCTTCACTAGAATAAATCAGCAGTGGCTTTAGCAAAATCAGTTATCTGCAATGAATTATATAGGTACAAGTGAAAGTTGGTTAATGTCTGCTGCACACAGGCCAGAACTTGATTTTAACCAGACACATGGAAATCTCTATTAACTACATTATTTTGACTGAAGTTTCTAGAATTACTCTGTATATCTACAGATGCAATGTTGGAATTTAAATTAGCTGCTGACATTCAATAGAAAGGAGTTGGGGTTTATTCTCTGTTCAGCAGCAGCATTTCCATGCAAACACCTTGTGTGTCAAAGGAGGATTCAATAGGAAATATGTTCATTTAATATGCTAATTACATACTCTTTGTCTTTAAAATAAAAGTCTGCATTAGCAACTAATAGAATCTTCATTCAAAAGTAAGGATTACGTGCATGTCTGCAATAATTTGGACTTTGCCAAAATGAATTTTCCTACAGCCAACAGAAAGCACTTTACAAAAAAGAGTGAAAAATCTTCCTTTAATTTTAATTTCCAGTCACAAGTAACATCCTTGTTAAAATCCTTATGCAGTAATGCTTACAATACTGCCACTAAAGCTAGAGGAGTGTTTTGAAGCAATGTAGCTTGTACACCATGGTGACAAAAAGGCAATTGTCCTCCAGCGGTGGAGGCATCGCATCGGTAAACATTCTGCTTAGGCTGTGATAGACTCCTGTCTCAGCACTTGCTATGGAAATGAAATTCTTATTGGATTTTTGAGGAAAACGCTGGAGACAGAGATAGCAAATTAACAGCTTTAAAACTAACAACTTTCTCACTCAGCCACAGGGTGGGGGCGTAGCTTTGGTGATGGTGTTTTTTCCTAACAGGGTGTATTGTTATTTAATTAGGATATTTTTAAAGAAAGTCTTGCCGCCTGCCTCTTGCCCCAAACAGAAAAAACCCAAAACCATTCGATGATTTTAAACAAGAGATAAACTGGATACAAAATGAGTAAATAAATGGAAGTGACTTTCAGAAGAAAATGAAACGTTAAATGTAAAGAACTTGAAAGAAACCCAGTGAATTTAGAGTCTAATCTGACCTTCTAGAGATTCTGGTTCGCTGTCCATGTCCCAGACGCGCTCTGCAGGCTCTCCGCAGCCCAGAGCGCTGCTCGGCGCAGCTGAGACCCGCACGGAGCGCAGGGTCACCCCGGCCGCTCCGTCCGCTCCGTGCTTTTCCCTGGGACCGACACCCAGGGCGACAAGGCCGTTCTCACGTCTTCTTTCCCCTTTGAGCCATGGTGTTTCAGCCTGACTCGGAGCGAGGGAACGCTTGTCGCTGATGAGGATGCACAAAGTGCTACCGCAGGGCATCACGAGAGCCATGGCAACCGCACACCTTGACCCAAGACTACCTCATTAGGAGACATGGGGAAATAAAATATTGACGTTTAATAAAGACAATTTCCACACCTAGGGCTGAAAGCATTTGAGATATTTTCTTTACACTGCAGACCTGCAGCCTGCTGTAACTGTGTCTTGACCCAAGAGCTGTTTTTTCATTCCATATAATGTGATATCCGTGAAGCCTTGAGATGGTAATTGGGCATGTTAGACTTATTCCTGAATAGAAAACTTAAAAACCAGAAAAATGATCAGTGAGAAAATAAAAAAGCCCATGTTGAGATAAAAAAATAATCAGTGAGAAAATAAAAAAGCCCATGTTGAGATAAAAAAAGTTCAAGAGATATTTTGGTTTAGCCGGGGGAAGATGACAATTATTACATTATTTGTTACATTTCGTTTTGCTAAGTTTACTTTTTAAGGTAGTATATCCAATAAGTGTCTCTATTATTATGCCTCTTAGGAGTTCACATAATTAACATTTTTAAATCTTCCTCTTGAAACCATTTTCCCTAATTAAAAAGAAAAAAAAAAAAGAAAAGAAAAAAAAAGTATTTGTAGTCTGCCAAAAGCCTGGCAATGTTCTTGTGATGGAATGAAGATATTTGGGAGAATCTCCACCATTATGAACCTAGCCTTCTGGGAATGGGAGGAGTAGTGCTGAAATGCAGCCCTCAGCCTGGTTTTGTGTGCAGTTTACCCTGTTCATCTCTGCCCTTATGCTGGACACTCACTTTGCACAAGCAGTTGTAAATAACTTAAAACCTCTGCATTTTGGATTTACAGCGATGAAACCCGCTTTTGTATTTATTCTTTGTTGGCATGGAAGTCTGCGATTCCTTATTTCTGCCCGTTTGTGTCCATTGTGCTGTGTGCGGTCCTGTGTGACAACGGCGGTGTCTGTGCGACCCCAGCTTAGCGGTGGGCCGGGTCGGGCCTGTAGGGCTGGGGGCAAGTCCCTGCTCGTGCGGGAAGCTGCGGTGTGTTCACCGCGCTGTGCCGTGTTCGTGTGCCGTGGGGTGAGCCCCGTGTCCGGCCGCGCGGTGTGACCGCGCTGTGCGGGCTGTGCAGCAACTCCACACACTGTGAAATGCGGGGCGGCAGAGGGCGAGGTGTGCGGGGTCTGCAGCGCACGGGGGTGAGGGAGTGCGTGTGGGAGGAGATGGGGGAGTGCGGATGAGAGGCGGTAAGTGAGAGGGGCTGCGTGCGAGGAGGACACGCGGCTGTGCGTGTGCTGGACGGGGAGCCGAGGACAGGCGACCACGCGGGTGCGCGGGACGAGGAGATGACAAAGCCGTACTGCCCTCGCTCTCGCCCCGCCCCGCTGCCCTCCGCCGGCCCCCGGGGCCGGGCTCCGCCGCCTGCGCCCGCCCCGTCCCTCCTTCCCCCCCCGTCCCTCCTTCCCCCCCTGCCACCGGGACTTCCCTTCGCGCTCTATTCAGCGGTGCCGCGCCGCTAGCCCGGCATGTCCCGCAGCCGGGCTTCGCCCAGCGCCCGGCTCCTGTAACGCCTCGGCCCGCGGGCGAGGCAGGGCCGAGGGGGCCATGGGGGGCTCCTGAGGGAGCGGGGAGCGGAGCGCCCGGCCCCCGCCGCCACCATGGAGCCACCGCCGCCCCCGCCCGGCGCCCCCAGCGCCGCCGAGCCCGCCGGCTGCCCCAAGGACACCGACCGCCAGCTGCGCCTCCGCCTCTGCGTCCTCAACGAGATCCTCAGCACCGAGCGCGACTACGTGGGGACCCTCCGCTTCCTGCAGTCGGTGAGTGGCACCGCGGGGCTGCGGAGCGCCCTCGGGGGCACGGCGGGGCCGGGCGGGCGGCCGGAGCGGCTCCTCCCGGCGGCTCCTCCCTGCGAGGGGGCTTCGAGGGCGGCGGGGCGCAGGTTGTGGAAGTGCCCGCGCCCGGGTCCGCTCCGCCGAGAGGGAGTGTGTGCGGAGAGGCCCGGGGCCGGGCCGGGGCCGGCAGAGCCGCGGTTCTCTCGCCCCCGGCGCGGAGCGCGGGCAGCGCCGGCCCCTCAGCGCTCCCGGCCCCGCGGGGCGGCAGGAACCCATCCAGGAGTGGCTCTGCTCTCAGAATGCCTCGTCCCTTTGCTTGTTGTTGCTGTTCAGAAGTTGCTTTTACACTCACTTGGAAAATCTACTCTTACTGTCAGTTGTTTATAAATAAATATTGTACATGTATCCTTGTTAAATGGTAAACATAAATTTGTGATTGTGCCGGGTGTGTCTGTGCATGTGGAAGCAATTATACCTGCCTCTGAAATTATTCACGGGCTAGTTCAGAAGAAAAAAATCCATCTGGATATTTCCATTTTCCTATGTAGGTTCTAAATGTGGAATTCATCTGTGTACCACCACACTCCTGCAAATAACTAGAAAAGCATGTAGTAAAACTTACTAGATAACAGATAGATATAGATATAAAAGAAAAACTAGTGATCACACAGCGATCAAGAAGCAAAGCAAAGGAAGTCTCTGCAGAGATTTCTAAAAGATTGTTTCTTAAAGGGCAGAAATTATATCTGGTGTTTTTCTAGATAAAGACTAAACTCTGGTTTCATCTAAAAGCACTTAGACCCTGGTCCCCTTTTGACCTGTCCTTCTGGCAAGATTTTTGTTTGTTTGTTTTTTAAAATTAGTTTGTCTTCAGTGTTTTTCAGATTCACCAAAGTGGAAAACTGTCTAACATAAAAGATAAATTACAAGGATGTGGTTGCTTTATGAACTAGTCTCTACTTGAACCCTCCTCTTCTCTCTCCAGTAATTGAACTCCGAGCCTTTAATTTGAGTTTTCCAACTGAAGTGCCAGTTAGCTTCATTTAGAACTGTGGTTCTGTCTCAGTGTAAGGAGGTTTTCTTCTAGGATGTAGAAGAGCCTCACCCTACAGACGAAACAAAACAAAACCAAAATCCCTCAGAAAACTCCTCTGTCCTAAGTACTGAATTTGAGATTTTGTTAGCTGCAGGCTAGAATGTAGATTCAAGCTACATATATTTTTAATTCCAGTTCTTACAGCTAAATGTATTCATAGTGTTAGCTAAATGGGTTTTTCATGTATTAAAAAAAACAAAGCAGGTCTTTTATTTATTTGTATTTGTTAACTTGGCAGTTTTCATTAGAGCAGTAGTGAGTAATATGCCCTAGGTAATGGCAGGAGAAGATCCTGATGGAGCGCACTCGCTGGGTCTTGGCTGGCGCTGCTGGCAGTTAGAGCCCTTCTGAGGCACTTTGCCACCAGGTGTAGAGTGGCTATAGTATTATCGTGTGTTGCTTCTGGAAGTGCAGCTTTACCCCCCTACGGAATTTGTGTTTCAGTAATTATGTTTGAATAAAGCTCCGAGGGTTAGGGTCTTCTTCATCTCTGGGCCTTAGTTTAGAGCAGCATTCATACACAGGCTTAACTTCGTGCACATGTCAAATATTCATGTGCTGTCCTAAATAATGTCAGTTTCCTCAGTCATTGACCTACATCTTATGGACTGATTCTCTGTACAACTGCTTTCTTATAGCTGAATGTTGTTAGCCCCAAGGAAAGGAGAATGAGGATCTACTGCAGCATGTGAGGGTAAAAGGAGCAGTAGCGGGATGAAATTTTTAAAAATAAAATTTGGAGTGTGAAATATTTTCTGCATCAATTTTGTGGATGGCCATAACTTAATCCTTCTAACAAGACAGCCCACAAGAAAGAATTCTTCCCCACCTCCCACATTGGACAGCCAACACAACGTGCAAGGATAACATAATCTATATAATCACTGGGATTAGATGCAAAAGTTTTGCTTTAGGATACTGATGAAAGTACTCCTGTAGCCCTGGGACTGTATTCTCAGCTGTGCTTGGCCTCACAAGAGGCCACCCAGCTCGTGTTTGTTGGCTCTCCTGAGCGTGCTGGCACCCCTGCTCAGCAGCCACCCCTCCTGCCCATGGATCGCTGTTTCCCCAGCTCGTGTTCTGTGGGCAGCACCTACCCAGTGCAAAATAAACATACACTCTTATCCTGCCCGGGGTGATGGACCAGGTTAACACTCCAGTGTCACTGGCAAGGTCAGTTGTTTTGTCCTTAGTGCGAATTGTACTAAAATGGTTTGTACTCCATATGATCCAAGTGTAATTTTGGCTGCCCTGAAAGACTGCTGTTTTGTGCAGAACTGCAGTACCCTAATCTTCTAGAAACTTGTTCCTGTCAAAAAGGAGATGAGACAGATGTGGGGTATGGGTTCCTTTGCCTAAGAAACGTCAGTAGCTTGGGTTAAGTAAAGGAAGGCTAAAGCTCATATCTTTTATTATTATAATGAATTTCCCCCAAGTAGGCTGGGACAGCTGTGCTTGTATGAGGGAATCTGTGCTCTTGGTTAAATATTTGCTATTGAAGCCCTAGTCCTCATTAAGTGTTCTCAATAAACAATGTTTTAAAAAGCAAATAGCTAAATTCTATGAGTTTATTCACAGCACTGAAGATGCTTGCTAGCAGCAGCTTCCTGTGTTCCCTGGTAATGTACAAGAATCTCTTAAGTATTTAGAATCTTGTAAGTATTTAATGCTATGGGTTTGCAAATGAATCAAAATAACCTCAGTTCACTTATAGTATTTTAATCTGTTTTAGGAGATAAATATATGATCATGTTTAAGGAAAGATTTCCTTTTTCTTTTCTTTTTCTATGTTCAGAAATGTTTTCCCACTAAGGTGCAGGGGAAAATAGGTTCATTATTAACATAAGGACTCAACCCTTATTTGCTTTACCTAAAAGATTGTGGTCCATATTTTGCTTTCATAAATTAATAAAGTGAGTATGTAAAATTTAATATAAAGCATAATGAAAGTTATAATTAAATAATTAAAGTGATAGAACATGGACTTCTAACTCTCTTCTACCAGCTCAGAGCTGATGACCTGAAGTTACTGATTTAGTTACGAATATACGCACATGATATGGTGTCCTGTTTTATTTGCCATTTTGTTAAGCAGGGATGGTATTATTGCTAATTATGGAATTATTCTTGAAGAAGTGCTGTGTAACTCAGGAGTACTAATAGACAATACTGCAGTTATGCAGCTGTGTTACTGGCTGTACTAGTACATTATACAGACAAACTTTTTGAGCAGCAGGGAGAACTGCATGGTGCAGATGGAAATATATTGCTGCTAACATCATTAAAGAACTACTGATCACAGAAGAAGCAAAGTGGAAAATTGTTAGAACCTAATGGAACTTCAGTAAAAGTTTAAGGAGTAAGATAAACTTCAAAGGCATGAAGACAGATAATTCTGTTCTAAGTCTCTGGTGTGATCATAAACCATAAGGATTTTCAGTCTCCAAGCTTTAAGATTCAATTAATCCTTTGGCCTCTTTTAACTCTGTAACATCTACAGAAAGTTTATCTTGTCCTATGTAATTTTGTAAATACCTCCTTTTTTTTTTTTTTGAATGGCAGCAGGTGATAATTTAGTTTAAGTGACCTGCTGGATAAATGCCAGCATCTGTCTGGTGGCATGCAGTCCTGTGCAGGAGTGTGGGGCTGCCGGCGCACTGCTGGAGGTGCAGTGTCTGCAGGCTGCAGCCCTCAGGCTTGGCCAGGCTCTAGGTGCCCGTTCCTGGAGTGTCACTTGGTACAGGGAAGTCATGCACAGTTTGTTGGGGAAGGAAAGGTTGTGGTGTGTTTGACTGTTGCATGGTCATTCCACAGAAACCCAGTCAAATCTGACACTAATATTTCAGTAATTAAAGATCAGCTCTCAAGTAAGGAGACACAGGAGCCTGAGCGATTTCAGACATACTTGTCAACCATCATTCTAAAAACAGATTAAATGGTGAACACACAGCAGTTGGCGGTCAGGTTTTTAAAAGGTTTTTTTTACCATTTTGTAGATATAATCATGAATTACATGTGGAAGTGTTGGAGCAGTAGTTACTCAGTACGCTGGGTTGCAGTGGTAGGTATTTTGTTGCATCACTTTTTTCCCTCACATTCATTTATCTCATCAAACATTCAGCTCAAACCTGCACATGCAGCTCCCACAGCTTAGCTAATTGCAAATATATAAAGTCAAATTGTTCTCTACATTGTATATATATGTCTCTTTCACCTTTCCAGAGACAAACCACCAACTTGCTAATTTTAATGTCAGAATGACAGGATGTACTTTTAGCTTGAGCAATTGCTGCTTGTTCTGTGCAGGCATGAAAACAGTAGGAAAGGTGAATTGTTACCAGATAGGTATCAAATTGGATAAGTAATTGTACCAATACTATTTTTAGATTTTACTGTCATGCATTCCTTTATTTTTGTATGAAAACTAGAGGTCCTCTTCAATCCTTTTAATTCTGTAAATGTTACATTAGGACATGTGCCATCAGATAAATTAGCCCACATCCTACAGACTCAAAATATTTGTGTTTTGCTCCTCTTTCTTGCTTGCCTTGTAGGTGTAATTGATCTGTCTCTGGGTTTTGCACTCCACCCATCTTGAAACACGATAAGCATCACAGGCTTTGTTTGGTCTTCCCCCCCTCCTCCTTCCCTTTCTATTTCACAATCTTGTTTGCATCCAAGATAAGGCTCTGGTGCTCTAATAGAGTAGCAAACAGACCATTTGTCTCAGCTGTGAGCTGTGGTTTCCTGTCCTACCCTGTTCTCTGCCTGTTCACCCTCAGTAGATACAGATAAACGCTGATTCTGGAAGGTGAACCATATGGTTTGGGTAATGGTGCTTCTTTATTAGGAGACAGCTAAAGGAGCATTCTTGGGAGAGGAAGGAGATGGGAAAGGAAATTGCTTGGAAGTGATCTAAATTACCTTTGCTGATCTGTTATTTTGGGTCAGTTGGTCACCTACAATTGTTAGAACTGCAAAAGATGTTCTGTTTAGTTTTAAAGTTACCAAGCTTTTTTTTTTTTTTTTTTTTTTTTTTAAGTCTGGTTCCTGATGTATGCAAATTGAGGAAGATCACGGATTTAATTTTAAATGACATATTTGTAGTCCTTCTGGTTGTAAAGCACGAATTGAAGATAGAACATTAGCAAAACAAAAATGCTTCTGAGTGTTTGGGGGCTTTTGTTTTGACACTTGAATTTGAGGTTGGCAATTCTGCTAGTAGAGTTCTCTATTTAGACCAAGTGTAGTGCAAAATCAGCAGCTAAAGGTTGAAATGCAAATAGATTAAAAGGTTCTTTTGCTCCAGATACAAAGAAAGAAAGTGAAGAAAACAATCTGGATGTAGAAAGATGGAGCAAAAGTGAGACACTGAAAAGCAAAACTAAGCAAAGAGAGAGCTCTGAAAATATTTATTCATCTGAGCTTGTGGTCTAGAGAGCCGTTTACAGCCATGGGTCTAAGATCAGGGCTGGAGGATCCAGAATACCCAGGTTCTCTCCTGCTCTGAGCTGTATGAGCTTAGGGTGTTGCTTTGAATATAGTGTGCTGAGCCCATGCCTTTTGCAGTGAGGCTTTACAAATCAGTTACATAGGAGTTCAGCAGGTTTTTATGTGAAAGAAGGTGTTTATTCTTTTTGCACTCTCACAGAATTTCCATGGTGAGAAAATATCAATAAATCCCCTGTGTAGTTTTACCAGTTTTCTGCCATACAGGTGAGAAACTAATTTCTGTCTGCTTCCCTTAACTCATTCCAGCTTGGTGTGCATCTGATCCTTTTTACCCTTTATCTCTGAATTACTTCGGTCGTGTTACATCCTTTGGAATGAGGTGTCTGACCTCTTTCTGGCTCTGCATGTCTCCCTCCTCTTGGTTGCTGCGCTGTGATCAATCAGCCCTTTTGCAGTTTGTCCCTCCCTCTCATTTCAGGCATGCCAGTTGCTGTTTGAACATGTGCCATGATCTCTGAGGGAGGAGGGAGTGCTTGGCTGCCCTGGGCTTTCCCAGAGCCACGCTGGTGCCTCTGCAGCAAACCTCTCCTGCCATAGCACTGTGGGAGCTGAGGGAAGGGAGGGACAAAGGCTCTGGTAGAAAGGGCATGAAGGTCAAAAAGTGAGCCAAGCATCGCAGAGAGCAGAGTATTGCAGTTCCTCCGTGCATAGCTGGATGCATGTTTGATTTTACAGCATTTTCAGCTGATATTTGCAGGAAGCGGACTGATACCCATTATGGGAAACTTGTTTGTCCCTAAATATAGGAAGCAAAAAAGTTTAAAAGCTTTGATAATTTTCTACTCCCTAGGTCACACAGTATTTCTGCCATAGGCAGAAGTACTGGTTTGCAAGGAGGAGAAATGTAATTCTTCAATTTTACATTGTTATCATGGAATCATGAAAAGTAGCCTTGGAGAGAATCTACACAAACCATCCCATCATATTCTGATATGGAAAGATGTTAATTTCTGGTGGTTTATCCTGGTGTTTAGATGTTGTTAGTATTAAAGATGTCTTCTTAATCCCTAACATAATGTCTAATCTTTTTAGTGCTCTTTTTTTCTTTGTGTCAATCCCTTAAATATTTCAAGAATGTTTTCACATTTTGCTTCAGATTATGCTAAATTGTCAAATTGTTTCATTTTCTTTCTCAAAACCAATTTAATTTTACTTCTGATAATTCCTGTGCTGTTATCTGGATTCTCTGATCTGTTTGTGTCCTGAACCCTAGTGCCCAAAACACCAGGTGCAAGGCACTCCCAAGGCTTTAGCAGTACCAAGTGAGGCAGTGGATTACTTACAGGTTTTTTACAATATACAGAGTATTACTGTCACAGGAGAGAAAGGTTTGCCTGAGTTTGTACCTGCATTTGGGAACAACTCATTGCTCATACCAATAACTGGGTGTCAGCATAAAGCATCTATGGGAGCGGTCAGGTATTCAGACTCCTGGGGGTGCCCTGGAAGTGCAACGCTGAACCCTCCCGAGCGGTAGAGGGTGATGTGTTTGCAGGCTCCCTTTCCCCCTTTCCACATCCTGGCACTCCCAGAGGCAACCGACACAGAGCGTTTCTGAGGCTTCAAGAAGCAGGATCTCCCAGGTGCATTGTCTGCCTTTGGGCACCCAGATGAGTCCGGGACAGATGAAGCTTTCAAGAAATTACTTATTTCTGTAGCCTGTTTATTGTTTGCTTCAGGCTCTTACAAGAAAATATAAAGGGACTGTATGAATTTCTGTCTTCTTTCCAGCTGTAGAATCCTTTTCTAATTTTGTTTCCCCAATGGATTTCCAGCCTGCAATGGTAAAGGCCTTGCACATTTGTAGTGTGGTTTAGGATGTAAATGATGGTGTATCTTTTGGTTTTGATGATGCTTGAAATTCCTGTGCAAATGGCAGCCTGTGCTGGTTACCTGGAGTGAGTACAGCTAGTGACAAGAAAGGACTTGAAATAAGCAACCATGTCCTTTCTCAGTTGGTTACAAAGACTTCTTGTGGAGCAATGCAATTCTTGCAAAGCCATCTCATCTAGACTGAACACTACCTTTGACTGCTTTTCCCTTCTGTGCCACAAATTGACTCTTGGACTGGGGATTGCACCAACAACATGCCTGAGATCTCACCAAAGTGTTGGATTTAAACATTGCTGCAGACGAAGAGTCCTTTTTAATTACCCAGTCAAGCATGATTAAAGCTGTCACACTGCCTCTGCAGGTGTGATTGAGTCAAGCTGTCGCAGACATAGAGAACTGCAGTGGATCTGTGCTGGGACAGAACCTCACGGTGGCTGTCTGGTTGGAACACCTGACTTCTGCATATCACCTTCACCCTTCTGTAGATGCCATTCATGTGAAGAGACATTGGCTCCCTTTAAGCTGCAGCTCTCAAGAGCAGAATAAGAGAAAACAGCTCTGTGAGGAGAAAACCTTGACCCTTCCTCCTGAGTCTTCCTCCTTGCTTACACAGCTGAATGCCGTATGTCGGGCCAGGAGACACTGAGTGCCCAGCTGAATGCTGCTCTGATGGGCCACTTCAAGCCTAGGGACAGAAAGACAGAATTTACTGTTCTGGCACTGTGGGGCTCTTCTTAGGCCTGTCTGCCCTTTCAGTGCTATCAGCACAAGAGCTTGTTACAAACCAGCTGGCAATGACCCTTCTACAGTTCCGGAAACAGTGACAATTTTATGTTGTGTATCTTTGAGTTGCAGAGGGGGCCACAGATTTCTGAATCCTGATTATTTAAAAGTTGGTATGACATGATGGGACTGTGGAACTGAGTTACAGGAACGTTTAGGTTCACAGGAGGATACTGGGTCATTATCAGTATTCTCACCTATTCCCATTGCTGAAATTATTTTTATGGAAGCATATCAGCCATACAAATAATAACTTGTTGCAGTTAATCTGATGTCTCATGACTCATGGAGTAGATTTTGTGACTATTCTTAACCTTTCATTTTGTACTTCTGGTTTTGCTGTGGTCATTTCTTGTGCCAACAGGTTTGGTACCCAAACCACTTTGCTTATCTAAAATAAGGACACCTTTTTTGCTTAACAAGTGCAGTTGTTTAGTCCTTATAAAAAACTTTGTAGACTAGTCTTAATTTATTTAGCTCAGTTATACACTTTCAATTAAAAGAAAAGAAGAAGCAAACAATCTGATAGGCAGAGTGCTGTTTATATATTCCCTGTGGATTTGTCAGTTGTTAAGGTACCACTAGCTAAGGGATAGGACCAACATTTCCAGGGCTCCTGCCTCAAGCATGTGTTAGGAACTGTTTCACTGTATGTTTGGGTGTGGAGCTTGATGTGATCAGGCCAGAAGCCTGGCTTGCACTTACCAGGCTGCTGGTTTAGTTGTGAACCAGAGCCTGCTGCCAGTGACACCAAACCCACATCCTTTCTGCTGACATGTCTTGGCCCAGGGTGTCAGAATGAGCAAACGCTGACGCCTGAGAGGCACACTGCTTGCCCCTTCCCTAAGAACACCTCTTCTGCAGAGAGGTTGCTCCAGTCCTTTGCACCAGTGTCCCTGACTGCTGAGCTTGCCACCAAGGAATGATGCTTATCTTTGGGATCTGAGCAATTTACCAAGAAACAGCTTTTAACCCATGACTCTCAATTTACCGAATGTCTTCCAGATGTTTACTACCTTTGTACATGACAAAACGGGCTTAGATTTAAAAAAAGAAAAGCCTAACAACATCATCCATACCCTCTTACACTTTCTTTTATCTACAGTAAATCACATTAGTGATAACACTTCTGTCTTGAAAGTTTTGCTTGCTCATGCTTCTGGCATCCTAGCATGGTTTGCCATGAGATACATAAGGGAAACACTTGTCAGGAAAGAGGAGAAGACATAAAAGGTAGCATTCAGGGATTATTTTGGATGCTGAGGAAGCTGACAATGAGAGGAGTTCCCTGATATTCAAAGTGTGTGTGTCACTGGTGGAGGGCATTGCTTAGGTGGCAGACTCTTGATAAGAACTCACTAAAATGCAAATTCTTAGCTCAGGTAGGTAGATGGGTTTCAGCTACATAGCAAGGTCTCTGATCCCACGGGACTTTCTGTTTTATCTGGCAACTGTTTTGAATGTCACCTCACAGGGAGCCTTGCCTGTTAACCTCATCACTAGGTGGCTACTGCCCTTCCCATTTTGTATGAAGGGGCAGTAACAGAAGGCTGTGAAAGTTTTTAGGACTCTCAGACCTGATTCTTAAATAGCATCCATGTTGTTGTGGGAAAATTGGACAAGCTTAATGTAGGTATACATGAGTAGGCTGTGTGCTATTTAATATGTAGGTGGCAGAGGAGAAGGCACGGACACAAAAGTTTATCTGTGTTGTTAGACCTGGTCAGTGGTTAATGCCCTGTATTGTTCAGCTAGAGGCTTGGGCTTCAAGCGTAGTAAACAAAACAGTGCCAGGCTTTACTCTTTGGCCCTGTGGCCAACTGGCACGGTCTGGTCCTGCCCTGTAGTGCTGAACTCCAGTCTCCAAGCAGGATGGCTGCATTTGGACTCCCTCCTGGGAATGGTGCTTGGGCTGCCCAAACTGGCGCCCATGCCTGACAGTTTGGGAGAATGCTGGTAGCCCAGGCCAGAGAACGCCAGAAACATTCTGCCAGGTTTCTCCCAGAACCGCACGGCTCAGGTGCGTGTCCTGGCCCTGTGGGCTCGCCACTGGAGGCATGGCCTAGGGCCCACCCCAGGCTCTGGCACTTGGTGCTGAAGCAGGATTCTGGTAGATTGGAGCTCACGCCCAGACGCTGTGCTAGCTTTTCCTTGAGGGTGCTGATGTGGATGGTGTTACTTCTGATGCTTTGTTATTATGTGAAAGTTCTAGGTGCCAGGTCAGAAATGCTAGAAATATGTTTTATCAGCCTTCCTTAAATTTTTGCCATTATTCTCTTGCCATCATTACTTGGGATCTTTTATTTTGTTTAATCTGTGGAGGAGGAGACAGAAAGGAAATACAGTTTGAATGGCTGTCAACTACTTCAGGACAGTGTGAAAAGGAACTGGATGTTAATTACCTAATTCAGTGTCAACATTGACAGTTGTCAGCTGAGATACTTGTTGACTGAAGGTACTTTGGTCCTTCATATGAAGGATGCTTGATCATTTCTCTTTTATTTACTTCCTTTTTATTGAAGAAAATGCAAGACTTCAAATGATAATCACTGGACACTTGCATATAATTTTTTTACCTCATACCCCTCTGGGTGCTGGAGGTTCTGTTTGTTGTATTACTGAAACTGTGCTCAGAAATCAGTTCCGATGAGAAGCAGCTGTTTGTGAGGAGAGGGTGTTGACAGGACAATAAGGGCAGAACAGTGGGGGAAGCTTTCCAAAGAAGTGCATTTGCTTTGAGCACTGGTTTGTCAGAGGCATGATCTCTCAACAGGAAAATGAGAGATGCATATTGGGGAGGAGACACTTTTCACAGATTTTGTCTCCCTTGTTGGCTCTTTAAAATGTATATGAGAAACTACCACTGTTACAAATGCATCCTCTGTGCTGGCACCAAGTCGTCTGTTCACACAAGGAGAATGTGTTCTGAAAACTTGTCACTAAAAAAGTAATGGTTTTTAGGCTATATGGACCAAAGACAGTGGTTTTGGGAGGTATAGTTGAAAAGTGAGATTTAGCAATTAAGTTATTAATAGCAGAGAAAAGTACCATGGGAGTTTTTAACCTAGTCATTAAATGGTAGAGAGGATATGAAATACAGTGCATTGAGTGTTGCAGTACCTGTTTTGCTGGGCTTTTTACTGAGTAGGCCTTCAACTTTGCCAGCACTGAACTCACAGGGTTGTACTGTATTCAGTCCTCTGGCTGTGACATTATCTCCATGTTCTTGCTTGCTACTGCTTTCCTTTCCAATGGTTGCAAAGCCCTTGTGCCAGGACAGAGAATCTTACCGGTAGATGGCTTTTTTCACTTCTGTGCATTCATCCTTCAACATTTGCCAGAAGAAGAAGTATTTGCCAGAATAACTGCACTTAGAAGTTAGGAAACAAGAGCAAAAAGCATTTAGAAACAAAACTGGACCACTGAATTGAAAGTATAGTCCTGGCTTTTGAACTGAACACATTTAGAAAGAGTATTGGTTTTAGATAAATGGAAGGAGTCAAAAAGAAGCACAGATCAATACTTCTGCATTGAAGTACATACTTTTGTGGTTAGAACGGGTCACTAAGACATATGACATCCTTACATAATCTTTCACTATTCACTAGCTATGGTGGGTGGTTCTCTAACAAAATCAGCTGCGGACAGTTCCTGTTGTTATACATTAACACATGCACGGTTTTTATTACTTTGCTTTGATTTTTGTTGTTGGTTTGGGTTGGGTTTTTTGTATGTTTGCCAAATGTGGCAATTATTCAGTGAGCAAAACAGTCCCTGAAGAAATGTGTGTTTTCCTCTTTTTGACTGTTCAACAAGCCTTTCTTTCTCTAAGTGTGCTTGGCTTCATCTTGATTTTTGGCATGGTGGACAGATCAAGCTGATGAAACTTGCTAACTTGCTTTGTGGAGTGACCTGTTGGTGAAGGGTGCTGGAATTTTTCTGCAGTTATACCAAGCAGCAGAGGAAAATCAAAAAAGGAGGAATATGTGGGGTGATACTCTGTTTTGCGTGATGTCGGGCAGAGTGCCTTTTGGGGATCCTGCTACCTCTGCAGACTTCATCCTGAGGGGTGCAGGAGCCAGGAGGGACTGGGAAAGCTCAGCCTGTTCTAGCAGGTGCCTGTCACTTTGCAGCATCAGCACCTTCTGCTTGTAGAATTTGAACCATGAACAGCAAGGTACATCTGGCATTTCCACTGTGACCTCTGTTGAAAAACAGCTAATATGCATCTTGACATGAAATAACACTGGAAAGAACAGCCAGGCTCTTAAGGGGCTTTGACTGTTCTACTGTGCATGCACTGTGTCATAAGAGATCTTTTTGCACGATACAGGCCTTTCTGAAGCAGTTGCACAAGAAAAGCCACAATATTTGGAAAGCAAAGTATGAATCAAAATTTTACAGCACACAGCCAGAGGAACTGAAATTTGCAAACAGCAAGCAAGAATTAAATTGCAGTGGCAGCAGTTACCATGTCCAGGTGGTGTGTGGAGGCAAGGCTGCATGACATCACTTCTCTTTTAATGTGGCTCTGGGTGAGCTGCTGGGGCAGCATGGTGTCAAAAACCAGCTCAATCCGGTGGAAAGAAACTTTTCAGACTATTTCACTTAGAGAAGAAGAAAATTTTGTTGTGAAGTGTATTAAGAATAAAGATACTGGTTCATGCAGCACTTTTTTGGCTGGATCTTCTCAAAATAGAGCACAGGTATTTAGTAGATGGAGAAACTGAGGTGCAGAAAGGCAAAATGAGTTGTACAAAAGGCGCTGATGAAGTAAGTAACAGAGCCTTGTCTCCGTTTCTTACCTCCTTTAGGAGAAAAAGCTGAGCAAAAGATGTCACATAAACGATGTGAATTTTTTTGTGAAATAGTGCAACAAGAATGTTAATTCTTCAGTCAGCTGAGCATCCTTGGCAGTTAGCACTCGATGAATTGTTGGTCTTAGCTCAATCGAGGACTGTTAGGCATAACCAGAGGCAGTCTTTGTGCACAAACAAAGAATCCATGGGGATGGGAGGCGCTAACAATTTTCCCTTCTGGGAGAACCTCTGCTGGATGCCGGCGATTGTGCTGGGAGGGTCTTCCTGCCAAAGCGTTCCTGTGTGAACATAAGGTGTAGAATGTAAGTCTTGATCCTTCAGGAACCGCCAGTCAGTGCTTTCCCAGTACTCTCAGAGAGTGGTAAAAATGTAAACAGAGAAGCTATGTTAGGTCTCAGAATTACTCAGTGGCAGTTGTCTGAACAGTTGTGCTCATGCTAAAATCTCGGCAAGTCCAAGTGCAAACACTTGGACATCTGGTTTCATGCTTGCCTAGTCTGTTTCTGTGGTAGCTGCTGAAACAAACCGTTCTCAACATTATGCAGAAGTACTTTTTAAAGCAGTAAGTGCAAGCCTGAGTTCTGCAATCATGCACACATTGAGCAAAAAGGCTTTAAAAGAAAGAAACGAAGTGAAAATGTCTGTGGTTTGAATGTATGGCTGTACAGGGATTTGAATGCCCCAGCATTCACTAGAAGAAAACAGTTTGGTCAAGCAAGGTAAAAATGTCTAATGCCAAGCTGAATCCAAGGTGAAATTTTGAAAAAGTTGTTGCAAAAGTCAGTATCTAGAACATTTCACTTATGTGCCTTCTCTGCACTTCTTTTTCTTGGTGAGGAGCTGGAACTTCTGAGATGCCACAGAAAGGAAGTTTCTTCCTCTGTAATTTTCTGTCTCCAAGGTTCAGACTTGAAGTTTGAAGGTGAATTAAGGAAGTATTTTAATCCTGAAATTCACCATAGAAACTTGTCCTCTGGGACAAGAGCATTTATTTTTGGTAGATTTCATACCCCTCTGCACAATTCCGATCTTCTAAGGCTTCACCTCCTTCCTTTTCATTCATTTTAAAGATACCTCTTCAGTCCATACTTGTTGAGTGTTGTCCTTAAAAATTCTCCTTATTTTCATATAAAAAGATTTTTGTTCACCAGCTCTGACTTTGAGAGGCCATGACTACTTTAATCAAAGTAACCAGTACCAAAATAAAAAAGTAGCCTGATACATCTCTGCAAATCATGAGACTGTTGAACCATTTGTGTAAGAGATTGGTGAGATTTTGAGTGAGGGTGGTGCGTGGAGAGGTGGAGTAATGCCCTCATATGAGCACTTCTTACCTTTTCTCATATGCCAGCCGATGTGACCTGTCTGGAAAACCAAGACCTGCTGAGACACCTGCACTGGTGGGTACTGTAGCACGAGGTGGGCTTGGACTGGTTTCCTCAGTTGTGCATCTCTGCACCACTAGAGCATCCTGTTGCGTCTTGTGTCCTGCATCACAAACTCTCCACTGTCCCCACAGTCTATTTCTGTTCTGCTTCACTCCAGCAGTTCATGAGGTGAGGTGCAAGTACCTTTGTACAAGGGCAAAGAAAAAAGAGAACGTAGTGTTTTCAGCTTCCTGCTGGAGCAGGGCACTGCCACTGCTGCATGGCTCAAAGGAGATGGACAGGTGAAAGTCCTCCAGGACTGGTTGATGTAGAACATAATACAACATTATTATTGTGCATTATTTGAGATCATAATTTCAGTATTGGCCATTGTAAGCAATTGGAAATACTGGTGTATGTGATATGCCATTATCCTGCAATCCGTATTTCATTTAGTTATCTTAGAGTGCAGTAGATCAAACCTGAAGATATTCTCACCAATTTCACTCTTACTCACTGCTTAGAGCTTTGATTTATGTTTGCAAGCATGTTAAAGTGAGATGACAGTGCCAGTTATTGCATGCCTGGCCCCAGTGCTTAGAGGTGAAGTCCCACAGTGTCAATGGGTGTCTCGGTTTGTCTCCTCAGCTGCTGCAGCTTTCTGTATAAATGCCGCTTAAATGCTACAGTAGTTTGTTTAAATACTTAAATGTTGAGTTGTAGAGGGCAGTGTTTAAGCAACAGATGCAGTCTTGTCAGAAACAGAGGTCTAACCTTAAGGAGAGGAAGGAACAGAACAGAGGACAAAAATTGCTTCAGGCTTTTTAAAATCAGTTTGCAAATGAGTCACAGTCCTTAGCGCAAATGCACGTTCATTAACAGTTTGTAGTTGACTCGGAGATGGCAGCTGGAGTGGCAGAGGATTAGGCACTTACCTTGATTTTTAGAAACACGAAATGTTAAATACAGATGATGTTTGAGTGGCAGTTTCAAAGGAGGAAGAGAAATGTGCTGTCTTAGTCTGCTTCTGTTTTCTAGGCTTATGCTATTTTGTTGTATTTACTGTGTAAGCAAGTTTCAGTTGAGCTGGTGGAATTGGTCAGAAGGGTTGAGACTTTGGAATGAAGTGAAAGCAAATTTCATATGCATTTGGGTTTTTTTTGTTTGGTTTGTTTTTGGAGTCGGTTTTTTTGGGTGTTTTTTTTTGGGGGGGTGGGTGTATGGGGAGTAGTTTGGGCTTGAGTGTCCTTTTTTTTAATGATACCCCAGCTGTGGCACCAATGACAGAAATCTCACAATTTTTTCATTGCAAAACTTCTCATTTAGAGGTATATGACCTGTCAACTGTCATGTGCATTTAAGTGGAATTTGTCTAAGTTAATAACTTCTGTCTTCACTCATCATTATACAGATCTTTTCTTAAAGAGAAAGTCTCACTTTCCCAGCAGTCTAAACATCAGGCAGTTGACAAGAGCTAGATAGAAATCTCCCTCTCTGTTGTGTCTCTAGATACTATGATATTCAGTTGTCAAACTTGTCTGTTTTTCTGGGGCAACTCTCCTGTCTTTAGAAGCTTTTGGGTAGGACACACGATCCCAGACACTCAGCATAATATCCTGCACATACTTCATGTGAGGTTCTGTGATGCTGTCAGAATTCTGGGATGCCTCTCCAAAAGGGTGATCTGCTTTGGAGTACCTGGAAGAAAGAAATTTGGTGCTTCACTATGTGTACATCTCCTTAGGAGCGCTTCTGAAAAGGGCGCTCCGTTCTTGGTGAGGCAATTCTTCTATCACACCTTGTCCTTGCTGGTGCCGTTACTATGTTTGCAGAAGTGAGGGAGAAGGAAGAGAAAAGATGTACATCAATTTCAGATTGGTTTCAAGTGTGAAGTTCAGACATGGTGAAATGCTGTCGGAAGTTCTCTCCACATCTTTCTTTAAATGATCGCTGAGATGTGTGTGAGGTGTGCATGTTGCACGTACTAATATTTCATACCCATTGAAGAAGTCCTTGTTATCAGAAAAAACACATTTCAGGAGAGAGATGGAAAGGAACCACGAAATTCCATTTCTCCGCGCTCTCTCTCTTCTTGAAGAGGATATGGGTAAGGACAGAGGAATGTTACTATGAGAAAAAAGATACTAATATTTCTGCTGTAAAATCAACTGGGAAAGTTTCCAAGGGTCCAGAACTTGACAAAAGTAATTACACAATGGTCTCCTAATTAAGAATTAAGGCAGAAAGCTGAAAAGTTGTTAATTTAATCTTCAGGTCTATGCAGTGAGTTTTTTTGTTATTTTTGGTATTATTTGCACAAAACTGCTTTTTTGAGGATTCATATGCCCTTACTCTTCATTTGCCAGGTTTAATTGGAGCTGCTTTTATAGCAATTTAGTATAAAAGAACTGTTTCCAAGGGGAGTCTAGTACTTATTTTGACTTTCAAGGTGATAAACAGAAGGTTATGAATTGCTGAGAAATAAAGTATGTTTTCCCTTCATGTAAAGTTGATCAGTCATTTGGTTTATGACAGAATTATATACCCAAAGACATAAAGAAGATGGCAAGAGAACAGATTAGAAAAATAATGTCTTAGGTATTTCAGATATAGTTGATTTTATTGCCTGTGTGTATATGTAAAAACTTAACTTTGCAGGCATTATTACAAATACAGAAGTGCTAATGCTTCTACAACATCTCTGAATTTTGATTTCTTTGCATTAATGGAGGAATGCGCAACAGCAGAGGACCAAAATTCTGTTGGGTTTGTACCTGTGCAACAAGAGGAGTTGTGTGCAAGTCCCCCCTGCACAGGGGACTGCATGCTCTGGGCAGGAGGGTCTGCACTCTGCTTACGCCCAAGGAAGAGAAGCAATGAGGCCTGGCTAGGATACTTGCAAGTCCTACCTAAAAATCTTGTTTGGCAATAAATTACTGCTAGTTTGGAGCAGGTTCCTGCTTCCTATGTGTTTCAGTTTTTAGTTTCTAAAACTTGTGCCAGAATAGTACCTCCCAAATCACACACACACACACACACACAGAGTCGGTATATATGTACATGTATATATACTTTGCCTGTTTATTAAGGGTAGGTGCCTTCTAAGCTATAGCAGAATGACAGGGTTCTTGACTTTTTTTTGTAGTGAATTTTTGTCTATTACCGATTTGAGTAGAGTCTCAATGAGTTTACATAGCAGTGATGACTCCAAACT
The DNA here is from genome assembly GCF_027579445.1 of Ammospiza nelsoni. Classification (NCBI taxonomy): domain Eukaryota; kingdom Metazoa; phylum Chordata; class Aves; order Passeriformes; family Passerellidae; genus Ammospiza; species Ammospiza nelsoni. Next base: position 419,472 of record NC_080644.1, on the reverse strand, counting down.
ATAAGCTATTGATGGATGTGTGGTACGACTAGTAAAGCATGGATGAGCTGGAAATCTTGACAGAACCTGAAGTGTTATGTAGGGTATTGTTGCATAAAGAGTGTGATACTAAATGTCAGATGAAGCTGCTCCTCCTTAGCAGCCCGTATCTGCTTTCCAGGTTTCAAATTCTGCAGTTGCAGTGGCTGTTTCTTCAGCTAAACATCAAAATCAACCAAGAAAAACCTGCATTTTTTTCGTACTGTGCAAATTTTTTATTAAATAAAATGCCAGGGAGGTATAGATTCACTTCAGTGGTGGGAACACAGGTCTACTATTCCCTTCAAAAGCAACTGAAAAGCCGTTTGTCTGACATGCTACTTCAAATCCTGTCCTGCTTGTACCCTGAGTGTTTGTATCCAGAAGCAAGGAGCCAGTCCATATTTCCCTGTGTGGATTTGCCACCAGGGATGTCCTGCGTGGATGCTGGGCCAGCGTAGCTGTGTGCTGCTGTGTGCTGTGGCAGTCAGCCGTGCCTGCGCTCTGCAGAAATGCGCGTGCGGATCGCAGCGTACCGAAAGCTTTTGGGCAGCTTCCCTGACTGAGTATTTCCTGTTACCTGCTTTTATGTATTCATAACCCTTATCCTTTTGGTCTCGCTGAAATTTGTGAGGGCTCTTTAATATATCTGAGTGAAAAGTTAGGAAGTTTAGCTTGAGGTGTTCCTTTGGTACCTTGAACTGAGCAGGCTGACATGATGAGGCTGTGGCAGAGGAATAGCTCACATACACTGGCTGAGAGCAGGGACAGCAGCTTCCAGCAGCAGAGGGATAACCATAGAAAAAGTGTGGACTTTTTTTTTTTTTTTAAGAAAGTGAAACAAAAGTAATCCTGGGACTATGCATTTCACTGAACTAAAAATGTGAAATCCAGTGTCATGAGGCTGTTACCAGTGGTAGGAAAGATACCGTGGGGGACATCCTGTGGTACCGGGGAATATTTCACATTTGGATGAGGTTAATAATGTAAAATTACTGCCTAAGTCATCCTTTTTTTTTTACCAGGTAATTTTTTTTATTTCTGGCTCCAAATATGTCTTAAAAATATGGTGACTTGAAGATTCTGTGGCAATCCAGAAAATGACAATATAAATTTCTGATGTGACTGTGAGAATACTGATATCCTCTGTCATTTGAAGCAAAATGACCTAACTTGTTTAAGAATTTTCTCCTTCTAATTGGGACAGCATGTAATTCCCCCACATTTCTGGCTAGTCACTTAGGTCAAAAGAATAAGTGTGCTTTGTCTGGCTGGATTCTCAAAGATATAAATCACTGGACCGTTTTCAGTTGTACATTGAAATTCTCTTTCTGAGTTCTCCTGGGGAAAGCAGACGCTGTCAGCTTTCCCTCCATGCGTAGCTCTGCTGTCCCTGTACACAGGAGCACCATAGTAGAAAGGAGGTTTGCTGTGCACTCAAATGAATTTACTCTTGTTCATAAGTTACAATTAGCTCCACAACCTTGCTGGCTTCACCTTTTTCTGAATTCTTGGCATTTGGCTGCTTCATTTCCACTCTTCTTTGTCCTGAATAGTTTTCTTTTGCTAAGAAGTGGCTTCCTCACTCCACTTCCGTAGTAGTTCAACTACATCTTTCACTCCTGTAGACAGAATTTCCCCCTAGCACTCTTGCCTCACAGCCTGGTATTCCCACACTTTATAAATATGCTTGCAGTGGTGCCACAAGCTGTCCCTTCTAATTTATGGATAGAATTGCAAATTTGATCCAGATGGTGCTGTTTTTAAAGTCTACTTCTGAAATCTGTTTGCAAGATATGATCTGCCTGAGCATATGCCTGATCATCTGTTTCTGGGAGATCTTCTTTCAGGATTCCTGGGTTATTTTTGCTGTATCAAAGTTGTGCTTCATAAAATGCCATGAGTCAGTGGAACGGGATGCTTTTGTTTGCCACAGCAGCACAAGTAGTGTCTAAAATCTGCTTAAGACTTACGTGCTATTTTGTCAGAATTGTTTCTGAAAGACTTAGTGTTCTTTGAGCTTAATGAGAAAAAAAATACTGTTTTATGATCTGTAGTTAATGATCCGAATAGTAGTAATTACTAGCTTTATATCAAGAGACATTTGACAGTAGTTCTAGCTATACTGGGAGTTAGGGTTTCTCAGTGTCAGTGCATTTGATGGTGCTTGTGCTGCCTGGCTGGGGCCAAGCTACCCGCCTGCAGCTTGAGCCCAGTCCTTCTTGGTTTCTCTTGGGGATTTAGTCTCATGCAATTTGTATTGCCTCTTTTTCTTTTCTCTCATTCTGTTTTCTCCTACATTCCTTTGTTCTTAAAACTGACAAACAAAAATTCTTTGGCATTTAGGGTGCCTTATCATTTTTTTCCTAAGCATGTAAATTGTCACTAAATGCCATAAGAAAGGCTCTGACAGCTTCAGTTTTATGAAATTGTACCTCTGAATAACAAGCTCCACAGTTGTACAGCAGAGGGGTGTGATGGAGTATGGCGAAGTCTGAGCTTCAGTCAAATTGAGACCAGCTTGTGGAATCAGTGTATGAGCAGTGAAACTCTCAGAATTCAAAAGCCAAAGAATTGAAATACCTCTGTCTCCACCCCCACTCCCACAGACACCCTTCTGATTTTAAAGGAAGCTAAACTCTCATGGTTGATTGGCCTCTGCTCAGTATCCTTTGCCATGCAGTTTGTTGGCCCATAATCAACAATTTTAACGCACTCAGCTTTTTATTCTTCTAGGTAGAAATCATGCTGGCAGATTAGCAAGGAGGAGCATGGGTTGCATTGTCATCTTCTAGGGAGTGTGGAAAGAGACAAGAATGAAGAAAGGGGTGAAATTTTGCATATCGTATGGCCCAATTAAATAATTAACTCTTTGGTTTGTGTCTCAGATTTCACAGGACAATGGTGGTCTTACTATGGCTCTCAGTTTTAGCAACGGATTTCCCCCTTTTTGCATGGTAATTGTCAAAAAACTGGCCAGCATGGACTGTAGGTCCTTTCAAGCTGACACCTGTTGTCGTCTTTATTTCCTTTCTTTTTTTTTTTTCTTTTTGCCCACTACAGTGTTAATAAACTACTTTTGCCCAGTGAATGAGAGCAGGTGACATCAGTACAGTCAGAATCCATGTTGTAACAGGGAACTTAAGTGCATTGTTTATCTGTGTTGCTGCTTCCTCCCAGTTAACTGATGCAGAAGTTACAGCTTCAGTGTACAGATTTCCCCTTGAAACTTGCTGTACAAGACAGAGGAACCGCTACCTTTGCAGAGGTTTTGTTGTTATCAGAGAGCTGTGTTATCACACGAGCTGTCCGCCCTGCGTTCAGCACGGGGCTGCAGACTAGGAATGGCTGCAGGAGCCTGGGAGCTGTTGTAGGGACAGGTGCCAGTGTTTGAGAACTTTGCCTTCCCTTCCCTGGGCACACCAACGTCACTTAGAAGTATCAGTTTGATTTAGAGGGAGACATAGAAAAAAATATGGGATGGGAAAGGGAACAGGAAAGAGAAAAATTGCCGGGTTGGAGGGAGAAGGGGAGAAGTAGCCAAGGAAAGGGAAATGAAGACAGACAGAAAGACAGAGAATGAACTGTTTCCCCATTTATGAGGAAAGGGAGCCTTCAAATCAGGATGACTGAATTCAGCTGTTCAGGCCACTTTATACCCATGAACTTGCAATTAAATGCGGAAATGGTGAACAAAAGACGAGCTAAAAGAAGATATTGTTGAATAGTTGGCATTGGAGGATGTAGAGGGAACTCAGAAAATGGACAGAGCCCAAGTCATGAATAAGCACTCAGTTTCCTGGGATTCTGCTGTGGGTGGGAGGAGTGCTGGAGGTGCTGGAGGCCTCTGTCATTCAGACACACTGCTGTGGCAGAGACCCTTTGTGCTTCTCCCCTGGTTGCTGTCACAAAGAGAGGTTTTATTCAATTTCATGGTGCTGAGTCGACAGGCCTCCTTCTACTAAGCAAGGGGTTTATTCCCCAGGCCAAGCTCTCAGAGAGGCTCTGTGAACCTTGATTGTTGTTTGACTTGGAAGTATATTGTCTGCTGCTTGGATTTTTTTGATCTTTTGCCTAGATAACCTCAACTGGTTCCTGTTTTGCTTTGGAAAATTACACATGCCTGAATAGTTTTTCCTGGATTATTTCATAGTATGGAGACATCCAGAAGAAGTTGGGACTGTTACCTCATGGGCTGGCCAGATGATTCTGAAGTCTTTTTGTGGTTTTTTTTTTTTTTTTTTTGTGGAGGGGGATGTATGACAGAGTAAAAGATTGCCTACTCTCCTAATGGCAGTTCACACACATTTCTGTGTGGTGAGAGGTAATCCCCACTTATTCCTGTGAGTCCACATGCTTCTTCTTTCTGGTCAGAAGGTAAACTAGTATAATTGAAACATTATCTAGAGCTTTGAAAGCATTTTGGGATTCTTTGGTCTGGAAGATGGCGGATGGGGGTCTGAGGTTTTTGGGAACCAGGAGCCAACAGTGATTTGACAGTTTAGGATAAAGCTGTCACATTTATTCCCTTGCCATAAATCTTTTGAGTAATGGAGTGGAAATAGATTTTCTTAATGTTTATGAAGACCTTAGTGGAACACAAAGGATGCTATATTAAATTTAATAATATCAGATCTACAAAAATTAATACCTTTGAGAACTGAATGGCTGTTCCTGTGTCATAATCTGCCAAACTCACTAAAGTAGAGGAGATTTAACTTGAATAAGGAGTCAACAGAAAAGGAGCACATTCTTTAGGATCAAGCCTCATCTCATGAGTCTGTGGCAAGCGTCTGAAATGCTCATGTATTAAAGATGGTTCTGTAAACTAGTTTTTTGGGGGTTTTATTACTCTGAGGACTGAAGCGATGTTCAGATTGTAGCACATGATTTAAACAGAAGCATGTGTATTATTAGTTGGGACTACAGTGTGTCTTAGTCCATAGAGAGTGAAAGTAGGTCATTCTGAGTCCTTTGTAGCATTTCAATACCAGTTTGCCTCAGCATATGAAATCAGGCTGATGGAAGCCCTTGAATGGGGTGGTTATTTTGATAGCCTCTCTGACAGATACTGTCATAACATTCTGCTAGTTCCTTTTTTCTTCTTTGCAAGGTTGCATCTTTTTTGATGGTTTTGAAGGTTATTTTATTTCTTTCACATGTACACGATTGGATTTGAGATGGTGACCCATGTTGGTGCTGCTGTGGAAGGCACAACAAGCAGATTTTTCTGCTGGTATTTGGCAGAGCAGAGGTACAGAACGTTGAGGCAAAGCCTGTAGTTCCTTTTGTTGCCACAGTGCTGCGTGGATTAGGCATTGTTGTAAAGGAGACATTTGGCTGCCTCGTGCCAGTTGTCTGCAAATTGTCTCTACAATGCAAATGTAGTTGTTGCATTTATGACTTCTTACAGTCAAGTATGCTGGCGCCAGATAGCGTGCTGCACTACCCACTGTTGGACAGATTTGTACAGGCGTATGGTGGGACCAGCTTTGTGTGGATTTGGGGTTCTGTGCCTAACACACCTTGCTATCCACGTAATGCACTCCTTCACGCTGCAAGGCATGGCCTGACATGACTGGGAAACCCACTGAAAATGTCACCCTTTGCCGATATCAATATAAGCAACTGCTTTGGTCACAAACTATGACATGATTGGCAGTCTGGGAGTGACATGCAGCCTTAAATATGTTACCACATTTTCTTGGGTTAGAGGAACTCCCTAAACGTTTTTGGAACTTTGCAAGTTTGCAGAAGAACTGGATTAGCAATCACGGAACAGGATCTGTCTTAAATACATGCTATCAATACATGCCTGCTGCTTGTAGTCAACATTGTCAGGCTTGGATGGAGTGTGAAGTAAAGCATTTCCCCAAACTGTGATTGCTTATGTCTCCCAAAGTCTTGTTTGTGGTTAGGAAATGCTTTGCTGTGAGTTTTACTTGCAGTAGTTCATCTCTCCCATCATTTCCAGTTTTCAGTACTTCTGGCTAATTTGGTAATTTGACCTTTGTGCAAAGATTCCTGTCTAAGGGAAGCAGTGCCTGTTTATAATTTTTATATATCTGCACCTGACCAGCCTCACTGATGTGAGGTGGTGGGCTGTGGGAGTAAACTATTCAAATTGAAACACCTTAAACTGGTTCTGTCTAGAAAGGAGACTCCCTTCAGTGATTCCTCTGACTAGCAGTTCTTTCAATATGGGTACAAGTTCAGGCTATTGGGAGATAGATACATACACCTTTCCCTCTGCCTGAAGAATGCGGGGCTGCTGTGGGTTGACTGGGCAGTCTTGACAGGTCAAGTGTAAATGTAGTGAATCTTATGTTCCCCTTTCGATGGATTTAATTTTCTGAAGTGTAAATACCTCTTTTCTATTAACACTTGAATCCTATTAAAAAAAAAAGGCAAATATTTCATCAAGTTTGTCACCAGAGTTTTCTCTAAGGATGAAGTAACCAAGGGTAGTAAAGTGGGTTAAAAAAGTCAGGAAAAACTATTTATTTACTTTGTAATGTCTGGTATAGGTTTTGGGGTTGCATGGGTTTTAGTTGGGAAACCTGTGAGCAGAAGGTGGTTTGGGAATTTTGTTTCAGTCCTAAGTGAACTGTCAGGTATTCTTTGTTCTTGTGGCACATGCATTTTTTAACAGTCTGAATCTTTCCTGACCGAGTGTGTGTTCTGATTCCCTCAGAATGCTTGTGGAAGCTGGGGCACAGCAATGGGCTCACTGAGCTGCCATTGGCTGGAGCTCCCTTGGCAATCACTGTTCTCGTCTGTTGTTGTACATTATTCAGAAGCAGTCGAGTGGAGACAATTTTATAGAAATTCACAGGAAGAAAACGAGGGCAGCTCTCCAGGAGATGGTTCTGCCCGGTAGTGCATTCTCCCTGATGAGAGCACTGCAGAGCAGCGCTACGCAGAGACTGCGTTCCCTTCTCACCAGTTACGTGTTGTGAACACCAATCAAAGAGAGCTCAGGAATAATGCAGAGGTGTTTTTAAATCCTCCCAGATTCCTTGCATCTTAAAGACCTTTTGTAGTTGTTCAGTGCAGCATTTACAAGGTTTAAACCTCTGTCTGCAAAGATAATGACAAATAATAAAAATACTTAGCAAGACCCTAGAGTTTGGAAGTGAAACACTGCTGCTCACAGGATTTATCTATCTAAAGTCTAAAGTAGTAGCCATGATTACAGCCTGCGATCACCAGGATGTTTTGGCACTGATTGTCAGGGCAGCTGTAGGCAATCTGAAGGTGGATATGTACGCTATATCCTTGTCTTAAGACATCCCAGATGGGTTGTGTCTCTTTATGTGGTTTTATTTCAGTATTTTTTAATGTATTGTCTTTACTAATATATATGTAATACGTGAGGTACCACAGTCTCGACAGCAACTGTTTTAGGGGGGAAAAACGATCATTTTGTCTTAGTAGCCTTCCTGAAGAAGCTTTGTCAGCTATTGAATGAAATATTATTTCATCCTTAGTTCTTTCTGTAAATGGAATATGGCATCTGAATTCAGTCAGGGATTGAAAGTTCTTATCTAACAGCCATGAATTACTGAGAGGACTGTTTTGTTAAATAGACTGGCTCTGACCTTTCACTGACATTCCAGGTGTGCTGCTTTCTCTTGTAGTCACTTGGGCTTCCTATCCACAGCCGCCTTCTGCATGCAGTGTGGCTGCTAAATATTTACTGTAGTGAAAACACTGGCCTGTGCAAATAGACCTAACCTGGACCATTGTCATTTTATTACGTATCCCATATATTTTAAAGTTTTACTGTTTGCAGTTGAATTAATTCCACTGAATGTTATTTCACTGGGTCTGATGAAGTCTAACAAACTGGAGGCTGCCCACACTAATTCTGGAGCTTTCTTACACCTCCCTTATTCCTTTTTCATGTGTTCATGTATGTTATTCTAATAATTTCTGTGCCAGTTGTGTTTCTGGGGGCGAATCAGAAAAGGTGTTTCGAATTCTAAATCACGTTGTGGCCCACAGGCTGCTTTTGTGGATAGCTTTGATTTCCTGGGTGTTGCTGTTCAGCACTTGTTTTGATTGCTGTATGTTGTTGTTAGAGATTACTAAAACATGTTCTTTGCAGCCTGGTAGCCAGAAGAGGGGCAGACAAAGGCAGGCCCTTCTCATCTGTGATCTTTAGCAGAGGGCTGTGAGTTACTGGAAAAGGGATCTGGTCTTGTGGTTACTGCAACAAAAGAAGAGCCTGGACTTGATGTGTTCTGCAGTTCCTGAAGAGAATTGCTCTGTAGTGTGGATCGCTTTTCTGTGCAGAAAAAATATTTTTTCACCTATTGGGGCTTCATCAATTCTGGATAAAAGTTAATTTTTGTGCTGTTTTTCTGTACTCCTTTAATTGGATCAGATGGGGTTCCCCAGAAGACTGCAAATAACTCCTTTAGAAGGAGCTAGATGTGGCAGTTTTGAGGCAAAATTTGGCCCGATGTGTGTAACCAAATGGGCTGTGTTACACCCTGTGCAGAGTAGATGCGTGCTTGGCAATGGCTGGAACAGGGAAACTGCCCTGACGTATTAGGAGAAGCAGCAATAGGGAAGGTGAACCACTAAGGATTGTTTTGGTGACACACTTGCTTTTTCATACACAGTGTTAGGAATAGTGGAAGTGACAGAAAAGAAATAGGCCGAAGGAGATACACACAGAGCTGTAGCTTTTGCTCATGGCCTACCTTTTTTTGCCTTTTTTTCTGAACTAGCCTTTCTTAGTGTGCAAGCCAAGAAATGTGGCCATCCAGAAACACCAGGCTTTTGGTTCTCATGCAGTCTATCCAGTATTTCCTAGGAAGTGATGCATTCTTGCATACTACTCCTTGGCTTTGGAAAGGAAATCCTATGCTTCCAGGCACAGAAAAAAAGATAGCTTATTTATCCCTCAGGTTGAATATGTCTAACTTAGAGCATCAAAAAGCTTTTGCAGGCAATGCCCTCAGGTGCTGCCCCAGCTACTGGCCAGCCGGTAGCTTTGTTGTTGCTACAACAGATTTGGAATTGTTTTCTTTGCCCTCCTGGTTTGTGACTAATTACTGCAGTAAATCTCAGTCCTCTCATCCTAAGTAGTTCTCGAGAACTACTTTCTGTCTCTCTGGTTGGATGAGTCTGTCTTTGTGATTTCCTACAGTAGTATCTCAATTCAAATGAAAAACAGACCTGAAATCCAGGTCCCCACACCTATCAGGTACGTGTTATGATCCCCCACAGAGCTCTGTGTTTGAAATTATTCAGAGATTAGCCAAACTCTGCATGCAGGGAAGCAGCTGTCTCTGAATTAGTGTCTAGCAGTCCGGATCTCTGTGTCACCTCAGCTGACAGATCCGAATGTCCTTGTAGATACTCATCACTTCTTGCAGATTGGCAGCGCAGATTTCCTGCTGAGGCTTCTCCGTCACTTCACAGGAGGTGGAGGCAGTGCTGCCCATGGGAGCTCCCAGCCTGGCCTCCTTTGGGGCTGCCCCACAGATGGCAGGGTGTGCTGGCTCTGCTGGCATGTATTTCATGCCACACCATAGGCTGGTACAAATGAGAGAGCTGTGATGCTGGAGTATCCTGAGAAGCTAACCCTAAATTGGAGCTGTGGTTCTGAAGCTGTTCTCATGGGTGGGCAGAAGAGGGGAAGCAGTGATTTCCGTGCCAGCGATGGGTAATTGTTGCACTGGAGGACGTGGAGGGCAGAGCAAAGTAGCAGCAGTTTGAGGGGGCAAGAAGAGAGGAAGATTGAGATGACATTGATCAGTGGGCTGTAGGTCACAGCCTATAATCTTCTGTCAGAATGAAAGGAAGAGCATAGTGCTGACTTCTGGGACCTGTAACTGCTTGTCTGGCTGAGACATCTGTGCAAGGAGTCAGACTCAAGCAGGTCTGTATCCTTTTGCAAAAGAGTCTGAACTTTATAGAGCCTAGATCAGTTCCTCCAATGTGCTGTTCTATTACATATTTGGGCAAAAGAGAAGCTGACATGGTGGCTATTTGCTTGTGTCTGTAGGTGCTGTAGTAGATGCACACACAGTTGCACAGTAGGCTGTACTTTTTTCCTGTGATTCCTGAAGATCCCGTGGGCAGAATGGAATGACATACAGAAGACCAAGTCTAGTGATTTTCTGCATATTGTGTGAAAATTGTAATACTCCCTGCCTTGTTTGATTCAGAGGAATGATTGTGGCTGCAGTAAAAAACGTTGGGGTGTCTTGCACTAAATGCATGGATGTTACTCATTTTTGGAGGCCTTGAGGCTCACTGTTCACTGCTAATGCATTTAGGATTGTGATGCGTTACAGGCTGAACATCTGGCTTGGTTTTTACAGGCATCGCTACAGTGTCATCTTCTCCTGAAGTGTTAAATTTCATAGAATACTGTCATTCTATTAAAGCCCAGAAGTTAACCTCTGTGGCATCATGAAATTTCCCATGGCTGCTTTCTTAACACTGAAAAGCAAACGTTAATTGTGATACTATTAGGAATTGTACAGGACATAATAGGTACATAGTAACTCTCCCTCACTGCCTTCCATAGTAATGTTTTATATGTATCTTGAAATATGTTCCTTATCAGACATTGTTGGTATCTCACTTGTTTCACCTCCATGCAGTCTTGGTGAGGCTGATGACACTTTCTGAGACTGAGGCTTTGTGTTGCAGCAGAGAACTCTTTAATGTTTAATGGACTATACTAACTTGTGTTTACAAGGAAAGTTACCTTTCTCTCCTCTTAAGACCACCACTGAAGGTTTTCTATTTTGGAAACTGCTGGCATAAACCCTTTTTCTGTTAATATTTGTTTTTCTATTAGTACAGTTTTGAGTATTAAATAATAACATTTACAGGTCATCATTAAAACTGACTTTCAGTATTTTTGTTATCATGGAAACAAGGTTTACATCTTGAAAATAGTCTTCATTTCTGAAGTGCATAGTGAATACTTACATATATTGAGCAATCTTATTGTCAAGTAAGGCAAAGAAGGCCCTTTTAGAGTAAAAAACTGTAATGGAAAAGTTTGTACTAGTTTCACATTTATTAAAAATGTATCATCTTGTGAAACATGTGGCCTGAAAATGTTTTAAATTATGAAAGCATTCTATAGCATTTACTGAGAGATGAGACTATATGTGCTTTCATGCAGATCCTCTACAAAACATTGTGTCCTCCTCTCCTTGTTAACTTCATTATGCAGTCCTCATCTCCTCCCCAGAGACTTCTCCATTGTCAAGGGCAGCTGCATTTGCTTATTACAAGAACCTTGGTCATTAGTCACATCAAAACAAAGCAAAACCCTTAATCCCATATTATAACTATAAATCAATCCAAATTTCTTTTTAAGTGCAGTTACAATATATAGCTTTGGATGCATTTACCCTAAGGGCTGCTGTGTATATATATTTTTTTAATTGGTTTTCCCCCAAAATTGTCTTCTCTGTTAGGCAGAAGAATAAGTAGAATTTTGTGCCTAAGTCAGATCTTATTTATTTTCAAGATGAATGGATAAAACTGAGAATTCTACATCCGTGGAAATCGGTTTCTCTCTGAGCTGCTCTTAGAACTATTCCAGTGCATTGCTGAGAGGCTGAGTATCTTGCATGCTGGTTGAAATTCAGATCGATCCTCTTATATGATAACTTCAGATATTTCAGAAAATCCTCTCATCCCAAATCAGGGCTAATTGTGCAGCTCCGTTTATGAGAGGAGTGGATTCTAACATGAAGGGTTAACCAGCATTCCTTTTGCCCATTGTGGAAATGGATTATGGGTCAAGGCTGTCCAGGAATTACAGCTCTTTTGCAACGTGATTCAGTATTTGTTCAGTCCATAATGGTTTTTTAAAATCATAGTATTTATATTTTGCAGAGTCAGTCACTGCTACAGATAACTGATGCACAGAACTAATGTGCTGTGTAGTAACTAGGGCAGAAGAGTGTGGGAAGCAAGCCCTGGGCAGGGTCCAGGACAGTGCCCTGCTGTGCTCAGGGGAAAGCTTGAAGCCTCTCACTGCTGCACCCAAAGTCCCTCTGGGTCGAAGGGGCTTTGCTTCTTGCCCACTGGAAGGAAGGAGCTGGCAATGTCACCCGTCCTCCCTTGTTGGTGCAATATCCTGACAGTGCAATGAAATTTTTTGTGTACAGGAAAATCTAAAACCTTCAGGGAAGGACACCCCTCTCATCAGAACTGGGTTCAACTTTCCAGGCTTGTTTCCAAGATTCAATTGCTGAGTGCTTTGGGAAGGCCTTGGAACTGACATTTTTCTGGGAGATATTAATGGAAAGGAGGGAGTGAGAGGTAGAAGGTTTCCTTAGGAACACAAAAACCTTAATCGTTCCTGTTCTGCATTCTTGTATTGTTTGCCTGTGACATTTTATCTTGATTTCAATATTCTTTTGCATTCATTGTGCTGCAGTAAGAGATTTGTGAGCATTTGACTAATGCTCTGTCATCTGACCTATGTTACCATTAAAAATCCCTGGACAGTTTTGCATGTCTTGATTTGATTATCAGAATGGTTCTTAACACTTGATTTTTTTCTAGAGACGGTTATGCTGATCAGTTGCTCATCTTATTTATAACAAAATTTAAATAGCATGCACACTTCTTCTTTCAAGTGCTCCAGCACTGGTAATTTTGCTTGCATTTGATAGTCAGATTTCCTGGCTTCTTTTTGTGGGTACTGAAGTTATAAGAGTGTTTTTGTTGGTAAGACTTCAGAATTAGAGTGAAATGCAAGCAGGCAAGGAAGGTCTGCTGTGTGCAGAAATACTGCTAGGAATATTGTTTGTGATGGGAGACTTAGTCTCAGTGACTGCTCTCTTGTACTTAGTGCAATGTAAAATTGATGCTTCTGGGTCAGTGACAGCTTATATTGCCGTGTGACATTTTGGTAACTGAGCCTGTTTCTCTTTGTGAGGGAGTCTTTCAGCTTCTCATATTTCATCTTAGTGGGTGATACTGAAGAGAGCATCTCTAGTTAATAGGACAACTTGGGAGGCTCTTGGGTATCCTGGAGTTAGCCTGATCATGCCATCGTTGCTCTAGCTTGCAGAAAGGAGGGTCGCTGAACTGTCAGGCACACTGATGAGACCTTGCCTTTGGTACATTCTGGTTCTAGATAAATGTCCAGAGCTGATCAGGCATGTCTGAAATGTTAGTTTTGTTTTGTTAGCTAAATGCCCCAAGTCCTGAGAATGCTGGAGATTCAGGAATGAAATTTTAATGAACTTCATGAATCCTCAGACTTTAGAAATGGAACATCCTTTTTTCACCATCTGAGTATGTGATCCTTAATGAATAACAGAAAAGCCTTGGAGAGTCAGTTGTAAGGGTTGCTGCCCAAGAGCAAGGGCTGGAATCCGTGTGTTGCTCTATAACATCATTGTCACACTTGATACCTGAGCAGTAAAATCACATATCGTCTTGAAAATGGCCTTCCAGATTTCAGCCCACAAATACAACTCTAGTGGGGCCTTTTAGAATTGGAGCTTCTAGACAGCCAGCATCATTGCAATCAGCATAGGCAAATAGCCATGAAACTGGACCTTGAGCAGAAGTTTGACTCAAAGAACTTTTGGCAATGTTATGCAAATGTCAGCCTGACAAAGCCTTATAGTTCTCCTGTTCTCATTGTGACTTGAAGCAGATATTGAAAAGATGGATAGAGCTGGGCTATGACTTCTTTTATTATTGTTGTATCAGCCTGCATGAAAAGGTACTAGTTTCTTCCTTGAATTAGAACTAGTTTCCTCCTGACCTAAGGGAAGGAATTTTAAACCAAAGGGCTACTCATGTGCAAACCTTTTAGCAGTGGTTGTTTGCAGTTCAGCTTAGATCTATGGGGAGTTTCAAACTAACCTGATCTAAGATACTTCCATAGAAATCAGTGTCTGCGTTGAGGTTTGTACCTGCTTAACTAAATCCTTTTAAATTAGCAAGATCAAAATACTCTCTTTTGCCCACATCTCTTCATTCCACCTCTTCATTCTCATGTAAAGTCTTGATACAAGTGGTCAGCTTGGAGGAGTCCCAGACCCTGGAGGTAGGAGTGGAAGGCGGGAGAAGGGAAGGCTTAACCTTGGTTGTGTTAGATCTCAGCCAGGCAGACTAAATGCCCGTAAATCCATGAGCCCCGATGGGATGCACCCGTGGGTGCTGAGGGAGCTGGCAGATATTGCTGAGCTGCTCTCCCACCATCATCTCTGAAAAATAGTGGAGGGTGGGAGAGGTGCCTGATGACTGGAGGAAAAGTCAATGTTAGTCCCATTTTCTACAAGTGCAGTACAAAGGACCTGGGAAACTCCTGGCCAGTCAGCCTCACCTCCATCGCCGGAGTGGTGACAGAACAGGTCATTCTAGAGATTATTGTCAGCACCAGAATATGGTTTTAGCAACTAGCATCTTGATAATCAAGATCATGTAGAAGAACCCAGGGATATTGTATAATTAGTGATTCTTTTAAGAGCACCTGCTGTATACAAAGCTGTAAATCTCTGCAAGAGGCTTGTCCTTTCTGGTGTATGTTGTATGAAGGGTCTGGGTGTTTTGCAAAAAAAACACCACTTCTCTGCTCATGCAGCTGGTTTGGATGCAATCTGTCAGTCATCAAAGATGTTTTACAAAAGCCAATTCTAAGAGTATGTCCTACAAAAGCTATCAAAACTGCAATATGATGGAATACAGGGTGTAGAAACAAGAGTTTGCGCGATATTCAGCCAGTGCAGAATTGTCTCTGGAACATGCTTCAGTAGGGCAAGATGTTTTTACAGTGATTGAAGTTTTATCTGGTGAGTTTGAGCATTTGAAAGATCCTTGCATGGTTCACTGCTCTTACCTGGAATAAATCTTCCCATAGTTAATGGTCACCATAATGAGCCTTTGGAAAGCAGAGCATGTCTTTCAAACATTTGTTCTGTGTTTGCTTGACATGATAGAGACTAGTTTATGCTAGTGTATGTGAACAAATCTTTTAAAATCTGGTAACATGAAAGTTTGTTTGAAGAAAAACAGTTGGAAAGTGTTGTTCCTCTATAACTGTTTTTTTCCTAAATTTGAAGGGTATCAGTGGCTGCTGTGATGACTCAAAAGGAGGAAGGACATAAGAGAGGCTTTTAAAAATAAATAGTGCTCTTAGTTCCTGATTGACAGGTGAGAGCCAGCAAAGAAGATGCCCTCTCAGGTGAAAGTAGTAATTCCCTGGACATTTTAGGCAGAGAGCTTCTATTACCTTGCAGTTCAGCTCTATCAGTTTCTATCCCTATGTAGTTCAGTCATATCATTTTTATCTCTAGAAGCTTTGCTTTCCAGTCTGAGGATATTGCAATGGAAAAACAATTATGCAACTCAGACTTAATTGCTCTTGGTGAGTGGAGTGGTGAAGAGAAAGGATTAATATTTGCCAGTGTCTTTAGATGTTTCTGTGGTATATGTCTCAGTGATATAAGGTAAATGCTGATTAATTTAACTCTTTGCTGAATAGTTTTGAAGAGCTCAACTTCCACATTGGGCTCGAGAAGCTTTCTGGTACCTGCTTTCTTAAGGAATGCTTAAGCTGCTCCATGCAAAACTGGTGGTGGCTGTCATGAGTAGAAGGTGCCTGTGTGCAAGAGAGCCCCATTAGCAGGAGACATACCTTGTTGTGTCCATTTAGGAAGGTGAGAGTAGCTCTGTGTTGTTTTTCATTTGGTTCCATTAGGTTACCCTGGAAACATTTGTTAACACCCTTAACTAAAACCTGGTGTTTTATCTATGGCTAGGATGTGAGTTTTCTATTCTGCTCTCCGAGACCCCATCTAGAGTACTTTCTCCAGCTCTGGGGCCCCCAGCTTAGGAAAGAGGTGGACCTGCTGCTGTCTTTGTTTTTAAGAACTATGCCTTACAAGTCTTAAGAGATAGGATAGATAGGCTTTGTCTAAATCTGTACATTAGTTTATGTTGTCATGTCAAAGATGTAGATAAATGATGCTGTTTATGTTTTGCAAATGAAGAAATGCCAATGGAGAATCCAAAGAGATTTACTGTAGGCTGTAGGTGGATTACTTTAGGTTACAAGTGGCCCCATTTTATTGGTGGGATTTTAATTCAGGAATTGCTCATTTGCCATTCCGTGTTAAAACTTTACAATAGGATAGATTAAGACTATAGAACACTAAAAAATAACCCCAACAGTGAAAGACAATCACTTTTCATCAATATAAAAATATTATTTGCTAAATAATGCCATGTATTCTGTTAGGGGATTAAGTAATTCCCTTCTCTTAGGCTGGTCATGTTGTTTTAAGAAGGCTGAAGTCTCTAGAAACAATACACAAGAAACACAAAGAATAAGACTAAGCTGGACTCTCATGAGAGAAGCAAATTAAAAAAATGTTTCTTTATACATCCTGTGAAATTCTTAGTCCAAACAAGTCTTGTGTTGGGAGGAAAGGGTTAAAAGCAGAAGATTTGGCAAGGAGGAAATAGTTTTGCTCAAGTGACCTTACAGCTGAGAATGCTGAGTATCAGTGTGGGGAAACTCCATTTATTGTGCCTAGCTTGTTGATTATCTGCCTGCTTTGTGAAGAGAATTCCTGTGTAGAGATAACACACTCTCAGGGACATGCTTGAGCCTCCTGCTGGGAGAGAGAGACAGATCATAAAAACACAGCCTTGCGATAAACTCCGCATGTGTGAAGTCCTTTATTTTATATTGGGGCGGGCAGGGCCTCCCTCCCGCTGCCACTGTGTGCTGCGATGAGCTGGGCAGAGTGGAGTCTGCGTCTCCTTGTGCCTCTGCCCCAGGGGGAGCTGAGCCTGACAGCATTGTTGGCAATGTAATGAGATAAATCTACTCCTTTTATTTTGGGTGTGATTTGCTGGTCACCTTTGTTACCTGTATACTTTCTTGGACACTCGGGAGAGGGAAAGTGTAGTGTGGGCTAGAGGAGCTGAAGATGTATACACATTTGTGTACTTTTTAATATGGAAAATCAAGCCTTCGTAAAAGCCACAGATCATTTCTATAAAATCAAAATCCTTTTTAACTAGCTGTAAGTTGCATTGGGGGTCTGACATGCAAGTTGTGTCCCGTGGAGTGTTACTGACAGGGACTTCCCATATTAAATGTCTTTCTAAGAAAGAGGTAGGTGGTGAGTGCTTAGCATGAAATTTGGAGATCTAAATGCAAAGGCACCAAGACTAAGAGGAACAGATCCTTCCAGATCCGAATCAGTCAAGCACATCTGCTGTCTTTAGAGAGACCTCCATGAGCTGTCACCATGGAGCCATGATGGGTTGTGTTCCCTGTCCTTGTGAGTCCTGGGAAAAAACTGTCTCATTAGGAGAAAAAACACTTTTTGATATACAAGCATTTACTTTCCTTTTGCTACTAAACTAGAACAAAGCATCCTATAACACGTTACAGACCTAAAAGTAAGGATCTTATAACTGGCTTTATCAAAGAGTGAAAAAAGAAGCAACGGGGTGCAGAAATCTTGGCAAGGTGTGCCAATATGTTCCTGGGCAGTGCTTGTATTGTTACTGTCACTTATTTAGTCATGTCAGAGACAGTATTTAATTCTGTGTTAGGTCAAAATTAATCAGTTATTTCAGAGACAGAATTTAGGTTTATTCTAAATTTTAAGCAAGGAACCTCTGCAGTCACTCCCCCAAGGTGCAGGCTCATTAGCACTCTAGTGCTATCTTATGCCAGGGCACCATGTGAAAACTTGTAAGGAAAATTTTGCCTTTTGTTCACACACCTCACTTCTTCACAGGTCTGCCTGTCTCCTTCCCCCATATTCTCTATTGTTCCTTCTGCTGTTTCTGGAAAAAGCTGAAGGAAAGAAGTTTGAATTCTGGGAAGGAAGTTGTCACTCGTGCTGTACCTCCTTTTACCCGACCCTTTTGGATAATTGTAAAATGTGTATATAGGTATCGTGAAGCTATTCGAATGAGAACAGTGGGCCTCAGTTCTTCATCTTTGTTCATGACCAGCTGAACTAGCATTTCTTTTTACTTTATTTCCCAATTTCTGATGAAAGTTTCTTTCATAATTACCTGAAAAGACTTAGTTTTGCCTATATTAATATGACCAATGTTCTGTTTGTTTTACAGAGGTGTTTGAAATATTCTAGTGTTTTGCAGAGTTTGCTTGAACCATACCATCTCTCCCTTACAAATTAGTAGTGATTTATTAAGCTTTTGTAGGAAAGATAACAAATCCAAGGAGCACTCAAAGCAGATTTTCCTGAAATAACCCTGTGGTTATTTTGTCGCTTCAGCATTCAGACATGAAAGATTAAATACTTAGAAAATAAAAAATGTCAACATCATCTATGATGGAAGAAAGGCATTTCCTAGAAATTACTCTACTTCATTTGAGTAATAAGGCCTAATACTATTTCTTATAGTAGTAATGTTATATTTAATTTAAAACATTTAAAACAGTGGATTTTGAAGGGGATGCTAGGATAATGGGATGGTTTTGTAAGCAATAATCACCATAATTAATCATCTAGATTCTGAACAATCATTGCTATTAGCTTCCTGCCTCCTGTATGAAGTGCCAGCAGCACTGTAATGCCCAGGAGTACTGTGGATCCAGGGGCCATGGGTTACATCTCAGAAGATTTCTGGCATCACTTTGTGTGTGGTTCACTCTTGTAAGAGTGCTGCCCCAAAGATGGAGTTTGGTTTGTGACAGTTCTGTAATTAGAAGCATTGCTGGCAGCCCCAGGGCAAGGGGTAAGGTAAAGGTGAGGTACCAGCCTGCCTTTCCAATCAGTAATTGACAAGACATTGGGAGTGATAGGATAAAATCCATGTAAATTAGCAGTATGATAACGAGCCAGAAATCCCATCAGTAGCAAGGGACCTGTCACTTTTAAGGCTGAGGTTAGAACTTCCTAATTCTGTAGAATTATGCCCATGCAATCAGCACGTGCATTTGAAACAGGTTCTTTATTGTATGATGCCAGTGATAGAAGAGCAACCAGCCGAGAGTCAATACAGTGAGCAGGGAGTAATTTATGTGCTCAGTTTCAAACCAAATGGCCATGCATAGCTTTACTGTGGTATTCAAAAAATAAAGAGGTTCAGCACAGGTTCTGCATTTAGCAAACAGTAATCAAACGCTTTGCTTTTACTGTTTTCTACTCCCATTTGCCAGAAATAATAAAACAAGGAGTAGCATACGGACTTGTGGGTAATTGCACCTTGCTTTATGTTGCTTTTTAGAACAGTAAGTGAAGCCAACAAATGTTTGGATTGCTACCTGGAGAGCGCCAGGAGTTGCTGAAAAGGGCTTTGCGCAGACAGCAGCCCTTTACCATCGAGGGATCTTGCAGTGCCTCGAAGACCGTTCTATTAGGGGAAAAATAAAAGTCAAAACAAAACCTCCAGCCGCCTTGCCAGAATATATATAAAGGGATTGTAATGCTTATAGGTTCCCTTCAAATCTGGAGGCACTAATAGCATGACAAACTACATTTTCCATTGAAAAGATAGTAAGCATCAGAATCAAATCATGCACAGCCACCTAGCCATAGCGATGATGTGCTCCCAGCTGTGAGGTGCTTTCAGTAGAGCACTGCCCTGAAGAAGAATTTAGGTTTTTTGGAGGTGCATTAAAGAATAAGTAAAATAAATATAAATACTTCTTGTGACATCCTGTGCTTATTACTTCCTGCTGTGGTTTCTTGATGTTTCTTGTGGGTGTTTTGCATTATGTGCTTTCAGTCCCAAGTGGCTGACAGCAAGAGCAAGGCCCTGTGCTTTGGCATGGCTGCTTTTGTGTTGTCAGGGATGTTGGTGTCAGAGCTTTGTGTTGGTTTTTCAAAGTTCAGTTAAGTGTCCTAGAGAATTTTTTTTTTGTCATTTCTTGTTTAGCTTCTCTTCTGCTTCCTGCTATAAGACTAGCAGAGCTAGTCTAAGCTTTCCTCCCCAGAAAACCACAGGACAGCTTTCAAGGTCAGTAGATTGAAAAAAGGACGGTGGGCTCTTCCCAGTTTGGAGAAGGGATTCCCAGAGTACAGAGAGCAAGATGCTGCTTAGGCTGTTAGCAAAGAAGGAAGGATTGCAGTTCCAGTTTTCCTCCTGTTTTTGCTTTGTCCACCATCTGTAGTGCGTTTAAACGCAGTTCCTTAATTTGGTACATGGCTTAAATAAAAAAGGGATTTGATAAAGGATCCTGTATTGATGTGGACGTTGATGGAGCATCCAGAATTTCCTGGTACCTTTACTGTGCAAAGACTGAAACAGTCGCTAGAACAGATGTTGCCTCTATAAGCTTCTAAACACTTATTCTTAAAAAGCTTTTAGATCTATTGCATTTTCTATGGGAATGACCAACAGTTATTTATAATATCTGATGTCTAAATTCAACTTCTTGTGTGTGTTTTGTCTTTTAAGTTGGCTAATGCAGTTGTGCTTAGGTATGCAAATTAAATGTGTTTTTTTCTCTGAACAGTCAGCTATTTAGGCAGAGTAGTTGTGAAAAGAGATCCACAAGTGGAGCCTATTTATAATCCAGGACTTCACACTTTATTTTGTAGAAGTAAAATTGGTTACTGTTTTAATACAAAACTGAGTTCAAACAGACATTTATTTAATTATTGGAACTTTAAATTCCAGCTTTATGTAGGGAATTCCAAGCATCTGCATAGATGCACCACAAGGCACTGGCAGTCTGCGAGTGTTTCTTTTATTAAATTCCGTGGTGTTTTTCCACTCTAAATATTTTATTACAAATAAAAGCCCTGCTCTGTGTGAGCACTCAGTAACTGGCAGTCAGCTGAGTTCACAGATGCAATTGGTACTCTTGCAAAGGCTACATTCAATCCAGTGTGTAAATGTGGTAGATGAGGTTTAAAACAGCTATTTGCTTTGGCCCAGCATGCACCTGAACTTGGCAGCATATTTTGAGGTTTGTTCTTTGGACTGATAGAGATGGATCCTTGGGGAAGTAGTGCCAGCAGTGTCAGAGGTGACTGGCAATGGACTTGGATTGGGAGCTGCTGCACTGGAAGATAGGATGAATGGCAGGAGAACTGGCTCTAGAGGGAACTCCGTGTGTGAATTTCTTTGCTGGATTGTAGGTGCTACTAGTCAGTCTCTAATGAAAAGGCAGCTGAAGGGAAAGTATTGCAGAAGAGAAGACGGCAGCATGAGTGAATGGTTTTCTAAACTCACCAGCCAGTGCACTGGCATGTAGGCAGCATGCTGATGCCCTTTCTTCAGCAGGAACAATTCCTGCCTGGGGTGGAGTGGTGAACAAAGTTATATGTAATCCTAATGGCAGCTCTGCAGATGAGATACCTACATTGAAAATAGTTCAGTTTCCAGAGGACTGTCCTGGTGATAGGTCCCCAAGCTGCTTTAATAATTGTTTTTGTAAGGCAGGGGAGAAAGGTGTGGCAGAACTGAGAAAAGGGCAGGTTGCAGAAACAGATTGAGAATTGGAGAGATGTTTCCTAGCAATGTAATTCAGTTGGCTTCAGATGAAGGAAGGTCAAATTTTATCTGGTTTTCAT
Source organism: Ammospiza nelsoni (assembly GCF_027579445.1). NCBI lineage: Eukaryota > Metazoa > Chordata > Aves > Passeriformes > Passerellidae > Ammospiza > Ammospiza nelsoni. The sequence continues at coordinate 397,930 of NC_080644.1, read as the reverse complement.
TTAAAAACGTCATGATACTTCAAACTCGTGTTTTGATCACAAAGCTCCTTCTAAAATAAAATTTTAGTAATTCCTTTTAAGGTTTTCCATCTATTTGCACTGCTGTAAAGAAAGAGCAAGTGTATATACCAAAGGTACGTTTTTAGCTTTGCTCTAGACTATGCATAGATTACAAACAGCTGCCAACAGTGCCCTCCTGCCACAAGCCAGGACACCAGACCTGGCACCAGCAACAGCAGCATGGCCTCGCAGAGCCTCCAGGCCGGTCCGAGGCCATGGGAAGGCTGGGGAGGGCAGTCTGCCTGCTGGAACCCTTCAGTTCAGGGGCTGCAGCAAGCTTCACTAGCTCAACTTCCCCTTCATGTTTAAAATATAATGGTCTCATTCTTCACTCTGTTTCACAGGAAGCTGGAGTTTAGGACTGTGTGTGATATGATTGTGTTCTGCAAGAACATGTGTGCAGAGGAGGAATGCTGCCATGAGAGAGAGGTTTTCTTCAGTCTGTCACAAGAAAATGAATGTATTTGAGAGGGAACTATGAAACCCAGCTCTGGTTATCTTGAGGCAGTGGGATAGGCAGTGGTTTTAGACTCATCTAGCTCTTAGACCTGACAAAGTGGCGTATTTTCCATTTGTCCGAGAGGAAATGTGACTGCTAACCATTGAGTATTGGGTGCAGTGAAGAGTTTAGGTCTGTCTGGGCACCCCAAACAGGTGTGGTTTTGAGTAGCCCAAATGTTCTAGATATGTAAAGCTGGGCAGGAACCCTGACCCAGTAAGCTGAGTATGCTTTCTGAGGATGTTTCTGAGGTGCCCTGTGGTCAGAGGTTGGCTCTAAACCACTCTATAGTGGCCTTTAGGTCTGTAGTGCTGTTTCTGAAAGAGAAGAAAAAAAAAAGGGGCCATGAATGACATTGCTTTTAGAGAGATTTCTGATTTTGTTAAAATGTTGGGATTTTATTTCATAATTAATTAAGGATTTTCTCCTGACTGTTTTTCGCAAACAGTTTGCTTTCGCTGTGTTGCAGTATACGCAGTCTGGTGGGAAAACTCTGAGCCATTCCCGTGAACACCCAGGTGGTGCCCAGTACAAAATGGTGCAGATTGGTTAGGAAAACCAGCTCAGATCAGCTGCTGGACCTTCAGCCAAACCGTGTGTTCCTGCTCTGGGTAGTAATGAAAGTGTACTTGTGAGGTTCATTTGTCTAATTCTTTTTTAAACCAACATGTGAAAACTGCTTTTCGGTTTTTTTTCCCATCTCTTTTTTTTTGTGTAAATAATTGCAAAAAATTGCAAAAAAAATGGAGCCGGGGCGGCTGAGGCCGGGCGGCTGAGCCGGGGCCCCTGAGGCCGGGCGGCTGAGGCCGAGCGGCTGAGCCGGGCCCCTGAGGCCGAGCGGCTGAGCCGGGGCCCCTGAGGCCCCTGAGGCCGGGCCCTGAGGCCGGGCGGCTGAGGCCGGGCCCTGAGGCCGGGCGGCTGAGGCCGGGCGGCTGAGCCGGGGCCCCTGAGGCCGGGCGGCTGAGGCCGGGCCCTGAGGCAGGGTGGCTGAGCCGGGGCCCTGAGGCAGGGTGGCTGAGCCGGGGCCCTGAGGCAGGGCGGCTGAGGCCGGGCGGCTGAGCAGGGAGGCCTCATTGCGAGGACCTCGCCACCGCTGCGGGGCTCCGGCCCCTGCTGCCTGCTCCCACCGTGAGCGATGCTCTGCTCTTACGAGCGCCTGTTTTACCGGGACCTTATCGATACCTGCCTCACCGAACAGGGGACCGTTCGCCAGCTGCTCGGGGCTTCGGGGAAAACCCGGGACCCCTCTCTCGGCCGCGTTCAGGAGCTGAGCTGTTGCTGCCCAGCTCCACCAGACAGACCTGCCCTGCAGAGGAAACCTCTGGAAGCAATCTCAATATTTAGATCCAAAGTCTGATGCTGAGATGGCTTATGAGAGACAATCTTAAGTATGTATCGTCAGGGCATATACAGTGTTCCTACGAAATGAGATCCTGGGACTTTGTTACATGTTTGCAATGTAGATGAAGTTTGTGGGGCACCCGAGATAATGCTATGTGGGCTTTAGATTCACAGGTAATTTAGGGCAAGTGTCAGTGAACTGATGGCAGTCAGCTGAACTGGTCTCCTTCAGTTAGGTGAGGTCCTAGGCTGTGTTGCAACTAAAGAAGAGTATTCCATGGGCTTCAGGGAACTAGATTTAATTTTAAAGTTTTCCTCTGTGTTGTCTGTTTAATGTTTAATGTATTAAGTGTATTTCCGTCACTGGAAAGAGAGTAGAAGAGGAAGAGAATCGTCTTTCTGATAGCAAAGTTCTTCAGCTTAGATTGTTATCTTGAAATATTATTTGAAGAAATTCTAATTTTTGCTGCAGTTTCATTCGTTGTCTTGATTTTACTTTTTTTGGATACCACTTGTTGTTTCTAGTCTCTCTGATGCTTTTACCTCCCTCCTCAAAAAAGACTAGCTGTATAGAGCCTGAAACCTGATTAAACATCCCCTGGTGCTGATAGGATCTTAGTAGTTGGAATCTCTAACGTAGAACAGGTTGCAATCTGCAGGCATCTCTTCACTATGAACACAGTGAATGTAAGTAATACGAGTTGAAAAATGCATGTGTTGTTTACTGGGCCTTTACTTCTGAAACAACTTTTGTTAAAGTACCATAAAGACTGAGTAGACACAGACTTGTCCGAATTTATTTCTCTACATAAAAGTGGAATGAAGCAAACCATAGTGTTCAACCAAACTTTGTCCTGAAAGCATTTTGAAGAGTGCCATGGTACAGTAAAATTATTAAAATAATCTCATGATTGTAGAACAGGGAAAATGACTTGAAGAGGCCAGTAAAAGGGAGAATATTACAAAGGATTGAGAGAATTATGCATGTAGCTTTCTTAAGTTTCTTTTGAAAATCGAAACAAATACATTTTCTGTTGATATTTGAATGGGCTAGAATCTTCCAGGTATAGATATTCACAAAAGGGCATGCTTAAGCGAAGAGGAGAGGGTTTTTAAAGTCTACAATAATGAGATTATTCAAAGTGTTATAGAGATAACGATGCACAGGAGGGAGAGCATGAAGAGGTGTCAAGAGAAGTCAGGGTACAGGAGATACGCAGAAATTTATAGCGATGAGTCCTGAAGGATTTCACCAGTGAGAAATACAGCTTTTGGGGCCCTGAAGTGAATTGGGATCTTCTGACCTGTCTGAGAATGCAAATATTAGCGACTGGGGGAGGAGGGACTAGCAGAGGTCAGGGCAATGATAGAGAAGAGACAATGGCCCTTTGCAGCACCACCCTGTCTTTCACTTCACAAAAGGCTTTTGTAATTTAAATTAAAACTGCTCCTCCTTAAGAAAGGGATCTCTCTTTGGAGTGAGAAACACTGCAACCTATTTCTCTAAGACTTCCCTTCAGTTCCACCTCCCTCCATCAGTCAAAGCATGAATTTGGTTCGACTGGCTTTTTTTGTTGCAGAATTCCAGGGTAAACAGCAGTATGCTGGAAGGGAAGATAATGGTCCGGGATCTTTTTAGAGCGTTCTTTGTATAAGACTTTTTCTGGGAAGTGCTGCTAGATCAGCTCACTTGTGATTAGTCGCAGAACACCACCGTGCTGAGAATGTCCGTGCATGTGAATTTTGCACGTGTCAACTTGCAGTGCCCCCATGTCCCTAAGTGTCCATGAGTGGCTGAGACAGTCCTGGTTCACTTCTAGAGACGACTCAGTAACCCTCACTGCCCTGGAGTTTGTATTTGCCGATGCAGTGAGAGGGGTACAGCAGAGGACTGTGGTCTGAGCTAAATTTGTCACCCAGAAAGAGAAAGCCTTTGTAGATGGTAATTCGGCCTCTCTTCTTAAGCATCCTCCTCCAGCAGTGACTCATCCTCTAAGCTGCCTGCCCATTGCTCTGTTGTAGTGGGAACCTGGATCACTAACTCAGGGAAGGCTTCAGCTTTCAGGGGCTGTGAGTAGATGAGGTGAATCCTCGCTTAAGCCCCAGAGATTTGTTGACAGAAGCCATTTTGTGCTGGACCTCTGTCAAGAAATTCAAAGTGAGCAGAAAGCAGTTGGAATGTCTAAGTCCTTAAAGCACAGCTGAAAGTCCCAGCGCTGTGCAGTGCCAGTATTTTGTGATTGATTTGATGTTATAGGCAGTGTAACAACGACAGGATAGATGTAAGATAAATCAGCCAAGTGTGGTCATAACTGCAGGAATCTTAAAATTCAGGATTGGCTCAGGACAAATCAGTTTTGGAATTATCTCAGGCATGTACTTCATATTAGCAGTAGCTGTTTCTCTTATCTAGTATTTAAAGAAATAATCAAGTTTATTTATTCAAACATTTTATTCATACATGCACTTATTAATGAATTTTAAATAGCAGAATTTCTGACTGCTCCTTTATATTTCATGTAGTATTTATCAGCATTCACCATATGTCAGACTAAGAAGTGGGGAAGAAGTTTCAAGTTGCCATGATCAAGGCTTAGTTAATATTTATTGAATTGCCAGCATGAGTGGTGGTTTTGTAATATGGGTACATGTATTTATACAATTACAAAAAATACCCGTCAAAAGTATGCTTCAGGTCAAAGGATCTTACCCTTGTGACATATCTGAATTTTGCAACTGAAGCTGCATTTCTTTTCTGAGGGTTTTTCCAGTTTCACCTGAAATGGAATCTGCTTATTTTGCAGATGTTCATGCAGTCTTCTGTGGGAAGAGATGGTGCCTCCTGTAACTCCTGTGCTTTTGTGTGTGTGAAATGGTTGTGTGGCTTCTACACCTCAGATTGCCTGAGCTGTTTGCAGAGAGTATTTGATACTCCATGTTGTGTGTGACTTTTTTTTTCTTTTTATTAATCACCTTGGTTAGCTAATAATTTAGTTCCTCTTCAGGGGATAGAGAAAAAAAAGTACCAATAAGCTTTGAGGCTTTAAAGCCAGTTTGATACACAGGAAGCCTGAAATTGGGGCAATAAAAAATATTTCTGGTGCTGTTTCCTCTTACTAAACACCTCTGTCTGTCAAGCAAGTCCCTGTTCAGGTGTTTGCTGATGAATTAATTTGCCTGTAGAGTGCAGCTACAGGTACAGTGTTTTTGCAGTTGCTCTATTTCACAGCTGGGTCTATTGTTTAGGAGAATTTTAGTATAATGAAGTCATCTGATGCTTAAGTTCTTCCTTCTTCTCCAGACACTAATAATTTAAAATGTGCTTTTATAGAAATATTAATATAGCAGCCAGTAATTGAGCAGTGAGGGAATACTGGGTTTCCAGTAAGAGGTAGAGTAATAGGCTCTTTAAAAGTAGTACTGTTGCTTCAGTGTTGCTCCATTTTACATATGTAATGCTAGTAATGTCAAAGGAGTTGCTTCTGATTTCCAATACTCTAACTTAATTTCATAACTGAAAAACCGACTCAGGCCCAGTATTCTGCATTGTGTACTGGTGTTTGCCCAGGACAGCAAGAGATGTTGGAAAACCAGTCATCTGTATTTGCTTGAGAATTACTTCATGTGTCTTTAAAATCCAGCAGACTCTAGGATGGGCAGCAGTAGACGTTGGTTAACCTGCACAGCACTGCAGGCCATGGCAGGAGCAGCAGAACTGAAGCAGGTTCACCGCAGCTGAGGTGTCTGGATTCCAAGCTGGGTGGTGACCCAAGGCTGTGAGCCCAGCAACACCCTTGAAGGGAAATGCTGAAAGATTTGAATAGCCCTGTGCAGTCATTGTTGTGTTACTTTGAGATTATTTATTGCATTGTCTTTCAGACCTCAGGTGAGAACCGCATTTAACATGTGGGACAGGCATGCAGGATTTTTGTTTCCTGTCATTTGTGTAGAGCTTTAGCTTATGAACTGCTTATCTGATAGAAAGCAAAAGAACATGATCAAAATGACAAGGTTCAAAGCTAACAATTGAGTAATATGAGCAAGGATGCATTTGCTCTGAAAACTTGAACTTCAGCAAACACTCAGTTTGTCAGACTATTTCAGTAAAGCTGAAAGGTTCCCACAGGACCTTTGAGCTGCTATGCTAAAGAAATAGGGTTTTTTGGTACGGAGGCAAAGACTTCTACCAGCCAAATTTAGTGGTAACGCTAATTCAAGTGATCAAAAAAAAGAGAAATTAAAATTATGCTTGCAAGTTCTTGTTCATATATATGACCCCTGTGCTGTAGTTGCAAGGTAAAGATGCTAGTGATGGTCAAATGCTGGAATTTATTGTTCACGTCACCTCTTACTTCGTCACTGTGAACACATTTTCTTGGAAACATGATATCTGCACTTGCAAGAAGCTTTAAACAATTGATGGCACAAGTGTAAAGCAATTATTAATATTAACTCTGAAAATTCTAGGCTCATTTAGATCCCTGGACCCTTGTTCTGAATCAGTCCTGATCACTAATGAGTTGAATGAAATGGTCTCACTTTTCTCTTAAGTGCAATGTGACATTCCAGTCAGCTGTTCAGGAAACAGGTTTTACAGGATTGTGCTTTAAGTTGTTCTTCTCCAGCATCATGGGGACCAGTTGCCTCACCGCTGTCTGTTTCTGTTCTCCTTTTCATTTCCCTCAGGGGCAGGCACACTTGGCCTCCCTTGCTGTTTAGTGAGAAGTCTCTTGCTATTTCTGAATGTTGGAGGAAGTGTCTGCCTTAAACAATGAATTATGAGAAGGGGCATGAGCAAACTGTCACTGCCTCATCCCAAGTGTTTTGCTTGTGTTACTTCTGCTACATAGAAGATGGAAAATACTAGTTTTCCCTGGTTAAGGCTATAAGCTGAGTTCAACAAGGCTCATATGAAAAGCGTTTAAGAGTTATCCCAGTTGCTTTGTGTGTTTCATGTGTGCAACTGTTTCATGTGACAATAACTAACAATTACCTGATTGTTTCCTTAAAATATATTCTGTGCTTTTGTGGTTTAGAGGTGCTGCAAAAACACTCAAAACAATGCGATTTCATTGAAACAGTGGATTATGAGCACTGTGAATAGAAAAACAAAACACTTTCATACAAGAGGGGCCATTAAAAAGTACTTATTTAATGAAATGAACTTTTGTATTTAAATTTCATTCTAGATTTGTAGTATGTTTCTGTTAGTCTGTATTGGAAGGAATTTCTCCAGCATGATGTGAAGCAGAAAGGAAACATTTCACTGCTCATTCTAATTTGTCATAGATTTGCTTGAATCGTGCAAGACTTTGTACTGTAAGACAAACTATAAATTGTGCTTATGCTTGACATGAGAAGCATCAGCTGTGGCCTGCTGAGTTTGGGAATAGCAGACCTCTGGGACAACAGCTTACAGTGCACAAATAAACATTATGTTACCACTGACTTTTAAACCAAAACAAGTTTTCTCCGGACTGTTTTCCTAATACTGAGCATATAAATATGGAAGATGGGGCCTTTACAATCTTTGTCAGCAGTATGAAAATTGATCAGCCTGGCTTCCCATTTTTTCCCTGCCTTGTGCCATGACCTGTTCTTGTTCTGGATCCATAGGCTCTTCCAGTGCTTCTGTCTTCCTCTGCTGCCCAAACAAACAGCTTGGGTTGCTCAGACCTGGCCCAGTGTGAGCACAGTGAAGCACTCAGAGTGGCAGGGGAGCAATGCAGTGTGGGGGGATAAGGAGGAAAGATGTTAGCCATCTTCTTATCTCTGCTCTTTGTGAAATTGTTATCCTTGTAAGTCCTGACCAGGGTACAACAAGAAGATAGAAGGAAGCAGAGCCTACTTTTGTTGTCTGTTCATCAGTTTCAGCTCTTCAACAGTCTCAGTGATCTGCAGTTGGTTGTTGTTTCAGTTATACCTGATAGTTTCAGAGAAGAGGAAACCAACAGTGTGCCACAGTAGAGATTTCTGCTCTTGGTTGCAATGGAGAGGTGATTGTGATCATCTTGCAGTGTCCTAGGAATGATTTCAGAGTCCCTAGGTCATACCTCCAAGGTCTCCTAAGAAAGCTGACCCCCATGCTTCCACATCTCCTTGGAGGCTAGTTGCTGCACAGATTGAAGGTGTTGCGGATGGAAAGGGTTATACTGTGGAGTCCCTGAAAGCTCGTTGTGAAAAGTGCCAAGGAACAGACCCCTTGAATTTATATATGACTTGTATAGAGTGTGAGGAGGTTGGAGCAGCCAGAGAGAATGTCTCACTAACTTTAGTGGCCAGACAAGCTTTCACCTTTTCAACTACTTCCTCTTCTATAACAAAATATTTTGGAATGTAAATAAGATACAGGCATGAATTCATAGGATGAATTTTTTAAAATATTCATCCACCACCACCATCTCTCTTTTGGCATCACTTTTGTGATGTTCTGGTCCAAATAAGAATCTGATTTTCCGGCTAAATCAATAGGTCTCATGAAATATCATAGCACTCCCTTCCCCCAAAAGAGTTGCACGCTACTTGTGTAATAGTTCTTGGAGTCTGTGTCACCAGGTGACTAGAGGGCTAGTGCTGGTACAGATGAGCTTAGACCCTAATAAAACAAGCAGCGCAAAAAAATCACTGGGGAAGTTTGGGAAATGCTGATCTGAATGTCAGAATAACATCTCTGGGAAAAGGGTTGCTTTTTCCAAGCAGGAAGTGGTTTGGAAGAAAGTGGTGTTGCCATGTGAACAGGACATGCAGCATTATCTCTGTGAGCTGCTGTTTAATAGCTTGTGGTTTTCATACTTTTTATTTGAATTACTGTGTTGCAAAAGATTCTTCTTGCACCTCAGTAGGTATTGAAAAATGGGGAACAAACTTGTTCTGCATCCACTAAGTTTTGTTAATTTGAGGGGAATTGCATTTCAGAATGTAGACTATTAAATTTGTAAGGCCAAAATATTTTGTAACTGTCTTGTTTTATTATTACTGGATAGACTGCTGTCCATGCGCATGAAGGCAAATCAGAAGCTGTAGGAGATTTGAAAGACTATACAAAGTTGATTGTTTCCCTTCAAGGTCTTTCATCCTTCTTCCTCTCTCTGCTTCTATGCCTTTTTTATTTTTCATTTGATTTCCCTATCTTCTTTTCTCCCTTTCTTGTGCTCACATCATGTGGTCTTTTCAGACAAGCATCACAGAAAAGCTGTTTTTTAGATTAACAGTCTCCACTTTTTTTATTGAGTAGCCTGTAACAACTAATGTGATTTGCACTTCCTGTATACAGCTTTCTATTATTAGACCCTTCATACTGGGACTGACGTGCAGGTAATTATTAGTCACTAGTGGAGCTGCTAATTATGTAGATTAATTGATCATTTCAGTTGGGTTTGTTGTCTCCAAACATGTTTGTGGTTAAAGCAAGGAAAATCACTGCCTGACTTACTGTTAGCGAATGAGCGTCTCTAGAATGATGTGCCACCTTGTGTGACTCAGGTGCCTGGTTACTAATGCTGAGTTCTCACACCCAGAGCTGAAGTGGGAGTGCAGCAGCTATTCCCCCTGTCATCAGGAATCATGCTGAACACTTCATCTCAGGCAGTTCCTTGACTGCTGCTGGGTGCTACAGCTCCTGGCCAGATTATTGTCAGGATGAACTGGCTAGTCCTTACAAAATAACCCTTCTGTCACTAGCACGTGTCCTGTTCCTTTGATGCAGGAATCTATTCTTGAAACTTCTTAGTCCCCACAAACTCCTTTGAGTTCTCCGTATCTAGCTGGAATCTAGCCAAGATCTTTCTGTTTAGCAGTACTAGAGGAGCAATGTGGTTATGGTCCCTGAAATTTGTTCAAAAGCGGGTTGAAAATCCAGGGCTAAAAACAAATGTAGGGTTTCTGTGCTTCATTAATTAATGTCTTTTTTACTGGTACCTGCCCTGTAAAGTGTGAATGGCTGATGAATGACAGAGAGCAATGCCTTAGCTGGAACAGAGATGTGCCCCTTTTAGAGCCGAAAGCCAGAGGAACATGTTCACTGTGTGCCAAGCAAAACACCAGAGATGAAGGCATTCCATAAGCTGTAAGTTTGGTTCAGTGGCATTGCTTCTTAACAGGTTGTAAGCTGCTGCTAATCCCAGCAGGCAAAAGGGAAAAAGCAAAAGAGGAGTGTGCACCAGTTGACATGGACCTTGCTCAGGAATAGTTCAGCTTTTAAAGGCTTTTTGTTATCAAGCTGTAAGAAAGCTGCTTTGTGCCCTAAATAAAGACATGACCAACTTTCCCTCACTCTCTCAGGTGGGTAAGAGAAGTTCTTTCATCCTTGCATTCCCCAGGGCTCACTCCTTTGTATGGGAGGCAAGTTAGAAATCACTGACAGCACCAGAGAGTAAAGCTCTCTTCCCTTCTTTGCAGACGTTATGTAGTTTATTGCAGCAGATTCTGTCCTCAGTGGTTGCCCTTCAGTCTCTCCTGCAGCTATTTCCATCTCTGCTGATGCCTGTGGATAGGAAAATCCCCTGCTCTCAGTTCAGGAGTGCCTTTTAGCCAGTAGTTGCTAAACCAGTGGAGTCTTGAGATGGAAATCCCATGAAGTATTCTTTTATAAACTCTTTCTACTGAATCAAATAGGTTTGTGGGTGTGTTCAGTGCAAATGCAAGTAGGTCTTCCCAACTTCCAGTAGCCAGAGTTATGCTTTTCAGGCTGATATTCAGATCACTGTCCATTTGTATCTGGCAGCTTTTTATTGATTTGGCTGTTAAAGCCAGAGTTGTGCAGAGCTGAGAGAAGGGGAAACCCAACCTAAGTGAAAAGTTCTAGCATTGCTTTGTCTTTTTTTAACCCACTGAAATAAAGTGAACAGGACAGTTTATCACAGATAGTCTGGTGATTTCCATTTCCCTTCCCCGCATACTGAGACTGTTGAACTTGTCCCTAGCCCCAGCTCGTGGCTCTGATGTGTCTCAGCTCTAGCAGTGTGACTGTCCCTTGCCTGTTACTGCAGTCCCTTGCTGACACACACCTCTGTGGGCCAAGCACGCTGCCCCAGGGACCGAACCGCTGCATCCTGTAGACAGGGGAAACCTTCAGAGGAGCCAGTGGACCCTGCTGTTGTCTACTGCAAGTAACAGATAATTAAAGCTAAAGGCTTCCACAAAGAGAAGACGGTTATTGTCAAGCAAAGCGTCTTTGGTAGTGCCTCTGTGCAGCCCGGGGTATCTGTGGTGGGAAGTTCCTAAATGTTTACATTCTTTCAGTCTTAAAGGTTACCAGCCAAATTGTGTGGATGGGAACCTAGAGGAAACAAAAGAGTGAAATCAAACTATTATCAAACAATTGGAACATAAATCTTCTTTTATCTCTGCAGGCATTTCTTCACCGGATCCGACAGAATGCAGTGGACAAAGCTGAGAAGTACATAACAGAGGAGAATGTTAAGGTATTTCTTCTGTCTTCCTTGTTTTCTTGGTAGGTGAAGTGATTTGCAATGAAAGGCTAGATTCAGGGATATGAATACCAGATACCCTCTTGTCATATTGATGCTTATTATTAAGCTGATTCCCTAAGGAAAGGAGCTCATGTTGATAGTTTATCTGTCAATCCGTTTGCCCGTTCTTATAGCTGTCATCTTCCAGTAATTTTTCATATCACCAGCTAGTTTGAGTAAAATTTGACAACAGTGTAATGTTCTCAGAAATACTAACTTTTGGCAAGATTTGTGAAATGCTAAGTAGAGTACTGAGGGGCCATTTCAATGTTTTTGAGAGGAATGGCGAGGAATCCACGCCCTTGTCTGTTTGGCTTGACAGTATTCAGTTAGCCAATTTGCATCTGCTGTTTTCTACTAATAGAAATTTGATAGGGCTTATGAGAAGGAGGCAAGAATTTTCCTTTGTGTTTTTGTGGAAAGGAATTGGGTTTTTGTGGGAGATCTACATATTGTGAGACCCTTGCATGAGGAGGTTCCTGAATGAATTTTGCCCTGGCAATAGTTAAGGGACATAGAGAACTGTGAGGTACAGACTTCTCTAGTGCCTGTGGTCACAGGGGGTGCATGTTGTTCATTAATGTCATAAATACACAAAACACTTTGCTGTAGTTATTTGGCAAAAAATCTCACCTTGTACACATATGCACATGTGTATTCTAACCACAGGGATAATTTAACTGTCACTATTACCTTTTAATACAAGGTTGAACAAGGGGCCTCTTCCCCTCTACAAGTGCCTTTTGGTGTCACTGAGGTCAGTGAAAGGGAACTCTAAATGCTGCTCTTGAGGTTTGTGAGAAATGTACGCTATTCTGTACTCTGAGCAGTGTAAAGCTGGATCCATACAGCAGATTTTGTCTCCTATTTACAGGTACACCCTTGTGTGTGATACCTTCAAGTCCCTTCCTTCCAGAAAGGGATTTCTAATGCATGGGAGGGAAAGGCAAACTACTCCCTGCTTCTGTCTCCTGCAAAATTAATTTGGCCTTGTGGTTCCATTTACCTGGATGTTCTCATAGGAAATATTCGCAAGACTTAAAAGAGGTTGTTGGCATTTATCATGCTCAGGAGTCTGCAAAGATAGCCTTAATTTACAGCAGGTATTTCAATCGATTTAAAGATTTTTATAAGGGGCTAGGAAAGGGGCAAATACAGTGTAATTCGTTCTTTACAAGTCCCTGTCTGAGCTCTGGATCCTCTCATGGTAAGTCTAGAGCTCCACAGTATTTTGGCATTAGTACGTAGCAAAAACCGCTGACATGTATTAAAAACGAGCAATGTTTTTCTCCTTATGTTTCAGATCTTATTTTCTAACATTGAAGACATTCTTGGTGTTCACAAGGAGTTCCTGGCTGCTCTGGAATTTTGTTTGCAACCAGAACCCCAATCTCAGCATGAACTGGGAAATGTTTTCTTAAAATTTGTAAGTACAATGACTTAATGCTATCTGAAAATACAGTTTCCTGTCATAAGCTCTCCAGCCCCTTAGCAAGCCCTAATCTCTAAGGCTTGTAGCAATGCTATGACAATGTGTGTCTTGTGTGGAAGTTGTAGGTAGGGTGGGAAAAAACTTGTGAATGAGGCTAGAACAATGGACACCACATCAAACTGAGCTAAACAACGATGTATTTTTAGAAACTCTTCCCTTTCCGGTTGAATTTTTTCATTTTTTTCTCACCCATTTGATCACATTTTATTGCTGAGAATTTGTCTGCTTTTGTTTTAAAAGTTTCAAAAATGCAGTACAATTTCAAGTGCCTCAGAATCAGTATTCCTGCAGGTGCTTGCCTGGTATTGCAGGCAGGGGTGTGTGATGTTCATGCTCCCTGCCCAAACAGCCCTTGCAGCAGCCTGGGTGTCCGTGCAGCCCTTGCAGCAGCCTGGGGTTGTGGGTTGCAGCAGCCTGGGTGTCCGTGCAGCCCTTGCAGCAGTCTTGGCCTAGAAGAACCTTACTTGGCAATGATCCACCAGCCTTCAGAAACAGAACGCTGCTTTTATAGAATCATGGAGTCGTTAAGGTTGGAAAAGACCTTTAGGACCATCAAGTCCCAGCACCACCACCATGTTTGCCATTAAACCATGTGCTCAAGTGCCAGCCACACTGACACCTTTTTTGAATACATCAAGGGATGGTAGTTGTTCTGGGCCCAGTATTGTCCCAAGGACCTTTAGTTCAGAAGGATTCAAGTCTTGAGTAGCACCTAAAGCAAGCAAGCAGATTTTGCAAGAATTCCAAAAAAGAAATTATTGCATACTGTCTTTTTGAAGTATTATAAGAGATGATGAAATGTGCTTGCTCTGATACTCAGGTGTGAAAAATTGTTTTCCGTCAGAAGACAGACATTGTCTGCCCTACTGTACTCCATTTGGTTGGGTGATCAGAAATTCATTGTCTGATGGTAGGTGCTAGAGTTTATTCTGGAGCTGCGGTGCAGTGTGGCTGCAACAGGTGGTGTAGAACATCCTTGAATACTCATTCCAAATCCAGTGTACAGCCTTAAACAAAAAGAGCATGTGAGACATGTCTCAGAAGAGGGCACATGGGCTGGCAGTGGAGTGACCACACCTTGTGAGCACAAGCTTGCTTTTGCAGGGCAGGAAAGGGTGTGACTGTGTGTGACTGAGCATAAGGGCAGAGAATTGTCTGATCCTTTATTTCTGATATTGCCATATTGCTAGAGGTTTGGGAATGTAATAGCTAGAATCTTGTTCTAGGGAAATGTGTGTTATGATCATTTTTTGGAGCAATGTTGCATGAGTGATCAGTTTTACTGATCTAAAGTCAGTCTGTGTCATGGGGGATATTGTTACATTGAGAGTTATGTCTTCCGTTCAGGTTTTTGATGTTGACAAGGTTGGTTTCAGCCTGCTTTGAAACAAGAAAATGCCATGCCTTGTTAAAAATATGTTCAAATAAAATGTTGCAGTTTTCTAAATGTCTTATTTGCTTTTTCTAGTCAAAATGGTTTTCAAATTTGCATTAATTTGTAGGCAGTACTAATAAATCTAAAATAATATGTTTGGAGAATAAACTAATGGTTAAAGACTTATTTTAACCAAACTGCGAACAGTACAGTCTTACTTCTGTCAAGGTCTAGCTGTGTATCCAGCAGATTTGCTGAGTAAGAAAGTGCCATTTTTATCTGGTCACATCTCTGACCATAATTGCACTTTAACCTAGAGCAGCCGCAGGTTCAGAATTCCTGGGCTAACGTCTGTAATTATGTAACTGATAATTTCTTCACCAGGCTATGGGAGAACCTAGGACTGAGTATCACCCACAGAGGAAATTAAACACTTCAGACAGGGAGCAATTTTAAACATAGTTCTCATATTTGTGGGTCAATGGCATGGGGTACAGCTGGGAAAGACTTGAGGAAAGCACTCTGGTGTGTGTATAATTATTGTACTGTCTTGAGCTTTAGCAAAAGGATTTTTTCATCACATAAATATAGCCTCCCAAACTCCGGGCACTCAAAGCTGCAGTCAGAAACCTGAGCAGTGACATTTTGTGTGCACTGATGTAACAGATGATTCTGTGTTAATGACTGCTGGTTTTAGTGTCAAGCATGGTACTTGTGTGCATCCAGGGAGTTGAGAAGTGAGTGAAGATGTGGGAAAAACTTCTATGTCTGTTTTACTCTGTAACTCTCCTGTTTTTGTGGTTGACAACAATCCTGTTGCCTTTTTTCTATTGTGCTGTGGACCCAGGCCTGCCTTTTCCTGCATCTGGTGGTCAGAAACTTTTGTTTCCTTGCAGCTTCCTAGTATTGCACCCCAATAGCAACATGAATGGCTGCTGATGAAGGATAAAAGTCCTGAACATCTACATTCCATCTCTTTGCACCATAACCTTTGTGGCTGTTGTTTTATTTGCTCTGTACCATTGTTCTTGTGTTTGGACATACATCTATTTATTCTCAGTTCTTTCTTTTGAAGTACAAGGAAAGGAAAAATTAATTAAACCAAACCCAAAAGCATTTTACAGATTCTGAACATGTATAGCTACCATTGAACATCTGACCAGAATGTCAAATTCTCCTAAACTAATATAAATGCAATTTCTTTCCGTTATGACAATAGCAAAGGGAATACCCAGTGACTGCAGCTGCAGTCTCATGTTTTCCCAAACTCCTTCAGCTGGCAGTAGTTCTTTGCTTGGATCACTGTGAGTGGTCTTAAAAGCACCTAGATGCTGAAAGTACATTCAGCTGACACAGGAAGAGTGCTAGGACTCCAATCAAAACTCAAAAAAATTAACTTCCAAATTTTGGGGAGATTAAAAGGTTCAGATAGAATGTTTTCAGACCAGAATCCTGCTGTGAATGCAGCAGCAAACTCTGGAAGGCATTGGCTACATGGCTTGGTGCTCTGAGAAAGCCTCACATATTACCCTGCAGAGTGCCACACTAATGCTTTGAAATTATTTTTGATATGCAAATTAGCTTGTCTGGGTGCCTCCACATGGTGCTGCATTATGGCATAGAAGCTAACCTGAACCAGGAAATAAAGTGCTATCCTGAGAAGCACTCAAACCCGATGTTTTTTTGGCTTCTGAATCGTTCATTTTGCCTAAAGCCTAATACAGTCTCATGACCCTCCTTTTATTCTGGTGAATGCAATAGTGGAAGCTCTGAATATAGCTGCTGAAAGTTCAGCCCTTCCTCCCAGCTCTGAGAGGATCAACTCGGCTCTTTCTGTATCTGCTCAGCATGGAAATAGTTGTTCCTGCTTCTTTTGTGAATCACTCCAGTGTTTCCAGATATCTAGTGTTTGCAATGGGTTCAGCATCTCTGATCATTTTAGACCGAAGGAGTTGCAGTGTGTTTGAATCTGAAGATCAGTAGAACAGAACTTGCTGACCCTGACCTACCAGCTGACCTTCATTTCTTCACAGGGGATTTCATTCCAACATGTGCTGGTGGGTGTGACATGTCCCAGTGTTAGTAGCTCAATCTAATTGTGAAGCTACCCTTCCCTTCCTTTATTATCTGTAATACATTGGGTATTTGGTGTGTATTTGGTGAAATTCTTCCAGTTACAGAAACTATTATATGTATCTGTTAAGTTTTGTCTGCTGCTTGTTTCAGAACACAGTAAACCAGCCAACCTACTGAGGCCTGGCTTCTCACTGTTGAAAGGCAGGGGATTTCCAGCTGACTGCTTTGTGTTATAGTTCCCCTCCAGATCTCAGAGCTTTTTTCAGGCCTTGGCTCTTCCACTTGGCTTTCTTCCTCCTGCAGGAGTGGTGAGCCCCTTTGCTCCTGGCTTTGTTTTGCTTCTGGCTACTTCCATCCCAAGATAGCAAAATTCCTCCTTTCAGGAAAGAATACCAATGATCTCAGTGAAGCATTAAGAGGAAAAGTGCTGAAAGTCTCAGTGCTCAGAAAAGTCTCTGTTAACTTACAACAGTAAGTCAGGAATTAGTGAGAACCTATATACAGTACTCACATTAAGAGTGTCACCCACTTCCTGAAAACTCCAATGCTAATGCCACTTGGAGTCCACCTCTGTTTATAAATAATTTGGTAGCAGACTAATTTGGTGGCAGAATAATCTCTCTAATGGTGTCTGAGTCAATAAGTCACTTTGTTTTTCCTTGCAGAAAGACAAATTCTTTGTGTATGAGGAGTACTGTAGCAACCATGAGAAGGCACTCAGACTGCTGATGGAATTGAACAAGATCCCCACAGTGAGAACATTCCTTCTGGTAAGCACCTTCTCTAGCACTCTTGACTCAATGATCTGACTTTGCCCTGTGCTCATAATAACTCTTTGCTATCCCAGGAATGCTGGGCATTTTGCAGGTATACACTGCCAGGTGTGGAGCACTCAGGGTCTAGGGGTACTGAAATCACTGATGACTTGAGGCACAGAAATGAGCAGTACCAGCAGGAGTGATAGCAGTGGAAACAAGGAAGATTTTCTTTTTAAAAAATAACAGAAAAAACAAGCACAGATGAAAGGAATAATGCAGTAAGTCAGCAGCAAGACTGAGGCTAGTTCCCATTGGATTTGATCCCCTGCTCAGTTCTCTGACCAATTCACCATTTGCAGGCTAATGAAAAAAATGTGACCTGCTTCTGGCACCCTTTTCTCCAGGAATCCAATTGTGGGCATGAAATGTAGTCTGGATGAATTGTTTTGAGTGCATCATTGCTGCTCAAATCAAAAGTAACCTAACTCCCATCCAAGGAGGGACTGTGGCCCTATAGCCTTCAAACACGCCTTAGAGGCTGGACTGGAAGGAGAAGCAGTCAGTGGGCACTGCCTTCTACTGCTGCATTCCTTACTTTCCTTTCTTGGTTGTTTCTCTTCTTTACTTTCACCCGAATTCTGCTTGATTTTTGAATGTCTTGTTTTCTTGACCATGGATGAGTGGCATTTGTAATGGGGGTGGCACATAGGTGAGGGAATAATTTGTCGCATCAGCTTTTTTCCTAGTAAATTCTGTGAAGTGAAATAAAGACTGTTTTTCTTGCAAAGGACCTGCTTTTCTTTCTGCTCTTTTTTTTTTTGCTTCCTGTGAAAGTTCTGTTCTTTCCCAGTGTAGTACAGCGACATATAAACATCAGTCACAAGCAGGGCCAGAGCATTCCTTTAGCCACAAGATACAGGCCGCAGAGGGAGCCTACCCTCGTGCTGTAGAGTAGGCAGAGTCACTTTGTCATGTCTGAGTTTTAATGAACCTTATTAAACCATTATTTTAAATTACTAAATGACCCTTACCTTGTTCATGAGGGTTTTTTTGAGTGCTTCTGCTGAGGGAAACCAATGAGAAAGGTGAGGGAAGGTGCATGTAAACCATGTCCTTCCCAACCTTCAGAATGTTCTCAACTTCCACTGAATTGACAAAGTTTTCTGTTCATGTTAGAGACAGCAGCTGGCAAACTGATTACGAGGTACAACAAAGATGTCACACTGTCTACTGTGGCTTGCTGCAGCACCTGAATCCAGGAGACTTAAAATTGCAGTAAATATGGGAAGAAGGGCTGCACTGATGTGTCTGCTTAGCTGTGGTAGTTTCTTCCAGGCCTCCCTTCCCTTCTCTGCCTCCCAAACCAGTGCTACAATGCTGCTATGCAGAGAAGGCAGCACTAAAGTACAAAGCTTTACTTGTGAAGATAGATTTGGCCCAATTGCCCCCTCACAGCTGCTGAAACATAGAATGTGAGAATGTGTCTGAAAAGTCAGTAAGTGTTAAAGGGCAGTTTTGAGCCCAGAGCTAGAGAGAGGGCTGAAAAAAGAGATGGCAAGAATTGAATCACTTGGGACTTGGAAATTGGACAGGGAGCATTGTGAGCTGGGTAGCCAATGCCACAGATCTAGAATAGCCTGGGGACAGGTTATTTTACAGACAATTGTCTCTTAAAAACACCAGTTGGGACTAAGGAGATTTAATGTATGATGCCTGTGGACATTCCTTGAAGAGAAGAATTGAAGAGCTACAGCCAGAAAGCTCACTAAATTTCCGAGTGTGTCTGAGCCACAGCACGCATTTCACAGGGGAAAACACTACTGGTGATGCCTCAAAGCAGGCACTTCTTGGCTGAGCTGCATTTAAAGTTCAACTTCTGTGTTGACAGGACAGGTTTGCAACTGGAGTGACTTTTGGAGCAAAGTCCATATTCATGGTTGAGCATAGGAATGTGGACATAGTTTATCTGAAATAGACTTGAAGGCCACCTGAAGTTGTTACCTGTCTCTGGCAGCAACCAGTAGTAGAATCATCAGGGAATGTGTAAAAAGCTTACAGTAGGGCAGTATTGATTTGTCACAAAGATTACAGATTATTGTTACAAATTAAGGACAGTTCAAGGACTATAAGAGTTGTTTTTTTCCCACTGTCATCCCCTGTTCTTAAACTCCCCTTCTATATCAATCCTGAGAAATGAATTTCCATAAACTGTGGAGAAGTTCCATGTGTGCTGGTTAGCCAGCCAGTGTGCCCAGGCTGTTTGTCCAGCTGTGCTCAGGCATAATGTTTTGCCAGAGAAGTGGTGGATGTTATGCATATGACTAATTTGTTTCAATTCCAGTTCAGTTCAAACATAACAATTGGACTAAAGTTAATTACATGATTACTAGTTAGTAGGCTTTATTTTAGCCTTTAAGAGTTTTCTGGACTGACAGTATACAACTTTACATAGTGAACAAAGACAACAGATCGTATCCATTGTGGAGGTAAATTGGATTATTTTAAGTAATGGTCCATCTAGGTTTGCTGTTTGCCATCATATTGTTAGAATAGTTTTTGAGTCACCAGCTGTATAGTGTTTCTCTGAGAAGATACTATTCTGCGCAGCCATTGTTATCCACTGCAAAGTTTCTTTTGCTGATGCCTGCAGAACTTTGCAGACTTGATGGCTGTATGTCAGACTTGATGACTGTATGGTGAATGAAATGCCATTTCCTGTACCTTAGGTATGGTAAATTGCTTTCTCACCATAAGGCATGTTTTAGAAATACAAAATTGTGTCAAAAATCATCTGAAAGCTTTGTGTCTGAGGTAACATTTGTTTCTTTTTTTGATTATAGGGTTGCATGCTCTTGGGAGGCAGAAAGACAACAGACATTCCACTAGAGGGTTATCTGCTGACTCCAATTCAGAGAATTTGCAAATATCCTCTTCTGCTCAAGGTAAACCAGAGAAAGTATTTCTTGAGATGATTGTTTTATTCTTGGAGTGATTCTGCTTTTTTTTTAGCCCTGACTTTTGTTGCCACTATTGCTTTCCTGATTTACACTTCTGAAAGTTGGATTTTCTCTGAAGAAAATTGCTTTTTACGGGTACGGGTAAAAAGCTCCCTGATGCTGGCAGGCTGCTAAGTCCTGTTATGGTCTGGGTAGAGCAGACAGGGTGACTTACTGACTAACCAAAGCCTTTTGACTTCAGTGCTCTTCAGATGTTTATTGAGGCTTGTGCAGGCTGTTTGAGCCACTTCCTGTAAAGCTGAGTTCAGCTAGAACTGTGCCTGTGTTCTGAGGGACTGGATGGCTCTGGGGACTCGTGATGGGTTATATTTCTCCTGACAAGGTCTCTAGTTCGATGGTGAGCAGGTCAGTAATGATCAAAATCCTGTATCTTCGGACAGCTGTTTGGCAGCTTGTTTGAAAACTCTTTGGTTGTCTCAGACGAGTTCCCAATGCAGAGGTGTCAATCCAGAAATGACTATGGTATGTGGCACTAATTGGCCCCCTTGCTAATATTCTTGCCAGAGAAGATAAAGCATAAAGGACCTGAAAAGGGCTAACTTGCCTCTTATCCTTCCTGGTCAGGGCTGGGTCACCTGCCTGGTGGGGACAAGAAGAGGGAAAAGGAGAAAGCAGTTTCTGGGAGAGCTTGCATCCCAGTGGCCTGGTAGATACTCTGTGGCTAACAGTCATCAATCTTCCATGATGTCAGTCTCTTCCTCAGCTAGAGCCACACTGTGTTTACTAAAAGAAAAGTAATTAAAAAAAAAATAGAAATACTTTCCCTCACATTTTGAAAGAAAAGTCCCTTTATGAGTTCTGGAAGAAAGTAAGAATTCTGTGATGAATGTATGCCAAAACTCCTGGGGACCAAACATCCTTTCTTTGAAAACCGAAGCCAATACCACCAAGATGAAGACTGAAACAGAGTTTCTTGCTTTCTAGCCACAGTGGGGTAAAGATGAATTTGCCCTACCTGTGCCTACACTTGGTCCTGGGGGTGCTGACCCAGACCCATGTGTACCTGTTGAACAAACAGCTTTGCAGGGAGGGGCTGTGATGGGCCATCTTGTGGGGCTGCATTCCATTTTGCTATGGATTTCTTCTTGTATACAGGCTGATAAAGATCACACACTAGTTGAAACTTCCTGGATAGGAAATAAAAGTTTTAAGAAAAAGCAAAGAGGAATTAAGTTTTCAATAGGCAACAAATCTGCCTCAGTCGGTGAAATAATAGCATAACACTAGGAGTTGTTCAGCTCAGAAAATATCAGTGACTGTTATAAAGTGTGATTGATTCTGATTCTCAAAGGTAGTGAATTCATAGCAAATAATAACACAACTTATTTGTCCCATTCAAGACTTATTTGATAGTTGCTAGCATTAAATTACCAGAGCAGACACAAATGTCTCAGACATGAGAACACTTAAGGGAAAACACAGCCAGATTTTATTTATGCTGACCAGGAAAATGCAGCTCTCCAAGCAAGGGAAAAAAGAGATAGATTTAAAAATAGCGTAACCTTCAAATTAAGTGTTTGCTCTCCCTTTGCTCCTGAACTTCAGTTATGGCTCCTGAAATAGCTCTGTTGTATTCATGGGGATTGGATCTTGCTTTATCTAATTCCCAGGGCAAACAGATACTATTGTATTCTAGTGGATGAGAAGAGTCTTAGACCAAAGCTAGCCTACTTTCCTCTTTTACTTTGTTTTCGGCAAGAGTTTGTGAACATCTAGATTATCTGGTAACTTTGATATGACCTTGTCTAATGTAAGTATTTAATGTAGCCAAGTAGGTGGGTTTGATAAAGCTTGTATGCACAAGGTAATTCAGACTCCATTGTGTTTGAAAGTAAACTGAAGTAGTAAGGTAAGGCACATATTTTAAATAATGTAACAACTTAATAACATATGTGTGTTCTTCTTCAGAGCAATAAAATCTGGCATGGAGTTGATTTGAGTTACTTAATTAGGAATAATACACTAGAATATCTCCAAGTACTGATCCACTATAAGCTTTGCAGTAATTTCCAATGAAATATATCATCCTGCAACATGTGACTTTATGTTTTCTCATGCTCTGATGAAGCTGTTTGGGTTTTTTAAACTAACATATGATGGAGACATAACACAATGATCCATCATCCAAGATGGTGGTGGCCAATACGTTTCAATTTTATTTGTAGTTTCCCATTTTTTGTGACACAAACATTGCAGCTTTGAAGTGCCTGACTGTAAACAGGTTTTTGGATGGATTTTTCAGTTTGGGGATTTTTTCTGGGGAGAAGGGGGAGAGGGTGGGATCTTTTTTTGTGGGTGGGGTTTGTTGGGGTTTTTTTGATTGGGGTTGGGGGCTTGAGTTTTACAATTTTTGTTGCTTTTTCTCTGTCTAGTTTGCAAGCCTTTTGTGTGGTTTGAAGGATGGGACTCAAACTTAGCTATGGCACTTCATAATCTCTGCACAAATAGAGAAATAGCAATATTAGTATTTGTGCCCCAATGCAGTTCTTGTCTGCTTCAGACAACATACAAGAAAATTAGTGTAGAATTTGTCAGTCAGTAAATTAGTTCCTATAACTGAGAAAGGGGCTTGGACTAGACTGGAGCAAAATGAAACTGTTGGCTGTGATGGGCATTGTTTTTTGGGAAGAAGGAAGGTAGCAGAGATGAAGGACACACAGCACGAGTGGGTGGCTGGAGAACTCTCGGGCTGTCTGTCTCTGCCCCGAGATATGTGGGATGGTTCTGAGGCAGCCCACGCTTTTGAAGAATGAGTCTGGACTGTTCGCTTTTTTGGTCTTCAGGTTGTTTATTATTTCTTATCTACAAAATTTTCTTTTTGCCCAGCTGAGATCTGCTCAGCAAGGCAGCCACAGGCACTCTGACCACCCCTGAGGTGGTGTCATCTTTTTATACTACAAACTACATATAACATATTTACTTTTAATTCCCAATACCTATCACCTATGTTAGACAGTGCACTTCTATTCTAAACCAATCCCCAAGTGCTAACATCACAGCAGAAAATGGAGAACAGGAGGAAGAAGAAGGACTAGACATGCCCTGATTCCTCCATCTTGTCCCCATAACCCCCATTCCAAAAAATCCTAAAACCTACATTTTCACCCTGTGAACACCTTGTTTTTATACCATTCAAACCTGTGTGGCTTTCACATGCCCATGCCAAGCTGGCAATTCGTTGGAAGGATCAAAATCAAGCCACCAGGTGTTCCGGGCAGAATGCCAGGGTCTCCGAGCCCCCTGACGGGAACATCGGCGGCTCTGGACATCCGGAGGGATGTGCTGATTTCCCACAGAGAACTTGCCGAGCACATCTTCTAGCGTGGGGTTTGGGTGAAGGCAGCTCTGTCCCACTTGTTCTAATTGTGGGACTCTATTAACTAATCTCAACTCTACTGCTTAAGAGTAGAAGCAGCTGTTGTGTAAACCAGTCTCTGAACAAAAATAGTCTTTTCCCCTTAATAAAGAGCATTTCTGTCAGCAGGAAGCAAACCCTGGGGCAGTGGTAATCATGAGTTAATCATACCATCGTGTGGGGATTAGGCACAGCCACTTCTGTCTCCTTCCTCTGGCACAGGAGGAATGCACAGCACATGACAGCTGCACCCTGCTGCTCTTGGGAGCCTAGAGCCCACAGGGCTTGGACCTTGCCTGAGGTCTGGTCTGTCGAAGATTTGCTCAAACTCCAGCCAGAAATGCACATTCCACCCTAATCCTTTAAAAATATCTGAGGGCATACAACTCCATGGGCAATTAGGACAGTAATTATGTATTGCTTCATGTGGAGAAGAGTTTTTCTGGCCCTGGGAGGGGCAGAAAAACCTGTATGCAGAGGAGTTACCAGAGTCAGAATCCCCTGGAAAGGAGAGCCCAGCAGTGAGGCATACACAGGCCTTCATGAATCACTGCCTGCACTTGGAAAAGGAAAGATGGGAAGCCACTGGTGGGAATACAGAACAGGATGAAGGAAGCTTACCTTTTTGCCTCCCTCACCTCTCCATTCCTCTTGTAGCTGTTCAAGAAACAGAATCTTCTATTTGGCCGTAATTGAATATAATTGTCTTTGGAGGATTGGCTTTTTCTCCCCCCCTTCCCTCCTCCAAGAAAAGTTGTGTTGCTCTTAGATTCATGACATTGTGTGGTTGAAATCCAATTCTGTGTAGCATAATATTAAAAATAGTCTATTCCCTAAAGAGCTCTAAGGAGCACTGTCAATTTATAAATCATGCTTTTGTCTTCCACACATATATAAAATCACAAATAACTGCTGATATTTATAAAACCAGAAACATTTTTATTGCATTTTAAGTTAGCATATGTTGTAGGTTTAGTGGCATGTTGAAGCTAATCTATTTTATCTGATCCACCATTGCTTGTCAAGTGTTTACCCTGCAGAGACATTGACATAAAGTACAAGTTTTAACAGTACACAGAATAAAAAAAAATATTGTGATTTGCAGGCACACAGAGGAAGTCTGATGTATCATTTATTTTATGCTTAGTAAAGGCAAATGTTACGAGCTGTAAAATACAAGTATAAAACTGCCAGGCACGTCTGTGTTTACAGAAAGGTGGTTTGGGTTTTGTTGCCTTTTTTTTTCTTTTTTTAGCACATTTGGAGCGGAACTGTTGATTAACTTAACTTGTTGAACTGATAAAGGAGTGTGTTGTCTCTTGTTATCTCTGTGAAGCTCTGTTGCTCAGCAGGCCAGCGAGGGCCGCAGCTCTGAGCTCTGAGGCCATGGTCGGTGTGTGCCAGAGCAGGGCAGCCTGGCAGCAGGGATCTGCACCAGCCAGTGCACACTGTCAGCAGCCCATGGACAAAGTCCATGTTAGGCCATGCCCGAGTGTCCTCAGGGGAGGAAAGGTAGGAGGAAGGAATTTCTCAAATAAAGGAATGTGTAACTTTCAGCTGTGAAGTGTATTTGCTGTCAGTTTGAAGTACACAGTCAATATTGTGCAGTGAGGGAGGACATGGGGAAGGATGTCAGAGACTTCTTAAAAAAAAGAAAAGAAGTGTCTTTTATTAATTACTTTAAGAAACTCCTGACAAGTAGTTCTCTCTAACTGGCAGCAGCCTTATTTCCTGACCCTATTAGCACACAAGTTGCAGTACAGGAGATAGCAATTCCAGACAGCGATGTCTGTGGGCTTTGTGGAGGATAAAGGTTACCCAGGTATTGCCATACTGGGCTGTCTTTCAGCTCTCTTTGAAAATGTTGTCAAATGCTCTTAGAGTTTACACATCATAAATGTGTCACTAAAAGAAATAAGTACCCCGATCTCTCTCCCTGTGTTTCAGAAGTGCTGAACTCTGCTCTTTTGGGAAAAAGGGCAGTGTCAGGATAGCACGGCTTTGCCTTGGACAGCTTCAGACAGGGCTGTGGACGGGCAGTGCCAGTCCCAGCCAGCACCCTCCCTGCTGGTGCCAGCCTTCTCTCCTGCTCCCAGGGTGTGACTGGCATGGGGAAGAGGCTGTTTGTTGCAGCAGGGTGTGCTGTGAATGAAGGTCTTTCTCTGTGTTTTGGGGATATTTCTGAATGGGATGTTTAGACAGTGCTAGTATGTACATACCTGTTCCCAGTGCAGTATGGGTGACACTGCAGCTGCAGAACTTCACTGATTTTTAGTGAGAGTAATCTGTTTTGCAGTCACAGAGGCTAGTGTCACCAAAGTGCAACACCTGTCTCCTGCCTTTGCTTTTTGCACATTTACTTTTCTTGCCTCACTTTCAGCAAAAGTAGAGTAAAGACTTCCACAGGGAATTTCATTTTGATATCAACTGACATTTGTAGCAGCAAGCCTCCTTTTCCTGTGCATCTTTTACTCTGTAAATCACAGATGGGTGGAAGCAGTCTAGCTCCAGATCACAGTACTGGGCAGGCTCTCTGGCTGTATCCAAATTCATTCTTGTGTCTCGTGCAGAATGATGCAATTCAGCAGCACAGGACTTTTAAACAACCAAATAATACACTGGGGCAAAGGATAGTGAGAAAGTTAAGTATTTCAGTCTTAAACACCATATTATGTATGAAGGTTAAATTACCAGCCATATTTTAGATTTCTTTAATGTATTCTTATTCAATTGTGGCTGACTATGAAATACTAATGGTCTATAAAAAATGATTAATTGTGAGTTGACAGTGGTTGCCCCTTTTGCCAAATACTGTCAGGTTCTGAGTTTTGCCTCTGCTGTTTTTCAGTGGACAGGGCTTAACTGGGCTGTTATGCTTTGACACAAGTGAAGCAGAGACTCTTATGGACTCGTTCAGAGCCCAGGTGTTGTTTGTCTCGATGTCAGGACTCGTGCCCCAGCCTTCTAAACATACAAAGTAAACATATCTGACACAGCAAAACATACTTGAGCTCTCTTAATGTAGCTCTCTTAATATTTAACATGAGGAATTGTTTTAATTCATTAACTCATTAATTTAACAGCATTCATATTAACCCTGTGCACATGAAGAATAGAGAACAGCATCTGCAGTAAAATGCCTCCAAATTCTCTTTAGTTTTGCAATGGTTCTGGCATTTTCTTGTAGGATTGCTTGCTAATGCTCAAACCTTTCCATGAACCACTTCTCAGTTTCCATGTTTTCTCTTTTTTTTATAAGGAATTAGCTAAGAGGACTCCCTCCAAGCATCCTGATCACCCAGCTGTCCAGAATGCACTGCAGGCAATGAAGACAGTCTGTACAAATATCAACGAGACCAAGAGACAGATGGAGAAACTGGAAGCCCTTGAACAGTTGCAGTCCCACATCGAAGGGTGGGAGGTAGGATGCAGGACCAGCAAGCTCCTGGAGGCTGTTAACTGCGTGGTTTAATGGCTCATGTTACGCACAGGGATTTCTGTTTCTTTTGTGATGTGTAAACACTCTTGAAGGTGTGGGCAGCATCACACAGAGGAATTTGGAATTTAAAGTGTATTTGTGTGTGCAGGCTGGTGCTAAATTGTAGCAGAACAAGAAGATTATGAAAGAAAGGAAGGTGTTAGAGCTAGATTGGAGCTGACATTTCTAATGGGTAGATCTCACTTGAAAGGCAAATAGATCTGGATGAAATCCTTATGAGTGCATCAGTTATTTCAGTTTAATGGCAGATAAAATAAGGGCGTGTTAGTAAAAGATGTTCATTGTGCACTCATAAAGGAAAGTTAATTTCTTTTTTATGTTTCAGGGGTCAAATCTGACAGATATTTGCACACAGCTCTTGCTGCAAGGGACTTTGTTAAAAATCTCAGCAGGAAACATCCAGGAGAGAATGTTCTTTCTATTTGATAATCTCCTGGTCTATTGCAAGAGGAAATCAAGGTGAGTCTCTCTGTATTTTCAGTTCTACCCTTCAGAAGACTTGTAGGTGGAATGTAGGTGGAAGCTGTGATCATTTACTGATCATTCACTGTATTCTCTGTTGCTTCTGTAGGACTGTCACAGGTGGAAATTTCCTCTGTTCATGGCTAGTTCTATCATTTAGGCAATAGGAGAGAGAAATCACTATGTGGTAGGATAAATATTCCAGGCAGTATCAGAGCGCCCCTCTGAGAAGTGTACAGACCAAAGAGGAATTAAAACAGTGCAGCTAAAGCTCAGGGTGAGTTCTTACAGACAGAAAGCTTCTGAGGGCAGCTGCATCTCCAGGAATAATGTGAAGGTGCCAGCTTATATTGTGAAGCTATCCTAAGCATAAGAGGGTGATGTGGAAAATGCTAAAAAACCAAGATAGGGGAAAGTGGAAGACTTAAGCAAACATAAAATAGATGCAGGGCCCAGGGGAGTGGGAAAGAGATAAAGATTTGGCTGTTGCTGTCAGTATTTACAGCCCAGGTGCTCTGTTTGTTGTCCTCCTTTCCTATCCTGGTAATTTTTTTTTGGATCATCCCACCTGATAAACATTAAGTATTGTTCAAACCTGCTGCTTGTAATTAAAATAGCATTGGCAGAGTAGAAGGCAACTTGCTTCAGCAGCAATTATGTGGTATTTCTGTTCCTGAGCTTTTCACCTTCACAGCCCCGGTCTCATTCTCATGTCTTGGTCTGTTCTGAATTTACAGTGCATTTTCTGCACTCCCTTCTTTTCTACCTCCCTTTCCTGTAATACAATCCTCCTGCTTCAAGTTATACTTTCTTACTGGTGATGGCCAAATAGAACAGCCAACACAATCAGATATTTTGTAAAACCAGTATTCTCTCCAAAGAAAATTCTAATTTCTCAAAATTTGTGTCTTTTTATCTTTTTTTTTCTTCTTCTTTCTTGCTTCCCCGCCCCCACCCCAGGGAAATTTTGGAACCATTAAGCTGTGAAAGCTAATTTCAGTAATGTTCAGATTTTTTTTGTGTTTTTATAATTTATAATACTGAATTTATACGACCTAAATACAGATTATTAGGTGATGCCTACATTCAAAATTAGATGAGATATAGATGTTTAAACTTTAAAAAATGCACCATTAAATCTAAAAGACTTAAAATAATTAAAATGTTATCTACCTGAAGCATTCTGACTCTGAAATGACGCATAGGAGAGGAAACACTTCACTTGGACCCTTTACCAGGTTTACCAGAGTCCAAAATTCTGTATGAAACAGAGTTCAGAAATGTATGTGTTTTTTAACAGAAACTATTCCTTTAAAAAGCCCAGTTAATTTGATACTAATCTTCTACTCCTTCAGAGCTCTTAGAAGCTGTTTTTCTAGCCAGTTTGTAGTTGAGGTTAGCCTAACTCCAGCACTGTCCAGACAGTTTTCCTGGAACACTAAGATTTTGAAAACAAAATGTTTCTAGTGCCCTTTAAGAAGAAGTTTCTTTTTATACAGGAGACATTACCAAGCTCCTCTGTAGTTTGGCTTAATTTTGGAGGAACCTGCTATAACATTTGGATTTCTCGAGGGATTGGTATTGTTTACCTTTGTCTGACAATGTAACTCAAACTGATGGAATGTTGAGAATCTGATTTCCACTAAAAAGCATAATATTTCATTAAGTCTGCTGAAAGTTGCCTAATGTACAAGATATATTTTGATCGCTGAGCTACCTTAATTTTGGATATTTCTGCTGTCTTGCTGCAATTTATAATTAGTCTACAATGGAAATCAGTGTCTTTTCCTTTGTGTTGGTGTGTCCATTTGGCCAGCTGCTCTCAAATAACTAACATGTTGGTGGGACACACCTTAAAAAATACCGAAACCCCATTAAGAAACTGTCTCTGTCTGTTCCTAATTTGAGATTAAGTGACTTAGTTTTCATCTCATTGTGTTGTTCTAACTTGTAGAAATCAGTGGAGTATTTCTTGATTTAAGAATGCAGTCAGAATTCAGGGCTTAGTCTTTGATAAGTAGTCAGTAATGCAGCATGCCAATCTGGACATCATATTTTTTCACAATAACATAAATTAGGAGCAGGATTGTCAAACCCAGTGTAAGATGTGTTTAAAATCAGAACTAGATCTGTGATTTTAGTTCTGCAATAGCTCCTTTTGCAGAAGTGTAGGAAAGTCTGTCAAACTGATGACATAGATTTTCAGAGCTGAGTATTGTTTTTTAGTTTTAGCAGGATTGTAGACTGCTGTATAAATTGAATCCTGATGTCAGGAACAGTGTGTTTCATGTAGGGAAATAGGCTGAACAGTTCAAGGCTTTCCCTAGGGCTTCCAGGGCAGGTTTTCTTTTGACTTGAGGAGTCGTCTTTAGGAAAGGATCCAAGAGCTTCAAGATCACAGTCCCTGTCAGTCTGATTGGATGTAAATACGTAGTCATCACCAAATGTCTGTTTCTAAAGGTAGTTGTAAAAGAAAAAAATGTTCCGAAAAAATGGGTGATTCTAATCTCACCTCAATTTTACCATAGAAATACCATAGGTATTTCACTCTAGCAAGAAATTTTTTCCTCAGCTGATTTTTACTGCAATACTTTTTGAATCCTACGAAGTACTGGCAAATTGCCGCAGCAGAGCCTTCACTGACTGGAATTTGGACATCTGCCATCTCTTAATGACCATTTATTACCAGTTGTGTTTTGGCTTGCGTAGCAGGGTTATTCTTGGATAGTAAAACACAACAGGTGTTACTTGGATAGTTTTAAACCCATTTTAGCCATAAAAAAGAGAACATAACTTGTCGCAGACATCTTTTTGTGAAAATCCTTTCTTAAGATTTTTCCTGCTGAAGCTGAGAAGTTTCAGCAACAAAATGTAAACAATGATTATCTGCTGCTGTGGAATGCAACAGGTCCATCTGTGATTGGCCCATTTTGGATGTTTATAATTAATGACCAATCAAGAACCGAGCTATCTCAAACAGAGTCCAAGAGAACTGCCTTTTGTTATCATTCTTTTCTATTCTATTCTTAGCTAGCTTCTGAGAGGAAACCTTTGCTTCTATTCTTTTTAGTATTGTAATAATGTAATATATATATATATATATCATAAAATAATAAATCAAGCCTTCTGAACATAGAGTCAACATTCTTATCTCTTGCCTCATCCAAGAACCCCTGTGAACACTGTCACAATAACTGGTAATGAAAAGTGCTTTCCTGAATTCAACAGAGACACTGTAAAGCTTATGGATGATGTAAATTTGGGTGCAAAATTGCCCCAGCAGAATTTTCCCTACAAAAACATGTAACACGCGTGCCAGTGGCCTCTTTACATTGTTTGTTTCATATTTGAAGTTTGGTGCATTCCACAAAATGATCACAGCTTTAGGCAAACAGAGGAGTCAAATGTAATGTAGTCAGTGATGCTGCAGTTGTCATCCCGAGGCCATGTGCTGTTCATGGACATGTATTTCAGTCAGTCATCAAGAAGGTACATCTTGAAGCCACCCCCATCTTCACATAATCTGGAAAAACAAGCTTGTTATTGCTATACTAACACTGGTACACACCTATTTTGGAAATCTGAATGAGTATTCCAATTATTTAACATCAGAGGTATGGTGAGATACCACCAGTCATTATATTGAAATCCTGCTGTAATAGTCATATCTCAGATTGATTTATTCATATATATGTTAGACCATTTGCTTATGTGTTATAACAGTTTTCATCCTAATTGCAGAGTTACTGGGAAAAAAGCATCTAAAAGGACAAAGTCAATCAACGGGTCCCTTTATATCTTCAGAGGCCGAATAAATACAGAAGTCATGGAAGTAGAGAATGTGGAAGATGGAACAGGTAAGTTACTAAATATTGTCTTCTAAGAACACAGGAAGTTCAGCTCTTGTGTTGGAAGGTAGTGCAAAAGTACTTGTCTACCTCTTTTAGCAAAATCTGAAGCAATTTATGGAACTTGTAGCACCGTCGTTATTGGACCAACTTATGTGGTTGAAAGACTGGAAATGCTTTCGGGCACTAGTCCTTCCTTCTGAAATGACCTTATTAAGAGTATGTTTTCCCAAAGTTTATCTGTTTTTGGTCCCAATCCAAGTTAATTTAATAAAAGTTACTTCTGTCTTCTTTTAGTCCTTTTTTTTTTTCACAATGTGAGCCATTACAGCTAAAATACCATAATTTATGGCTCTTCTTCTCATTTAGAATGCTACTAAATATTAGTCTTAGTATTCAAATTAGTAGCATGGAATGTGACCATGAGCAAAATATGGGAATGACAGTTCTGTTAGGATTCTTGTATCCTGACACAGCCAGGAAGACTGGGTGGGATTCTGATTCCATCCATAAAGGCCACACCACCACTGCCCCTATTGTAATAAGCCAGGAATTAGTGTTATGTCCTTTAAACAGTTGATACATAAAGAGTTTCCATGTCATGGGACAGAAATCCTTACAGTGCAGGAAGATAGTGTATCCCCAGAAAATTCAGAACAAATACCATGAACAAACATCATAGACTCTTCCACTGATGGCCTTGTATTTAAAAGACTTCAGTTCTTCTGAGGTGAAATCAGCAAGTGTCACACTTGGGACTGAAGCATTCAGTCAGTTTGAACAGCCTGTTGATACTTGTACTTGCAGAGTGGTAAGTACAGCTGGTTCCATGGGCAGTCAGTAAGGGACACCTCAGGAATCAAGGTCTTCTAAGAAGATTATTTTACTGAAAGTGTCCCACACTGGTTTGGTTTAAGGAGCAGGCTTCCTGCTCACTGTGTGCTTTGTGCTTGGACTTTTTGCAGCAGATTACCACAGCAATGGCTACACGGTGACAAATGGCTGGAAGATTCACAACACAGCCAAAAACAAGTGGTTTGTCTGTATGGCCAAGACTGCTGAGGATAAACAGAAGTGGCTGGATGCTATAATCAAGGAAAGGGAGCAGAGAGAGAGTAAGTGGATGATGTATTTTGTACTGCACTGAATGATCTTGTAGGACAAATGTATATGCACATAAATGTATTTGAGAGAAAGAAAAAAGGATACACATTTTCTTCCATGGAGAAAATGAAAATCTGTCCTTAATGTTTTCCAAAAGCTAGGAAACAGCTCTGAGGTCACAGAAGGTTCTTGATTCATTGCAGTATCTTACCATAAAGCAGTTAGGATGAACTTCTCTTCCTAAAAAATGTACAGCTCTCCTTTTCTCTAGCTTTACAGTGATCACTTAAATTCTGCCTAATGTTGATCTCCACTAAAATTAGGCATGGCCACTTTAGGCTGCCTGTTCTCAAGCTAGTCTTGGAGGTGTCTAAAATTTGTCTCTTTTGGACTCCAGAGTTGCCCAGATTTGCAAGTTCTAGAGTAACATATCCCGAAAATGACATGTTCAGGCTAGAACACATAAAGCATCTACAGCACCAAAACAGTTTTTGCGAATGCTGTCCTCCTAAAGCAATTTGCAAATCTAAAGAGAACCCCCCTCCCCTGCTGCTCACACTGGTGAATCAGCCAGCCCATGGGGGGGATTTCTGTGTGGCAGTGCATGTGGCTGGGTCATGTCCAACTTTTCATCCACCTGCACCTATAAGTGTTTCTCTCCAGGGCTGCTTTCAGTCCATTCTCCCAGCCTGTATTTGTGCTTGGGATTGCCCTGACCCATGCTCATCTTGCTTTGGACTTTCTTCAGGTTCTGTAATCCATTCTGTTTTGTGTGGTATGATACAACCCTAAGTTTAAAGCTGCTTTTTAAAATGTGGAAGAAAAGCTGCATCTTAGTGGTACTAAACTTAACAATGACTGTTTTGTACACAGATAAAAAAAATACGTAATTTCCCCTTTAAATGGAAAATAAGTCAGTAAAATTTTTGTGTTTCTGCAATTTTTTGCTGTTTGGCCTCAGCTTTTGACTTCAAGGAAACATTTTGTTTGATCTTAAAGATCTGAAGGAGTTTCTGCTTTCTATTCCAGGTTTGAAACTGGGAATGGAGAGGGATGCATATGTCATGATTGCAGAGAAAGGAGAGAAGCTGTACCAAATGATGATGAGCAAGAAAGTGAACCTTATCAAAGATAGGAGAAGAAAATTAAGTACTGTTCCCAAGTGCTTTCTTGGCAAGTAAGTGGTATTTGAATTGAAAAGGTCTTTCACATCAGTTAATAGACTCTAGAATTTCTGGGAATGTCATTGTGGCACAGATCAGATGTGCTTTGATGCAGCTTAATTACAAGGACCATAAGCCCCATTACAGTCATGATTTATTAAAAAATAATAATTGATTTTTGTTTCACACCATACCCAGGCTGAATAGTGTGGCAGCTCACTCTGTTTTACAGTAAGTCATAATAGCTGCTTCAGATCATCAGAAGGAGTAAGAAAACTACCTTAAACTCCCACAAGCTCCAGGCTGTGGGTGGCCTAACCTGGACTCTCTTTGGTATACAAGAAAATGCTTTCCAGGTGATACTTAAACCCAGTGAACTGTCCAAGCCTCAGGATTGTATGTAGAAGTTTCTTGTTTGTCAGTGTAACAGGCACCAATGAAATTTTGTGCATCATATGACCTGATATGTTTGTTAGAAGTATAGGGCTTCATTGGCTGGAAAAAACCTCTTTGATTCAGCTAGATATTACAAAATAATGACAAACTAATTCTGAAGGATGACACGTGAGGAAGCAGAAGAGTCTCTGTGGACATCTTGGGTCCATAAGATGAGGATTTGCATTATCCTTATAGATACAGCTGTGTCATCTTTCCTTTTGTGTGCACACTGTCAGTGAGCTTAGGGCAATGATGGGAAGAGGCTAATTCTTCTACAGAGCATTTCCTCCAGGAATGTAGGAAATGAAGCCACTGGGTAGAGGTACCATTCCTTACAACAGTTTTCACACTTGCTCCAAGGAGAGTCTCCTGTGATTGGCTGATGACTCACAGAGGCAAGTGCCTGCTGCCACTTGGAGCTAAGTTTGTGTGTTCTGCTCCCCTTTGCAGCGAGTTTGTATCCTGGCTCACTGAAATTGGAGAGATAAGCAAACCAGAGGAAGGGGTCAACCTGGGACAGGCACTCTTGGAAAATGGAATCATTCATCATGGTGAGTGTGCCATATCATAAAAAGAAACCAGATTTCCAGATTTCAGTAATGCCCTGGAAATAAGGGTAGAAAACTTACTGAAACTGTTCACATGATGTTGAAATGCTTTTTGCTGCCATACCCATCAAATCCTCAGAATGTTTAGGGCTTTTTGGGATTAATTTCCTGCCACCAGCATGCTTCTGCTTTTGGAGTCGCAGGGTTTTGTGCAACTGCAAAAATGGCTGTAAGTGCTGTGAAAGCTATTGTGGGAATTTGCAACATCTAGTTCAAAACTCATTGAGAAAGGTCAGATGTTCCCAGTTCCCTTCACTAGGACTGTTTCCAAAGACTTACGTAAACTGAATCTGATGTAAAAATTTAAAAATCCAGTTTTTACCAACTGGCCTATAAAGAACATGGCGGGGACAAAAGACAATTTAAATTGTCATGCTGATATTTTAGTTTCAGATAAGCACCAGTTTAAGAATGAACAGGTGATGTACAGATTTCGCTATGATGATGGAACATACAAGCCAAGAAGTGAATTGGAAGACATCGTGTCCAAGGTTTGCTTTATCATTCTTAGTTGGAACCTTGTGATTTGCTCTCCCTCTGAATGTCATTGACCTGCTGTGTGGAAGATTGCCATTGCTGTCGATCTGTGTTGTTCTGAGCTGTCCATCCTAATGCCAGAGGAGACATTCACATTAGGGAGAGGAAGCAGAGTTTAGCAATGAACACCAATACAATTGTGACTGCACCCAAGACTGCTGATTGCAATCCCAGTTGAGTAACAAAATGTTTTAAAACAATAGGTGGTAACACATCTGCTGCAGATCTGGGCATTATGGTTCAGGGGGATAGAAAAGATTAATATTTAACTGTTCTTAATAACTGTTTGTCAAATGAGTTCTGTTGATGCCATATTTGTCTGCATACCTTTTAATAAATTTGTTTTTTTTCTTATGGACATTGGTTAATGGGTTAATTATAAGGAAGGATTAATGGAGAAAATGTTGGAATGGAGGTGATTAGAGGTAAAAACAGATTTCTGGCTGTTGAAAGCCAGGAATGAAGGAAGAATGTTTGACAGAGAGACTAAAGGAGCTGTTTTGAATATCAATACTAATAAATAAAAAATTCCAGCTGAGTAGAGACATCAGTGTCCAGGTTTTGTTAGCATTAGCTAGTCAATGTTTCTTTGAAAAGGAAAAAGCTGCTAACACTCTGCGTCTTCCATTCTTCAGGGAGTGAGGCTGTACTGCCGACTGCACTGCCTGTATACTCCAGTGGTCAAGTAAGCTCCCCTTTGTGATCCCTTTGTATTTATTATCTGGCTTTGTTAAAAATATGACCTTACTATTGAAATCTTTATTGTTTCTTACTATAAGCAATAATTTTCTGAATTTTCTTGGCTCTTCTACTGCCCTTGCATCTCCACAGCTTAGATCTATAGTTGCAGTGCTGCTGCTAGAGGATGTTGGAACTGGGGATTCAGGGAGAGTGAGCAGCTGGGTATGGTTACAGTGGCTCTGATTCATGGCAGATGTGGTGCCCCATGTGGTGGGGATTGTAGTTACTGTATTATTTGGGTTATAGAAAATGCCAGCAGATGCTGAAGTGATGTAAACAGATTCCAGTATGGTGCTAGGATTCTGTCATTCAGAGCACCCTAAACAAGCAAAAGCCAGTCTGAAGCAGAATAAAAGCTGAAGCTGTAATTTGAAAGAAACCCTGAAAGTTTTGTGTGGAATCTTAAGAACTTGGCTCTGTATAAATAACTGCTGAATAATTGAGGTAGTCTGCAAATGCTAGGTAACTCTTTCCAGAGCCCAGGAGATGATTTTCAGATGTTGTTCACCTTACTGTGACATCAGATGAACATTTCTGGCCTATACTGGAAACCACCCTGAACTCTGTAGTTGTTCTACAACTGCATGGAAGATTAGGCATTTTCACTTAGAAGAACTTAATTTTTTACAAATAAAAAACTGATGAGAAAGAAAATATGTCTAGTGGAGATGGCTGGATTCTCAAATTTAGCAAAACTGACCTCTTGTCTACGAGTTGTACAACTGAATTTTCACTGGAGAGGCCACTGTCATGCTAAAAGGAGCTGCAATGATAGTTACAGTTTATAAGTCATAAATTTGCATCATTAGAACTCTGGATTTTTTCCCAGAATAACTGTTCTACAATGGCACAGATTTCACTTATCCCAAAAGGTGTGGAGAGAGCAGGGAAGCATGATGGTGCCAGTAACAGACAAAATGATTGTATAGATGCACATGTGTATTTGCAAGTGCACATTTCACCCCGAAGATGGCAATTCATATGCAGAGTAGAAATGATGGGATGTGAAGTTCAAAAAATGCTCCTGAACTCAAGGTACCCACAAAATGAAGTGGACCTACTCTAATGCTTTAGGGAATCAATAGCGACAAAATAACTCCCCTAGGCCCATCTTGTGGAGTTTTATTGATGTGCTATTTTTGTAATAGCTTTCCAGCTGGAGAAGCTATTAGGATAGCTTCTCATATCAGGATTGATCTGTGCTAGTGACATTGTGAACACAAACTGTGTATAATCATTGAAAGGTACCAGACTCTCTGAAGATTTAGGATCCTTCTGAATGGACTTGATTCTCAGTATGTTCAGGCTCTTCTTCCTGCCTTTTCTCTTTCTTATTCCTTCTTCCTTTTATAGCTGTGTTAGAAAACCTAATCTCTCAGGCTGTCCTTGTTTTGTCTTCTTATCATGACTTCTTGCCTTTGACAAGCCTCACCTTAGCCTAAGGAAGATAGCTTTTGCCGAGTTCGTTGCCATTCCTTTGTGCTGTGCCTTTGGATCACTGCTTTATCTAGCATCTTAGGACTGCTGATCCCTTCACTCATGCTGCCTTTTCTGGTGCAACCTTCCTTCTAGAAAATTGGCAAAGCAGCTTGGAGTAGCAGGTACATGTGCCACAGGGATCTGAAGGAATCACGGATTCAAAACTGTTTTATTGACAACCTTGAGATACAATTCTATTTAGTTTTATTCCCTGGAAGCCTTGGAGTTTCTAGTAGTCTTTGCCTTTATGTTTTTCCTCAAGTTAAATCTTGACACCCTGTCACTGTGACATGATGTACACCACTGGAAATAAATCATGCTACTTTGGGGATTGAAGTATAAGAAGTAAAACATTTTGAAAATTCTGAATGTATCTCTGATGCACTTCTGGGAAGTTGTGAGGTGAAAGAACTTATTCCCACTTATGTATGTGATGGACAATATGTCAGTGCATTGCTGGCTAGACCCTGTGAAGAATATTCTATTCCTCTAGTTTCTGTAAGGCAGCAAGGTTCTGCCAAAATTTCAGTGGTTCCCACCTCTATATTTGGCTATTCACCTGAAGTTCATGGTTCTGGATAATGATCTGTCTTTCATGTTCTGCTCCTGTTCAGGGTAGATTGAAATGGTGAGAAAAGAGAGTGAACTAAAGTTGATTTTGACCAACATGACCTGCAAGCAGGGAAAGACTGGGTCTTGGACCAAGATTGATGGCAACTTATCAAAACTGTCAGCATCACTAGGAAAGTTTTGAGAGTTACTTCTCATCTGGAACTCCCTACTCATTAGTGCTGAATATTTTAATGTTGTCCTTTATTGTGGTGACATTTCAAAAGTACACTTTCTCAAGATGAGAGTGTGAGAGGGGAAATCTGCCCAGAAAACTCCTACAGATTTGTGCTGTGTTTAGCGCATTACTGGGAGACAAGTTGAAAACTGTGTGTAAGCACTATGAGGAGAGCTTTTTTTCTGAGGACACATTACTGGAAATGCTGTCATGTTTTGTTGGTTTTTTCCCAAGCTCTTGAAGTCCCACTTTTCTTTCTAATTTCTCACACCCTGCATTCTGCATTTCTGCTGCATGTATTTACAAAAGCCAGTCACAACATACTTGTATCTAGATAATTAGTAAAAGGAACAGGTTTGGGTAGGACAGGTTTTAGATGGTGTTTGGATATTCTATTTTTAGGGAAAAGGCAGATTCAGATAGTGTGGTGGTAATGAAAGAGGCTGATTTGACAGAACTGAAGAATAAAGTCTGCCTCATAGATCCATCCAGACTGTAACGCAGCCTCAGTGGCTGTGCTTCCTTCTACAGTCATGCCAGTTGAGCTCAAGCTTCAAATACAAGGACCACCCTAAGGGTGAGAGAGGAATTAATTCTTCATACCCATTCAGCATTTGGCCTCTCTACTGAGACTCTCAATGAGAGGGAGCCAATTAATGCAAATTAATTGTGGTAATGGCTTTTGTGATGTGGAACTAGGAACTGTATGAAGACCATGAAACTTAGTTCACATGGGC
The DNA here is from genome assembly GCF_027579445.1 of Ammospiza nelsoni. Lineage (NCBI taxonomy): Eukaryota > Metazoa > Chordata > Aves > Passeriformes > Passerellidae > Ammospiza > Ammospiza nelsoni. The sequence goes on along the minus strand of NC_080644.1, from coordinate 359,084 downwards.
CAGTAAACAGCCTTGAAATTGCTTTTATGATCTTCCAAACTGGATTAAATCCAGTGACCTTGGAGGTGAAAGGTGTTAGAGCCCAATGTCATGAGCCACATCTGCCTCTTGTATTTGTATCAAAATTCTTTAGAAATACTTCACAAAAGGCAAAAACCATCAATGATCTCCATGTCTTTGAGAAGAGAAATGGAAGAAAAATGCAAAAAGCATCAAGTTACAATAGGGTTCCTTTTTCTTCTTGAAGGAACAGTGCTGCTCTCTGCAAGGGCCAGGTGTGAGCTGGTGCCAGTTGTGTTACAAGAACTAAACACAACCCTTCTTATTTACATGACTGAAATTATCTAATTCCATTAAAGGATACTGCATATTATATTTATGTCTGGCTATTACGTGTTATTTTACTAAAGGAAGTGAAAGCTGAACAAGTGTGTAAAATCTCTCTTGGCAGAATAGACTAAAAGCTGCCTAATTCCAGGAGCCTCACAAAAAGGAGGCACAGAGGGAATGTGTAGAGTCCCTGTCTATGAATATATTAATAGGTAAATGTTAGAAAAGTATTATTGAAGCTTATAGATGGGACTGGTACTGAGCCAAAAGATATAAGCTGGACATCAATGGATTTTGGATGATTTCCAGCCAGAAAAGTGTGATTTTTAGTGGGACTGCTGGTGGCAGTATTCTAACCTGAGTTACAGCAGCAGCTTAGGACATCTGTGAAAAGAATCTTCTGGTTGCCTCTGGTGGAAATATGAGCTCCCTGAAGATGGCTTGAAACAACATCTAGAGAAATTTTAAGTAACACTACTTTGTGTTGATCTGAAGTATCTCCCTAATTCAAGCTGCTAGAGAAGTTTAAAACTTTCTACAGAGAAAAGATGGCTCATTAGTAGTAGGTCAAAATAGTATATATAGGTTTAGAGTGTAAAAGAAATGTATGTCTTTTTGTCCTGATTTTCCCTGAATTCTTTTTTCTTAATTAGAGACCGTGACTACCACCTAAAGACATACAAATCAGTAATCCCTGCAAGTAAACTAGTGGACTGGCTTATTGCACAGGTAAGAAAAGTTGTAAGATACTCTCTGCTAAGAAACACTTCATAATCCTAAAACTTTCCTTTTTCAATTTATCAGTGGAAAATTTAAAAGTGGTTTGGGAGCTGCTTTTGTCTGTGTGCATCTGCTTTCTTTCCTCCTCTCAGGGAGCTATCAACAGTGTTGGTCTGAGACCATCTTAATTGCTGGGTTTACACATCGCAAAGCAACCAGCTACCATGATTAGGGCTTCAGACATCACATCATTACCAAAACTAGACAGCAGTAATAATAATTTAATGGTGGCAATAGTAATAAGAGTAATAGTAATGCGCTCTGGACATGCTTCTTCACTGTGGTACTGACTGTAAACTGTTTCTGTAATTCTGATGACTCAAATGGAGAGACTGTATGGAATAAACCTAAGTGAGCACGTCAAAACTAGTGTATCAAGTTTCACATCTAGTTTCTGTATGAAAAGGTCGAGACACATTTTGTCAAGATTGATCATTGTAAATGGCTCTATTTTCTGAAGATTTTCATTACTGCCTTTATTGTATTTGGACAAATACCTACATAACATTTAGAAGTACTTAGCGAGCTGAATAAACTAAAGCTGTATTTTCTAATTAGAGAATGCTGTTTTGCTAGGGGAATGTTCTGAGGCCAAGTTAACTTCATAGGAGTAGCCAAGTCTAGTTTAGACCCTCCTATGCAAAGCTTTTGTTGCCTAGAACAAACATAGACTGCTAAAGGTTTAAGATGGTAATATTAGAAGACATTTCTTCTCCAGTTTATTTACAGTTGAAATAGTAAATTGGGATTTTTAAATCCCAGTCTCTGTAAAATAAACTATCCATTTATCCCATAAAATAACACAATGTGAGTGTTAAGCGTTGTCTCATGACAGGATGTTGAAAATGAGAGAAGACTTGTGAAGACTTGAAATTAGTTCATAATAAAAGTTAAACTTTTGGTTTCTTAAAGCTGTTTTCTTGTGTGATTACATGGTCATGCAGTTCTTTCAGAACTGCCTTGATGCCTTTTCTACCAAGACAACACTATTTAGTTTTTAATTTGTAAATATTGTATCTTTTTTGCTCTCAGCCTCTTTAACAAAAGCTAGTGGTGCTGTGGTATGGCCAGAGCTGATCCTGTTCTGTCCTGTCTTTAAATAATGCTGATACACCATAGTGATGGTCTTTGCCAGGATTTGCTTGACAAATAACTACTGCTGTCCTTAGTGGCTTTTGAAGTTGGACTGATGTGCTGCTGGCAAGATCAGAGTGTGCTTGAAACACTTTGTTTTTGCTAAAAACAAAGTCAGTACCCTAGCCTGCAGCTGCTGTGAAAGGTTTCGGGTATCTAGTTCTTCAGATAGAGGGCAAAAAAGGTGTAATACTGGTGTAGGATACAGCTTCTTGTTTAATAGGACTGAAAGTAATACACTGAAATTGCTCCTGTTGCCAAAGCAGCAGGTGCCCTCCCTGATGGAATGAGCTGAGCAGCTGCTCTCACTGAGATAGCAGACACCAGATTCCCCATGTCCCTTTGCTCATCTCGCATCAAGGGACCAGTGTTAACAATCTTTGTAAGACCACTGGAGCCTTCTGATTTTTAGCAGCACTATTTGAAACTTACTTGTCTGCCTAAAAAGTACAACCATGTTTGTCAAGTCTTCCCTTGTGGCTGCAAATTAGCAGATATATTGAGAAAACTAGGCATTTCTTGTATTTAACTGACTTGTAGATATAAAGCTTAAGGCTGCTCTTTCAGGGAAGTCTGTAAATTTGCAAGTCACCCTTGGTACCTGTTTTGAATGACTATGCTCAAGGCTTCAGGTAGTGAGAAACAGAAGCCTTTGTAATCTGCTATATATGCAAACTGTAGTTTTAACCTGTCTGACCTTTGGAGTTCACATACTTAGCCTTTTCTCCCTTGAGCTGAATATGGACAGGATCTCTCAGCTTCAAAGGAGGAGTTTTATTGTCTGTGACGAATGGGTCCTGAAGTCAAACATTCTGATTTCAAATAAAATGTCTTTACATTGAGGTAATATGGTATTTTTCCCCAGTGCTGGTCCTTGATCCCCTGGCTGCTGTAGGAGGGAGAGATGCTGTCTGGAGGAATGAAAATGTTTGGGCAATGGGATACCTGTTTTAATGGCTTGCTATTGTTCCCTACACGGATCATCCTGCTAATTTCAGAGCTGCAAGCCATGAGCTGGGGAAGGGGGAACAATTTGTCTTAGAAAATGGTCTGAGGTGTAACATTATTCTCTTGTTTCTAGGGAGACTGTCAGACTCGGGAGGAAGCTGTCGCACTGGGTGTGGGACTCTGCAATAACGGCTTCATGCATCATGGTAATGAATCAATTTTGCTTTTCCCAGCAAATGAAATGAGCTCTTACTTCGGTCAGATTAGCTATTTTGGGCTGTGTCATACATGCTGTATACACAATTTGCAGGCCTTACTGCAAGTCCTTCTAGAACACAGTCCTCAAGCTCATACATGGCTAAGCCTGGTGCCTTCCCAAGGGAAGCCGCTTGCTGATAGTTATGGGAAGCACTGAAGGGATTAGACAAGCTAGAAGGAGCATGTTTTTTCACTGCATCTCTTCCAGAGCCATGTGAGCAATGCACAAGCCAAATGCTGTCCTGAAATATCACCAAAAAATATCAGCTGTTAAGTAAAATTGGCTAATTCTTGCCTCTTGGATAACAAACACAGTCCTCAGTGCTGAGGCATCCAAATCTGAAGTGCCAAATTGCCAAGTTAGACATCATCCATCCTCAAACAGGGGAAGTAAACAAATCACATCTGTATCAATATGAAATAGAACATACAAGCCCTAAGAGTAAACATAGTTCGTCAAATGAAACATTCAGTTTGAGTCATAGTAACATTTGCTCATTTAAATAGTGTTTCTGAGAGCAGATTATTGTAAATAATTAAGAGACCTTTCATAGTAGTTAATAACAATGTAAGAATAGTTGGGGCCTTTTTTAAAGAAATTGGTCTGTTCTGAGCCCGTGCAAACTTATGGCATTTATTACGTTCTTTGTCAAGGAAGACCTTTGCATAAGTACATGTTGAATGTAGGAGTTGCTCATCACTTGCTGCTTTTATTTGAAGGCCCCAGGTCTCGTATTTGAAAAACTGGTAAAGAACATTTTCATGCCTTCTAGAATTTTGTAGATCTCGTTTCTCTCTCAATTATTTTTTTAAAGTTGAGCCTTAGTCTGTGTGAACACTTTACGTTTTAAACTGCCCCTTTACCCATCCTTGCTCCTTTTATAGTTTTTTAATATTCATTTGGATGTGGGAAAGGAGCATGAGGCTTGAGTAGCATCTTCCTTCCAAGAGGTTCTTTAGCATTTTATGTAAGTTCTGCATGCCAGGGAGGTCACATCATGTTATGAGCTACTATGCACTGTCAGGAAAATTCTTGTCCTAAAACACAGAATTAGCTTAAAAATACAGAGCTGAGGAACTGGCTGATAGAGATGCATCAAGGTCTGTGTTTTGCAAAGATGGGGGAAATATTTAGAATTTCCTTTAACTTTCTCATCTGTTTCTCTCTTTTTTTCTCCATGTAAATGCATATATATTTCATATATCTAATTTTCAGTCCTGGAGAAAAGTGAATTTAAGGATGAATCCTTGTATTTCCGCTTTTATGCTGATGAGGAGATGGAGGGCACCAGTTCCAAGAGCAAACAATTGCGTAATGACTTCAAGCTTGTGGAAAACATCCTGGGAAAGAATCTTCTGGTAAGAAATATGGCAGCTGAAGTTAGGCATATCAAAGCCTCCAGGTTTTTAAATGTCTATTTCACAAATGCTTTTAAAATTCAGCAGAAGAACCTGAATACTCCCTTCAAATGTAAAGTGCAAATTGGAGAGGAGAGGTAGTCCAGAAATTTTCCATTTAATCTCAAATATGAAGTGATAAATTGCATGTTGTGTTGGGCTGAAACTCATTCCACTTGCAACATTAAAAAATCTAACCAGCAATTTAGCTGATTTTCCAAAGTCCTTTGTTGAACAAGCACTACTAGCATTGTTTCTGAAAATACTTAAAAATAGCCAAATTTGACAAACTTAATTTCTAGTCCTTTTACTTTCTTGTGCATCCTCTAATGTGAACATCACCTGATAAGGATTTTTCCCCAGAAATTTTGCTATGCACTATTTTAACTTGACTGTATGGGTCCTGCAGGACAGAACTATTCTGGTTCTTGGATTTTTTTTTCTAGGTGATTTCCTATTAAAAGACCTTTATAATCTGATGTAATTGACTTTAAAGGAAAAACGACAGTATTTATAATAGTGCAAAAATCATCAGAAGCAAGGAAACAGTTCTGAGTAATTTGTTTTCCTCCATGGCATGCTAGATTGAGTAGCTTTATTTTTCCTCTTAAATCAGTTCTGTTTTATCAGATGATTCTTAAATACATAATGTTTACTCAAATGCAAGATATTTATCAGTTAGATTTTCCACTTGTCCATTTGCCAGTAGCTAGGCTCTGTTTATTTTTCAGTAATAGGAAGTGAGTTATTAAGCTTTTTACTGTTGTTAATAAACTACTAGAAAAGGATGAATGAAATGTGTATTTGTCACGATTGATATGATTTTAAAGAATATGTATAAGGTGGGTCTGTATGACCTCAGTGCAAACAAGAGGAAGCAGAAATTCAGGAGCAAGAATTAGGAAGACTTCTGTCTACCATGTAAGGTGCAAACTGAGCACAAGGTATGGAGTTGGTGTTTTTTCCCTTACACAAAGCCTATGTGCCTGTCTTATGGATGTCAGCAATTGTCCTATCATTAGATAGAATTTTAGCCATCAGACTGCCATTATGCTCTAGAACTATGTAGTGTGTAGTTAGATCTATAAAAGGTGGGCCTGAGATCTGCATTTTGTGTGAAACTGATAGCTGAGAAGCACTCAGATCATTCATTATCAGGTAGGTGGGATGTATTCTGAAAAATAAACAAATAAACTGCACTCAATCTGTAGTACATTCACCAATGGAAAATACTGAATAATGATGAATTCCGTAATCCAGAAGTGAAAGATCTGTTGAAGGATGAAGGGCTAGGAGTTAAAATCAAATGCAGTTTCTAAAAGAATAGTTGATTAACCATTGGAAAAAACTCTCAAGGGTGGGAATAGATTTTTCAATTCTTAAAGACTGCAGATCATACCTGAGCAACTCTGGAAAATCTACTTTAATATATATTAAGTGATCTATGCAGAAATGACTAAGATTAAATTTTATGGATCATGTTTTGTAGGCAATCAGACCAAATGATCTGGTAGTCACTTTCCATCTTAAAACAGAAGTCCAGATCAATTGTGGCTTGTAGTGAAAAGTCTAATTTCTCATCTCCAGTCTTCACCTTTTCTGTGAACTCCATATTTATGAGGCATAAATTTGTGTAAATATTGTGCTCTGTTTAAGATTTTACCAGAAGAAGATGACTATGGATTTGACATAGAAGAAAAGAACAAAACAATTGTGGTGAAGTCAGTTCGACGAGAGTCTTCTGCCGAGGTAGGACTTCACATTCTTATTTTGGTATCTAAGAATGTTTCAATACTTAGAAAAGTTACAAACCATCCTTTTAAAATCTGTTTCCTTTAAAGGCAGCTAATAGAAGAGGGCTGTCTTCTACAATTCCTGGTAATAAGCTGTTTCTGTAAATTGATAAGTGTTTTGGCATTACTGGGGGACTTGAATTATTGGTAAGTGGTAGGATGAGAGCAGTATCTGTGTGATGACAGCTTACCTCAGGTTCCTTAGCAACTTTCATTTAAGGAGGGAAGGAAAGTAACATTCTTTTGGGATAGCAAAGATGTTTAATGGGGAAACAGGTTTATTTCAATGGAAGCTGTATTTTTAGATATGTGTTTTCCCTTAAAAAGCATGCAGTCATTTCTCTCTATGGTATTTTTTAGGAGTTCTACAGAATATATTTGCTTTGTTTCTTTGAAGCACATAGATGGCCCAAATGTCCTAGGATCTGAGTATTTCTTAATCACCCATTTAGCCCTGCAGAATTCTTATGTGAAGGACAGAATGTCATCTTCCATTTACCAAAATAAGGCACAGCTACATTGCTGAAGATAAGAGAGGACTAAATGACTTGTCAAGGGTTTCACATTTGCACACAAGACAGAGCTTCTAATTAAAAGTCCTGGACTTTTAATTAACTATTAATTAACTTTTAATTAACTATTACAGAATTTTTGAATGTCAGCATTAAAATTTTTTGGTTACTCCTTGGACTACAAATAACTCCTGGATTACTTGCTTAATGGAAATAGCTGAAGTGGATGGATTGGTTTTAGCAAATTGAAAATGTCACATGGGAAGGAATTCTGAACTGAAGTTGGGTGTTAGAATGAAATTATTTCAGTATTCCTGATTCTCGTTTCATTTTTGGTCACCAAAGAAACCAAACTTGTGCTTTATCTAGTGCTCAAAATCAACACAGGTTGACCAAAAATGTTATTAATCTAAACCTGTGCTTTGAACCATTTCCTGCCAGATAATCCTCTGCCCTTTTTTTGGCTGGAAGCTTGGGGAATAGCCTACAGATCTATTGTGTTTGAGGAAAATGGCAGCACACCATTTTCTAAGGAATCTTTTTCTTGATCTTTCAAGATAGTCTTTGACCATGAGCCCGTCTTTTGAATTTGATCTAATAATACTGGTCCATCAAAGAACTAAATCTGCATCTTCCTGAGCCAGAGTCTCTGTGAGACTAGTACTGTGTGGACCTCCTTTTTCAAGTCAAGAAACTTGTCAGTGGATTCCAGGCAGAATAGAAAAGGGTTTGCCACATTTAGGAGGAACCTCAACTGCTGAACCTTGAAATTATATAAAGCAATTATAATCTGGAAGGTTTAATAATTTTTTTACTGTTTCCTTGATACCTAATACCTAGTCCAAATGTTGCTATGTTACATTTTAACTGGTAGAGATCATCAAGGGGTATGTTTGAGGCTATTGTCCAGTGGGCACAGTAGGGCATCTCAGTCTTGTCATTGCATCTGTGACCATTGCCAAATAACTAAAGTTGGGTGCAAAACCTAGGGATTGAAGTCAAAATCTAATGGCTTTTTAAGCTAATGAAGAGCTAGTACTTCACTTAAAGCAGAGACAGTTCTTATCACCACTTCAAACCAGGTTACATTTGCTGACTGGCTATAGGTTGGTTTTGCAAGGCTGATGGCTGAAAACTGCCCACAGCTCCTGTGCCCAGGGTTTGGGAGGTCAAACTTCTGTGTCTCACTGGGTATCACAGCAACTCTGTCATGGGACCCTAGCTTTCAATTGTGTCCCCCCACCCCTTGTTTTTTTATAGTCTCCTATTTTAATAGTCCGTTTAAAATTTGTAGCAGAAAAGTAGTAAGATATATCCATTGCAAACTAAGGTACATCTGTAGAGTGACATATTTCTAAAGATACTGGCGAAATATCTTTTTCTTCTGTAAGTGCAGAAAACTTTAAGGGGGAGTGACAAGTGACTTGATGAACCAACACTACTTATAGGGTATTCCCTGTGAAAGTAATCCAAGAAATGTCCATAAGTAGGGAACAGTTGAACATTGGAGCCTGAGCTTTCAGTGTTGCTGCCAGTGATCCAAAGTGCTCTGTGGTGTTTGTTCCCTTTGCAGATGGCTGGCCTGCAAGCAGGAAGAAAGATATATTCCATCAATGAGGATTTAGTATTCCTACGCCCATTTGCTGAAGTGGAAACAATCTTATCCCAGTCCTTCTGCTCACGAAGGCCACTTAGGCTTCTGGTAGCCACCAAAGCAAAGGAGTAAGTGCCAAAATGGCCAGAGAGAAAAGATTATTGAGAAATGTCAGTTACTAAGTAGTACTTCTAGAGTTGTAGTGAAACCTGTGTAAACACTTTGCTGTGCAGAAGCCACTCAATAGGAAAGCATGACAGAAATGAGAGGTACAAGTGTCACGGCTTGTTTTTAGTGATGACTCTTGGGCTGCTAGGAGAGGTAGGCCTGTGTTCTCTTTATACTACAGATGACTTTTGGTTTCCTTGTCTACAAACAAAGTTGAATTGCAAGGATTGACTTTCTTTCTCAGGTGTGAAGATTCTCATACTCTATTATGTGCATGGGAAAACAATTTCCACTCATTGAAGCTTGGCTTATTTTTTGATGAGACTACTAATATCAGCCCTTACAGTTTTTCAGTCTATTATTGTTTCTTATAATGAGAGTTGGCTCTGTTAGTGTCTTGTGTATTGTTAGCGTCTGTAATCCATAGAACTGAAAATCTCAGTGAACATTTGTTGCTGAATTCTAGTCCAGAATGTCTTGTCCAGTCTGTTTTGTTTTTTTAAATTTTTTTAGTGGGAAAAAATCCTCTGCTGGTATAGGTCAGCACAGCTGCACTGAAGTTTGCACAGAAATGGAAGTGAATATAAATGCCTTAGAAAGTCTCTGTCAAATGTTTATTCACTTAAAGATGTAATAAATTAAGAAGTGCCAAATTTTAATTAACAAATAGAATCTCATATCTGCCTTGGAGATTGAAGATGGAGTATATTTCTTCAGGTCTGTTTATTTGTTATTTATTTGTAAACGCTGTGGATGCTTGCTTTCATCCAAACCCACTTGTGAATGCTAAGGAAAGATGCTGTTAGGAACTGCCCAGAGCTCTGGCAGCCTAAATGAAAACAATGCTTTCTCTTCTCCATTATTTACCTTCAGGATTATTAAAATCCCAGATTGTCCTGGAGCGCTTTGCTTTCAGATCCGGGGAGCAGCACCACCATACGTTCACGCAGTAGGGAGAGGTAAGTAGAAACTCTGTGATACAGTTAAGCTGGGAGTACAGCTGAATAGATAGACGTGTGTATATAAAGTGTGGGTATTTGTGTGTGTGTATATATATATTTCAACAAAGATACATCCAGGTTTCATTGTCTGGCTTGTTCTGTACAAATCCTGATACATTTAGTGACCATAGTGACAGGAACCTGTAACAGACAAGAATCACATTCACATAACCATAGAACAGATATCCTGCCTCAAAAGAGATTTTCTGCCTCAAACTGCTTATCACCTAAATAGATTCTAAGACAAATGGTATCATTCTTTTGAACTGAGTGTTGGGTCTCTAATCCCATCAACACAATACAAGGAATAGTTTAATTCCACAGTGGAAGAAATTTGAATGCTGCAATGCACAGTACCATGGACTCTTTAGAAGGCACTTTCACTTTAGCTCTTGCAAGCTAGAAATGGACTTGCTTAGTGACCCTTCCCTTGTTTCTTCTGAAGCTACTAAGGTAAAGCTTAACAGCCACAGGGGAAAAAAAGCCCGTAAAACTGAGATGGTTGAGAAAAAGTTGAAGGGTCATGCTGTCTGTGGCTTCCTCAATGTTTTTACCTGTAGTCATCCACAATTTGGGTCTGGGTTCTGAAGGTGTTGTAGGATCAGCAGGTTGGTAGACAAGCTGTAACACAATCTGGACATCACAAAGTATGACATAATACTTGGAGACTACTTCTCCCTTACACAGGATATATTGCTACAAATTGCCAGTATAAGAGGCAAAAGGCTCACCTTGATCTTTTTAAAAGGAGAAAATACAATTTGACAGAGATATTTTCTACTTCTGTGCCTGGCATATTTGCCTTTAGCTACAAGCAAAGCACAGCTTTAACCTTCATGTTAAGCAGATGCAGAAAATACAACCTTTTAGACATACACCAGTTCCTTCCTTCAGAACAAATGAGTATCTCCAGCTGAGTGCAGTTAGTTTGGCAGCACCCACAGATGGTGTTCCCAGGGACACACATTTATTACACCATTTTATAGCAGCACCTGCAACCACTTTTTCACTGTTTGGAGTGCAAGCTGGAAGTTGCAGCTAGGAACATTGTTCTTTTTCCGGATTTTGCCTGGAAAAGAATAGTTACGTTTGACATCGTAGTCTTTTTGTGTAGCAAATTGTGTAACATGCAAGTGTTCTGTCTTCCAGGTGCAAGAGGCTGGAAAAAATACAACAGTTTGTACTTAAACAAGACCATAGCTAATGTAACCATAAGGCTAAAAGAGACCCATATAAGAATCCCAAACAATTTCCCACAGAAATGGAAATTTCTAGCATGAATACATTTAGACCTAGGAGATGGCTGTTTTTGCCAGCACTGCTGAAAACATGAAGGATAGACACATGATGTTATCCTTACACAACAAAGCTCTCTGAATAGTAGCAAAGGCATGACAGGACTGACCCAGCTCTTCTTACTTTTTCTAACCGGAAAGCTTCTGCAAACTTTCCAGTATTCTCATCCATAGGCAGATGGCATTTCTGTTTAACTTCTCTCCTGTTAATTTTCAGGTTCTGAGGCTGCAGCCGTAGGCCTTCATCCAGGGCAGTGTATTTTGAAAGTTAATGGGAATAATGCAACACATGGAAATTACAAGGAAGTTCTGGAGCACTTCACAGCCTATAGGATCAGGCAGCAGGAAGCACTGGTATGAACACACAGCCTCAAAGGAAGTACATTAATTCCCACCTTTCTTCTGCCCTCCTCTGTTCCTGTGTTTTTATGCTCACTAAATAGTCAGAAAAAGAATGTCTACATGTTTGTTTTGACTGGTTTGCTGTTATGCCAGGGTCCTGCTATCACTGAGGGGGGCTGATTCCATTTTCCCATAGTTGCAAAACACCTACAAATAATATGAAAGCCATTTCATGCATACAGTACTGAAAATTATTAACTGTTACTAACCATGGAAGTTTACCCAGCTATTGATCTATATTTTATGTTCTCTGAAGTTCAGAGAAAACCTGGGGTAATGTTGGTATTTCAGCCTACTTAGAAGACACAGAATTGATGGCTAGATTCACCTCTATAGTCCAAATATTTGGAGATTGGGCATTTTGAGGTCCTAGCTGAAGCCTATGTCTCTTGAAAGGGGTTGTACCAGTGGGTGTACAGAACACATGAAGATGCTGAAGAGGACAGAGTTCAGCAAGCAGCATCCCCTGCATGTTTGAATGGCAGTCGCCTGGGCTCCAGCAGAGACAACTCTGCACTAGAAGGACATGCAGAACTGGAGCCCCTTCAAAGCAGCCAACAGGAATCAGGTAAAAGTTCTCATGGGGGAAGAAAACCTAGGGACAATTCATGGGCTTTCAGAAGGAAAACCACAGTAGAAATATAAGGTATAATTATTATTGTAGAATATCTCTTGTCTTAGCAAAGCTTTGTAATTGAATGAGGTCTGCCAGAGGACATATTTCTTTGCTGCAGTTTATTCAGGGGAAGAAAAAATTGAGATGCACATAGAAATCATGCACCTTTGACTCTCTGTTCTCTACAAGACAGCCAGTTATGGGAATGAAGATAGTCAGCATTTTTAGAATCTTTTTGGTAGCCCCTGCAAACCATGCATTTATGAGCAGTAGCTGATGGAGAGGGGACATCTGCAAGTAACTCCACCTAAAATAATCCACATTTTCTGTTATTTTTGATTAAAAATTAGGATGTTAAATTACTCTGATCTGGAGTAAGTCTTCAAGGCATGTTGCCACTGTTTCAGGAAAAGGTATGGGTGAATTTCCTCCAACTTTTGAAAGCATAGCTCAAAAAACAGGTCTACTTTCATGTTGAGGGCTTATTCAGAAAAGTAGATGTTAAGGGAGACTACTAAAGCAAAATTTAATCCAAAGGACTGAGACAGGACTCTCTGAATGCCATTGGCAACTTCTCTGGGAACAGATGCACGTGTGTGTGGATCCCATGTAAGGTCTGGTGATGCTGGTAATTTCACTGTCACAGAGTGTTCCAGCAGTGGAACAGCTGGAGCTGTGCCGTGGTAGAAGTGTGTGAGCAGCTCCCTGGCAAATCTCAGTTTGACTGGAACTTGAATCTGGTCTCTAGTGACAGTAGAACTGCTTTGTCTAAAAAATGTTTTCTCCTCACCATGTCCCTGCCTCACACGTCAGTCTTCCAGAGAGTTGCTGCAGACAACAGGACTCAGAGATTACATATTTCCCTTCCCTTATAAGCTTCTGCTAGGATCCGTGAACAGAACTAGAAGTAGTGTCCTGAGCGTGGATATGTGCACGCATACATGGAAGAACATCAGAATGGGGATTGGAGCATGTGTATTATCTAAAATTTTGTCACTGTCTCCATTAATGGCCAACAGCGAGTGTCTTCCTAAGAATATTCTCTCAGTCTCCAGCAGCACTTAGCTCAAGACATTCTTTGAGCCAATGTGTCTCTGCATTCAATATTCTTCTCAGCAGGTTTCTCTTGTCTGGGCAGGCCTCTGTTCACATGTGCTGCCAGATGTGTCTAATGACTTACTTTGGTTCCAGCCCAGACACCACAGACTGTAATTTCTCCGCTGGTCATTGGAGAAGAAACCCCGCTCATCAGCCTCACTGTGGATAACACCCACCTGGAGCACGGGGTGGTATATGAATATGTTAGCAGTGCAGGGATCAAATCCTTTGTCCTGGAGAAAATTGTGGAACCAAAAGGTTGCTTCATTCTCACCGCGAAGGTACGGAAAACCACACATGGTCAGCTTTTGCCTAAACAGAATGGGAAACCAATAATATAGCTCATTATAGGCCTCTGTGGGCTTGGCACTTCAGTTGAGGTTCACATTGGTCTTCTCAGCCCTGCTTAGAGTTTTATTCATTAGAATGAGTTACAATAGCTTGTTTGGTATGAGTAATCAGCAAGTACTTCCAGGACTTCAGCTGTTGAGGAGATTGAGGGGAGCCCTCAGCTGTAGAATTCTTGCTTTTATCTACCTGGTAGCATACACTCAGCTGATATTTAAGATCAATCTTTTCAGGCAGGAATTTGCTTTACCTTGCAAGAAAATCAAGCAACTTTTTCCCACCTGAGAAGCTGGATGGGTTGCTACAGGAATTGGGTAGAACTGCTGCTACTGGAAAGCAGCAGAGACTGCTGAGTGGCTTGGTCATCTCTGACAAAAACGAGCTAATAGTGACAGTTTGTCACATCCCAGTAACGTTGTTGTTATGTCCCATGGAAGCATGCTAGAGCAGGTAACTTGGGCAGTGGATATTTGGATCCACTTCCTTGATTCTAAACATTTTTAAGGAATGGTAGATGACTCTGACTATTAGACACATTAGTGGTTCTCAAGCAGTAATAAAGGCAGCTTGTTCTGGAGGCAGCTTTATTCAACCATGGGACTTTACCTCTCACTGAGTGGAAGAGAACTGTATTTTCCCTCCCTGCCAGGACTCATGCCATTGACATCCTGTCTTTTTGTTTAGATTTTAGAGGCCTTTGCCACAGAGGACAGTCATTTCGTAAGGAACTGCGAAAGGCTCATATCCCTAAGCAGTGCTGTGGCCACCATGCCCCAGTATGAATTCCGGCAAATCTGTGACACTAAGCTGGAAAGCATTAGCAGGAGGCTCACAAGCTACCAAGAGGTACAACAGTACTAGTTATTGGTGAAGTCTTGAAACAATACTTCATTGTGTTAAGTGGGTCTTAGTATTCTTTATTAATGAATCCAAACTGTTTCTGAGGTGGGTATCCTGGAAGCATGAGAACAGTTCTGCAAGTTATTGAAATTGCAAGTTTTGAGTGAAAATACCTTGTCTGTAAATCACTCCTTTCTGCTTGTCAGAGCTGTGAGTTAAGACATATTATTGCAGATTAATTTCCACTGTATTAATGAATAAATATCAGAATGGATTGATGAATGTCTTATTTAACATGAATGTAACTACAGTGTATCATGATGTAAACAAACAAAGAGCATGTGCTTTTTTTGTGCAGTTACCTGAGCTGCTTGAAAAGAGAGTGCTAGGAGGTATAGCTAACTGCTTTCCTTTGTTGTTTTATGAGCTTTTTTAAAATGTGTTATTCCAGCTGCAGCAGAAATCTGAATTCCTGGATTTCTGGAGTAGGCGGCAGGAAGAGAAAAGAATTGTCTGTATTGCTTCAAATTTTTTTGAAGGTGCAGTAGCACACACCTACTTTATTTCTCCCAGTTTGCAGATGAATTGAAAACAAAGGTGAGCCCAGCCTTCAAACAAGCTGTTATGGAACCTCATTCCCTCAACAGCCTGGATTTCTGCCCCACCAACTGCCATATTAACCTCATGGAGGTGTCATACCCCAAAAGCACTACCTCAGCAGGGAGATCGTTCAGTATTCGCATTGGACGGAAACCTTCTATTATTGGTCTTGATCCAGAGCAAGGTGATAATTAACTTCCAATCATACTGATTTCATCTGTTTAAAAGGCTAGTTGTTTCCACTGCTCAGCAAGGTCAAATACAAGTTCCAAGGAAACATAGTCTTGCCAGTACCCTTTCTTGTTAAAATTTATAGTTAAATGGCAACCTTCTTGTGTTGTGAAGAAGTAATGGCTTCAAGCATAGAGGAGCTTCAGGTGCCATTTTTTTGCTAGATGAACTGTTTGGGCATGATCTCATGGTTGTTACGTGGCCAGGGTGCTGTTGCCCTTAGTAGAGGTGACTTGCTGACCAAAAGTGACCAGGGGCTGATGGCAGTGCTAGTGCTTCATTCAGGGGGAAAACTGAAGTCAATCACATTGTAGTGCTGCTTTCTACTCTCATTACTAAGTAAATTCCATGCAGTGGAGTTGAAAGTCTCTACTGTGTCAGGGGATCTTGTTATCTGATAAATTGCTGCTGTGCAGCATTTCTCCTACAGTCTGGTTATTTATATCCAGCATTTTTTTTAATCATGATCTGACTTAATATGCTTCTGATTCATTGCCTTGTGACGGTCAGAGTGCAGGAATGTTTGGAAGAGGGAACTATAGACTAACCAACTTTCTGAGCAATGGCATTGACTATTCAAATTGAGGTTTGTAAAGGACCCCTGCTTGCTTGGGCAGTAGGATTTTTAATATAAGCTAAGGTAGGTAGCAAAGTGCTGCACCAAAACTGTCAGCAATTCTAAATGAAAAATACTTAATTTATCTTCTGTAAGGACAGAATCCTACTCCTTTATATGTATGTGTGTGTGTAAGTGTAAATGTCTGTAGAGCTTGAATAATAGCATAGACTGATTCCTGAGAAACCAAATTCATTAACTTCTCAACAAATGCTTTTAGAGAGCTTCTAAGTTTTCTGTATGAGTATACATGTGAACATAGATCTTTACTTCCATAATCTAGCCAGTTTCTGAATTGCAGTAAATTCAAAATATCTTGTTAGCATGACAGGAAAAAAAGCCCAACTTCTCTGGGTATTTTTCCAGAATGATTTTGTCATATAATGTCATTATATAAAACAGTTCAGTGAAATTTTAGTTTTTCCTGTCAGAACTCCACTTATCCTAAATGATCATCACTAGGATGGAGTGGAGAAAGTTGTGAGAGCCTACTAACTAGATCCTTTAATGTTTAGTAGGTACCTTAAATCCAGTCTCATATACTCAACATTGCATCACCACTATGGCTGCACCATCTTGGAGATGTCCAGCCCCAGAAGATGGAGATCTTGATGGTAGCTTTGGCCAGCAGAATGGAGGAACAATTTGGGAAGAAAGGGGACTCAGTTTTCTGCTGAAACAGGAAGATTGGGAGATGCAGGACTCCTACTTGCATCTTTTTAACAAACTAGACATTGCGGTGAAGGAAATGAAGCAGTATGTCATTCAGATAAATAAGTGAGTACAAAATCCTATATGAACTGGGGAAAGAAATCCTTATAATATTGAGGCAGTAATCTCCAAAAGCACATTGTGTTGTCAGCCCCAGCTGTCTGCCTCTTCAGACCTGCCGCTGTTTGTTTCTACTCCTGGGCAGATCCACTAGTGTTTGTATTACTGTCTTTTGCTTCTAAAAGTCTATCTGAATTTGATGCCACTGTTTTGCTTACTGTATATTCCAAAATAAGAATCTATGTGTTGTCAAGAGCCTTTGAGATTTTGTCTGTCTTAAGGCAGAAATAAGGGTTGAAATGAAGACAGTTCAACAGCTGAAGCAAAAGGTGCATGCAAACAAAGCAAAACCAGGGATTCATTCACTGCTTCCCGTGGGCAGGCAGGTGTTCAGCCACCTTCAGGAGAGTAGGGTCCCATCCTGTGCAGTGGTGACTTGGAAAGACAAACACCATCACTCCAAATAGCCCTTCTTTCCTCCTTTTCCACCCACTTTATATGCTGAGCATGGTGTCACACAATCTGGAATACCCCTTGGGTCAGCTGGGGTCACCTGTCCTGGCTGTGTCTCTTCCCAGTCTTCCCACACATCCCAGTCCCCTCCCCAGTGTGGCTCTACGAGGGGCAGAAAAGGCCTTGGTTTTGTGTTAGCTCAGCACTTACAAGACCATCTCTGTATTATCAGCTTTGTGCTCAGCACAAATCCACAACATACAGCCAATGGAAAAAAAATTAACTGTATCCCTGCCAAAAATAGCACATGACCAAAACTTCACCTAAGTGGAAAGCACATGGACCCTTGGTTTCAACATGTATACAGAAGGGTGGTGGCTGCTGGATAGAGCCAGTGAGCTGAGGAGGAGAAATCCAGTGCCTTGGAGGAAGAAAGTGAGGACTGTCAGGCCACCATGGTTACAGTGATTATGATACACCTTACAGAAGTAGAGTACCTTTGGAAACAGGACCTTCTGGTAACTGGGATTCATGGGAATCTCCTGAGGTTTAACAAGACCAAGTGCGAGGAGCTGCACCAAGTCAGGACAGGCTGGAGAATAAAGGGACTGAAAGCAGATGTGCCAAGAAGGACTTGGCAGTGCTGGTGGCTGAGAGGCTGGACATAAGCCATCAGTGTGCACTGACAGCATCGTTCAGTCCTGGGCCATCTGTGTCCTGGGCTCAGCCCCACAGTGTGGGCAGCGGGTGAAGCTGGGGGGATCTGCCCCTTTGCCCTGCTCAGGTGAGACCCTACCTGCAGAGCTACTTCCAGCTCTGGGGTGCCCAGCTCAGGAAGGATGTGGGAGATAATCCAGAGGAGGCCATGGAGATGATCAGAGGGACAGAGTAGCTCTGCTATGGGAAAAGGCTGAGAGAATTGGGATTCTTAGGCTGGAGAAGAGACTTTGGGGTGACCTACTTGCAGTCTTCCAATACCTAATGGGAGCCTGGAAGAAAGATGAAGAGAGACTCTTTAGAAGGGCCTGGAGTGACAGAACAAGGGAGAATGGCCTCAAAGGGAGAGCATGTTCAGATCAGATGTTGAGTAGTAGTCTATGTAAAGTGCTTACAAAGGTAGCTCTGATTACGCATAGCTGCATTTAGCCTTAGTTGTGACAGTTCATTTGTGGGACTGAGAGCTCTGTGTTGTGCTTCTGCAGACTTTTGTCCACCATAACAGAACCTACAGAAGGTGGTGCCTGTGAGCCACCATCTACTGAGGACACATCCTCACCTTCCCTGGGAACGGAAGAAAGTGATCCTGACAAAGCTGAGCATGGTGGAATCAAGAAGGTCTGTTTCAAAGTTTCTGAGGAGGACCAAGAAGACTCTGGACATGACACAATGAGTTTCAGAGACTCCTACAGGTCAGTCTGAAGATTGTGCCACTTGTACCTTACTAGTACTGTGTTTCAAAGTTCTCATTACAGTATGGATTCGACAAATAGGTTGTTTTCCAGTCAGTCAGTTATGTAGTATTCACTTAGTAGAGTATTCACTTCACTGATGTATTCATTATATTTATTGCCCTGGAGACATACACAGCAAAAATAGTTCCCCCAAAATAATGCCATAATACTAAGGCATCTGGAAAAGTGAATAAAATTAAATAATTAGGTCTAGTGTCACTTTCTGTGTCTTGTAGCCAGAAACTACAGAAGTCCAGTGGAATTCTCAGACTACTTGGTCTTATAATAGCTGTTATTAACACTTGGTTCTGCAGCCAGTTTTCCTGGAAGTCTAAGACATGGAGAAACAGAAATGGACATTGAGTTTTTATTTTAATGGCCCTTTGAAACCACAAACAGAAATGTTTATTCAGGTGCCTCAAAATCTTTTTGGGACGTGATTGACTTCTAGCTCTCCAGGAATATTTGCTACCAAAGGAAATCTCATTCCCAATTCTCTCTTATTTTAGGGGGAAACATTTGGAGACAGGTTCAGAATAGGTGGGGTAACAAATTGTGGCCATGTCTGATCGCTGCAATTTAACGTCCTTAATAGGCCATTTTTACATTTCTAGTAAGACCATAGAGCTGGGAGGATTCCAGCTCTGAATGAATGACCTGTCTCTGGAATGTTCTCATGAATGAATGACCTGTCTCTGGAATGTTCCTGCTGCAGTCCTGATGCTTCACTTGCTGTTGTTGGGCACTTGTACCAGTAGCAATAGGTGCCACTGATGCAGGACTCCAGAAGGGGAACAGTTTGTGTTGGAAGGGGTCTCTGGATTTTGCACAGTCCAGTCCCTTGCTCAGGACAGGGCCAGTAAGATTGGTTGCTTGGGGTCTTGTCTGGTTGAATATTGATCGCCTCAGAGGACAGCAAATATGAAGTCAGTAAAGGAATAGAATGAGTACTTGCAGTGCTGAGATCTGGGGCATCTGTGTTGTGCGAGATTTCAATCAGCACATGTGCTTTGGAGCATTCTGAGGGAAATGTGCTTTATTTCTTTCCCTGTTAATAGGGTTTCCCGGTAGTTTAAACTTCTGTAATTGAGGCTAATTTATTCTGGGTAGCAAAGGGTCAGCACAAACAGTCTCTCTGGGCTTGTCACTTGTTCCAGAATTCCACACATTTGTTTGAGAAATGTTTGAGAAACATTATTCTGTCTTATCCATATTACACAGAGGCAGACAATTAAGCATATATTACAGATAGCAGTTACTTGAGGGGGAATGTGTTTTTATGGGTTTTGATTTAAAAGAACATTGATTAGCTACAAACTCAAGCAAATTGTAGATAAGAAAGTATCTTGTTTGCAATAGCCAACAAGGCTTTTTTCTGTGATCATTTTGGAGGTGTAATTCATAAGGATTTGTATTGCAGAGTAGTTGCCATAAGTATTAATATTCCTGTGTGAATCTCTGCCACTCAGCACAGCCGGAGCTGTTGTACCTCTTACCTGCATTCCAGCAGCATATTCAGACTCTCACTACTGCAAACTCTGGGGATTTCCACAGCTGACAGCCAAGTGCCTTATTCCTTATCTAGGCATATTCATCTCTGCACAAATGCTGGACCCATTGTCACACTAGAACACTATAGAATTGGTAGCAAACGCTTAGTGGAGATGTCTGTTTTCATTATTTACAGAAGCAGGATGATGTATTAAGCATTCCGTGTTAACTGCAAATAGAAGAAGGCATCCTTGGGCAGCCCAGCTCCAGTCCTTGTTTAATGGCTGTTGTACATGTCATTAATTTCAGTCATTTCAGTTTCACAGAGCTAGGTTTGGGGAGACAGTGCTAATGAAGCCGAACAGCAGTGTGGGTGCCTGGGTGTGGGGACAGCCTTTGTTCAGTGCCCTCTGTGCTCTCCTTTGCAGTGAGTGTAACAGTAACCGGGACTCTGTGCTGTCCTACACCAGCGTGCGGAGCAACAGCTCTTACCTGGGCAGTGATGAGATGGGATCAGGTGAGTGTGTGCACAGGTCACAGGCATCCTTCTTGTGCCTGGCCGTTCAGCAGTGCTCAGAAGTCTTTGCTGGTTATAAGTGCTTGTATATTTAATTTGCACCGGTGGTCTCTTCAAAACTAATCACAAGAACATAAAGATACAGATTTGCCTCTTTCTAATAAACCACAGTAAATTTGGAACATGGGAGAGGTATTAGGCAGGGGTAAGTTTCTTTAGTTATTGGACACTTGCGTAATATGAAAATAATGAGTATTTTGGCCTAAGAATTGGAGATAAAACAGCAATCATTATTTACTTCACACCAGTGTGAAGATGTGCCCATGCCTCATCATAGATCATGTTTGTAAATTCAAAGCTTTTCATTTCTCCTGCATTAGGAGATGAGCTTCCCAATGATATGAGAATACCCTTAGACAAGCAAGACAAACTTCATGGCTGTCTGGAACACCTTTTTAACCAGGTATGTAAAGCATTATTCTTACACAGAATTGCTTTCTCTTTATCAATGGTAATCAAGAAATTTTAAGTACTAAATTGTGTTATGAAATAATATTTTGAGGAACGCATACTATCAGGATTTTGGGGTATACAGTAAGCAAGTATATTACAGGACAGTTTGATGAATCACATTTATCTGTGTTATTAAAGTTGCCTTGTGATTTAAGCAAGGCCGACTTGCCCTACCTAAGGCTTAAGACTAAGGGAAAAAAAGCTCTCATAAAAAAAAGGACAAACTTCAAGTAATTTGATGAAAATTGATCACATTTGCAGATTTCATGAGGTTCTCACAAGTTTAGCGTGCAGATGTGTTTATAATGTGTAACCACAGAGAATTGTTGGCTATTCTCTTACCTCATCAGCACATAGATCATCATTGTGCAAAATGCTGTTGTTAAATGTTAATATTAAATTAAATGGCTCTTGAGGCCAATTCATGGCTACAAAGTCTGACTGCTATGTGTCAGTCATTCCAAAATACAAATAGTGTAAGGGCTGTGGCAGTTTCCAACAGGAGTTTTGTTCAGATTTTCTTCTGCAAGTCTTACTGACACTGATTGATAATGTTCCAATTGTAGGTTGATGCAATCAATGCACTTCTGAAAGGACCAGGAATAAATAAGGCCTTTGAGGAAACCAAGCACTTTCCCATGGACCACAGTTTGCAAGGTAAAGAAATAGATTGACTGTTTAATAATGTGATTTCCAAGACTTCAGAGCTTAACATGAAAGCATATGTGCTATGGCCACACAGAGATCCTTAACTCTGCAGTCTACCCAGTCGTGCATTAGGCACATACCATGTCTGACCACTGAAATTATTGAATCTCCAAAAAGTAATTTTTATGGGCAATCCTTCTGAAACACACAGAAGCCTCTTTTGTCACATGCTGCTCAATTCTCGCAGCCCTTTCACAAGTTTCCAAATTCCCGCTTTGCTGTGAACGTATTTGGAAGGGTACAAAAAAGTAAGGATAGTCAGATTCAAGGTGAAGGAGTGCTGTGATAAGCTGATGAGGCATTGACTACTGAACATACAAGGCACCAAATGTTCTACCTCAGTTTGCTTAATGATTTGCTCTGCTTTTCTTCAGATGGATGATTGCCAGAGTAAATTCATCCTCACATAACACTTATTTTGAAAACTAATTCCCATAGAGAGCAAAAAGATGATACCATATTTTCTTTTTCCTCAGGGAGTGTGATGACTTTGGTCTTGATGGTCTTTTAGGGCTCAGGATGTTTCTTTTCTGCCTGAAATACACAGGATTTTATTTTTGAAATATTTGCTGCATTTCCTTTCCCACTTGAAAGCTGAAATATTCCCTACTATTCCTGCTGTAGCTCAGGTGCTGCAGGAGGTGAGAGCTCCAACCTCTTGCAGGCTCTAGTTTTTAGTTACGGTGGCAAACTCTAGAACTAGAGATATTTTCCTACTTTTTTTTTTTTCTTTGACTCCAGAAATAACTCCTGTGAAGTTCTGGTATATGTACTCATCTCTATGAACACATTCACATTTGTGTAGACTTGAGGAGCATCTGTTAGCCTTTCCATTCACTGTTGGAATGAAGTGAAAAAATAACAGATGTTTCTTTTACTTTGCTTAAACAGAATCTCATTTATTAAAAGTAGATTAATAATGCTGAGTCTTTATTTAACTGATCATACTGAGGAACAGACAAGCCCTGCCTACACTCAGATGGAATCTTGGACCACAGTGTCTATTTAATAGCTACCATAGCCACCTTTTTGTGATGGATGGGCCTGGAATGCTCTTCTGGTCCTGTCCAGGATCAGTTATTTGGCATAATTTTTTTTTTGTTCTCTGTTTGCTTATGCACTTCATCGCAAAAAATGAGGTGTTTGGCTTAAATACATAGCTAAGTCATGGAGAATAAATTTTCGACTCTGTAATTAATAGTTAGCTTTCATTAGGCAAAAGCATTCTTCTCATCGTACAACGGGATGTGACAGTTGCAGCCAGAAAGTTGATCTTATTCTCTGGACCTACCCAGTACAGCTGCCTGCAGGTCATTAAAGGCAGAGGAAGCAGGGGTTCTTTGTCTAGTGAGTGGGGCAGAGCCCCCTGCACTGTGCGTGTCAGCCGGGCCCACAGTCCTGAAAGCAGTGCAGGGAGACTGCTGATAATGGGACCATGGGTTTTTGCCCTCTCTGTTAGTTCTATTTAAGGATCTTTTGAATTCTCTGCCATTGGTACTGCTTATCTGCTTTCATCTGTATTCACATTCTAACTCCTAAGCCATTCTTAGTTATGTGGCATTTCTTAAATGGCTGACACATTCCATGTTTTCTAGAATTTAAACAGAAGGAAGAAACCACAGTTAGGTGCCGGAATAATATTCAAGCCAGCATTCAGGAAGATCCATGGAACCTTCCACTGCGCATCAAGAGCCTTGTTGACATCATACAGAAACATGTGGAAGGTCTGTAAATAAGGAAATGTTTGTTACTAGCTTCAGGGAGAAGAGATCTTAATCAAATCTAGCAGTTGATTTCATAATTTTAACTCATTTTGTAATAAGGCTGTCCCAGGCTCTAGAGAGGACCAGGTACAGCAGATTATGGTTTGCAGAGTCCTGGTGCTTTATGGTAAAATGGCACCTGTGCAGCAATTCCAGAGAACTTTCCCCCCCTTACTTTATTTCATCAGCCCACTCAGATTGATGTCAGACTGATCTATCTTCCTGTGCTTTTTAAACCCTTATAGAAATTGAAGAGAGAGATGTTTGGTATATTCCAAACTATGAAGTGAATGCTAATCAAATATTACAACATCCTAAACCACTGCAGTCTGGTTGAACTGAAACAGGAGATGAAGCTGATGTTTACAGATCAGTGTGAAGCACTGGATAGTAATCACCTCCTTAGGGTTTCATCTGCAAATGCAATTTGTTTCCAGTAATTTATGGTAGTTAACGGATCGTGTAGCCAGTAAAATTCTTTGCTACAGTTTTTTTCAGTCATGAACATGTCTGTGCACGGGGCTATCAGAGTAAATAGAGGTGGCCATGCAGGTGCCAGGCATTTGGGGGGAATTAGGAAACTGTTAACCAGCTGCAATCACATGTACCATGGTATAATGTTGACTACAGCATTTCTTTTCTTCACTGTTTTAGATGGGAAGAATCAGCTTCTTTTGGCCTTGTTAAAATGCACAGGTAAGGGGTTTTCATTTTTTACAAAACAACTTACCCAAGAAGTCCCTAAGACTGTGTTTTTTAACCAAAAAAAAAAACATACCCAAGAATTCCCTAAGACGGGGTTTTTCTGTCTTCATTTTTTCCTTTGTACAGTCCTCCTTCTCAGATGGAAGAGAACCCTCCTTCCCTTTACTCTTCCTGCTGTGGTGAGAACATGCAGCAAAAATTAGATCTATTGCACAACTTTTTTGAGCCCGTGGACTCTGTCATCATTCCAAACTGAGCAGGCATACTGAAATTACATGTATTTTCATCTGTTGATGAAATACATGTGCAAGGAGAACCCAAATACACTGGAGACCTTACATGTGCAAGGAGAACCCAAATACGCTGGAGACATCAGGAACCTGTTACCACATGCTAAACGTACTTGCAGAGCAAGGGACAGGTCTTTACAAGGAACCTGGGCACAGTCTTCTTGTAATTGTAGCACTTACTTGGAGTCCTTTTGTTTGAAAACAACATAATATGTAACTGGAAACTGGTGCCACACTTGATTCTCAAATCTTCATAGAACGAAGATCAGAGATTTGTATGTCTCTAACTTATCTCTCAGCCTCTGCCAGGGCTGGTCTGTGAGTCTGTCCAATCCATGCTGTGTGCCAGTCTACTGACCATAAAGGCTGGGTTTTGATAGCAGATAAAATGTCTCCCAAAGTGTCTCTCTATGGATGCCCCATCTCCTGCAGCGTTTCCATGAACATCCGCTGGAAAGAAGGGTCATTGCCCTTAAGCTGAGAATATGGCTCAGGGCCTGGAGTGTGTTAGTCAGTCTATTGTGTTCAGTGCTTATAAAAATAATCCAGACCTTCGAAGCCTCTGAGTGATGTCTTCAGCTTCTTTCCCTTGGGAGCAGTGCCTTGCCAATGAGAGGCTGCTGCAGCACTGCAGAACGTGCTGGAGGGGCTGGGGGTGCCTGGGAAGTAACTTGTTACTTATTCATGTGCCTCTCTGGCCTGCAGTCCCCTGAAGCATGACAAGATTGATTTGACCAGCATGTGGCTGCCTGGCAGGCACACAGGAAGCAAAATTAACATGGGGGAAATTCTCCCAAGAAACAAACCAATTGGTACCATATGGATGGGCCCAGTTAATGCATTAGGCATATGGGAAGCCCACAAAATACAGATGGATGGGGGAAGATTAATCTCTAATAGCCCAGGAGAGAAGTAATGGTGGGGACCTTCTTTCAATAATTCTCTTGATCCTGTAAGTGTAAAAAGAAGGGAATCAATCCAGATATGGCTGTAACTAAGGAGTTAGTTACTTTCCAATAGTTAGTTTCTTTCCAGTCAGAAGGAGCATGCAGAGGGAGTAATGAACAGTCAATTGAACTAGAAAATTTCGCAACATGTGCATGTGCCAGCTGTGCTGTCTTTATCTATCCATCCAGGTCACACAGCAAGGAGAGGTTATCTGTGAAGTCATTGCAAAGCTACAGCAGAAGCCAAACATTATGTGCGCGCACACGCGCACACACACATATAAACTACTTTGTTGGCAGTGAGAAGGAAGATGTGTGTATTCATAACTTCTTTATGCTTCTCTCCCCTTCTCTGACAGATACTGAGCTACAACTGAGACGTGATTCCATCTTCTGTCAGTCTCTTGTGGCTGCTGTTTGCACCTTTTCGGAGCAGTTACTGGCTGCTCTCAACTATCGTTACAACAACAATGGGGAGTATGAAGAGAGCAGCAGAGATGCTAGCAGAAAATGGCTGGAACAGATAGCAGCCACTGGAGTTTTACTGAACTACCAGTCTCTTCTCTCCCCCACTGTGGTAAGAATAAGAATTGTGGTATCCTTGAGTCTGCTTGTGTGTGATTCTCTGCCACTCAGCACAGCCAGAGCTGTTGTACCTCTTATCTGCATTCCAGCAGCATATTCAGACTCTCACTACTGCAAACTCTGGAGATTTCCACAGCTGACAGCCAAGTGCCTTATTCCTTATCTAGGCATATTCATCTCTGCACAAATGCTGGACCCATTGTCACACTAGAACACTATAGAAAACAGTCAGCCTTCATATTTGGAATAATACTACTGCATTTAGAGAGCTTTTAGTGCCCAGCTGTTGATAGCATGAGTGTCCTCTGCCATCCCCTGGTGAGGACACGCATCTCCCAAACGGGTGAAGAAGTTCTGAGTATTGCAGGAGTTCAGCCAAACAGAGTTCAGTCTCTCTCTGTGGTGAGAAGTCTGTGGTGCTGGGGCTTGAGGCACCAGGTCTAAGGAGAGGAGCCGTGCATGCATGGTTAATTTGCACCTAATGAACAGATGAGCCCCAGCTACAGGAGATCAGCTGCTGAAACTCTAAAAAATGCTAAGAAAAGAGACGCATAAGACAGACAAGTAGCTCTAATATTATAGAGAAGGGAGGTTTTTTTCCTCTTTGTAGACATTGTAGATTGAGTGTGGAGATTTTTTATAAAATACAGTCCTAACTATCTATGTGTGTAACTGCTATTTGTTAGCATTGCATAGAAGGTATCAGTATTTATTTTGCAGGAACTGCTAAGCTGTTCTTTACGTTTGTGAAGTTTGGAGAAAGAGATCCTTTCAAACTTACTCTGTTTTTAACCCTCTCGACTCTGTGAATCACATCAAATGACGTCTTAGCAAAGGGTGGTTATAGTTGTATCACAGAGTTAAAAAGCTGTTGGTAATTTTCTAGCTGGGATGGAGCTAATGGAAGGCTCTGCACTCTACTTTAAGTGTCCTGAACCAAACCATGCCCCTAACAATAGTACCTTCCTGTCACTCATCTTCTGGCAGATAATAGCCTATTTGTGTCTGTTGCCTTGCCCTACAGAAGGAGGAGCGCACCATGCTGGAAGACATCCAGGTTACTCTGGCTGAACTAGACAAAGTTGCCTTTTTTTTCAAGCAGCTGGATGAAAGTCTTGTAGCAAGTGAGTATTCCCTGTTTCTTTGAGGCACTTTTTTTTTTTGGTATGTTCTATGGACTAATATCCTCTATGATTGTAAATCTAAGAGACCATGTCACACCGGGAGAGCACTGGGCAGCTTCTCTGAAGCACTGCTGTATTCCTTCAGCTTCCCTTGGAAGCACACAGCCCCTAAAGCAGGACTGACACGATGGAATGGTGGTGCATGTTCTGTGCTGTGTAGCTGTGGCCCGTGCCATTGTGCCTCATCTGTGTGATTCTGGGCAGGGGGAGGAGATGTGACAGAGAATTAGCACCATGCTCGCTGTGGTGAATTCCCAGCTTTTCAGTGTCCAGTGTCTTACCCTGCCAGATCACTCTCTTCATGTCTACTGGATATGAAATGCCATGAAACAACATGGGATTCTAATTATTAACCATATTTACTGTATTTGGATCAAACATCATACTAGGTCACACTATGATCTTTTAAGTATAAGATTTCAGAGCCTGCATTCTCTCCATAAAAGACTCTCCCTTATTCACGTTATGGTGATGTGATATGTCATTAGATAATTTAACAAACTCAAATAGCAATGATTTCACAATTCTTCTGCTGTGGTAAATCAGCAAGTGTTTCATCTTTATTTCTCCAGATACTCATGTCGTCTACCACGTCGAAGGAAGTCGTCAGGCCTTGAAGGTTACCTTTTATCTTGACAGCTACTACTTCTCCAAACTGCCTGCTCGGTTTCAGAATGGGGGAACCTTGAAACTGCACACAGTGCTCTTTACAAAAGGTGACTATAAAAAGCTTTCTTGAGAAAAATAAGCTAACTACTGATTTTGAAAGATTAAAAATAAAAAATGACCATGAAGCTTTTAAAAAAGCAGCTGAGACCTGCAGACTCACTTGGGAACCAGATATTTCTATTTTAGGGCCCTGGGGGAGTGCTGGACTTTAGAATTAGACACAGTCATGAGAACAAGATGTGCTTGTTTGGGGCTTTTTTATGCCTTAGTCATGGAGATATTATACTGGACTACATGGATAGTTTGATCTAGTGTAGGATTAAGAGATGTGCCCAGGCTACAGAGAAGTGTTTTACGAAGCGAACACCGTGACAGAATCATCCGAGCTAGAAATCAACTTGATAAGCAAATATTCACACCAAAATATAACACAGGAAATTTCTTTCAAGGGACCACCAATGGGGAGTAATTGCTGTCAGACAGAACTGCTTTCTGTGAAACTCATCTCTGTGATGCTACCACTGTACTCCCATACTGGGAAAAGCATTAAATTTGTAGACTGACAGAATCAGCCTTGACATGATCCAACAGTCATCTGCTGAGCAGTGAGGCGACACAGAGATAAATAAATGAATTTTAAAAAAACACTAATAACATAGCTTTAGTAAAGTGTTTTCTTCTTCAGCTCTGGAGAGTACAGAGGGGCAATCACAACCAGCTGCTTCATCTCTAGAAGAACTCCCACAGCAAATTAATGGTGTTTCACTCGAAAAAGTGCAGCAATACTACCGTAAACTCAGGTATTTTGTACTTCTGCTTTGCCTTAGAAGACATTGACAATTTCAGAGCACTCCTTATTAAGGGCCTTAAAATTTAATGAAAAAGATGTTCCATTCTGGATGAGGTTTTTGTACAAATAGGATTTTTGGAGATCCTCATTGTGTGGGAAACTTAATAATTTTTTCCCAATAG
This sequence comes from Ammospiza nelsoni, assembly GCF_027579445.1. Lineage (NCBI taxonomy): Eukaryota > Metazoa > Chordata > Aves > Passeriformes > Passerellidae > Ammospiza > Ammospiza nelsoni. The sequence continues at coordinate 330,103 of NC_080644.1, read as the reverse complement.
ATTAGCCCATTCAGAAGGAATGCAGATTTGACCTCAGAGTTTTGTGCAGAGCTAGAATTATATTGTTCTTATTTGGGGATTTGGAATATGTTAGTGCAGACTCTGTAAAATACTGCAATATCAATGGTTCAATAAGGAAGCAGATCTTCAAGTGCAAGATTTTTAGCATAGCCTTCTCAGCTGTTTTATACAAGATAGTATACATATATGTGCTTGAAGTGGGACAAACCCAACTAATGTAGTACCTACTGGCCTTTTTGCAGGACATTTTACCTAGAAAGATCCAACTTGCCCACTGATTCCAATACTACTGCAGTGAAGATTGACCAGGTATTGTTTCTGTGCCTATTTCGGCAACAAATTCTCTCATGGAAGTATTATTTCAACTTCTCTAAAATTCCAGTTGTTGGATATCTGTATGGCAGATCTATACAAACACAAACAGCATTTTAAAATATTCCCGACCTTAAAGGGGGGTTCTGAATTTCTCTGAAGCTTGGCTACAGTTCTTTTGTTGAGAAGAAAGTGTTCAGGGTAGACACAAACCCCCTTCACTGCAGCACTAAGGAGGCTCTGTGTGGCCCTGCCTGCCCTTGCCAAACATGGTGTCTGATGCCAGACAGAATGGGCTCATTTTTCTCTCCCACAGATGCATGAAAACGAACAAACGTTCAATTTGCAATTTGTTACACTTTGTTCACTATGTACACTTTGTTGCAGAAAAATCAAGAAAATAGTGCTGCCCAGCATCTCACATGTAGGCAGTCTGTCGAACGGGGCAGGTGATGTGGATATATGCATGTAAAGCATTAAAATGCTACTGCAGGGAATGTCTTTGCAATTGTAATACACATTGTAAACAATCTGTGTGATTTGTGATAAAAAATTGTCCCAAGCATAAGTAATTTTATTTTGCCACTTCCAAAGTTCATAAATTGTAAATAGTTGTTACTGTGAGGCAATTAACGCTTGTCTAGAATATTGTGCTTAGACAATAGTATAAAGACTTGTAAATGTCTTTATAGCTTGGTGTTAATATGCTGTGGATTGTTTTTGTATTGCTTTGTTTAGCTTATTCGCCCTATCAATGCAATGGATGAGCTTTGCAGGCTGCTGAAGTCTTTCATTAGTACAAAGCCAATGCAGTCAGGATGTTCCAGCAATGCCTCATCAGGAGCTGGCCTGCTTCCCATATCCTCTGAGCTCTGCTACCGGCTGGGAGCCTGTCAGATCACCATGTGTGCCACTGGGATGCAGAGGTGAGAGAGGGTTAAATCTGTGTGCTACTTCTGTGATGGCAGCTTCTGTCCTTTCTAGAGATGTGATCCTATTCAAAGCAAAATAAGGGAAATTTTAAGAGAATGTAATAAGGATCTAAATGTGCTGCCGTCTTTACTTCAGGATAGGTTGTAACTTTTAATACTTTTGTCAATAAGTAGTATTGACACAAAAAATTTTGTGTTTCAGTGCCTCATCCAATGCAACTAACCAAGTGATCTTGTTGCATAGAAGTTGTAGTCAGCATTGTCTTCAGTTGCACACTGAAAATGTAGGAAGTTGCTCAAAAATAGCTTTAGAATCTTGGTGTATGCACACGTTGATTTTGAAACAAACCACTATTCTGCCAGTGTCTCAAAAGTAAAGATTAATTTGTGAATCCCTTTAAAATAAATCAATGCAGAAGAGCAGTGACACACAGCCTTGTAGTAATGATGTTAGAGACTCAAATAATTGCCATATCCAGGTGCAGCAAGACTGAGGTCATTTAATAGTTTTTAATGTAAAAAAATCTAAAAAAGTAAATAAAAGTAAATAGCTACTGGAAGCAATACTTAACAGGTAAGTGTTCTGCACATTTATACTTTCTAAGCCTATTTATATTTTCTAAGCTGTGATCTGTGATTTCCTAACTCCTGTTCCCTTGTTCAGGAGTACGCTGAGCGTGTCCCTGGAGCAAGCAGCCATACTGGCCCGCAGCCACGGCCTCCTGCCCAGGTGTATCATGCAGGCTACAGACATCATGCGAAAGCAGGTGAGCGTTCACGTGTGTCTGCTGCACGCCACCGTTGTCCAGTGACACCATGGAGCAAACACCAGTTTATTGTGCTGTGGCACGGTACTTTGTGCGCTGCAAACCTACAAGTCCCAACTCCTACTAATGGCTGAATAACTACACCTGTGTGTGACAGAAACAAGTTAACTTTTATATGTACAGCTTCTACAGCAATTCAAACCTATGCCTCAGTGTATACTGTGTGTGCCCTGACAGCTAGAAAAGAGAGAATGTGCAGAATATTTAAGACAATTTCTGTACAGAAAAAAACCAGTCTCAATCATAGTGTTAAAATAGCAGAAATTACCTAATGCTAGACAGCACTGCTTATAAAGTAGTTTGGGACTGATTTATCTTTTAGGTTAACATAGATGATAATTGTATCCACCCAATGGATTCCAAGTATTTTAGAAGTAGTTAATGGATTCTCAAATAGGAACCACACTCCCATTATAATATATTTTCCTAAGGATCATTTGCTTTATCAATACTGTTGGTACCATAAATTCTCTGTTTCCACAGGGACCAAGGGTTGAAATCTCTGCCAAGAATCTGAAAGTGATGGACCAAATGCCACAGCATGCACCTCGGTAGGTTATTATGTATTATACATTTTCTCTGAGTGCTAATTTTGTTTCTGTAAAAACTGTGGAGTTCCTGCTGTAACCAAAGATGATCTTAGTAGCAATACTGGAAAAAAAGAAAAAAAAATCATTCTTTTTTCTCCCTGTACTAAACTAAGTACAGGGAGAAAGTACACTATAGATTAATCACGTTTGATGCTTACAATTTACAGATCATCAGATTCAAGGATTTCTGCATTTTCTGAATCAAACATAGCTGATCTTTTTTGGACTGTTTCTAGGAGTTGGCAAAGCTAGTGATGGTCAGTCGTCTCTAGAATGTTTAGAAAGAAAAATTCCTGAACAGCAAATTTGACTGCAGATATGCAAAGACAATACAGTAGTGTACTTACAAGAATCTGATGGTTAGTTCTGGAAGAGCAGGTTTAAGAGCAAGCACTTCCAGTCAGAGTAACCACACAGTAATGCAACCCTAAGGAACCTCAGTTTCCCAGGGTTATATATGGGTTTGTCTAGAAGGCAGCTTTGAAAAGTACTGTGCATTTGTGAATCCCACTGCATCTAATGGGAGATAGAGATGTTTATATCTCTCTACAAGAGAATAATACATTTACTTTTAAGTAAAGTATCTTTGGTCAGTTTCTTCCAATTTCACCTCTCAGAGAGAAAAGAATGTTTTTCAATAAACTGTAAGACAGCATTTTCCCACAAAGGCAGTACCAATTTGTCGTGGCTTAGATGATGATATATACGGAATCTGTCTGTACAAATACCAGAGAAACTTCTGTTTCTGCTGTTATTAACGGCAGTTTTTACGTTAAGGCCAAACAATTCTGGCACCAAAAAAGGTTCAGCATCTGGCATCAGCAAAGGTCTAGCGAAGTGTGTGTCATATCTTCAGACAGAATAAATGTGTTTGCTAGTGCCTGAGTCCTCCAAAGAGCACATTGGTTCCGTGTTAAGAAAACATCCTTAAACACTGATATCTTATTTGCCCATTAAGACTTCTGAGTTAGTCTATAGTAGCCCTTCTTTTAATTTTTCTCTTTTTTTCTCTCCTGTCCACTCCTCAAAATGTTTATAGAAAATGATTTTAATCTTTAGAGACACTGGTGATGCTCCCTCTAACAGTCTTGGTTCATTAACTCAGAGATATTAAAAAGAGTAGAATTTTGCATTTAGAACCTTATCCTTCTGTTAAATTTTAATTGCTATTTCAAAAACAAATAAAACAATGGTGTTGGCTCCTGTACCATGGCCAGGGTGCCATCCATCAGTGTTTTGGCAGTATAGGTATTTTGCCATATTAATGGCCACACATTACTTTGGCTCCATTGATGTGGCCATAACCATGTTGCTTTCAAAAAGAAGCAGTTTTAAAAACAAATCACAAGATCAGGCTTTTTTTTTTTTCTTTTGAGTACACTCTAAATCACAGTGAAAAATTCCAGAACTATTTACTTGGATTATTTCAGGACAATAAAGCTCAGATATGTGTGTTCCTACTGGGTTCCATCATAATGCAAAACAAAGCTGAGCAAAGTTAAAAGGACATCTGGTGAATTAACTCCCAGGATTATATTTCTTGATACAAATCTGTAATAGCTGTCTTGAAAGAGAAGTTATAAAAGACTTGAGTTTATTCTGATGTAAAGAAGAAAAAAGCCAAGTAAAAGCTCACCAAGACATACATGAATGACAAGTCAACATGTGTTTAGTGCTCAACATGTGTTTAACCACTATTCTCAATTTGTTAATCTTGTGAGTCAAAAATTTCTCTGAGAAGATGATTATTAATTTTAAGATTTGTTCAAGCATGTCAACAAGCAGATATGTTCTTTTATGTTTTTGGTATCCCAGCCTGTATGACAGGAAGAACTTTTTTGTTCAGGAAAAGTGCTGAACTGGGTTTAAAATCAAAAGAAATAGAAAAAGAGAGAAGGGACTGTTGAAAAATCAAATTGAACCAAGGTTAAGAGTAAGTGATGGAGAGTCTCAAATAATATTGTAAACAATGATTGTAAATGCTTTAGTTAACAAATGGTTAGTGACACTTCTAAACTTGCAGTTACTAAGATTAACAGTAGGAGTATGCTTGGTACATCATTACCACTAAAGCTTGCAGAGTAACCACGAAGCTGCTGACCCTTGTATGTGGATCCAGTAACTTTGTCATTATCCCCGTGATCTTTCATTCCCCACTCTTCCTCTGCACTAAAGGCTCTATAGGTTGTGCCAGCCACCTACAGAAGGGGATTTGTAGGAGTAAGAGGCACCTCTGGCAGCCCACGAGAGCGCCGGGCTCTGAGCAGCCCTGGCCGGAGACCCTGCAGGCTGGCCCCGATGGTGCTGCTGTGCTCTGGAGGAGAGGGACCTGCTGGCCCCAGCAATCTGCCTCTGAATTCCTGGAGCCATGCAGGATCCGTGCATTTCCTTGACTTCAAGTTCTTGAAACAAACACGCCAGACAAGAATGGATGCTGCTGCCATTCAGATGCCTGGAAAATGACCATTATGCTTCAAGAAAGCACAGTTCTCTTGGTGACTTGTTTGTGCAACCACCAGAAAGTTGTGGACTTCAAGATACGGCTTGGTTCAGAAAATCCTGCTGGACACTCCTCTCTCTCCCTGTACTGCCCCTGGCGCCCCTTTAACTGCCAGCAGGTTTTGGTCAACACCCTTTAGGTGGTAGTTTCATAGACCCCACTTTTTCATCATCTGACCTGCACTTGAGCAAGGAATAGCACAGTCTATGGTTTATTCAAATAGGAACATAAAGAATTTCTTCTGGAGTAATTTTCCACTTCAGCCCAGTGAGATAATCTCTCTATGCTGCAGAGTATACATTCCGTAATACTTCTTATCATTGCTTCATTTTACTTACTGTAGCTTTCAGGTTTTTTATTAACACTTTTTACTAATGCCCTGTGATTATACACTCTGGAATCAGTGCTAATGAAGAGGAGTATAGGATTTTTACAAAAACTTTACAAAGAAAAAATACAGTCTGATAATCTGATTATTTCAACAGATGTAGTTTTTAAAACAGGTCAGAAGAACTATACTTATTTATGTGGAGTGGAATAATATGTGTTTTCAATCATGTTATTATATGTACAAGATGAAAATAAAAATTATATTGTTTTAAATGGGACCAATATAATGGCAGTTACACAGCTACTCCCAGTTTACTGAAAAAAATCTACATTATTTAAAATCTTCAATATTTAAGTAGTCTTTAATACAGTTATTAAGATGTATTAGGGGTGCTTTTAAGTTAAAAGAAAAAAGGAATCATGTATATAATGTTCTTTATTTTTACTTGTTTGAAAAATTGTTCTTCATTCTGTCAGTATTACCTTAAGCACTGTAGTTATTTCCAAGTTACTGGCTGAAACTAATCAAAGCATGTCAGCAGTCTCAGGACAGAAATAATGTTCTTTTGGAGTGAGTGCCTTAACATGACCAGCCCTCCCTAACACAGCAGGTGTACAAGAAACTCCCCATTCCTGTTCCTCCACAGCCTCTTTTAAACCAGCTCCCAGTCAAGGAACCCAGGAGCACTTTGCAGTAATGTATATTTTAGAAAATAAAGGTTTGGGGGTTTTATTTGTGTTGTTGTTTGTTTTTTAGTGGGCTTAATTTTATTTTGTTAACATCCAGAGCAACTCAAAAACTAATGGATGTTTTCATTTGGACATGAAGACCTCTCTAATTTTTCTAATCTTCTCTTGAACACAAAACTGTTTATGGCAAATTAGGAGATGCAGTTTGTTCTGAATTTCATTTCTTAATTTTTTTAATATGTGTTTTCTTCTCTCACAGACTGAAATTGTTTTGGGGAAGGAACTTATTTTTTATTCTCTCTTTTTATTTTTTATTTCTCTTTTCTTTATTTCTCTTTTTTTCTTTCCTCTGATCTGCAGCAATGTGTTGCAGGGAACTAGGACAGCCTATGGACTGCCAGCTTTGGCGTACAGATTTGGTACTGGGTGTCCATTCTGGCATGCAACCAGATGAGCAGGTCTCTATTTCAATGCACTTTTTGTTCATTTTGGAAAAGTTACTCTTACCATTTGCTTTTTGAAGAAAAAATGGATGTTTCTTCTCTGAATCCAGAATTTCAAATGAACGTAATACTGTAAGAACCATAGGAACCCCACCCCCTGGGTTCTTTTTTACTTTACCCCAAAGTAAAAAAGGACCTGTGGGGTGAGTCCTGCCTGGGTCCCCATCAGTTGTGTTCTGCAGAACGGCCTGGGCAAGATCCTGGCCCACGCCTGCAGCCTCTGGCAACATGACAGATGCAGAGAAGGGTGTCCAAGGGCATTTACACTGTGCACTATTTTACACTGAAATGTATGTGTTATTCTCACTTAAAACTTGAGAGACGTTTTTATTATTAAAAGTTGGTTTATATTATAAGGAAAGAAGGTTGATCTTATTTTCTGTTATACCCGCTAGTACTTTTGCCCTCCATTCTGCTGAGCAGTTTAAAGTTCTGATATGCTTGTATGGCATGGGGAGCAGTCAGAAGTTTAAGTGACAAGGGGAAAGGTGGGTTTGATTTCAGCTCAAACTGACAGTGTGGAGCTGAACTCTTCCTGTTTGTGCAGTCCCCTAAAGCTGTGGGGGAGACCACAGATTCCTGTTAAGGTAGAAAATAAAAACTGGTTTGATGATGTAAAATTGTGGCATTTGAACCAGTGCTGGGAACTAACAGGTTCAAGTGGAAAAAGAAGAGGGCAATGCATGAACCAACTTGCAAGCAAAGAGACATTAGGTCTGCAGAATTTCCAGGGCTAAAAGTGAAGAATCAGGCCTGGCACAACAGAACAAGTGCAGATTTTGTAGATTTGGAGTATCTCATACAGTGGAAGTGTGGAAAATGTGGAAAACAGTCAAGATGGAGAACATGGGAACTATAGCAGCTTGATGATGAGGTGAGTATGGTTGGGTGGCAGCTGTGAGTGGAATTCCTTGTGAATCTGTCCCATAACTGAGTTTGCTGAACATTATCATTAGCCCCTGAAGCACATATATTGGCAGGCTGGGGTGATGCTGATTTGAGAGACACTAATCTTGTAAAGGATCTTGGTACACGTACAAAACAACGCTGAAGGACTTTGAACAGGCTGAAATTAGTGGGATTAGATTTTTCCACACAAATATTAGTTCATGCTGTTGAATATTGAACAAAATATTTTGTTATATTTCTTGTTAACTGATAATAAAAGGACCATGTCATAGAGTTTGTCACCAGATGACACAGAGGCAATTTGATAGAATTGTGAAAGCTCAAGCCTGGATTGGAAACTGGTGGTCAGTTATGATGGAGAAGTATTCAGGCCTCTGCTTTGTTCAAATAAGTGAAAATGCATTAGCTAGGTATTGAAGAAAACAGATGGTTTATAAGAAAATAATAATGAGAAAGGTAAAGACAGTTGAAACTGAACATAAATACAGCCTGAAGGAGAAAAAATGGTCAGGACTGAAAGTTTCCCTTCCATCAGGCTTTGACAAAAAAAGAAATAACTTGTGCGAAGCGTGTTGTAAAGGCTGAAGCGGTGCCTAGGGCAGCAGGAGAGCATGCAAGCTCTCTTCAGTTCTAAGATGGGTTCTCTGAGGACCTGAAAGGTGAGAGAGGTGAAATTGGTAAGCGTAACACATGTAGGCTGACTGTATGCAGTCAATATGCAGTACACTCCCTTCGGTGGAGTCCTGGTCACCCTTGAGTTTACAAAGCACATGATTTGAGTGAGCAAAATTGAGCAATTGAATTAGCTGCAGAAAAAAGTAGTAAAACCCACGCGTAACATTTGTCACTTATTGCACATGATCGTTATAATAATCTCATCGGGGCTTAAGATCTACTATCAAAAAAATTACTGATATATTAATGCAGCTTTTCTTAACATATCCTATAGAACCAGTCAGCCATTGGGTTTAATTCTTACAACTTACATATGAAAAAGGTAGTTCTTTACCAATGGAATTTACATCCAAAAATCTGTCCCAATTTTGGAGGGTGTTGTAACTCTCCCACTTCCTAACGAGGGAAGTTAGCAGGTACAGAGGGTCTAGACAGAAAACCTCCAAAAAAACCCCAGCCCTTCTGTTGCAAGGCTCTGGGTCCTGGATCAAATCCTGAACAGATTGCTCAAACTCTGTCCATTTCAAACTGGATTAGAAATAATGCAGTAAACCTCCTGATTCTTACCCTTCTAAAGTGTTCTCTGTCCTGTTCCAGCATGTCTCAATAAAGCTGTTTCTTTGCTTTAGGACACACTTTCTCCAGCTCTCTCACCCACTGGCAGCAGTGAAAGCAGAGAGCAGTGCCTCTGGCTGGTGTGAAGAGAAGAGAGTTACCACAATTTTTCCAGTCATCCCGGAGAAGCCAAAGTGCTGCTAAATAGAGTTGCTTTCACTGAGCTGCCAAGTCTCCCTTGGAGCTTTTAAACAGCCCTTTCTGGTTGTCATGATTCACTGTTTGAAAAATACTTCTCCTTGCCAAAATAATGACTCATTTTGTAAAATGTCAATTAATGCCTTGCAGAGTCTGCAAAAAAATAGGTGTGTTTTAAAATGAATTAGGATTAAAATTAGTAATTAATGTTTGAATCAGTGATTATTTTCTTGATCCTGCTTAAAATTAAATTTAGTTATAAGCACTTTGAAGGCAATGCAGAAAGATGCATTACTGTTTAACCAGCTTTAAATTACTTACATAATTACTTACATGAGTGACAGTCTCATCTTGAGATAATTAAAAATAATTAGTATGGCTTTATCACAGTTTTAATGTGCAAAAATGAAATTCATATTATTAGAGGTGCTTGAGTACTGGGGTTTTTGATGGGATTTATCTGCAAATTATCGCATGAAAGTTAATGTGGCCATCAGTTCTATTTTTCAGGGAGCTAATTATACTTTTTGGAAATAATAAGGAATTCTAGAGCTGGTACAACACATGGTGTGTCTTTCTGCAAGAAATTACAAACCTTGAGCCTTATTTCTTCTGTCTGCTTGGGTGAAGATTCAATAAATTCAGTGGAATCAGTGTTATGGAGTTGATTGCAAACCAGCAACAACCAACAGGTTTGAGCAGAGAACGCAAACACAACAGAAGATTTCAACTTTTTAAGCAGTAGTTTAAAACTATGAAGTAGGGATGTATTTCACCTCTGTATAGATGGGAAATGAGAACAAGATGTAATTCTAACTGAAATGACTGCATTAAAATTGCATTGAAATTCTTGAGTGACAAGAAACAAAGTCGTTTTCACAGAGAAGGTAAATTACCACGTCAAGATAGAAGAGGAGAGAAGGAGAGTCATCTTTTCCTCAGATGGAAACATCTTCTGCTGGGCCAAGCCAGTCTTTTAGAAGGTTGCTCGTGATCAGCAGACAGTCAATGCAAGGCTTTTCTCCTCCCAGAATAACCAAATACTAGGTAACCATTAAAGTTGTATAAAGTGTTTATCACAGTAAAAATCTACTTCTGGATTCATGTTTAAGGAAACTCATTAAAGGACAGAGTGCACTCTTCCAAATAATTAGATGTGCCCTCTTCCATGTTAGATGTGAATCTGAAATTTCCATTGTCAGATTCTAAAAATGGCAGGGGCTGCAGAATTAAAGCTAAATATCCCTTTCAAGCAAAGAAATCTCCACTATCACTTTACAATTATGTTGCCTGTATCTACAGCTGAAAGGACATTGAGAACAGTAGCCTAGATTTGCAATGCTGTCTGGTGTAGCTGGATCCCCTAAAGGGAGAAAATAAGTAAATATTCAGTTAGCTCCACTGGGATAATTTGGATTTTTTTTGTCAGCGGGAAATTTCCAAACCCATCCAGTTATACACAGCCATAAAATAATGAGCTTTCCAAAAGAGATACATATCGAACTCAGCTTTTTAATGTAAGGATTCATCAGCCCCTGTAGTGATGACACACTACAGGGTCATTTACTGCAGTTGAATGACACTCAAACAGGCAAAATTGCTTCTTGCCTCTGAAAGCCAGAGGAAATGCAGGGAATCACTCCTAGGCTCTCTCTTTCTCCAAATGAATTTTCCCACTTATTAATATAATAATGAGTAATAAGCAAATGAGTAATAAGCAAATACAGCCTAAGCAGTCACAGGAAATTGTTTTCAGAAAGCAATTTTTGATCGATACAACTGAATGAACACCATTAAGGGTGAATATTAAAAATTAATTTCACTGTTCATATCTTTTTCCTGTTATGTCCTTCCCACGATTTTTTGCATAATACGACTCCACAAATATTACTCCGTTGTTCATCTGGACAGGACACAGGTGATGAACTGCTAGAGAGACTTCTCATAACTACCCTCAAAAGTGTTAAATCTCACCAGTTTTAGACAGACCATAAAAATCTTCAAACATATTCAGAGCTTTCATGTGTGTCCCAGAACTGATACACACAATAAACTGCAATCTCTTTAAAACAAAACTCCTCAAGACAGATTTTAAAGACAGGACAACTGTCCATTCCCACTCCTTTCCCAGTATGGCCTGAATATATTCAGGGTGCTATCACCTGTAATGGAAGCTGCTTCTGGTAGGTGCTGAAGGAGGATGTCTTTTCCGTACACTTTAATTACATTAAAGTGGCAGCGGTTTGGGATTGTCTAAATATTCAGTTATTGACTGGCCTGAAGCCAGGATTTGTTTCTCAATTTAACCTTATATTCCATTACATTCACTACAGTTAGCACTCAGATGGATTGCATTTTGGAAGATTAACTAAAAGTCAGATGGTAAGACTATATGCACAATTCTCTCTCTGAGCAATCTCTTACAGTTCATCAGCTCTTGTAATGAAAAAAACTGAGGAAGATAACATTCTCTGAAAGAGCAGATTGAAAAGGATTTTAATCATCTGATTTTTTTCCTCTTTTCCACAAAACAATGGAGAGCATGGGACAGCCAAATGGAAGACTGAGACATTCTTTGTTTCATTTCCTGACTGAAAATACCTAAGAAATGATTGCTTCACAAAACCAAGTCAGAATGCATTTTTTCCCCTGGCATTTAAGCCAGCTTCTTCACAGAAGGAATCATCACTTGATATTAAAATTAAAATCACCACTAGAAGATCAATAGCTAACCCTGCAGCTGAATCTCATCCACAGGAACTAAGAAACTTTTAGCTAATTTTTTTTTAATAATACATCTCTATTGAAAGCAGTAGAAGTATAGTCAGTGTAAGGGGAAGGAGATTTTGGTTCCCTTTATTCAGATCACCCTATATACAGCTGCTTCAGTCCTGCACTAAGTGCTACAGCATGATTTAATGGGGGATGCTATAGAACAAAGATGAAAATATTCCAGATTGTAAAAATAATAATTTATTTTCTTTTTTTTTTTTCTAATTATAGTTTCTTCTCAATGTTTTGTCTTAAATGGAAGATGTTTTTAATAAATTACTCTTTGCAGAGCCACAAAACTTCAACAGTTTAGACATAGGACACCCATGTGATTGATACATCTGGCGACATGGAAATCCTTCTCTCTTATTTAGTCTTTCCCTCGACAGAACTTCTACAGAAACCAACAGATTCCCCTTTGTTTAATTTAGTTTCCTGAAAATATCTTTCTTTTATTCTAGATGCTGCTTGGCACAGCAGTCATGTATACTTAAATGGAAGGTCAAACGGGGGAGCTTGCCTGAGAGATGGGTGTACACGTACTCAGAGATTTGATGCTGCAACTGGAGGAAAGGGCTCCAGCCTTGTAGTTCTGGTGTGTCCTGGGCCAGATTTGGCACTCATCCCATTTCTCTTGAACTGGTTCAGCTTGCTAACTCAGCAGCAATCGCTTCATTCTTTTGGTGGCATGCGTTCTGCTCAGGTAGCAAGCTGAATCAGCTCACAGCAGGGTCCAGCAAATCACCACAAGGTGCAGGAGAAGAGCAGGGACTGCAGAGCAGGAGAAGCACTCTCTCCTCCTCTCAGTACTGTGTTTGAGGTGAGTTTAAAGATTAGTTACCAGTTTAGAAGTGAAATCTTTTGCAACTTCCATTATTGGTAAGGCCAGAGAGAATTACTTTGTTAAATACTTTTTAAATACTTTGTTAGTGGCACTATATCAGATCAGAATACATTTTCAGATGCTGTCAGTGAACCAGAAAGCAGCAAGAGGATTTCACGGGGAAAGAATAATCTTATGAGTCTCTGAAATGAGTGCCCTGCTGGCCTGCTGAATGTGGGTAAAATCCATTATTAAATCTGCCACCATTCCTACTTTGCTGTCTGCTGTTGTTGGACTTTATATCAAAGACAGGTCAAAGTCTTAATCTGAATTCATCTTGTATGTCTACTAAAGATAATTAAAAAACCCCAAAACTTACCAGGGCCAGGTTTGATTTCTTCTGAATTATTTCCTGGTGAGAAGACTTTGACAATTATCTGTTCTGCTGCATGGGGGTTTTTGGAACATTTGGCTAATACATATGATACAGATGTATGCATATTTGGGGCATAACAAAATGCTCAGATAATTTGCTTACTAGAAACAGTTAATGGGATAAGCAGAAGCCTACTGAGTATGAGAAAGAATGCCATAAAATAAGCTCTACTCTTTAAGAAGCAAAAAGATGAAAACCATTATGCACAAAATCCTTTATCCTGAACGTCCCACAGACTACATGGTGGGTAAAAAAACCCCTATTGTCCTTCATTGTATATTTGAATTGGAACCAGGAATTAAAAAAAAATAGATTAAAGGTTGCTCCTAATCTTGTTGAGAAGTGGTGTCAGCTTCTGGCCAAATTTTTTCTTCCACGCGGCCGACTGGGAAAGCTGTGGAATTAGAGCACAGAAAGGATGTGAACAAACACAATGAATCTAAATTTTAAATGGCTGCAAACCCCATGTCTCATTCTTTAAGAACATTTTTGTTCTTGTAATACACAAGCCAAAGTCTCAAAATACTGTACTGGTATTTCCCATCTTTCCCCCCTTACTCATTAGTCTTTTCCAGACCCACAAGTTACAATGCATACTGACATTTCGAAGTGCAACCTTTACATAGCAGTAGTTGGCAGATTCACTCTGAAGTGGCTATACTCAAGTGGGTTTTTTAATCTACTTCTGGCTATGAACTCAGAGGTCACAATGAAGGCAAGTTATTAGAAGATAAAAATTAGGAAATGCTCATTCCAAACCAGTATTTGGGTAAATAAATATTTAAGCTGATTTAAATATAAGTTAGAATTTTCTGATGAAGAAAGATCACAGAAAATGTAATCATACTGAAGCTTAGATTTTTAGGAGAGACATAAAGGTCTTATGGAAACAATTGTTCCTAATAAATTAAAGGAAATAGTTTTGTCTCTTCACATGCAGTCACAAGTATATTTCTATTTCTTAAATAGCAAGGAAAGCATAAGGCATTTATTGGCACTGTATGACTAGTTAGCAGGACTGATGGCATCCAGCTGCGCCTTTAGCCGTTCACTCCAACAGATTTTTATGCTCTTGACCTGTGCTGATATAGCCACTTCAGGAAGCAAAACTGAAAGTACAGACTGAATTTATGTGGATCTGTAACAAAAAGGAGTGTTGTTGATCCGTAAGGGTATTTTTAAAGAAGTCTAAGGCATTGTCTAAGGAAATAGCACTTAAATTGTCCCACTTTTATAGCACAAATAATGGATTTATCTCCATTTACGTATTACACCAAAGATGGAACAAATGTACAAATTTAAGTAGTCAAGACCTGTGGGACCAGACAGCCAACCTACAATGAAATAAGTGTTCCCTATTCCTCTGAATGCTCAGATAAATAACTGGTATAATAGTCATGGAATTGCCTGCACCAAACCCGTAGGGATCCCCAATGAAAATCTCTGCTTCCACAGAGTGGAACAATGGTACAGCTCATGAGTGGGTGGAAGGATTTTATTATTCTCTGTTACTTGACCAGGAGATGGCAGTGATTCCCTCTGCAGAAATAAGAAAGCTCCAAAAAGACACAGAACTGCATTTAGGAGTAGGAGACAGGGAAAGACATGCAGAAAACAGCACGCTTGACCTCAGTGAAAAAAATCACATTGCAGATAGCAGAGGGAATACAGCTAAGCTGCTTTTCTTGTTTCTGTGACCATCTTTACTATTTCTTTAGTGTCTAAAAGAAAGAAAAATTCTTGAAGACGCCCAGTTCCCAGAGCTTTTTGTTTGGTATTAGTTTTAGCACTATATTTCAAGACCAGCAAATTTATAACTGTCAGTCAGCAGGTGTATGTTAATATTACTTGTATTTTAGTTATTTGTGCAAATATGCTCAGAAGCTTGTACATTAGAAAGAAGCTGAAAAAGCAGAAGAGATCACCTTCTCCCCAGGCTCCTCGATGGAGAAACGCTGGTGCCAGTGCTGTGACTCAGAACAGGCAGCTTCTCAGCACTGTTCCCTGCCACTGCCCCTTTGTGCTGTGTCCATCTCCCCCCCTTGCACCTTCCTAGCTCCCACCATTATCCCTGGAGCACATCCTGGGCACGTTCTGTAAATCCTCCCTGCCTCAGGCATGGTCCACACGGACAGCATCAGTCCTGAGCTGCCCCGGGAGGCTGTAGGTGCCCAGAGACCAGAAGTGTCCAAGGCCAGACTGGATGGGTTTTGGATCAGCCTGGGCTAGGAGAAGGTGTCCTTGCTCATGGCAGGGGAAGTGTTGGAACTGGATCCCTTAGAACCCATAGCATTTTGTAGAAAAAAACTTGCTTTCCTAAAGAAGTAGTAGGAATTGTGTGGCTGTGTAAACTCTTACTGTCTGACCTGCAAAATGTATATACACGAAAAAAAAAGCTTTTGAAACAGCTTATTTCCTTAATTTTGCTGAAGTTCTAGAAGTACTCTACAGAAGGAATATCCAGGACAGACTGCTGAAAAATATAGTGAATTTGGTGTGGTTCTTAAAAGATATTAATGCTAACCACATTTTAAAAGCATATTTATCCTGGAAGTATGAAAGTTTGAAATTTATTAGATTACTAGGACAGATCCAGTTGGGGTTTGTGTGATGCTGCCCCATTAATCTCAATTCAAAAGAAATTTGCAGATTTTTACCAAGAGTCTGGCAGAATAAGTGGAGTAATATAATTTGCCCATTCAAAGAGTTAACACTACAAAAGTCATGATGAACATACCTAGCAAACAGCTCACAGAAGCTCCCATGAGAGAATTTTTTACATCAAATATTCATTACATCACTGTAAATGTACACCACAAGTTAGTCCACAATGTTATGTCAATGAAAGAAAGGGCATGGGTCTTCCTGTAAATTATGTCATGTGGCTTTTAAAAGACTTCTGCAGGAAAAATTATGTAAGGGCTGTTGGAATAGGGCTTTCTCTGCATCTTTGTAATTTGCCTTTCAGTAGGTATGTGTGATGGTTTCTGTGGTTTGTCTGAACCACTTAACTGCTGTCATCTGCATCCCACAGAAAAAATATTTATTACTATCTTGTCAGTCTTAACTTTTTCTACCCAGCAAGAACTCCTCCTCAAGCTGTCTTTTTGCAGGCTGGCATTAACTACTTCCACATCATGCAATTCTCCATCCTCCAGGCAGATATCGTCCAGTCCCTTGGAGGTTATAAGTGTACTCTAGGCTCACACTGAAGCTCTGCAGACAGAACACTCCAAGTTCAATAGCTTTATGTTGGATCACACTGTGGCAAGAAGGCATTTTGCAAATAAATGTAGGCATACTCTCTGTGGGATCTAAGCAAGCTGGCTAACTTTATTTCAAGCCAAGAAGCTGAAAATTCACATTAACACAGCCTGGAGCATTGTGGAGCAAATTCACCTCACCCACAGGTTGGAGGACAGAGATTGCCTTTCAAGGAAAAATTCTTGTGCATCTACAAAAACTAGTCCAGTTTCAGCTAGTTGTGGATGCAGCCAGTCTCCGCTGAGTCAATTGGCTTAAAGAAAACTGCACTTATGTTTTGGTAATTATCGTAGTCTATGCCTAAGGAGAGCAGCAACTTTTCTTTCAGATGTAATAGGTAAATGAAAAGCAGCCTTTAGTCTCTCAGTGACTAGAAAATGTATGTCAACACCAGCTACCGCAGTGTATGTCACTTGGATGGAAGCACACTGCCATGGCATGAAGGAAAACAACATGGAAGAGGTTAGCATTATTTCTCCATTAAGCTTCTACCATCCTGTCTCATAACAGTCCAAAGAGAGAAATGACAGACTTTGCATTAATATGTATTTGTTTTATAGTGTTCTGTCATGCACATATGAAAAAGTGTTACTTTTAAACATTACTGCACTATTTGAGCAAGAGAAAAGGTGAAGCTTTTTGTCCCACTAGCCAGTATTTATCCACAAAGTTTGCTTTTTAGTAAGTTTCTTTAAACACTTTTTACATTCTCTGTAAACTTTCCTCCTATACCTCCACTATAGGAGGAATATTTATATTAATTATATTAGGTATAGTATAATATAGTATAGTATAGTATAGTATATTAGTTTAGATTTAAATTGTAGCCATCTGATACAGCTTTAAAGGTTCATTTCTTCAATGTCAACTTGCTGGGTTTACCCTCATACAGTCACAAAAACCTCAAAGCAAATGCAAGGCTATTTGGCTGAACACACCAAATCATGAGTTAATTGCTTTTCGTGAGATAATAGCTTAGACAGGTATCACAGCACAACTCGTGTATCAGAAACAACATGATAGCAGGAAAATGAAAAGGTCCAAAAAGCTATTGTCTCTCGCTCTTTTACTGCAAACTAATGTGCATATATATGGTATATATCAGATGATACCTGGAGAAGGTACATTTTTGATGGATATGATTACTATAACTGCAGCAACATGTCTCAGTGACCATAAATCCTGTTTAATATTTGATCATTAGAAGGATCTACTTCTTTTCAACGTCTCTTTACATTTTTCTTTAAAACCACCACATTCTTTCATTTTGTCTAATAAAACCAAACTGAATTAAATTGTGTTCTGGGCCTGTCATTTTCCAGTATTTTGTAATCTATTAGTTAACAGGCATAATCTCCTTTTTCATTTGTCCTTTATAAAAGCTAGACCTTTGCAATTTTGGCCAGGTACTTGCTGTCTTGCTGTCTACTTCCTTGATCCTTGTTAGAAATCATATTTGCATCAGCTATATATTCTCAAAAGTTTAAGACAAATACAATCAAACCCCTCTAGCGTCAGTGAGTCTGTTTCTAACCTATGTCAGGATATGTAGTCTTGAAAATGAACCTTTTACGTTATCCAGTAAAATGACATTCACTTCAATTCACCCAAAAATTATGGCCCACAGAGTACAATAGAGCATGGATTTCCTCACATCTGGAAATCAGAATCGTACTCACACTCAACATCAATTTCCTTCCATCCTAACTTTCAGCTAATGTCATTCTGGCCTGAGTGCTGGTATCAGCAGATGTGCTGCCTTGCTTAGCCATTGCAGCTTTGTCCAAATGGCTTCTAATCTTGTTGGTTGTCAAGCTGCAGGGTAGGAAGAATCTGTCAATACACACAACTCCAGCTTCCTAAATCCCTCTGTAATTCTCATTCCAGTCAATGTCAGAGTAATTGCAGTTTCATATGATCAATGTCCTAGACCAAGTACAGTTCCCCATCTTCATAAATATCTCCTGTTCTTTTCATCCAGAAGATGGGATGGGAGATCTGTAATTGTTTTCTGTTATACTTGTTTTACCATTTCAGTCTTTAGCCTCAAGTTCAAGGTATCTCTTAGTTGCCATCCATGTGAATGCTATTCTGTTTTCAGCATAATTTCCTTCCCCATTCAGACTTTCATATCTCCTCCTCTGTTCTCAGTGAAAGTTGCCTGTCCTTATACTCTGTATCTGGATAATGTAATATTACAGCCTATTTCCGGAACAGGACACATTTGAGTTACACCAATTGCACCAAATTTGTCTTCAAGCAGTGGATGTCCTTGGTCTCCCAGTCTTGTTTGCCATTTCCCTCCCTGCCTCATGCCCTCCAGCATGCAAAGTATTCAAATGCTGAACAGTAAGCAGAAGCTAGTCTGCCTCACTCGACATTTTACATACCTGTCTAGTTGGAAGAGGGGGTTATGCAGTTATTACCTCTGTAAAATAAAAATCTAGGATCTTATATTGGATCAGGGTTAACTCTTGTTTCAATAATAAAAGGTGCTCAGTATAAGCTCTAAGAGACACAAGGCAAAACAGCATTACAGAGGAAAAGCTTTCCCATATTTTTAGCCCTTGTAAGCTCCCAGAGAGTCAGTCAGCTGCAACAGCTCCTATATGACTTGTAAAAGAGCCCTGTCTCTGTTTCTGGACAGCAGTTGCTAAAAGCTAGAACAAACATCAAGGTCTCTGTGAAAAATAGGTTCAAAACTCATAGATGCCTGTGGAAATTTTGATTTCACTCAAGTATTTCTACATCTCAAAGTCAGGCTTTTGCCATTCACTTTGCAATGTAGGTTTTGCAATTTATATCTAGAGATATCTGCATTAGTGAAAGGACTCTAATATGTCCTACAGCTGGAGCCATTGCAGTTCATGTCACTCTGCTTCTTAGTGCCAAGGGGATAGGCATGTAGCCTGAAGACTTCTGATCATTTCAGGAACTTCTGATCATTCAGCTGTACTAGTGCTACAACTTTCAACACCAGAGGCCTCTCCTCCTGCTCCAGGGAAACACAGCTGAACACCCAAGTCACCTACCTTAGTCACAGAAATCACATAAGGTTTTCCAGCTCACACACTCGCTGTGCACATTATTTCATTTTTATCTTACTTGAATACACGAATTGCATATGCATTAGGCCAGCTATGCCAGAAGCATCATCACAGAAACTTATTTAATTTGACAGCCTGCTGAAGTGGAACAGCAATGTTACTCATTACTTCCTAGGCTGAAAGTCTACCAGAGCAGAGACTTCTAATGGAAGCTTTCCTCTCCTCTGTGACCTACCAAGAATAGAATTGCTATTCTCTGTCTCAGTTCTGAGCAACAGATCAGCATGGTGGATTCAAAGTGTATGTAGTCAGGATACAGTAAGGAAACTTTTGATTCTCAGAATATCCAGATAGGAGTAAAAATGTAATTGATAGTCTCCAAGTTCAGTAAAAACCAGCTATGATGGCTGTGTACATTTACTCTCATCCTTATTTACTCTCATTACTTTCTGAGCTACCATGGCCTAATTTCTTATCTACCTCAATTGAAATTCCGGAGTAATTTCAAGACTTGCTTTTCCGCTCCATATGAGCATCAGGACTGAAATAGTAGCAGTAGATTTGCAGAATCCTGACATGCCAAGCAATGAAGTAAGTCCTTTCCCTGCTCCTCATGGAAATGCAGTGGGATTAAAAGGATAATAATTGACCATGTTCTTATTAGGCTAGCAAGAATGAATCTCTGGAATGGGATCGGATCTTGTTGTCAAGGTTTTAGTGAACCTGTACAATACTGCAAAGCTACACGGGCATCTCTGGGAAGAATAATGCAATACAAAACTGTTTTTCAAAACAAAAAAAGCAAACTTTAAAACCAGGATCTGATGCAATTCCAACAGGCTTGATAAAATTTGCCCTGTTACATAAACATCGAGTGGATTGCTCATTTTTAAACAGCTATCATAATCTGAAGAACACATGGTCCATTGCTAGTTAATCCTAAAATTGTTAATACTGTGCAATTCATGCTAAAATTCAAATCTTGATTTGGCTAATGTATTCAGTTACATCATTATCACCCATTTCAGAATGGAAATTGTTTTTTAAAAAGCAATCCTGCTTCACATAAATCTAAACTGAACTTATTATTGCACAGGATTTCAGTCATATCCACTCATTCTCATTTCTAGCTAGATACAGCTAAACAGCTTCCATGCCCTCAATAGTGTTTTGGAATCCACAAAAACATTGAAGCAGCTTGTTAGCATAGTGATATAACATATTCATTATGCGCCAGCTGAAGTATTGCAAAGTTTGGATCTGTTGTCATGAAGATAGATTGATACCACACAGGATTCATTACAATTTTACACCATTCTAGCCTGCATTGTCCCTGCTTTCAAGCTAAAAGTAAAGAGCTATTTCCCCAGCAACTACAGAATGATTCATTTCCATCCTTTCACAGTACACAACATCATTACCTCAGTGCCAAAACAACCTTCTGATGGAAAGCCCTTCTAAATGATAAATCATACATTCAAGAAGTGTAGTTTAGAAAACTACTACATCCCAAAACTGTTCTCTCTTGTATTCCTAATTTGAATATGTCAATGAGGTGAGAAGCTCCTATTTTAGTCACTATTTTACCAGGGTGTACATGTCTGTTATGCAAATACTTTCAATAACAACTCACAGAGAACTTGTACATTCAGTTGCAATCAACTAATCAGGTGTTTGCATTCCCTATTTACATCCACCCACAGCCATGGGGAAGGTACATACAACTTAAAATCATACTTTCATGCATGTATTTGCCAATTTTTTAAAACTGTGCAATCTATCATAATCAAAAAACTTGGCCAAACATACGTACAGCCATACTTAAAAGCAGCACAAGCATTTCTGAATACCAGTTACTGCAATCAAACATTTATGCAGCTGCACACACAATTTAGGCTGTGCAAGTGCTGAACACCATCCTTCTGATTAACTGCGCACTCTGAGATTTCATGAATACACATGTACCCCAGGACAAATTATCAAAATCTAATTAAAAAATTATACATCTCCCACTATTTAAGGCTCTCTGTAAAGTCTACAAATTGTGATAAAATAGAGGTTCATCAACTTTTTCATTAGGGATTATATTATTCAAATGTCTAAAATTAAGTAAACCCATGTAAGTACTTTAGTTATTTGTTTGAATCTTTACTAGTCTCTAACATAAGAACACCATTCCACACATTTGGTTCCCTTGACACCCTGGCAGTCTTTTGAAAAAAGTAATAAAAGCTAGTAGTACCTAGTTCTTACACAGTGTTTTCACTACTAGACCTTAAAGTTCTTCACAAAAGAACTAAGTCTCTTTATAGTCTTTAGTTTTACCAAGAGAAAATCCAATCTACGAATATTTATCCATATTTTGCATGTAAAAGAGGTGCATTAACAATGCAAATTATTATTATTGTAGAGATAACTCAGTTGAAAAATACACCATCTCTGGTTTATTACACTTAGAATTTGTTTCCTGAGGACTGGAAGAAATGGTGAATGTTTGAGTCTTTAAGGACTGCAAAAATGTACCACATGATGCATTCACATTCCCAAGGCTCATGAAAGTCAGTAAAAGTCATACATCCCTTGCCAGATTATCATTTCATAGTGACAGGTAGGAAAACAACATCAGTCTCTCTTGTCTACAGTACAGAAATAATATTTAATCCTCTTCATTGGATTCATTGTTGCAAAATTTCAACACCTTTATAGTTCATAACTGTAACTTCTATACTCAGAGACCCTGAAAGTGAGATTTATTCATTAAACAAGAAATACAATCAAGATACAACAACATTTTTTGAAATGTGACCATATTACCTTCATGGAATAAAAACCAAATGCTTCAAAGAGGACAAGATGTTCAGTAGTTGTCAAGCAGTATTTCAGCTTTTAAGAGAAAAAGCAAATGCACTTTGGGTCCTAGTCTATTTTTACTTATCTGTATGTTTGCCTTGTCTCATTCAAACATATACACGGCTTGAAATACATCTCCATCTGCTGAGAACTACAGCATGTTGAAATGGTGCTGTGCTTTCATAATGATTGAATGAACTAATCCAGACCTCAGCTAAATACTGTCATAATTACACAGGAATGCCTAACTACACGATTCTATAACCACATGTTAGACTGATGCAACTCCTCTGATTTCAGAGAAGACAGTCAATTTTGAAATTTCCCTTGTCTCAGATTAGGCTGAGGGTCACAGTGTATCAACCACGTCAGTTACTCTGATATACTGTACTTTCCTCCACAACAACAATTTTGACAATAGAAAAGCCCTTCATCCACATAACAAATTATTAATTAGTAGAGAGCAAACATGCCTTATAAATAGTGAAAAATACCAGACACACCTGGCTTTCCTCCAGAGCTTACCAGTACCAATGCAGGGGGATGACCAATTCCCACAGAAACATCCTGAGCCTATCTTCCATGAAGTGAACTGTGCAAGTGATGCCCATGACACTACCTGATGTTTGACATCTGTTTTTCTTCTTAAGAACACAAACTATTTTACATCCTTAAAATCCCTTCCTTCTTGGCTTAAGGCCTCAAAAACATGCATACATATGGCTGCCTTATAAGGAAGGCATTTGTTACATATGAAGTCTTTTTCTTCATGAATCCAGTGCAAGGTGTTGAACAGTGATATTCTGTCCACGAATTTCTCATGCAGGTCGTGGCTCCCTACTCATACCATGGTTGCTGTCAAGCGACTTATGTTCCCTACTTTGAGATAACTCTGTAGCTCTGCCATCTCTCCCATGCTCCCTTCCCTTACAGTATCTCCCACTTCTCCTGTCCTCAGAAATTCCCAACCAATCCTATAATGTCCTACCATCATTCACACTGCTGCCCTCTCAGTTTTAGAATAGCAAAGACCAAATTTTCTGTCTTTCCCCCCTTTTGTTGTACTTCCATGTCAATTTATTTTTGCTTGCTCCCTCTTTTCGATTACCCTTTCCTCATCAGCGTCCCAAAATGCAGAAAAGGTCCTATCACACATGAGATGACTTAGGCAGGTAAAAGGCAGCACAGGCTGCCTTTTGGCCCATTGGGGTCAATCACTTCCACTGAGCAGCTGTTCTGTGAGAGATGATGGACACCTCAGCTGCTTGGTGACCACGATGCTAAGTCACAAGAGCCAGTGCCCTCCATGGTCAGATTTGGTTGTACTCTTTTCTGTCAGGCCTCAGGGGCAGCAAAACATGTAGGCTTGCCACTCAATTGTTATGCCAAAGAAATTGTCCTGCAAAGCACATGATGGAAAAGTCTTTCCCAGAGCTTCTCACACAGTAACTAGGTGACATATCAATATTTCTAGGCTTTCACACACGTCTTCTGTGGCGTTCATAATGTTTTTGCATTTCAGCTCCCCTTCTGCCACAATCATATGTGACATGTTATGTTTTATTTTAAAATATGCATGTCTTAACTTTACTTGAGAATTTTAAATAGAATCTTTGCACAGCTACAGAACATATGTTTGCTTCTACTAATTGATATAAACTGCTTTACTTTTTATAGAACTCTGTTCAAAATAATTGGATCTAAAGCAGAAAATAAATTGTTTCCAAGTGGAATGGATGACAACAATGTGCTGATAGATCAGCCCATTACTGACGTGGGATCCCAAGGGAACCTAATGGTATCAGTTCTGCTCTGTGAAAATGTGACTCTAAAAGCATGATGCTTAGTTCCCCTGCCTGCACAAACGGCAATATGTACCTACCTATTCTGAAGGCTTGTCCTCAGATTGTAGCATTTTTGTATAGGTGATGAAAATTATGAATCCACATTCAAAGGGTTAACAAGCTTAAAAAGAGTAAGATTATGCTATGAAGAAACGTTAACACTTAGAAAAATATGGATGAAAATTGAATTGCACAGACAAATATGCTTTACAGACAGTTAAATAACACTGCATGGCATGGCTGGAAAGCACAGGCCACCAAATGCAGCAGCAATACTGAATAAATACATAGCTAGAAGAAGGGAACAAAAGCTTGGTAAATTGTGAAAATCTCCATTTGAAACAGACTACACGTTCTTTTATGCAATGAGTCCTGGTAAACCAAGTACTTATTTAATTATTCCTCCGTTCCTATGCCTGCAGCCTCATCCCATTTTCTAAAGCAGGAGCAGCACTGGCACAGACAGTGGAATCAGACATGCAGGGCTGTGCCACATACCCCTGTGCCTCAATTCCCAGCCAAGCACCTGAATGACCAAAAGGGCCATATGGACTTGCCATAACAAAACAAAACTTCAGGAGAATGGAAGGATATACAAGTAATTGGCAATTTCCAACTAAGCCCCCAAAAGGAAATGAAAAGTACTTCTCCATAACAGATATGTTCTTGAAAATGGGATGATCTTTCCTGGGGTAAAACATACTCTGACAAGGGTCCCTGTAATACTTCTGTGGTGCCACCCAAATCTTGACAAGAGGCCACTGTGCTGTATAGCAGTTGCAGTCATTAATGCTGATAGAGACCCTGTCTCACAGCAGGAGTTATAAGAAACTTTAGAGATGTATGATGTCTTAACAAATGGTTTTTCAGCTTGGGTTCCAGAAGAAATGGTTACAGCACAAGCAGTAACATGGTAAAGAAATGGACTCACAGAAACAAACATTTTACACATCTGTTGGTTTGATACAACTAAAATACCATTATAATCAGAGAGTAGATTTTAAAAAGGAAAAAGCCTGAAAAAATATTCCTGAAAGATGACATAGATTCCTGGAGTATAAAGTACTTTGGTGTGTTGTGTAGTGACAAGTCAGTTTCATCTTCCTTGTAAATCGGTACCATTTACCTTGACTAGAAGAAGAACAGGATCATAACCCTAAGATAAAAAATACATACTAGTAACTAGTATCCACCCACTCCCCAGATTTCAGAGAGCTCAAAATTCAAAAGACATTTTAATTAAAGTCCAAAACAAAACAGAAAAGAGATGGCAACACCAAATCAGTGTACCTGATTTGTTTTCTCCAATGCTCTCATTTTGCTCCCTCCTTACTCAGATGGTACAAATAACAGGATTTGAGAATTTGTTTTACACTCAATATGTACAGCCACTCCAAGCCCAAGGATTAAGCCAGGAGTAGGAATTGTCTGTGCAGAATCTTTCATTACCATGAGAATCGGTCAGTCCCGTTTTTCAGTACAAGAAAACACTGTCAGGCTGAGCAACAGTACAGTACAGAAGTCAGGGACATGTAATGAGCTGAGAAAATTCTGAAAGCAAAGTAAAAGCCAAAAGCATTCCCAAGAATGCTTCAGGAAATTTAATGGACCCAAACATCAAGAAGTTCTGCCACGAGTTTCTGTACAACAGACAGGTGCCTTCTGCTGGTTTCCTGTTTTCATTTGATCCTTGTAAGAGCCATTCAGGGCCTGTAATTGAATGTAAAAAGCAATTCTAAGCACAAAACTTTGACTAAATGAGCAGATGGTGACCTTATCCCTGATTGTTAGTTCACCAGGCCTTATGTGTCTGCCTTTCATATTAAAATTTAATCAAGATGACCATACAGATGTAGAACAAAGTGGTTTCAAGCTACCACAAAGAAAACAAGGAATGTGTCTAAACTGAGCAGCTTTGAATGGCTGAAAACAAAATAGCTTGTGACTTGTTCTTAATAGGCTTGTTCAAATGTCAGAACTTAATAAAAATTCTCTTTAGCAGTTTGTTATATATAACAGTAGCAGTATCACATTCTCTGTTTATAGAAACATACATTTCTTCTTATTCACTCTGGCATTCTTCAAATAATAGCATTAAGATTTGTATTGATACACCCTGCAAATTCTGAAGACAATAAAATTGTCAATCTTTACCTTTTAAGAAATAATCTTTTGACAAAACAATCAAATCAAATTTAAAAGAGAAAAATGGCTACCTGGCCATAAGGTCCACTAGGTCAAGCAGATACAAGGTGAGCTGGAAAGAGCACTACACACCTTACGAGATCAGATCAGTCTGAGTACAGAGAAGTGCAGTCAGTCTACAGCAGAGTTTACTAAAATGCACAATTCTTGGCTGGTCCAGTGCTATGTTACACATAGCACCTCTGCAAAATCTTCATCTAACCGCAACCAAAGTGAAATAAGGGGACAGGTTGCTACGTTGACATTGTGATGGTTGTTAAGTACAGGCCAAGCAAACATATTGCAAAGGACAGTTAATCCTGGTTTGGAACTCAGGGAATGTTCTGATAGTCTCTCAGTGTACTTTTTGGCCCTATTTGTCTGGGAAACCACAAGCTAGAGAGTCACTGGGTCAGTTTATATTCAGTTAATATCTCATGAACCCACTCAAGGTTACTTAAAGTAAAGAGTTTGGGTTTTCTTCCTCCCCTGACTCTAGGGTATTTTTTATGCTTGGTTAATCTAGTTTTTGAACCAGTGTTAGGTACTTGGCTTAAAGAGCTGGGCTTTTCATTTTCCTTTCTTTAATTAAAGGGTCACTCTTGCACAATCCCTAATATGGACATCAAAAAACTATATTTGAATCTTTTTACCAGTATGACAAACCCTCTCTCCACTGGAGAACAGATATTGAAATGTCAAGTAACATAATATTCATACTGCTGCAACACCATGTGCTGATTTGATGCAATAATCTGTGTGTGTAAACAACTTGGTGTTTGGAAAGCATGAGAGTCCCACGATGGTACATATGACCTTTGAACAGGAGAAGGCTTTTATGGTTTCATCCAGAGCCACATAACATTATCCTGAGAATTCCAAACCATCCATTCTTAACCAATGAATCAAATTTTTTCACAGCTGCCCCACACACAGTTTGCACATATTCTTTTTTTTTTTTTGTATTTTGAAATGCCACTTGTACAGAGTCTAAATGTGAGCCAAAAAAAAATAAAAATCCAATAGCCACAAACTACTCTCTAGACTTCTGGATGTAAACGGAATATGTCCACAGACAACACATACAAGTGGCAACCACAGCTGAAGATCTGATCCACAATACCTGAGCTAGGCTCAAATAGGTTTATAATCATGTTTCATGATTTAAAGAGATCTTAATATCTGAAAATTTTTCATGCTTGCTCCGATAGGCAGCTGAAATTTTTCATAAACAAGTATATTTCATTTATTTATTACAAGTGCAATAGGTCAAATACAGAGATTCAATACTCATAGACTGGAGAAATACTCGTGAGTCTAGAAATTTTAAGGTAAGACAGTTTTTTTTTAACTGTCCTTCTGTTAAATGTTGCCTCAGGGAAGTCTAAGAAGGCACAGTTATTAATCCAAGATTAAATTTACCATGGTATGATTTGCATCCTATAATACAATATGATAGAAATGAAATGCTGAAAAGACACAAATATTTAAATGTTAAGAATTTCCAGTTAAAAGGTAGCCTGTAAACCCGCAAAGCCCAGTAAACAATGAGAAAAAGGATTAAGATTGGCAGTGCTCTCAGTGACCTAATTTACATGTGAAAGAGCTCAAATTCTGCTTAATTACATTGCAGACAAAACCCTGAATATCTAGGGTATGGATATTATTTCTCAGAGAAATCTCTACCTTCTTTATCTATTTGCTTAAAACATACTTCATCTCACTTGTATTCACAGATCTGCAGAAAACATCCAGCTAAAATATATCAATAAAAGTGTAACAAATACTGATACAAAAATTGTTTTGGTATGACTATTTTATTAATTTCAAGATCATTTAGCTAAATATTCTGCTTATCTCTTCCTCTGCTGGATGGTCCTGTGAATCCCCTAAGCTTTCTACCTTTAATTCATAATTTACATAGAAATAAAGAGTAATTCATGAAACTTACGCACATTTTGGAAAAAGAAAAATCTTCATTTATGAATTCCTTCCTTTAAACTTCTTTTCATCTCCTTCTTCTGTATCTATTATCACTCAGGTTACAAACAAAGAATCATGCTCTGAGATCACATTCCCATACTCCACATCAGTAAGACTCCCTCCTATCACAGCCTCCAGTAGGATTGTGATTTTCAATGAGGTCTCTGGCATGATTCACTAGACAAGGAGGTTCAAAACTATCTTCTTTCCTCTCCTACAGATCATATGACACTCAACACATGTACACAACCCTTTAATGTGCTTTCTAAAAGCATACTGGAATATTAAATTTTATAGCTCTAGATTTGTAGGAGTTTGTGTGTACTTTGTGTAAGAATCTGTCAAAACTAGGATAGCTGTTGCTCCTCTTCCTTTGGTTATTAATTTCCCTCATGGCATTTTTTCCTACTTTGTTCCAGACTGGTTTGTTTTCTGGATTTCACTTCCAAGGGATGTTCAAGTGGACTCTAGGTACAAAATACAACAAGAATTAAAGTGAACAAAATTTACTTGTTAGCAACCTAAAAAAAACCCTGCTCCTTTATTCATTCAGGGCAAATCCACAACAAACCTCAGCTGAATTTAATAGCTCAGTAAAAAATAATGCAACTCAAATAATATTCACTACTATATGTTTCCTAAAATTATATATGCACATTCAATTTGTTCTTCTGGACTTCTACTGTGAGACAGAAATTCAGTTCTCCTATACCAATTAAAGTTCCCCTATAAGTCCATCTATCGACAGGGCAACAGTTGTTCGCTTCAGCAACAGCTACTCAGAGATTCATGCCCAATCTTCCAGGCTTTTCAAACACACACACATAAATTGAGATTCCTAAACAGATACCCAGGACTCTCACGGGGACGTGGAGTGTTTCCCGATTTCAGCAGGGTTTTATAAGTACTTTGAACATTTAATATACAACTTCACATAGAGACTTAGGATCCTTTGTTGGAAAGTATATAACTTTCTCAGTTAATTTTTAATTACTTGTATGCAGTATCCGCTCTCGGCCAGCATCAGTTAAGTTTCTTCACAGACATTGTTATTTGGATCATTAAATCATCCAAACCTAAAGTTTGTTAAAACTAACCCTGGCAAGCTTCAATAAACAAAACCAAAGGGATTTGAAGTTTGGGCATCTGAGATTTTAAATTTAGGGTCCTTCAAGGACATTGGCATAACCAGAAGATACAAAGGAGATTAAGGTCTGGAGAGCTGGAGTCTCCCTGTCTGAGCAAGAGATAAAGACTAAAGAATGTGGACCAGATTAGCATGAAGAGTGAGAAATCAATAACCAATAGGGGACAGAACACTAACTAATGAAGGCAGTTATGCAACTTAAAACCAATGAACATTAATTTCTTTGTTTGCTAAAAGTGTATAGAGAAGTGAAAAAGTCTTGTACTGGGGTCTGTGTGGAGGCCAGAACTTTGTCATCTACATACACACACCTGTCAGTCAAGAATAAAGTACTGTCTTTCTCCCTAACACTAAAAAGGCAAAGAGTCTTATTTATCCCAAATATTTCAAGGATTTCGGTAACACCTCCATATATCAAAACATATAAATTTGCCTATTTGCCTATCTTTCCCTAGGTGAAAATTGACTGCAAATCATTCAAATATATTAATACAAAGCATGGAGTTTGATGTTTTACATATTTCTGTTCTAATACCTGGTGCAGGATGATAGGACATATGAATATATGTTTACCTTCAACCTACATATGCACCCTCAACCCACATATGAACAGGAAGAACTTCTGGGACTGCAAATTATTTGAAGTGCTTTTTAACCTTTCTTGGTATTGACATAGTTTCCTTTGGGAGTGGAACAGACCCTGTCATAAGTTATATTTTCTATTCAGTACAGTAGATCTCATCTAGTCTGGCAAAGGTTCTTCTCTGGCAATTAATTTCATGTTTTATTCATCCCAGAATTCTTTTAAGCTCCAAATCAAAATGCCACTTTGTGCATTGCAAACCACATTACGAACAGCCAGTATCACAAATAAAAGTGCTTTTTGCATAGCAATCAGATTGCCTCTTTTCAGAGAAAATTAATCTAGCTCTGTATTTATCTCACTAATTGCACTCATAGCATCACAAATTATCACTCACCTCCCATTTACATTATTCAAACCTCAATCTCCCTAAGTTACTAAACCAAAAGTGAGCCATACGTCTCCTCCTGAGACCCAGAAAACACGTAATTTGAACTGTTGATTTATATGAACTAGATTTATCAGGAAAAACGTTTAGATACCATAATCGATAAGAGAATAATCACCTGAGAGCACGTGTGTGCTGTAAATGCACTGCTTAGGAGAAAAGAGGACAGCTGATCCAGCACATTGCTAAATTTCTGCCTCTCTGAAAATTATAAACATGAAGAGCCAGTGTCTTACCTGAGTTCAGTTAAATTCAAGAGATGATGTAACATCTGAATGGAAAGCACTGAGCACTTTCACAACTTCTCCCCCAGATGCCCTCAAGGCTCTAATAAGTTTATGGGTAAGGTTAGTCAGTTTCATTGTTCTGCTCCACAAATGAAAACCAAAAATCTTTCATGAAGAGTTACATAAATGTGTGTCCCAACTAGCAGGGAAAATGCATTGCACTAAGAGTTACAATTCAGGGGCCAGAATCTTCTGTTCTTATCTAGGCGCAGCTCCCGCTGATGTCAATGGGTTCTTCTGCTTGAAGCTGTACTGGGTAAACACCGAGAGACGGAACCGCCAGTTGAAACGCTGGAGCTTAGATAGTAGTGGGGATCAAGGTGGCAACTGACTCTATAATAACCAACAGACAAGCTACAGTGGAAAAGATAAATTTTCTCTAGGGTAGAAGCTGCTGTACAAGACTGCTAATTTAAAGGTAAATACTCTCACTGCAGTTTGATTATTCTTGTATGAACTACTGAATTTTTGTGGTCATTAATCTACCAAATTCCAGGTTTTCCTTCTCAAAAATTTTTTAGAAAATTCTTGTAAATAATGAATGATGGACTGTACTATGTAAACATTATTTAGTCTAGCTTTGAGAAAATGATCTAAACTAATCACCAGACAGAAGATGTTCCTCTTCTTTCCTTAACAATGATCATGTATATTTCATCGATATAACATATGGACCAGATTAAGACTGTATTCAAAAAGAACAAAATGGCAACAAAAAAGGTTTGTCACTTTACTTCTATTGCCCTACTTAATTTTATTTATTGTATTTATTTGACATCCTAATAGACAAATGCCTTTATTTGTTAATTCTACTCATTTATCCTGAGTAATATAAATTTTTTTGTGGTATTGTGAGGAGGAGACATGTACTCTATGGGCCACAAAAGCACCTCCATGTTGTAGCATCTCCACCTCTTGGCTTGAAATTTGTTGGCGGCGAGCATGATCAGAACTACACTGGAAGTCTGCATGCAAGCAGTTCTGGCATTGCACTGTAGCTACAAGAAAACCAGCCAGGCTGAAGGCTTGAATTATGATCTTGGCCCTTCCCCTCCTGCTTTCCATGGCCAACTTTTTCTGAATGTCCTTTCCAAAACCTGGCGTCATAACAGATGTAAAAGAGTGGAAAGAATGATGTTCAGAATCTCTTGAATGCACTACTTTGGTTGATCACATCCACAGTGAGCAAGCAGCCATTAAGTTTATCCTTGAGGTTCTCAAGAAGAGAAATACCCTCATATCTCCTTTTTTTTTTCTTCTCTTTTCCTTTCTTCCTTTCTTTCTCTCTTCTTTTTAGCAAGTTAAGGTGCATTTTGTATTTATTTTTGGTTTTGTAGGGAGATGGATTATGAGAAATCATAATTAGGGGTGGTCTTTTTGCTGGTTCAACTCAGCCTGAGCCTTTGCATTTCAGCACTAGGAAGCATTATTAATCGAGAGCCAAATATATACGATTTCTCTGAAATGAAGAACCCACCCCCTTTAAAGAGAGGTTCTGTGAAAAGAAACTTTGTTAAATAGCTCCACAGAAACACTTCTACAGTTAGTAAAAGACTTTTGTACAATTAGCCCACTCACCTTCAGAAGATTTAGATTTTGCTGGCAAATATATACTTTCTTCACTTTCCTACACATACAAGAGAAGGGCACAGGAGGATTTCATCTTGCAATCAAATATGCAGGGATTTTATCCGTAATGAACTATGTATGGCATGAATAAAACATTTGTAATTTTCTGCAAACAGACCTTCATATTTATGAAGTTGTTGGTTATGCATAACTCTATTTGTAAGTATGTTACAGCCTGACAGGGTTTGTAAAACTATTGTTTTTCAATTGATTTTGTCTACTTTGTGACATAGATGGTCAGTTATTGTTTCCTCCAAGGTGGAAATAAATATTTAGTCTTTTTCCTAACTGCCTGTATATATGCAGTTTTTCCCAGGATTTGAGACAAACAAAGGTCTATTTACATGAAAGTGTAATGAAATACAAAAAGGAAAAACTATCCAAGTGCAGTTGAACTGAATGCATTTGAGTAACTACCCTTGAATGCAGTTTCACAGTGTTTACTTAGCTTCATCCTTTAACTTATGTGGCTTTTCTACCCTAAGAAATACCAAGAAGCGTTATGTTCCTGCAGTATAATACAAGGGTCACCAGTTTTGCTCTCATGTAGGAATGATCACCTCCTCCTCTTAACTCATACTTCATAACCTTTTCAGACACTGTAACTCACTATAACTCTAAAAGAAGAATGACAATAAGAAGGATAAATGCTTCTGCTAGCAGTAATTTGAAGTGAAGCCTGTACTTGAACACTTGTATGTGTAGAATCTTCAAGCAAGTCCTCTGAAACAGACTTCCCGGACAACACTGGTCATTTTTTTTCCACCAATAAGTGTGTACACACTAACACCATCAGGATGTTCCATCTAAAAATTATGCTTTTGGCTTGAGCTGTCCCTTCAGGATAAAAATATTAGCTGCCTATTGTTTATGTATCTACTTGACAATTGTACCAATGATGATGGAATTCTGCCAATCAAAGTGTTGTGTTTCATGCAAATAGTTGCTTTGAAGTGCTCCACGTTTCCTGAATGAACAAATAAAAAGTTTGTGTAAAATATTCAGGGAAAATGTCCAATAACCCATCAGCATGTAATTGCAGTTTGCCTTTAGGTTCACACAGTCTATCAACAAATCTTGTTTTAAATGTACCGAGGCTCTTCCATTTTAAGTGGCTTTCCTGGCAGAAACAGTATTGATAAATCAGTTTCTCTTGCAGTATTTAACATTAACTCTTAATAAAAATTCAATTAAAATATGAAGTAAATCTCAACCATTTAGAAGCCGGAATTGGAGTAAGATTAGGCTTCTGTTCTCTACAGCTCCTGTAAGAGATAATGGCAGGACTATCTCTCTCTTTTGACTATGTAGGAATCAAAGAGAGACTAGTCTCCCAACGTGGGGTTTTAAATCACATGTGCAAGGTTAAGCTGTGTGAGAACAATCATATTACGCATTCGCTTTCCCTCTCACTAAATTAACTGGATAAGACATCTCCTTTCTATGTTCTGTCACCTTCATGCACCAATAGCATGAGTCAGATCAGCAGTCATAAATCACCCTTTACTCTATTTCCTTAGGATCTCAGTGTCTCATTATGTAGCCACAGGATGAATATAATGACACTTGCTGCCATTAAGGTGCCATTCTTTCAAAGAGGTTTGAGAAAAGTGCTGGATAACGTTATGACCAAAAGATAACTGCATAGACATGGAATATTATTATGAGGATTACAGTCTTCCTTACCTAAATTTGTAGCTCAGCACAAACTGAGGGGAGAACAGTATCTGATTATCTTTTGAGGCCGTTTCTCTTCCACTAAAATGTCAGGAACCGGGCAAACCTAAAGTCCCTAGTGTACATCAGTTACAAAGTGATCAAAGTTAATGACAGCAAGCCAAGTCAGTTTGTATCTATATATTAATTTTTAAAAGAGCTCATCTACTTATATCAGCAGAAATAACTTCTATGATTTGTTTTCTCATATTTAACTTCAAGACCCGGTCCCACTGTTTACTTGGAACTGAGATGCCATAGATTGCTAGAACTGATAGAGTACGATCTGTGTTTTCTTTGTCTCTTTGTAGTTATGAGAGTAAGACAAGCTGATACCAGCTGCAGAAGTAAAGGCCCCTCTAGGTCAGTGTGAAGAATACTTATGTATCATTTACTTCCTGGGAAGGGTGAACACATCACACGAAAATAAAACAAACTGGCTGGTGAATTTCAAATGCCACTGTTTTGGTGACTAAACTGGTTACAAGAACAGTTTTCTTTTTGTATTTAAATGTCAACTGATTCTGTTCCTTCTCCTCTATTTTCTGATAATTTGTTCTGTATTAAATAACAAAAACTTTGGTAGTTGGGTAAGTGCCTCGGCAATGCCCTAGCCCCCTCAAAAATTATCTTTGGACAGCAGATAGTGACACAGACATTATTTTGGTCAGAAGAAAAAACAAAAGAGCAGCTAATAAAATAAGCAGTCACTAACAGCAGTAGTGTCCATTCCTGTGACTGCAGCAGGAATCAGGATAAATCATATTGGAATAAACCATATTCAGTAGATTTATAAACCTAGTAATCTACTAGACTGCTAAGCACTACTAGGTGAGTGGAATACGAAACTGCATAAAGTTTCATTTGACATCACATATGTAATGTACTGACCTATTTTCCTCTGGTAAGGAAAAGGTAAATTTAAAGGTAAGATCTCTTCTTCTTTTATTACTTGAGTTCCAGCTAACTTAAAAAGCCACATCACTTCAAAAGGATATATTCAGCCCTGTATCACTTGTAAATAAATCACGGTCTCCAGATAAAAAGCAGAAAAGGGAAAAAATTTCTCCCTTTCCCAGTCACTATGAGCCTCAAACAGTTTTCAGATGTGTCATATGGCCAAATTGCAGTTGCTTGCAGAAACAGTGGTTTGTAAAGATCCACGAAAATAGACATGTGCAAAGGGATGGAAATATGGCAGGAAAATATTTCATAGTTAATGTCTATGCAAACCTAGTCAATGGTCCTCCAAACAAGAGGAGAAGCAGAAGGAACAGAAGGAACATCACATGGTTTACAACCATCATATGGTTTAATAATGCCTGCCCACTCAATAAATTGAAGTGACTCCAATGTTAGAGACAACAAATGAAGTAGCTGTAGAGAATTACCAGTTTATCATTACTTAAAACATTAATACAAGTACTTATTCATACAAGTATTCTTACAGTACTTTGAACTCTTACCAAAATCCTAGTAGAAATACAAGCAGCCATCATGGCATCCCGGAATCTTCACTGAAGGATCAAAGAATCCTCTGCTGAAAAGGCAAGCAAGAAAAATGGTCTATAGTCAGTTCTGTCTCATTTGCTTCAAATATTCTGTCTGCAATTCCCCTTCTCTGGAAGGCAAAGTAGGAGGAATCTTCTCCCTGATGCTAGTGTGAATTTAGCTTGTGCTTTTGTGTCTCCATGGAGACAATGTAAACACATCTGTTTTCTTTTTATGCTTCTGATGGAAGCATTCGACACAGAATTCATCATTGCACTGAACAAAAACATTATCTCAAGGCAGAAATGGAGAACATTCCTTACACAATGAAAAAAGAAACCTGTTTTAGTTCATTTTCATCAATGATCAGTGTCACTAGAAGAACAGAGGAGTTTACAGCCATATCTTAAAGCTTAGGGTTTGCGTATCTTGATACTTGAATAATAAAATAACGTTAATAAAACATTGATGTTAAGTTCATGTTACAATGGGAGAAAAAGAAATATAAATGCAGGATACTCATTGACATCTGGAGAAATTCAACATTCTACAATTCTGAAATGTCAACATTATAATGCTGCCACATCTATTATATATTGTTGCCTTTCATGTAGTCTCTAAAAATTAAAAGATAAATTAAAAAGTAATTCCCAAGGCCTGACAACAAAACTACATAATCTGTAACTTTACGTTTCCCCTAACATCTATGCACTGCCAGTTGAAAGAGGAAAAGACATTGACTGCATTGCAGTGGTGTCAGTTTTGTTCCTTTTGTTAAAGATGTTCTGAGAACTGGCACAGGAAAACAAAAGTTTAAGCAGAGCTCATTGTTGCAATAGCTGAATGTCTATTCAGTGCCGGAGGCACGTTAAACTGGTTTTTTACCAGTCAACGTTAAGGGCAACAGGCAGAGTGAAGTATCATGTTTGCAGCGTGCTATACCCTCAGTGCTGTTTTCTAGTAGTTAATACCCTCCTGGCTCTGAGTTCTGGCAGCTTCTAAACTCAGCAACAGCAGGATGTGAATGCAGAAAACTCAGCCTCATGCTATGCCTGAGCTGAAATATCTTCACGGGATCTGGAACCTGTGGAAACCCAGCAGTTCATCACAGAGCTTAGGCCCAAAGGTTTAGAAGTGGTTCCATGGCATGGAGTATATTTACACTGCACCCCAACATGTTCTGTGGCAGCCAAACTATCCAAATTTTTCCATACCTGGGGGGGATCCTGTTCTTCAGCAGGTAAGACATTAACTCTGTACAGATCTATGTGCCAAACTCAATTATATTTTGTTACAGGCTGATCCAAAAGCTGCCGAGCTATTGATCTCTTCTTATGTTGCATTACTAGTACCCAGTACTTGTTCAATTACCATTGAATGGACTGGAGGACAGAAGGTGGATGACACAAAATTACCTCCAACATCGATGGGGTGAAATGAACTGCAGCATACTGATTATGGGTTTGATGGCTCAGGCCCCTACTGCCCCATAACAATATGGTAAGAGCAAATTACCACATGCAGCACAATAACAAACATGCTCATTAGCAGAGGTTGTTGTTTTGCCCGGGAAGACAGTCCCTTCAAAAGCAGGATTCTTCATGCTGGAAAACAGTCACAGCAGCTTTTTCAGATTTCCAAATTAGTATATGTATTTGTCATATTAGGCTTCTGCATCTGCTTAAATGTTGTGAACATTTATGACTATTAATTATTATTTGCTCTAGAAGAGCTGTAAATCAGTTACTTAGGAACCTGTCATCATATTTATATTGTCTAAAGAAAAATCCAAATCACAACAGAATATGAAAATAAGCTAAAATTTAGCTGCAATCACTATCTATAAATATATAAACAGTGCACACATAACTTTTACATAATATGAGGCAAAATTTTTTCCTACTGGTTACAATTTGAACTAAAAAATAAAAAAGAGCTGAAAGATATTTTGTGATCACATTCCATTAACAGTTAGGCAAAGCACAGATCAGATGGGCCAGGGTTGGACTCAGCTCAAAGGAGCCACCAGCTTTAGGAGTCGCTGAATTCAGCATGCTTAGAATTACAGAGAATGACCCCCTAAAATCAGCAATAAAAATAAATTACCCCTAACTAAATTACACACTGATGAATAATAAAGGCTCATTTGACAAATATTTGACATTGGAGCTTTCCTTCCTATACACCTTCTTCCAATATTATTAAGATGATAAATTCAGTGTTTTATGAATGCAAACAGTCTTTTCTCCATATTCAGTTAATTTTACCTCTAAACAATGATGATGTCTCTTCATTGATTCACATTACATAATCTGGATCATTCATATACTCCAGCCAGCAATACTTACAATTTAATTTCTTTCTTCACAGTTTGAGGAGAATAGAACAAATATAAATTGGCAGTACAAGTGTAGTAAGAGGTCCTTTAAAATCTTGTCTGACTTCGCCTCCTCTGTAGATATGATGTATTAAAAAGATGTGCTGCCAAAAGGCTCAGCTGTAGCCAGCTGTTGCCTTCATTACCATTCTAAGATCCTAGAGGTTGGTCCACGAACACAAGTCCTTCTCGGTTTTAACCTTTCTCACTGAAGAAAGCCCGTTATGTAGTCTGTTAGTCAATGGATGCAAAAAAAAATTAGCAGTGCCTTAAGTAAGTCACAGTCTTAGAAAGTTAACACTAAATAATGTTATTTTAGTGCACTGAAGGAAATTACTTGTATTATGAACACACTTGTAATTGTCTAACACCTAAATGCAAAGTCCTCAAATATGGAGAGTGGTGAGGGAAACAAAGTCAGCCCCCAAATAGAAATAAATGTCCCTACACAATGTAGATGGCTTTTTGAATTTAAATTACTTTTGGTGTAAACTTGCTCACTCCTTTTCTATAATTTTTTTTAATTAAAACTTGCACGCATTAAATTTTAACCTTATCAGAGAAGCCTGAAAACACTTCCAAAGCCTCTATGCAGCTGACACATAACAATCAAACGCCTCGAATTTTACACATTGCTTCATGAGAAGTATCTCCCTATAGATTCTACATAATTTTTTCCATTTTCAAGCAAATGGAATAATGTGGGCCATGTAAGTTAAAATAAGGGTTTATTTCCTCTCTCACATATATTATCCTTCAATGATTATTTCGACTTATGCGCAACCAAAACCAATGTATAGAATATGAATGAAGCCCAGTTGAAGTTAATGACTGCCTTCTCTTTCTTGAGGCCAAGGTTCCAGCTCAGTGGTCATCAATCCCCAGGAAATGCCCGGTTCCTGCCATCGTTATTGCGCAATTGAAAGGATAGCAACCAACACAGTAGAAAACATGTAACCCTCTACTGAGAATGTGTAAAGTACAGGCTCACACTGAGGAACTCTTTTCTTCCACACCCTCAGATCAGGAGTTGAGAACAACCTGGGAGGGGAAATAAATCTGAGGATAAAAAAGAGGTTCAATTGCAAACCAGCAGGTCATAAATAAAGTCCCCCCACAAACACCAACTGGTTTTGTTTTTCTCTCTTTCTTTCCTTTTTTTTCCTCTTTTCCTCTTCTTTCTTTCTTTCTTTCTTTCTTTCTTTCTTTCTTTCTTTCTTTCTTTCTTTCTTTCTTTCTTTCTTTCTTTCTTTCTTTCTTTCTTTCTTTCTTTCTTTCTTTCTTTCTTTCTTTCTTTCTTTCTTTCTTTCTTTCTTTCTTTCTTTCTTTCTTTCTTTCTTTCTTTCTTTCTTTCTTTCTTTCTTTCTTTCTTTCTTTCTTTCTTTCTTTTCCTGTCTTCCTGCCTTTCCTTCCTTCCTTCCTTCCTTCCTGCCTTCCTGCCTTTCCTTCCTTTCCTTCCTTTTTATCATTATTCACCCGGACGTGAATCCTAATTAAAATTTTACACAGTGTGTGTTTTAATTAGCCGTGGCCGGAGTGGTGAAAGCTATCAATATTTAGCAGGATAATTGTACAAAATCACTTTTCAAAAATGAACAGCAGGCATGAATCCACTCAGCAGCAGGGGGTTATTCAGCCACACACTGTGCAAGATGGGGTGCCTCAGATAATGTGTGAGAGATAATAATGCACACAGGGAGGGACACATGCTGCTATATTTTGTGCTTCATTGGTTTTCTGCAAACAGCATTTGGCTCTTGTTGCACTCAGAACATCAGGGTTCACACAACCTTTAAGCTGGTTATTTTTTATCTTTATGTTGTTGATTTATTTTAACTTAAATATGAGTTTAATAACAATACTCACAAACCACTGAGACACAGCTCCATGTAAGATCTTGTTTGTATACTCTATACTTTGTAGAAGCTAACAATGAACAATGAACAAGGTCAAGAACAGAGGTCTTCTTCCTTCCTTCCCTTTTATTAATCAAAAAGAGAAGAAAAAAAACTTTGTCCACCCTAGCAGAATACAAAACAATTAATTTCTGTTTTGCAAATCCGTGGTGTAAATGTACTCACCTGTATTTTAAAATAGATTTGTAACAGTTCACTTGTCACATAATCTTTCTCTCCTTTCTTTTGCAAAAGGACCAGGAAAGGGAATTTGCAGCATTTTGTGCTTGCTATTTACTTTTTGCACATTAAAAAAAACCCCAAAACCAGAAAACGCCTGTAAATGTTTCCTATGTGGACCAAGGAAATATTCAGTAACATTACACAGAATGGGGTTCCCAGGCAGTTACTCACAACCAAGCAGTCTGTGGAACAAAGGCCAGGGTTAATGTTGGTGCTTCTGGGGGCACAGCACTGCAGTTGGGTATGAGCAACTCCCTCATATTTACAGATGGACATGGCTTCAAGAGTGCTATCAAGTCCCCAGGTTCCCATATATTTTACTGTTGGATTAATTAAGGCACAGAGAAGAAGTTAAAACAAAATCAAAGTCAACAGAAAATTCCTAAGTGACTTCTTGATGACCTCAGGCCTGTACAAGTCATCAGTCCTCATTCCTTTCCCAGCAGTAAATTATTCCTCATGGGGTAAAATGTTAACATTAAGCTATTGTGTTCCTGGCAGGGGTGGTATCCTTTATGTAACCTCCTCGGATTGCCTATCTGCATCAAAAGCGCTGTGTGCATCACTGAAGTCCTTAAAGAACAAGAATCCAAGCAGGTCTAGACCTAAATGTCATATTGCCCTTCAGCCTGCAGGTGAGTGAGAGCATGCTTCCTCAGTACAAGTTTTACAGTAAGTCATTTAACACTTACCCTTCACATCAAAATCAATATTGATTTAGGGCTGGGACACAAAGATGAAAACAAATGAAAACATGTTTCAAGCATCTCCAGAGAGGAAGAATCTTCTTGGATTGTGTTTACTTCCTTAATAACAGTTATCAAAATATAAAGTCACCGAGGAAAAACATTAAACTCTTGTATGAAGTGAGTTCAAAACAAGAATGTGAAAGTGCAGTATTTGACCAGGTGAAAATATTTTTTAACACTTAATAACAGCTTCTTCAGTTTCTAAAGACCACAAAGAAAAAACTTTATGAACAAATGCACCTAAAACTGAGCAAGTTGTGACAGCATTAATTTGTAATGTATTTTTAGTACCTCCTGAAAAATTTATGTTTGTACATTGGTCCAGAATTTTCATGCCAAATATCTGAAGAAATAAGAACTTCACAGACATGTTTAGACTGTGAATCTCCAGGAAGGATAAGTAAGATGCAGAATGCTTGCTTTACAATTACTTTGATTATAATGCTTACAGCTATTCTCTTGCAAAGGAGCTGCAAACTTAGTAAGTATGTGCATTTGTAAATTTAAAATTTAAGAATAACTTTTTTGCTTTCAAATTAATTTTGAGCTTTCCTCATTAACTCTCTTCTCTGAAAGCTTTGCTATGATCTATGCAAGAACAAGATCAGAACTACAGTGCCTGCTCCAAGAAATTTATATGTATTAATGTTAGGCTGTCTGTGTAGTACACTAAGTTAGGAAAACTACATAAAATTTTGTTATTTCAGCCATAGCAGGTGAAACTCACTCTAAAATACTTGAATGACACCAGCCTTCTAGGTAGAGTTGAGTTTTACCCACTTAGATGTATCCTGCAATTTGCAGCACTGTAGGCTTCTTTTTTATTTCAAAGTGATTTTAGCCCCTGAAACCCCCTAGATGATTGATTAAAGCTATTTGCTTTACGAAGCAAAATGCTGTGGAGAGGTAGCTGAGGAACTTCTTTAGAACGCACTCAACAAAGACCAGATTATGTGTAGCAATTCCAATACAGTGAAGATTCAGTGCTTAACTGAAACAAGTGTGGAAAGAGGGTGTAGGATGGAGATGACAGCAGGAAAGAACCCTGTAAGTATTCTGTTCCTCCTTCTTCATAAACACCCTAAAATCTGATTGCATAAAGATTATAGGTGGGCCAATGAAATTTTCCTTCCCCTGTATTTACCAGATAACACACAGAACACACTTACACTAGATTTGTCCAAAACAGCAGAGAGCACACCTGTCACACATGATCTGCCATGTCCTATTGGCAAATGGTGTCACTTTTAACATCACAGTATCATTACTTTTAAAATAACTGCAGTGTCAGGATACAAATATTAGTCCCAGATGAAAAAATCTCTAGAACCAAGAACCTGCACCTTTGTTTCCAGAATACTTTCTTGATTGGGCATTGCTTTTTACCTCACAGTAACTGTTCACTTCAACAAGAAACATGGCAGGTGTAAAGGCATCAAGAGAAGACAGTAAGTAAGAACTGGCTATTTCAGAATTCTGAGAGAGGCTGATCACAGGCAATAGGGGATCTGAATTAAATCACTCTGCTATACCATTTCGGCCTAAATATATATGAGCTGCCATTCGACCAACAGAATTTACCTCTTAAAATAGCCTCTCAGATGAAAACATTTAGAATCCCCATTGAATTTACAGCTGAGTCAGGAGTGTGTTCATTCTTATTGTTTCTGTCATAAGGTACCTTACATTTGAAAAGTGCTGTTGAAATGCTTCTAGGGGGCTAGAAATAAGGACTTGATTTTTTTGTTTGCTCAGCTTTGTGGGGTTTTTATTTTGTTCTTTTTCCCTCTGTTAACCAGCATATCCCAATTTTGTCCTGCAATCCCTTCTGCTATTTTACAAGTATAGTTTTATTTTAAATGAAACTTGTTATTTGTCTCTTTGAGGACAATTAATTTTTTTCTTGTTTAACCTGCTTAAATAAGCTATTGATTTTATTTTCAAGGTAATTTAAGGTGGGAATACAGTTCTTATTTGGTAACTACAAGCCTAATGCTCTTTGAGTAAATAAATGTTATGGTTTCAATTTGTTATTTTTACCACCAAAATCAATAAAACAGCAACTACTACTCATCTGGTTGGGTTTGGAGGCTATTTGCTGTATGGAGCAATAAGTGCCACCCAAGACTAAGTAATTACAAGAGATGGGACATGAGACAATGGTACAAGAAGGTTGTCATTAAAATGGAGTGTAAAGCAGGCGACAATGGGATAGCTGCAAAAAGAAATTAAATACTATAAATTCTTGGAGGCCATACTTTTATTTTGTGAGATTCATTTCTCCTACAGATGCTATCTGAGGATGTCCACCTGAATGCCATGGTAATATTCCATAAGTTGCTGGATTGTTCAGGAAACAGAAAGAGTTTGCCCCAATTGTCTTTTCACCAGAAGCTGGTCATAAAAAATGGTGGAGGCAGACAGAGATAACCATCACTATGCACATTTTTAACCTCCATCTTTTCTACAAGTTTAGACGCCCAAGCTGTTCACATTTTCCTAGTAAGTACTCCTCATAACCATGTCTGCTTGTAAAGTACATTTTCAACATGTATTACTGATTCTAGGATCAATCTCTTAGACAGGTTTTACAAGCTGTGAAATGAAAACTAACATCACCCCTACCCACCCCCCTCAACTTTCATTTTGAAAAGGAGTAGCTCCTCTTTAGTCCATCTTTAACAACATGTTGCTCAGTTTTTCAAGGGAAAACAGTGTAATCCTGTATTTCTTGACATGAAAGTTTGGACCAAAACAAATTCCCTCAGTAAGCATTTTCAAATGCTATACTCATACTGAAACATGATGATACAAAGATATCTACATTCGTCAAATCAGACTTTGCCATAATCCACTGCCCAAACCCCATTTTAGGCATATAGATCTATGTGACATTGTTTCACAAGATCTACTACCTTACCTAAACCAAAGCCATTAGGAGTCACAGCTGCATCTTCTTCAACGGTTCCTACTCCAAATGTTTACAGTAATTTTGTAAATTACATCAGTATTAAAGGAGTGATTTTTAACACACACACACATACATACATACAAATATTGCATATATTCACACATTCTGAACTAACACTTTCCAATTAAAGTGTAGCTGTTTTATCTGAAAACTGTAAATCCAAATCAGTTTACAGTAAATCTGAAATAATTAAATATTCTGCCTTAATTTTGCAGCTGGTATGCTAAAAAAGGAGTCAAAGTAACTAGTGATCTACTCTGAAAAAAACCCCATGAAATCTGATCTAAAGTTATTGTCATGAACCATCATCACAAGAAACATCGCCAAACAGTGTAGAATCCTTCTGTGCAAAAACTCCCAACTTTTTGCATAAT
Organism: Ammospiza nelsoni; assembly: GCF_027579445.1. NCBI lineage: Eukaryota > Metazoa > Chordata > Aves > Passeriformes > Passerellidae > Ammospiza > Ammospiza nelsoni. Next base: position 285,948 of record NC_080644.1, on the reverse strand, counting down.
TGGAATGATAGTTGCAGATCAAAGTAAGAATTAACCTAAACTTCCAGTCTGAAATATCTAATGGTATCCATTAGTGTCCCTCATCATCTTCCCCATCTCACTCTGTGAGTATTGTTGCCTTTGGACAAATCACTTTTCATTGACTAGCAACAGAAGACCCCAAAGAAACTAGAGTTAACTAGGACTAAGTATGCATGAATCTTCAATACCATTTAAAAATGACCCCAGAAGAATAATAACAGCAACAAAACCAAAAATTTGAAGCATTGAATACTAACATTATTTTAAAATCATATCCCCATCTTTCAAACTTATTCACTTGATTACTCATAACTAACCAGTCCACATCTCTGGAGGTAATTCTAAATATCTGTGACAATCACCTCCCTAAGTAAATCTGGACTTATGAAGACTCATGTCTGAGACCAGGCACATTGTGTGACTATGAAGAACTGGATAATTTACTTTTAATGTCCCTGGCCGTAGTAATTTCATTATGTGCTCCATTTATACTGAAACAAATTAAAAAATCTCCATAAGATGTGATCTTTGCTTTTCCCGTCAATATGTCGTATGTTGAATCTTTAGAAAAGCAAAATACGATGAATAAAGGCAATGTTCAGTTCCCATCTCTGATAGACAGAGATTTTATCTTCTCCTGGTAAACTTGCTTGGATAACATAATGTTATCCTAAATTGTAATTTCATATACCTTAATATTTTTGGGCCTCACCCTAACATATTCATTTGGATAGGATCTCTCCTAATCAGCTGTTCACATCGAGTCTAGCGCAACAGCACCATAGCATTCTGCAGTACCACATACTATTACTCTACTCTGTGTTAAAAGTTATAATTAGCAATAATCAATTAGGAATAATTGAGGGAATGTCAGGAAATTATATAAGGTAGGTTTAGGTTGAATATTAGAAAAAGGTTCTTCCCCTAGAGGGTTCTGGGTCACTGCCCAGGCTCCCCAGGGAATGAGCCCAGCCCTGGATTGAGCAAGTTTTACATGCCATGATGATATTGAGGAAAAGCCCTTAGGAGATTTCTGGCACTTAGTTATACTGAGCCTTGGGTTATTCTCAAAAGACTGTATGCAGATATATGCATAACTCATACAGTTGCAAATAACAGAGTAACTGGAATACCAGACATAGGAACTCTAGAGTGAAGTGGGCTTAAAACCAACAGTCAGTACAGCTATCTGTGCTGCGCTTTCCCAGACAGCAGGAAACATCATCTGACAAAACTTTAAATTATGCTTCACATGCACTACTCTGTATTACCCAACATTAAAAAGGCATACCATGTGCTACACAAAAAGGAAGGTCTGATTTTAGATTAATTCTTCAAATAATAAAAGAAGGTAAAATAAAAATGCATATGCAACCAGTCATAATCTATATTTTCCAGGTTTAGTATTAAGTTATATGACTACACTTGGAAATTTCTTTATTTTAACAGCTGCTGATAAAAACTGAGAGCTGAGTTTTGAGTTTTACAGTCAAACAGAACAAAATATAGAATCTACTCATTTTTGTCCACACTAATATTCATGCATCATAATCACAAAGCAAGAAACACAAAAAATAAAAAGAATGTAATACAATTTATAAGAAATACTCCTTCATATTCAGTTCTCTCATGCATTGTGCTAAGATATTAACCTATTCGTTAAATAAACATAACACCAGTGTGGTCAAGCAATGGGATGAAATTTCAAATGACAACTACCTCTCAAAAGAAAGAAAATTAATTTAGGAAACACAATGATTTTCATTGATGATAAAAAAAAAAAAAAAGGATAAAGCCTCACAAACAAGTAACAGCCCAGAAAAATCAAACCCAGAAAATAATCCACCCACCACATGGCAGGAAATAATTTGAACTTTTTTTTCTAAATCATTTCTGCTTTAGGTAATGTTACTCTGCAATCCCTTTGCACTGCCTTTGCTTGTTATTTTGTACAGTTCAGTAGCCAAAACAGCATGACTCATGTATTTTAGGGTCCAACCTGAATGTGTGGGTGTCAAAGCTATTGGGAGTTCTCTATTCTGAAACATTTTCAGGTTGCAAATAACACATGACAATTTTATATATTCAGCAGTTATTCTTTGTTATATCATCACAGTATAGAAATAAACATTATTGCAAATACTTATAAATATTTAAGTTTACATTCTGCCTGTAAAGATCATGATTCTTATGGCTGTTGTTCCAAACGTATTAAACTAAATTTTCCTATATAACTTTTGGGGGATAATATGTTTGACACCATATACTGGAAAAGGACACTATCTGGTAAAATCTGCTTAATAAAAAAAGACTCCTGCTTCAATGGATTTTTCCAGACAAAATTTCAATCCTTTTGCAAAAAATAGAACCCATTTTTTTATTCTGGGAAATGTCAACCTACTTTGGCAGGATTTCATCTTAGTGATGAATGGGTTAAAAATCAAACAATGGTCTGGGTATTTATTCCACAATGTAGTTTCTCTCATAAGAACCATACAATGAAAACCTCTGTGTGAGATCCTCATTAGTTGCTCCTGCTTCCTAGAAGCTGCACAGCTCAGTCCCTTCCCCCGTTCTGTGCACATTCACATTTCTCTACTCTGTCAACACAAAACTCAAAGGCCAACCCCAAAGATTCATGCAATTAGGAATTGCAGCATGTGATGTCACAGACAGCACATATTTCTTAAATCAGAATTTCTTTCTGTAACAAAGAAAACAGTTGAAATTGTTTATTATTTCTATGCTTTGTACCAACATGCCAAGCAGCAAGAAGAGCACAGCATGGGACTGTACACTTGCTTTCTACATAAAGAAAGGTTATGCGCAAAGAAGGATGTCTTACTGTGATGTCTCATTTGTGACTAATACCTGCTGTATTCTTCACAATCTAATTTTTATCTAAAGCTCTTTGACTTCAATCCTACCACTTGTCCATCCTTCAATAAAATACATGTTTATACACATCTATATTGCTCAGGAAAACTCTTTACAACATAAAGAAAGTACATATAAGAATATATGCAGTGCCTATATTTGAGAAGAATAAAATTCAAAAGCAATTTTGCTTTTGCATATATATTCTCTGTTGTCTAGCATAAGCAAGTACTTTCAATTCAACTGTCTTTGAGACCCTGGAGATTCCAAATCTGTCTTCATATCTACTGACATGTATCTCACTGGTGCAGGTCTGATTTGAGTCCATATACTAAGTCAATAAAGAAAATGGCAATTCTGTTAGAAACTTTTAAGTAGTAAAGGCTAACAGCTAAATACAGTTGTGACTGTGGTTCAAACTGCTTGTCCCAAAACGAGAGTTTGATTTTTAAGGCTCGATATGTACAAAACACATGGCATATGCAAGTTAAATACTGCCTAACCATATCTGTGGTATTGAACATTTACCGTAGTAGAGACAGTGGTAATCAGTGAAGCTGGAAAGATTTGCCGCATAACCAGAGAAACAAGATGCCAGATCATCTAGTTAATCTGTCACAATGGTTCCTGCTTCTCTTAATATCTACCAATGTATATTTGTGTAGCCTAGCCTGTAGTTCTACTTTTTACTTTATTATATTTTTGATGTAAAACAAGAAGTATGAAAAAAATGTTTAAATACAGCACAAATTAACATGTGTGACTGAAAACAGCAGTAATCCAATGAGTGTTTGTTGTTGGTGAAGAGTGAAACTTGGAGCTGACTTAAAGCCTTAAGGAGCACAGGAGTACTGTTCTTCATCTGCAAATTACTGATTAATATACTAGTCTACCTGTAGTACCACTGTATAAGTGAAATACATCCTCCAAATACCAACAGAAACATTTCCCACAGATAACTGTGTTAAATTCCTCAGGCATTTAAGAATGAAGAAATTGCACTTTTGTCAATTGACATTGCTTTAGAAATACAGAAATAATGGGAAACATGCTTGTAATCAGAAACTTGTAATCAGAAAAATGCCTTATGCACATTCAACACATATGAACTGTGTCAGATTTGTGCACAATCTGTATTTGCAAGAGTGAGTAACTTCAGAGATCCCTCTTCTCTTAGTCTCATTTTTAACTTCCCTTGTTGAAAATTAAATAATCAATCATGAGATCTGTACCATGTTTTATGGGATTATTTGATCTTTCCCTTTATAAATACAATTAAAGCAGGTCACTCACCCATACACATCACACGTGTATGTACAGGTGTGGTATTGGTATCGGTACAATCACAACTTTGTGACTTTGTTGAAATTGCAAAGCTTCATTAGAAATGAGGAGACAGACAGCCCTGGCAGTTTTCAGATCTTGAGGGGGTCATTTATTAATGTAATAATTTTTTTGTTTTTCTGTCTGAAGGGTGGAGTCTAAAAACTGCAATAAAGCAATATTGAAGTACTTATTTTATCTTTTTTTTTTCTTCAGCTAAAATGCTAGCAAGGCAGTGTTTTTTCAGTTTAGCAGGCAGGAAGCCATTTCACAGTAAATAAAGTGAACCTGGTCATGCAGTGTAAAGCTGTACATCTTTACAAAAATATTCAGTCTCCTACTAGAGTCCAAGGAATCTTTGCTTACAAAGTGTCCCTGCAGAAGCTTCTACAGCAAGTAACTTGGCAGAGAATTCTAAACTATATGAAGTACTTTCCCCCTCTGTCTCTTTCTCCCCACTGAAAAGACTTCATGTATTCTTTCTCAAGATGCTTTTCCTCAACATACTGGAGTATTGGAATAGGATCCCAATATTACCAGGTAGAACGTGTCTGGGCTCGTCTGACCCTTGCTGCTGGGCCAAAGGCGGCAGCTGTGGTGTTTCACCTCAGAGACACCTTTGGCTGGCAGGATGTTGCAGCTAGGCACTGGAAAGAGGCCAGGCTTGTAGAAACTCAGTTTACCTCTGTTGGAAAGGCTTCAGGCGACGGTGAAGACAAAAAAGGAGCAGATTCCGTCAGAGGGTTACATCCAGAGTTTTATTCCATGGTCACAGACATCTGAATCTTGGTAACAGCTCCAACAGAATACTGACCGCATGGTCCTGGCTCAGTTTAAGCCCCAGGGACGGGGGAGGAGAAGGGACAGGTGAGCACCAACCAGGTGGGAGGAGGAGGGTCTCAGGGAACACACAGACAGGCCAATAAGCACAGAGCTGAAGGGCATCTTTTGAACTTGACCAACCACACCACGGCCTTGCTGGAATGTTAAGCCTGACTGACAGAACTCAGCAAGGGGGCGAGGGGGAGCGGGAAGGGAGAGGTATTGCCACACCTGGGAAGGGACTGGGAAGTCTAAAACAGGAAATAGGTTCACACTGCAACACTGGAGATAGGAAAAAAAGTTCTGCTAGTCTTGCCAAAATGTCTCAGGTGCTGTCTTCTACCCAAATCCTGAAAAAATACATTCTATAACAATCTGCCAGATGCAGTACTGATGTGTGATACATGCAATTGTTCATACAGCCTCACTGGCAGCACTCCATTTTAACTATGTACACTTGAAGTACATGACTGTACTATGCACTTCAAATTAAGAAATTTTGTTTAGTTACCAACAACTGGTGTTGTAAATGGGCTGTGAAAAGGGTAACTTTTGGATACATATCATTCAGATCACTTAGATTACCAGCTGAAAAAGGCAGGATCAGTGTTCTAAGACAGAAGCTGTAGAAGGTACAAAGCCAAGGAGTCCCATTCTTAGCTAAAGCGAAGGCACTTTGTGTAAGTGAATGCATCCAGACAAGTGGATTCATCTTGATGAACTGGACTGAAAAGGCAGATTCCATGTTATAGAGGGATTGTGTCTAAAATTAAATCTGTCTAAGGTTAAATGTAGAAAAGAATACAGCAAGTGATGCTTATAAAGACACAGAAAGTCAGAAAAGGAAAGTAATTTGTGAGCATGAGTGGGTAGCAGAAGGAACTTGATGACTGATCCTTCTGTCAGCACAGCAACTGCCTTTATATGTAACACATCAAAGGAGAAATCTAACTTGTGGAAGGTGATAATGAGGCTTATTTTTACTCTGTGTACCATCTCACACCTCAAGAAAGGCAAAGATTTACAGCTACTGTTAAGCATGTTCTTTGTAGCTATCCAAAGAGCATGCTTTCAGCAGCTATCACGCCAGTACTGTCTCCCTGCACCTGCCCACTCACCCAACTCACAGCAAAGTTCAATCTTTAGGACCCATGACAAAGCCCAACTGTTTAGAGGACAGATTGTGTGCTTCCCCACAATTGAACACAGAACTGATTAACTAATCAGTGGTTGCAAAGCCCTTTGAAACAAAAAAGTGCTCTAAAAGCTACAGATAGTTATTGCTGAACACTTCCCAGTTAGCACTGGAGTTACGATCCATTTCCCTTAATGTGTTCTGAGGAAGGGGATAGGAAACATGAGATTGCAGTTACCAGTTACCACAGTCATCAAAAAACAGGCAAAAACTCACAGTTTTTGTAGCTGGGTTTACACAGACTTATCTTGGAATCTAATGGACAACTATCTTACCGGCTGAAGTTTAGATGCCTATTTCCTTAAGTACTTCTTGTTGTTATTGTTACTGTTCTGTTTTTCCCCTTCCTCTTACAGATACAGTTTGACAGCAGAAGACATGGCCCTGTGGGGTAGGAGCTTAACATTCCACTTACCATCAGCTGGCACCAGCAGTTAGCACTGTCCCTCCATGGTTTTGCTTGCTCACTAGTGTCAGCAGCTAAATGACATTTCAACTGGTTTCAGTTCTGCAGCTTCCGAGATAGATTTGTTTGTTTAGGTAAATATGCTACACTATCTAATTCTAGGCTAGGTCTTGCCACATTTGAAATAGCACATTCATTTTCATAACAGCTCCTGAGTCATCGCTGGCACATAACCAAAAAAAAAAAACAAACCAAATCCTACTTTTGACACTTTATAAAAAGTGGCAACATTGCCACAGACCTGTTTTGCTGTTTTGCCTTTTTATAACAAAGCAACTTCTTTATGACTGAGGGTCCAAGGTATGTTTCTGAGTAGTTTCTTCAGTCCCGGGTTGGTTTTTTTCCCACCGGGAACTTAACATACAGAAAAAAGGAAAAGCAGTAGGTGGGTTAAAATTCAAACTTTGTTTTTGCACTCACATGGTGAGTTCCCCCTTGTATGGTTTTAGCTGGTTCACTTCAGAGAACAGCCTGCTTCAAGACCTGGAACTAAATCCATGGTTCAAGTTTGTACTATTTGCATCTTAGGGTTTGCTTTTATCTTCACACAAGTATTTAATTACTGATGCTATTACTGTAAATTGATATATCTTTATTTGGAAAAGGAAAGTTGGCAACAACAATCAGATTTGTTGGATTGATTTAAGGTTAATGGATCTTCCAAGACATTAGGGATTAAAAAAAAAAAAAAGCTAGTGTATATCAAAATATTGATATACCCTAAATTGATCTTGCCCTATTAACGTCCATAACACATATGCACGGTATATGCATGCAGAACTCGTCATATTGTTAATCCATACCAAAGGTAATAAAAGGGTAATTAGCAAGCAGAAAGAACACATATTTTTAAAAAGTAAGCAACTGTCTTTGCTCTAGTCATTTTGTAAATTAAACCACTTAAAATAGAAATATTACTTTGAGACTTAAGACATAAGGTTTTATGTTTACCAGCATTGTTTATTGTAGCAATGGACTGAGACAGACTTACCTGCCTAGGCTTATAGATTTTGCCAAGATTTTTTGTACACTTGAACAAGTTATTTGTATTTTCACTGTTTCAGAGGTCAGATGTGTGCCTATGTGTAGTTTTATTTGCAACCATCCTTTGTCTTTCATATATGACAGCATGCTGTTCACTCAAGTGAAGAGCAATTTTTCATGCATGTATTTGATACCTAGGTCAATTTGTTTAAGCTGTTAGAAGGAATTTCTATATATTAATAAAATCAATAATAACGTTCTTGAAGTAGTAAGACTAAACCTCGCATTAATGTTAAATACAATATCTCACAAAATTATTATGCTCAGTCTTGATTAGAATATATATGGGAATAACTTAAGCTTGAGAACAGCTTTGTAAGATTAATGGATGATTCACTAGTCAATCTATCATTCTGTTAATTATAACTATATAGAAATTGTTCCTTAAAAATATCTTATAATGACAAATCATCCCTTCAGATTTAGAGACATTACACATGCATATTAAGGACAAAATTTCATCCATTTGGAGTCTCACAAGAAAGATTGCAATCACTTAATTTTGTGTACTTTTTAGAGTTTTTTTGTAATAATAAGATAAAACCCAGCTATGTTGAGCCCCTTTAATGCAAAGATATGACTTAGTGGGCAAGAAATACATCCCATATTTGAACGTGTCCATTTGGAGTAACATATTGAACCACTTACAAGCCATGTCACAACAGCACTAGGATAAAATACAACTGGTTGGCTTCCAGAAATATTTTTTTTTTAATAAGCAAAGGGCCCATGATTAATTTAATTGCAAGATTAGCCATCTTATTTTGACCCTTTGACATTCAGCCCATCATAAAATTGACTATATGTCAAATCCTCAAGTCCTGCAAATTGTGTCTGGTCCATATTTCGGTTTTAAATCCATAATTTGACACTGCTCTCATGAGATATAAGAATCCAACAGTTTCAAAAAATGAAAAAAAAATAAATTAGAACTTGTGTTCACCCATTAAAGAAATGCACTTTTTTTCCTTTACACAGCATGAATTTAGGGATTATTATCTTAAGTTATGGAAAGTTGAGAGAAATTTGCATCTTTTTCTTGACATGACTTCCTAAAAATATTACTCTAGAACCTGTTTGAATAAAGCTAGTGTCTTAGTCCCTGGATTTTCTCTGCAGAATCGACAGGAAACATAGGCACTTGGTTAAAAATCATAATCAGAGAGGTCTGCAACAAGGAAACTATTAATACAAAAAGAGAAGTAAAACAAGAACTATTGCTCTGCTCTGGTGAAATTTTACACCTATGCTATAAGTATCTCAACTACTGTTGCCTGGGGTGAAGACCTAAAATAAAGGACTGTGCAGATAGACTGTTATCAGGTTTGTGGGAAAACTCTCCGACTGGGAACGTGAAAGGCTAAAACTCAAACCCGTTAAATAGTGAAAGAGACTTGAGTCTTTTGGGAGAGCTTGATCACAAGAAACGTCTAAGTCTAAAAACAGACAGATTTTAGCCCTGTTTCTCACAACGAAGCAGGATGAGACACATTTCTCCGTGCAACATTCCATGTGGAGAATTCCTGTTATTAGGTGGGAAGTGCAAAAATTTTATCAGGTCGGGATTTTATCGCCTACACACCTGAGGAGGATCAGTCCCACATGAAGCTTTTGCTCCCTGGCATCGCGGATCCTCTCGCTGCCCCACCTGGCACTCGTGAGGGGCTCTCCGGGCGGGCGGGCGCCGAGCGCGCTGTGAGGGGAGCCGAACGCTGAGGGAGAAGCGGTAGCCGTGGGCCGGGGCGATTCCTGAGGGGCGACAAGGAGGCGGAGCTCGGCCCCAGCCCCCGAGACGCACAGGGCGAAGAGCTCCTTGCAGGGGCCGCGGGCTCCCTGCAGGCTTGCCCCTCCTTGGCTGCGCTTGGGCGGGAGCCCCCGGCGAGGGGCTGGAGGAGGCGCCTCGCAACAGATGGTTCAAGCCGGCTCCTGGCGCGGCCCGCATTGGCCAGCGACGCGGGAAAGGGCGGGCGGGCGCGCCGCAGTGGCGGCTCCGCGGCGGGGGAGCAGCGCCCACAGCCCAGATCTCTCGCCTCCCGCCGGGCTGCGGAGACCACCTCCGCTGCGGAACGTTGGTCGCCTCTCACGGCTCCAGCACCTGTGAGTGTCCGCCCGGCGAGGCTGCGAGTGGCGCCGCATCCACTGGCAGCCGGCCAGGGCCGCTGGGGCCGCTCCTGCGGCAGGGCGGGAGGCCCGGAGGGCGCGAGGCCCGGAGGGCGCGGCTGCCGCCCGCGCTTGGGGCCGGGAGCCGCAGCCGCCGCCTCCTCCAGTCCAACCGGTGCGCTGGGGAAACGGGGAAGGGCTTCCCGGGTGGGAGACGGAATCCGTGCCGGGGGAATTCTTATCACCGATAGGTGAGGGGAACCGCTGCTCCCTCTTCCCGCTCCCCCTTTCCCTGTATTCCAGCTTCACCCATGCAGAGCCGCTTGTAGTGAGTAGTTACCGGGTTTCGGTCCTCGGCGCTCACTGGAGAGTGGGGGCCGGACTGTCAGGTGGGGAGCTGAGATGCCGGGGAAGTGACTTGCCCAAGGTCAGTCTGTGAGACAGTGGCAAATAACGTCCTGTACTAAAAACTTCTGATTTCTAGCCTTGTGCTGGGGTGTTCAACAACCCTGCAAGGCACTAGGCATAAATCTGGCTGTAGGACTATTTTTTTCTCAGAGTTTTTTTGTTTGTTTGTGTTTGGGTTTTTTTGTTTTGGTTTCTTTAGTTGATGTTGTTGGTTTGTTTTAAAATCATGTATGGCTGTTAAAGCATGCAGAGGTGCAGCATCTGTGTCATCTCCTTTGTTTTCTCCGACCTTCAGACATGTAAATGGATGCATAAGTGATTATGCTTTTCAGTGACTAATGTTAAACTTAGTAGGAAATTATTGGTAAAAATACCATGTTTTTTTTCCAAAACTTTTACCATGGCAATAAATTGGCTTTTTTGTTTTTTCCTATTAATAGTGAATGTCTTCTTATACCATCAGAGAGTTGTTGTGAAAAGCCTTTAAATTGGTTAAGTGGCAGCTGCATTCCAAAATTAATCTGTAGTGCAATAGCGTTTATTCTCAGTGCATGTAAGATATAAGGCATGGTAGGCTGTGCTTTTAGAACTTATGCACTAGAGTATAAAGTGGTTGAGTTCTCTGAAGGATGCAACTGGAGTGTTTGTTTTTGTGCTAGCTATGTACATAGCAATTCTCTTTCCTTCTCTCTCTCCTCTCCAAGAATAATTTCAATGAATTTGCACAAAAATATTCTGTAGCTTATCCCCACTAATGTATGGTTTTTCTTTTGAATTTCCCATTATGTGAAAGTAAAACTGACACCAATGAGCATATATTTTAGATTTAATGTATTATTAGAGTAGTCAGAGTCAATCCTTTTTATAGACTTTAACTAATCCTTGCATTTCATAAAATTTTCTGAAGCAGTGAAACTGAAAAGTTTAAATGTGCTGTTCAAAAGCTAAACTGTCCTTGCTACCATCTCAGTTTACCTTAGCTGCTCCTCTTGTTTTTTTTTGGAGGTGGGGTGGGAGGGAACATGAGAGAAGTTAAATGCGCAAAATGTTAGTGTAAGTAGGACAGCTTTATTTTTAATCTCTGTTAGGTGAACTCTGTACACTCTTCAACACAAATCATGGAATTAAAGGCCAGGTTTCCAGTATCACATGGTTCCCCTAGTGTGGATATTTTGTCATTTGCATTTGGAGGGGTTTGTAGGTGTTTGTTTTAGTCTCATTCAGAAAATAGAGTGTTGGTCTCAAGTCCTTTGTTGGATTTTTTTTTTCCCCTGGACTTGGATATTTTGAAAAAAAAAAGACACTTTTAATTGTGCTTGTGTTTTGGCTATATATTATTTGATGGGCTTTTTTGTTTTCTCTTATTTTTTTTTTTTTCTTCAATAGATTCCTTGCAAGAAGTCTTATTTTGGGTAATTTCTAGCTGAAAGCATTTGTCTGTACTGCATAAACTAATTTGATTCATTTCCCCTTTCACTACCAGCTTCTCCATCATTTCTTCTAAATGGATAGGAAAATGTCTGTAGTTTTTTTTTACCTAAGTAGCTGATATTATTTCATTAAACAAAATGTTAAGTTGTAACAGATGATATTTTGCTCTGGCTATGTTTTGTTTTTAAGAAAGTCTATGTATTTCACTATTGTGACTTCCTCTTGAGCATTTCTGTTATAAGGATCTCAGGTTGGAAGAGTTATGGTTGCTTATCTACAAACGGTAATTCAAACAGACTTGGTGATATCACATTTGCAAATATAGCTGATTTATAAATGAGTAAACGCCTTCTGTGTTGTGAGAGAGAAGGTGATAGAATAAAGCAAACACTTTTGCTGTGTAATAGAAATATGTATTTGTGCGATGTATGCTGAAATATGCAGTCTAGGAAATTGCAGCTTGCTTCTAAGGAAAGTTAAGGTGCCAAAATACTAAGAACTAAACTTTCAATACTTGTCCAACAACAAATACTTGGTAGATGCATGATAAGAAGACTAGTACCTAATTTTTTATTTTCCTATGTATTACAGTACAGCACCATTGAAGGACTTCTTAAATAACTGGACTCCTTTGTCATCCATTCTTTATTGGAGGAAGAAGTAGTCAATGTGGAAGACTTGAGTGGTTTAGAGAAAAATTATATGTTTCTGCTCTTAGAAAGCTTTTTTTCCATAGATAATATGTGCGGAGACAAATTACTTTAAAAATGTAACTTAGTTGTGCAGACGGAAGTGTGAGACAGTATGGTTGCCATCAAAGACAGCACTGCAGTGTGTCTTCTACCTTCTAATTCACTGGGTCAATCCTCATCTTTTGTAGGATGTCTAGCAGTATCATGATGCAGTGGTGTCTGTGATCCAGTTGGGGTCTTCCAACTGTTTCTGAGCTTAGCACACTAATGAAAGTGGAGGCATCTGTAAGAGTAGATAAATGAGTTCTAAGTAGTACATCTAAATCTCTACCTAATGATCTGTCTTTAGTCATACTTCTTTGACAGTCTAACTGTAAGATTAAAGCAATCATTAGAAATTCTGTTAAATTACCTTGCCTGTGATATTTGCATGGGTTATTTTCTTGGTACTGTCTGTTGGAGAGCAGACTTGCAACCAGCAGACTTAGATACAGTACAAGATCCTGTAGGTTCTGTAGCTGTTTACACTATGATATTAATAGTGTTAAATTAGCAACATCAGCAATATTAATTGATTTTTAAATTCAGACTGTGACATTTGTTAAAATGATCATTAAACATGCAAACAGCCTATGTACAGTAAAAGATCTTCGGGCCCTGACAAATGGTAAATGAGAAGATTGCAGACTGTAGAAAATGTAAATATTCTTTTGGAAGTTGTTCTATGGCAAGACAAAAATATTCCCCTCTAAGCACAAGAGGATTCATTTTCACCTCTATAAAAAAAGCTGGAGACTGATTTGCATACTTAATATGTGTGTTGGTGTCTTCCTTTCTTTCAGGCACTGCTGTTGAATTGGAATTTGTCCTGCTTTTATTAGGCAAGTAGTCCAGCACTTCACTCTAGAAAAATGGTGCAGTTTCAATTTGCTCCTCTTGTAATAGTCTTGAAAATTTTGAGAGTGTCTTTTAGTTTTTAACAATTTTAGTTCACTTGTTAAGTCGTTTTCCATCAGATGGCTAACTGTAATACTAACTTACATGTTTAATTGGTGAATGCATTAACCATGGCTTTAGGGAAGGCCTTTAGAGAAAGACTTAATCTAGTTTCAGATAATCCTTGTAATTTTTACTCTTCCTGTCTCTAGTAGATTAAGGATTTGTGGTTTCATCTTGGAGTACTAACACTGCTAGCTACAGATCATAAAAACTTCAACAATGTCATGCATTTAGAGTAGGTTATTATCTAGAACAATTTCTCAGTATATTTTATAGCTTCTGCACCAATGTTCTAAAGTGTGACTGAGTATATATTTCAGCCAGTGCCATTTATCTCATTAAAGGTACAGCTGAAGTTACTGTGCTATCAAACAATAAAACTGAGTTCATCCTGCTTTTATCTTGTAATATGGGTGTAGTTTGCAAAGAACCAGATAGCCTTGATAGTAATTAATTTTTAAAATTGCAAAAATAATTTTCATATACCTCAAAAATTTTTGCCAGTTTTTGTAAGAATGAAGATGTTATAATTAAATCAATTAAAAGAACAGTTATATTACATTAAAAAAAATATTAAGAATTGCTGGAAGCTTTAACTTTTAACTATCAAAAATATTCTGTGATTACTGTGGTGGATAAAGCTAAGTTAGTCCTTTGTTTTAATTACGTGTGTGAAAAAATTTAATGGCGACTATGTAGTAAGGAAGTTTTATATCAGAAGCAGAGAAGCTATTAACACTAAATTTGAGCTCTTGATTTACATGTTAGTGTATGCTAAGCAGCTTCATCCTCATCACCTAGTGTGTAGTTAGATGCTATTCTGCATTACACTTCAGGCAGCCTCTTAGAGCAAGATGGTTGGCACTGAGCACCTAACATCCATGGGAAACCGCTGTTCCAAAGTGGTTTTGATTTAAAACAAACCTAAACCAAGGTCAGAATTTTCCAGTATGCTGATTATCCTTGCAGACATGTGTGCATAGCAACAAAAATTGAAATATCTTGTTGGCACTGGTGTGTAGCATATATGTTACTAATACTAATAAATGCAGTGAAGTTATGTGGTGTAGTATTAAACACATTTTTCAGTTGTGCTTTTGAATTTAAACAAATCCCCAAATCAAACCTGAAATGAAATTTGAAAGCATCATAGAATAACGACAATTAAATGTCTTTCAAACTTCTGGTCTCTGTTTTTAAGACACCTGCTCTGGATTTATCTCACTGACTCAGTTAATCTGACTCTTGATCAAAGTCTTAATTTTTATTTTTTGGTGAGAAAAGTCTCACAATTATCAGATCAGGATTTTAAAACACTGAAGTACAACATGCCAGTTTTTATACTCTTGGTCTCTGCTATTTCCTGTCCCTTTCTTATATGCTGTGAGAAAATGAACTGTCTAGTTTTGATTTATTTTGCACAACACAAACTAAGCTTATTAAGTTCAAGTCAATTAAAATGAAATGTTTGAGTGTATGTCAGCTTCCCAGAAAATTGTGTTTTGTAATCCTGCACTTCACTATTCTGACAAGAATCCTGCGCTTCACTATTTTGAAGAAATGTTTCCAGTAGAGGAATCAATCAGAAGAAATGAATCATCATCTGTGGGGAGATGGGGGGGAAGGAAAAATAATGTCATCTATAAATTAATTTAACTTTGAGTAAACTCCTGCGACCTCTAGAAAGGTTATAACCTATAGAAAGGTTATAACCTAGAATAGACCCTGATACTGCAAAACAGTGAGTGTTCAAATTGTTTGTTGTATTCACCTTCTGTACTTTGCTGACACAGAAGGGAAGATCATCAGCTGCAGAAGTAGCTTCCTTCGAACCTTTGATCCCAGATTCTGTTCCTGTTTTACAGTAGCCTTAGGAAGAGTGTCTGATTCCTCTTGGTTAAACGTGTTTCGAGTGTTGTACTGTGTTCTGAAAGAAATAGTCCAAGTTTACTTTTTTAATTATATTGTCACTAAAGAAAGAACTGTTATACTTGTTCTGTGTTGTCTTCTTTCCTTTGTTAGCATGTATTCTGTAGAAACCAGTAATAGAGAAGTTATTGTACTTCAAGTGGAAACCTCTGCAGAAGATGTCAACTATTCTTTGTGGTAGGAGCCTTAAATGGAGTTCAAAGATGAAATTATTTACTGCAGATAGGAACTTGTTTTATTTCTAAAGTAGGATTTAATCATGATACTACAGTAAGCCTATTCATGGTGTGTAAGTTGCAGAAAATGCAAGGCTGAGCTAGAAATCACTTCAAGTACAATGCAGTTCACTGCAGATTCTTCTGATATGTCAGACTTCTACTTGAGTACCTTGACTTTTCTTTCCTTCTTTAGAAAACCTCATGTGACAAATTCGAAGTAGTTAGTCTCTTTAAATTACAGAAAAGGTGAGAGAGAGCGTGCCACAATAGCCACTTTCCTAGCTATGTTCATGTTTACATAGTTGAGGGGCACATTATCCATTTCTACCTTACTAAATAGGCCAATGATGTTGCAAAATAAGGTTTCAAGACCTTATTTTGGGGTGGGTTTATAAGCAGTATTATCATGCATGTACTGAAGGTGGTGAAAACGTATTTTGAGCAATGGAGTATCTCAGTTTGTATCAGCAGAAACTGGAAAATAACTTGGTGTATATTTTCTTGGTCTATTTTAAAAAATACCTGTTTAAGAATCTCAAAAGTAAAGATAGTTCTGGGCCACAGCAGATAAGTAACGCCCTGGCCTAATCCAATATTCTTATTCTCACACTAAGGCAGTTACAGCCTTAGTACAATGAGCTATCAAGCTCATTGTATTCTCTTGTTGCAGCTGATAATAGGCACTTTAGCATGTAAGAAAAATACAGATGTAAAGAGGTATGATACTGAGAAGTCCCCATGGCTCAGTAAGTTCTGCAAGTTGTACTGAGTTTACATGTCACAATTAGTAACCCTTGATGGAATTTCTTTGCCTATAAATTAATGTTTTCACTAAATTGAACCTGTATTACTGTTTTGACAATTTATGTTTGGATTGCACTTTGCACAAAGGTTCTTGAAGCTTTCTTTTGGGTGGCAGTTTGCATTTTTGAGCTCTTTGTTGAGTATGGATCAGTAAGGTGATATGAAGAGAAGGTAACTTGAAGATGTGTGCGTAACTATGACTAGAATAAGATTGTTTGGGGAAAAAAGACAGCTGAAAAAGAGAGGAAATTCTTAGAAAAATGGCAGGTTGAGAGATAACATTTCCAATGAAAGAAAACAATGATTCTCTGTAGCTTAGTTTTATAAAACCAGTAGGACTCGTTAATTTAAAACTGTATTCTAAGTCCCATGTAACCTTTGTATTCAGAAGCAGCAGCATTTAGAATTGCTTATCTGATGACCTCTGAATGTGTTTAGTATATTATGAAGGTTATTGTGTTAAGTTGGAATGTGATGAGGATTTCTTTGACTCTTAGTAGGCCTAGAACTGAGGCACTTAATAAACTAATTTCCCAGGAAGCCTTTTATGGGTTGATTTATTACTGTATTGTAAAAAGATGTCTCAGGAGTGTAATAACATTTAGCTGACTATAAATTTTAGATGTTACTGAATATTCCACATCATCTGCTGGAGGATGGGGGGAGAACAAATTCCAAACAATAACACTAAAGCATATGGTGTGGAAACCATATTGTATTGGGGGATTGTAGCAGCAAGGGGGTTTAGTGGAAGCTGCTACCTATTTCCCAATAAGCATCTCCTGTGGAAAAGCTGCCTAGGCAGGCATTCAGGCAAAGCAGTCTAGTCCACACACCACACTCACCACAGCTGGCTCAGCCAAGAGAGGCAGAAGGGCCTTTTGTATGATAAGTTCCAGCAAAGGTGTGTTCCAGCATGCCGAAAGGGAATCAGGAACAAAGGACGTGGCTGTGCGCTGTGCACGAGGTTGAGTACGGGCCGGGGGCCAGGGGTCTGAGGGCACGGGGGCGGCGCGAAGGGCAGGGCACAGGCCATCGGCCTACAGGGAAGGCACGGCCGGCCACCGGGGATATCACAGCCAACGAGGAGACGGGGGAAGGAGTAACCACGAGTCTTGGGAACATACAGGGAACGTAAACTGGGGTGGGTCACAGTGTGGCAAGGTTCCATGGGGAAATCTTGTCTTTCAGCCTAGGTGGTGACTCTGTGGTATATTCTTCTAGGGCAAGGCCCTGAGGATTTCCCTGAAGGGTTCAAAGGATTCCACAGGGGATGATTTGCTTGGTGATTCTTCTGATGTCTAAATGCTATTACGTTTTACATCATCTGCTCTAAAACCCTGTGCTGCAGAAATTGTATGTTCATGTGATTATGAAGCTAGACTGAATAGTACTATGGAATGGAGTTTTGTTAAAGGCTGATTTATTATTTTTTTTTTAAATTCTGATCTTGATGCAAGTTTTGGCAAGAGAACTCATGAGCCATATTTCTGTAGCTCTGCATGAAGTGAAGAAAAGCTTTAGGTTTGTAAGTTACTAATGCGGGTGTTAGATGTCTCTGAATTCTAGGTGAGCTACACACTTGTAATAAAAATTTTACTACAGAGTATTAAAGATCTCAAAGTGCTTGCTTAAATCTATTTATTGTTTTATTCTGTCTAATCTTGTTTCAAGGCCTTAAGATCAATCTACTTTAAAAAAGTAACTTGACCCCTCTGGTTTGAAATACATTATATGGGATTCTTGATAATTTATGCAGTCTTTCAAAATCCTCTTCCTTAGGGCAGACTGATGCATATCTGTGGGGTACTAACAGGTTCTATATGTTTATTCAGTATTACCAGTTCTTGCAGCATTTGGGCTATTGGGCTTCTCATGTTAGAGCTGCTGAGGTATGTTGTTTATAAGAGACTGTATTGAGATGAAATACTTATATGATGTTATTTGGGTGCTGATCAAACTCATTAAAGCCTAATGTTTTGGGATTTTTCTTAACCCACATGACGTTTTTTTTTAGGTCTGTGTCTTGACTACTTTCTTGCCAACCTTGTTTTGGAGGAAAACCTTTGATGTTTAATATTCAGTATTTGTGCATGTATTTGAATACTTAGATTCAGAACCATTTAAGTTGTATGCATGTGTGTGTAGATGCTGTATTTCAATTCATCAAAATAATGTGACATCAGTTAAAATTGGTATGAATCATGACAGACATGGTGCCCTGGTATCTAAGATACATCAGCATGCTGATAAGTTACGTGCTTTCCTGCTGTGAGAACTGGTTGCTGTATTTGATTCTTTAGCTGAATACAAACTAAATTAAATCTGCAGTGACCTATATTGTGCTATAGATAATGACCCAGTTAACCTCTGGTTAATTTTCTGTCTCTTGGTGTCCTGGGAACAGGGGCATGTTTATTTCAGTAACCACAAACCTTTAGAAATGTGCCATTGGCATTTATCATTCCAGAGCTCTGTGTTTTAACAGAAATTAGCTAATGGGCCATGGGGGTCTGCAGAAGTTTTAGAATGCCAATGAGGAGCTTTCTTTCACTTTTCTTCCCCCCTGATTTACATGACTAAGCTTTTAGCTTTTCTTGATTTTGTTTTTGTTTCTTGAGTATTGATCTGTCTCCTGTGGAGGAAACAAACTATTTGCTTAAAGTGCAGGAGGACATTACTACTGGCAGCTTCCCAGAAACTCCCCTCTTTTTCATGCTTTAAATTAAGCTAGAGCCAGTACAGATGTTGTTAGGGAAGTTTGCAGCTGATGCAATTATATTATTGAATGGATGTGTTATGCAAATAAATCTGAATATAACCATAAAATAATAATGAAGATCTTGTCTAAGGGTAGTCTGAGTACTGCTTTTCTGATGTAAATGAGATTCTCTGGCACCTGGGTGGGCTCATCCATGAAGTATATGTTCTTTTTAAGGAAGTGAAGTTATACAATAATCAGCTAAAAACGTGGAATTGTTATTCACACCCATTCATAGTAGCAGTTCATACTGTATATGTTACAGATCTGTTAAGTAATGCATAATTCAAAACAACCTGAGCATTTTCTGACAATTAGAACATCGAGTGCTTACAGGGTGAAGCCTTGAGAAACAGCTGTTCTAGAGCCAATCCTTTCTGTGCTGCCTGTTCCTTGAAGTTTTTAGCAGAAATTTCTTTTGGAGATAAAATCCTTACTTATTTTTTGTTTTACCTGTGGCAGCAACAAGAACAGCTAGAAACAACTTCTTGAATGCTCTGCAAAAAACAGACAAACACTTCTACAGCAATCCTGAGTCCTTTGTTGTCTGTGTAGAGAGATGGGTTTGGCAGGGGAATGTGGAGCTTTGGGCTTTCACAGGACACTTGTTCAGACACTTGTTTTGTTTTGGGACTTTTTATGACATAAGAATCACTTCTTGATGATCATATGTTACAAATGTGCAATATCTAGAGGGACAGGAGAAATTTCCATTAACAGATTCTTGGGAACTTTCTCTGTTCAGTCAGGTGGCTTCGAGCACCACACCAAATAAGCAGTGTCTTTGCACAGTGTATGCCATGGATATGTTCTGCAATTTTGCTCAAGATCATCAATCTACCTGCACCAGCTGGAAAGAACTGGCATACCCTTTTATCTGTCCTCATTTCCTTGTTACCTGTAAAACAAATTGAACATAATAAAAACATTTATCCTGAGACAGGACTGTACAAGTGGTGTTGCTTGCTGTGAAACCACTGCCATCTAGATGGGACTTAGCATATATCCTACCTGGTGGTTAAACTGATTTTTTTTCCTCTATTTTAAGGGCATGTACGTAAAAGATCCACCACACTGAATCCTACTGGGCACTGCAGCCCTTCTCCTTTTCATAAAGGTGAAAAAAAGAGTGAATCTGTAGAAATAATACTAAGTTGTGGTTTCTTATGTTGTTACAATGTGGCTTTGTGCCTAAACTTAAATGACGAAAATGTGTCCTGTATCTTCTTGGGATATTTGGGGGTTTTTTGTTTTTTGGTTTTTTTTCTTATGGCAGCAGAAGATGTAGAATATCAGCCTCTGTCTTGTTTTGGTTTTCTTGAAAATTAAGTTGAAACAAAAGGAATTTTAAATTGTGAGATATTAAATCCCTCTCTCTTTACTGACTGGAGCATCTTGAAAATGAGAACTTTTTCTGTCAGTCATCTGCGAGTACAGGGAGTTCTGTGTATAAAGGCAGTTAAAGTGCTCCACAGCTTAGTCCCTGGTCTTTCTTTTTATGAGCTTATTCTGTCAGGGTCTGTTAGTTTTGGTATTGTTAGCTGTTTAACAGGATTTCAGATTTGATGGTGGTCTCCATGGGTCCTTTCCCTATTTCAACTCTGAGTATTCCTACTGCTAGAGGAAAAAAACAGCTGTGACTGAGAAGATTGGAATTACACACAGTGTAAT
The DNA here is from genome assembly GCF_027579445.1 of Ammospiza nelsoni. Classification (NCBI taxonomy): domain Eukaryota; kingdom Metazoa; phylum Chordata; class Aves; order Passeriformes; family Passerellidae; genus Ammospiza; species Ammospiza nelsoni. The sequence goes on along the minus strand of NC_080644.1, from coordinate 265,187 downwards.
TCCCTTATTCATAAATTTATAAGGGAATTGCTTTTCTTGGTTAGTGGTTGAAAAAAGATTGCAAACTTTTAAAAGGGCTTGGGAGTATGCTTTTCATATGTTTCAAATGCTGAGCTCAGTGATATCCCTTGTGATTAAAAAGAAATCAATGAGAGAAGTTATTCCTGTATAGATATATCTGATGTTTCTATTAATTTGTACAAATGTGCAGTTGCTGCTATTAAGCCAAAAACAACTTTTTTAGATCGAAGGCTGAACCTTAATTCCTTCAAGACCATGTAAGAAAAATATACTGTGTTCCGGTTTATGTTCTCATGTGGTATGTGTTCAGGTTAAGTTTTGTGAGTAAAAGTAATTTTGCCCTCTTGTTGATGGGGCAGTCTGATGTCATGCATTCATTTATCACAAGTAATTTCTGAGTACCTCACAATGCAATGAACTGTGATTAACTTTTTGAGGTGGAAGTAGGGAAGCATGAGAATGACAGAAAAAGGAAAATGTTAGAACATTTCTGAAATAGTATTTCAGAAATTCTCTCCACTGAATATGACTCTCATTGCATGTACATTAGCAAAAAGGGGAAAAAAATGTTTTGAATTATCATTAAAGATTTCATATACTACTTGATGAATATCATAATAAATAATATCTCTATCTGTTTATAGAAAAGAAATTATCTCTGTAATGGTCCTAATTTCAGTTACCTAACTGAACTTGTCAGAGAGTCCGCTCTTGTTTGATTTCTTTCTTCAGTGCACTTTGACACTTGCGGGAAGGTTAATTGCCACTGCCTACATTGTGGGCACTTGAGGACACTTTAGATACTACCGCTGTTTGTCACAAAGGACTGAAAATACTTTGCATAAATATTCTGTAATATAGGAATGGTGTGAAGAAGCTCATCTCCAATATTTGGGCTTGAAAGTAGTTCTGTTTGAAGTGTAAACACTAATGGAAAAAATGGTGTTATTTTGAGACTAGATTTGTATTTAAAAGGCAAATATGTAAAAAAAAAAAGTTGAGTTTTGATTTTTTAAACATGACTGTAAGTTGTCTGTTAATGACATTCATGAATTAGTTGTTTAGCCCAATGGATATAATTTCAAAAACCTTCCTCTCAAAAGTGAAAATGTAAATTGCCATACAGCTTTAGGGGTAAGGACTACAGGAAGTTAGTGCTGGCTGTTTATGGGTACTGATTCCATTACTATACATATTTAATGTATTCAAATCCATCCTGTTATGGTTTTCTTTTTAAACAATATACCGAAAAACTCTGAGACAAAGTACCAAGCTTTTAATTGTCTGCCTCTTTTTCTCTTTTCTCCTCCTTGTGCTCCCTAATTGTTGTGAGAAGGACAACAATTCATCTGCCAACTAGTTTTCAACAGAGTGCAGAATTCAAGTAACTTCTGTCAATCCACTTTTCTTTCAGGAAGAATTTAACTAGACATTGTGATCTCCCCAGGTACTGCGGATGCTTAAGACTGAAAAAAGAAACTTCCCTTATACCACAGTGTTTTCCTAAACCAAGTGCAATGCTAATGTCTTTTTGAGAATGTTTATAGAAAGAATAAAGCATGGCTCTGTTGAATTTTATTGAATTAGTTTTTGTTGTTTCAGGCCTTGAATATATGTGGAATAATTTGGATTTTTTTTTTTCACCATCCAACTGTCTTGATGCCTGCAAATGTCACTCTTCTATAACACCCAACTGGCCGAGTAAAACTCTGCGAAGATAAGAAGAGAGGCAGCTGTTAAACCCATGAGTTTAATACCAAATTGAATCTACTTATGGCGGGGCAAGAATAGACTATGGTATTAATTTGGAGTCAAGTGACTTCAGTAGAGTTGTACTGGGATAATTCAGTGGGAAGAGAAAAGGCATTTAGTCTTGCCTCTTTAGACTATTTCTCTTTGAAGACGTCTTGTTTCCGTTAGCAGTTTGCAGAGACTAACTGTGTGAAGAAGAGATCCCAGTTTGTCAGCTTGGGGGAAGGGGAGTTTTTTATGTGGAAAGAAAAAGGCATTTGTTAATTTTGTGGGTCTGACATGTTGGCTATCCTCAGATACAGGTCTGAAAGAAAAGTGGCTGTTGCCCATGCATTTGTTATTAGAGACTGAAAAGTGGAGAAGGAGGTGAGTGTGTGGAGTTAAAAGAAGGTAGCAGAGATTGGAATAGAATGTTTCTTCTGAAAGACATAAGAGAAGGTACACCTCTGCACATTTTATTCCTTAGAGGGAAAACTAGAAGGAGTCATCAGAACTATGAGCAGATATGAATATGAAGCTGAGCTTTTCCCCAGCTTGAGAATAAGGTACAATACATGACATTAAAAAGAAATACTGCAGTGCTAAATAAGATATGAGTAAGGTGTATACCTCTTAAGTGACTCATCTGCTATGACAGTTCACAACAGTAGGAGGTTTGTCAGATGTATGGCACAAAAAAAATTCAAAATGAGCTTGACAATAATGCTGAAGTCATTAGATGCAAACTTCGTCTGCAGGTGTAAATTGATAATTTCTAAAAATGAAGAAGAATGATGGATGTCACCTGTGTAAGTTGGCATGCTTTGGCTTAACATGTATTGCCAGAGTGATAAAGGATTTCACCTTTTTCTGTTTACTTGTGCCTGTAAATTTATGGAGTATTTCAGATGAGTTCCAAGGATAACATGCAACAGTAGACTTCACTATAGACTAATTTAAAATGTGTACTGTTTCAGAAATTCTTCAGTGGGTGCTTGGAAATTGAATGATGGTATATGCATTGCTAGACACAGCAAATTTTGCTTTTCAGTCTCTCTTTCATTTAGTCGTCTCATCTGTTAAAAACAGCACTGTGTCTAAAGAGAAAGGATCAGTGAAAGATGACAAGTATCTCTATTTGATAATTTCAGGTGCATTTTTCCCTTTCAAGGCATCTGAGTATCTTTGTAAAGCATTACGAAGCTACAATTAATTGTCAAAGCCTTAATGGTGAAATCCACACTGCTCCAGAACATAAGAATGATCTGTTTATTACCTGTAATATCATTATTTGTTTCCTTGAACAGTAATTGATGTCAATTATAGATGATGTCTATAAACTTGAAATTGTATTGTTTATCTGCTAAGGACCTTGAGAGTGTGATCTTCTAAATCATTACAGTAGTATAGATTCCATCTGTAGTGCAAGAATTGTCTAGGGACATAAATTACAGCAATTAAAATTACCTAGAGGAGAGAGAATGATGCATTATTAATTGGCATTGTCATTAAAGGGCTGAAAAGAACCTAAAAGAGATACAATGTCAATACTCAAGCACTAAAAGTGACAGGCAGTGTTCAAAGACCCATGATTGTATTCAAAGCCTAAGGCCATTAAGACACAGGCAATTACGTGGAATTTTATGACTGTGGATTAAGATCACTCCAAAATACTACCCATATGTTAAACTGGAAATTTTTTAAGAATGATGCTGTTCAGATGCCTGCTCTGGGGACTGGAATAGTAGTGCAATTAATTTCAACCAAAATAACGTGTTGCACTTTATTTTAAAGAAATTGGAAACAACAAAAAATTGTAAGGAAATCCCATCTGTAATTTGGTGAATTTAGGCAGAAAATTAACATTTTTCATCATTAAATATAATAATCCCAGCTCATATAAAGAAGAATAAATCCTGGTACACTGAAGAATGAAGATTTAATTAGGAGTCTCTTTATACCTCAGAAACAGAGTTGTGCCAGTGTCATGCTGAGAAATACAGCAGTGTGAGTAAGAGGCTCATGGTAATGTTGCTGTATGTCAGCTACTTAATTTTTCATAAAACTTATTGTCAATGAGTTTGTGATTTACCTACCTCAGCTTATTTGCTTTATTGGAATAATGCTTGTTTTGTAAAATAGTTCGCTTATAGTGCTATAAATGAAGAAAAAAATGGGGAAAGGATTTATTTTTCTTGAGAGAAAAGTTTTAATAATTGATTTGCCAAGCAAAGTAGGCTTCCAATAGTGGAGCTGTTAGGACAGTAGTTTACTTGTTTTGACAACTAATGGTACAGTGTATGTTTGCTGAGTGGCGAGTTAAAATTCCAAAGCAAACATCTCAAATTTTCTTCATCTAAGGGAACCCTGGGAATTTTTGGCTTTTAAAAACTTGCCAATAGTTTCCTGTTCTACTTGCTAAGAATTCAGATTTCTAATTCATCTCACTGTCTGCTCTAAAGTTTAAACACTGAATGTGATTAGCTTTGCTGAACAGATGTCGAATTGAATGGCCTCTGTTGATTCAGAGTATCTGAGTAGTGTCAGAGTTCAGTTACTATGCTTTCAGGAAGGCCTCCTGTTGCCAAAATGAGCTTTTTTTTTTTTTTTTTTTTTCTATGCCAGAGTCTGGATCAGCATGCAACTAGACTTAAGAAAAGCATGTATGTATAGCCACTGAAAGAGGAATACAAGTGACAGATACATCTTCTCGAAGCCACCCGTGCATTACTTGCTCTGCTAGCAAGTTAAAGGGAGCTCCCTGTTTGCTTTTACTAGGTACCTTTTTGCCTGAGTGAATATTTTTGACCAGTTGGTATCCTTCTGGATAGGAAGGATACCAAGAAGCAGATATGCTATGATTCTTGTCTGCTTAGCCATTGAACAATGGTTAAAATCTATCATGTAACCTCAGAGACAGCAAGAGCAAGGCCAGCTTTACCTCTGTGTTCAGTGTAGTAAGAGTTTGCTTGTTACAAGTTTAATGATTCAGCACTATCACTCTGAAATGACTTTATTATATTCGGCACTTTATTATTTTAGCTTTAGATACTTTGCTGTTACATCCTCAAAACTGCATTGGTTTGAATTAACTGTTTGGTAGTCAGAGTGGGTATCATATGATGCAGTGTGCTTTATTATTGGTTTTGTTCTCTTGGCATGGTTCTGTGATTCAGTGCATGATGCCAACCAGAATTTGTGGAATTCAAGATCTCTGGGGTCTAAGTAACTAACAAACTCTCATTCCATTCATTTTACTGCTGCTCTTTTCAGACTGTTAGGCTGTGTGACCAACTCATTGCCTGTAGCTGTAATCATGTCAATCATTAGAATTGAATCAAAATGGTGAATATTCTTTTCAAGTCTTATAGGCAAATAAGTTTGGTTCATATTTTCAAACACTGTTTGGTGTCAAAAAATGGAAATATGTGCCCACAAACTCAGCTGTGTTTTACCCTGCTCCTGTGGCTTAGATTTCCTGCAATGCAATGTAAAATAATATCAACTGCATGAAACCCAAGCAAACCAAATTCTTTGTTACTTAAACACTAACATTTTATACAAAATAGTCGTCCAAATTTAAACTAGTTTTACTGGAATTTACTGCTACTGACTAGTGTGATCACTGAGCATTTTGCTTTAATTTACTCAAATTATGAAATATAACAGGGATAATTGCATTGTTTTTACAGTGTAGTTATATTCCGCAGCATCTGACTTTGGCACTACTTTGCCACATAGTATCAGAAAAATAGTTGTTGTCTCCTTCTGGGGCTGTTTTTTTTGTTAGTAGGGAACTGAATATTGTGCATAACATGAATTGGTAGGATTATTTGGATGAAGACACTTGTATTTTAGAAGTTAAATATATAAAATGTGTTGTAGTGATTAGTAAGAAACATTTGTATTTTTGATATTCTTTTTTAACTGGGGTGGAGGCAGAATAAGGAAAAAATATAGATAAATTTGTCTTTAGTCAGTATTTGGTGAGCAGTAGCCTTTTCATCAGGTTACCTATAGCTGGGGAGCCAGTTACTTCCCTGCCATTTCATCAAAACTCCTGCATTAGAGTTGGTCACAGCAACTACAAGCTAGTCCAAATGTCCAGTCAAAGTAAAAGGTCTCATGAAATGGGGTTTCATTTGCATGCCTAGCAGCTTTCTGGGAAGGGAAAAAACAACCCAACAAAACAGCCCCTTTGTTTTGTTTTGTTTTGTAACTTCGTTTTCTCTTTCTTCTGCTTTTTGACCAATTAGTATTTACATATGCTGTCCTTAAGAGTGAACTCAGGAAAGCAGAGTTCAGAAGGCCTTTCCACCAATATTTCTTCTGATCTGCCAAGACACTGAACACCCCCAGAAAGAAAACCTTTGTATTTTGTTATTGCACTCTCTATGCTGAAGCATTTATGAAAATATTTTTAATTGTACAATTAAAGTGAGCGGGCTGTACATGAATTACAGTGTATGAACAATACCATTTCCTAAATTTTAATGTTCTCCCTTTCACTTTATATTTTTACTTTCCTTTTTGATACAAGAGCTTGCAAATCATACTGTTTAAGTAAGAGCATTGCAATTTTATTTTCTTGCATTATACTTAAATGAAAATGTAGCAGATTGTGAAAAACTGGAATTCAGACAACTTGTAGGTATAACATCACAAGGCTTTGAAAATTTACTAGTAATTTCTGTTTATGGTACAGTCTTGAAATCCTCCATTTCAAATTTCTCCCAAAGGACCCTTTCTTTTTGACAGTATCTTTTGCCAGACAGATGAAAATCTGGCTAGGGGAGTTACCCCATGCTGTTTGCACATGTGTAGGCTTATGTGTACTATGTTTAAAGATGTATCATTATTGATTTTCCTTTCTTGAACTTCTTCTGTCATTTATCACATTCTAAGGGGTCAGCTTCACTTTCATAAACAGTTTATTAATAATCTTCATTCAGTTAATGTAGCCAGGGAACAGCACCTCCCCTGCAGTAGTGCCACCTTTCATATCAGAACTACTTCGCTTGCATTCTTTGTGCCAGATTGAAGTCATGCTATGGATGGCACACCTTATATGTTCCCATTTAACTTGCAAAATAAGTTATACTGGAATGTTTGCAGTGGCCTTTGACAAAATATATGATTTTACTCAGCAGCAGAGATCCTAGAGAGGTCACTGGCATCTGACCTGAGATACTACTGCATAGTAGCCATAGTGTAAACAGTTACTGACAATTGAGTGCTGTAGATGCAGGGTGCATGACAAACTTCTGATGAGAGTTGCACTGGTCCACGTAGTTTGATTTTGAGAATATCTTTTGCCAGGGTGTAACACATTTTAATAATGTGATACATGGAAAAATAAGCACATTAATGAAAGATATTTCTTGATAAATTATTTGATTTCCTCTGGTTCTCATATTCTACACTGAGGTTGGTGGAATTGGGGTGGCATAACTTAGGACAAACAGACCAAAACATTATGTCAAGGGTCAAAAACCAATAAAGCTGAGAATTTCAGGAAAGAGCAATAGGAACTGAAGCTCTTTTATTTGTAAGTCCACAAATTCTCCCCCTTCTAGTTGTTCCTCTCTAACTTGGTTGTATGAGAACCTGACAATTTTAACTATCTCTTACGCACTTTTTTTTTCCATGTGGGCCTTTCTTCTAAAATATGAAGCCAACATTACTGCTGTTCTTATGGTTTATAATGTACTTATATCTATTGTTTACTGCAGAATTTGCTAGCTATTGTAGATGAAATTAAGGGTTTATATGCACTCTTGAAAAAGATAAAAATGGAATTCTTTGACTTTCTTAAAAATACCATTTTTTTAGCAAGCAGAGAAGAAGCCAGCTATCAAAATATTACATTGTGTATTGTTCTTGTTACAGTTGCTAGTTGGAGTGCTGAAGTGTTGCTTCCTGTGAGAAAAAAGCTTGATAAACAATTGAGAATTTGCTTGAGCCAAATCACATTAACTGACAATTCTGTAACAGAACATGGCTTTGCATTTTTCTTTTTGTGGGAATTTGTAGTTTAACTTCCTTCTTAATCTTGGTCTCCTCTTTCCTAGCAACATGCTTTGCAAGGCAAAGGAGTGCTTTGTACTCTGTGGTCTGCTATAGAGATTATCTGCTATAATTTTTGTTTATTATATTTTGCTTTCTTTGTTGACTCTTAATTTAATTTTATCATAACTTGGCATGTTGTTTAGTTGCTATTTTGCTGAGGTCTGCAGCTCCCCTGCCCTCATCATGTCACTTTTGATTAAGCAACTGCAAAGCCCTTTACCCAGCTTCTAAAGGGTAAAAGTCAAAAATCAATAATGTGCCAGTCCTCTCAAAATGCAGTAGCAGTGAGAGGTAAATGAGTGGTTAAACATGATTAATATCAGTGTAATGGAAGATGCAAAGTAAGGAAAAGTACTCACTTTAGGCTAAACTCGGAGATTTGATTGCTGAATACTACAAGTAATGGAATCATCAATCTTCCAAGGTCTAAAAAAAGGCATCTGCTGCAGCCATTTTAAAATGCAGTGAAAAAAATCTCGCTTCTTCATCATTGTCTCTTGTGGTGCTGGTATTCTGAGTATAAATTACATGCTGCATAAAGAAACAGCTATGTAAACTTTGTAGTTAAAATTGTTTACTTCTTGTACAGTTGAAAGTTGTCAAGACTGTTGGCAAAGAAAAGAAATAGTATTGTTGATTACTGTAAATGTGTGCACAAAGATGTAAGTGTTCATGTGGTTTTGTAAGATGGTAATTACACTTACTAAAGCAGGGGATAAAGAAATGTTGCTAAAGGAGTGAAAAGACAGACATGCCAAGGATATAAAAGCTAGAGCTCTTATGGCATAATGGAAAAAAATAATGATATATGCTCAGCAATGCCTAGAATTTGGTTGTTGACAACAGAGAGGACTAGCTAGAGACAGGACTTGTTTCCTGACCTTGCTCAACAAAGATGAAAATATACAGAAACGGAGAGGAGTTAGTATTACATAACTGGAAAAGATTTGTTAGCCGTTTCTAGCTGAGAGTTAAGTTGTCCATGTCAGAGAAGAAAACCTTCCAGTCCAGCTTCTGCAGGAAGCAGTGCTATGGATTTCAGTTGAAATCCTGTATTTTAAGAGTTCTGAATTTGCATCCTTGAAAACAGTAATATCTAAGGTATCACAAAGCTGTTTCTGCACAGCAAAATATGTCTGCATTTCTAAAGGTGTGTGGGTGGGAGCAAACTCAGAGAAGCATAGAAATCTCTTCCTGGGGCAGATGAAATAGCAGGGATCCTGAAGGACCGTGTGTTACAGCACAGAGCAACATCTCCATAGATGTGGGGGACGGCTTCCTCTTTCTGGAATGAAACCCTTCGTGGCAAACCAAAGACTTGCAAAGGTTCTTCATTCAGTTAGAAAAATAGAGCAGTGGTGAAGTCTTTGACTTTTTTCTTTCTATCTTTGAATAAACTAAAGCTTGGTGTTACAACTGGTTCAGTCTTCAGCATGAGAAGTCTTGGGTAACTTCAACTATTTTGAGTGCAAGTGCTCATCATTATCTTAGTTTTCAGTACCAACTCCTTGCACATTTACATTCTAGATGCCTAAATTCATCCTGTGGCTTTTAATGGATGTGTCATCACTGTTACAGGTTTTATTCTCACCATCATGTCTCTTGTGTGCTTCCTCACTTCTTCCCTATTGAAAAAAATTAACTTTGAAATCTTGTTGTGCCTTACATTTCGCATAATCTATTACCTCTTCAGTAAAAATCCTACTCTGATCTATTCTTATCTTGTATCCTCCTTACCCCTTGGATCTACTTATACATATGCATGTCTTTCCTAGATATATGGAGCCCACTCATCTTACACAAATCCGTTCTGGAGGATTTATGTCTTCTTTGTGAAACTTTCATCTAGTGATTGTGATACTTAATTCACTTTCACAGTGAGTTCAGGAAGCTGTGGCCATCTTAGACCCTTAGAGCCATTGCTCAGTGGCATCTCAGCATTCTTGCAGCAACCTCTTTTCGTTTATCACACATACTGATAGTTTGCCATGGGGTCTGGTACTGATCTTTCAATTGCATTAAAATCAGCTATTTTAATTTTAACCTTTTTTCCCGGAAGAGCAGAAACAATATCCTGAGGTGTTTTCCAATTATTTCAAGTAATTATTCTACCATTTTTTCTTTAACATTCTTGACTGAACTATGGTGCAAGAAATAAAAAGCTTTCTGAAAGAGCAAAAGCACTTTGAAAAAGCTTTCTACCAGTAAAGAGAAGGAAGATGGCACAAACAGAGGCTGTGATTGATTTAGTTGCCAATTATGCATGTTCCTGGGCAATTCATTTATGTTTCATACGATCAGTGGGGTTGCGTCATTAAACTCTGAGGCTTATTTGAATGGGAACTGCACTGTATTAAATTTTATTGCATGCAGTCCATTGTTTCTTGTTGGCTTTCATTCTGGGACTACTTCTCTCTTCTCTCCTGGCTTTTATTGCCTTTTGGAGCTGTTTAAAGGGAAGGAACCTATACACAGGGATTTATTGTTATTTACTGTCTATACAGACAGTTTATATTTATTTGATCCATCCAAACTGGCAGAAATACAGGAACAATTTAGGATGTAGCCAGAAAAAATATATACTGGCAGACACATTCATGGGTTGACCTTTTCTCAATCAGTGAACTAACAGTAGTGATACTCTCCATGTAAGATTTTGGGGCTGTGACCTAGGCTGCAGCTCAAGCCATGAAATTTTCTGCCTCCAGCAACGGAATATATTGCCTGCTGGAATTTTCTGAATCATTTTGTCTTTTAACTTTTTTTTTCATTTTAGTGAGTACAGGCTTCTTGTATAAGCTTTCACTTTTTTTTTTCGTAGGTGAAAATGGACTAGAGAACTCTTGTTTGCCATTCTAATTTGGTACATCATCTCTGTGCCTCACTGCAGCAGCACAGAAGATGACAAAGCATGGAACTAAGTCAGAATGCTCTGGGCACTTTTATATATGGACTTCTAAGCTGGGCATATGAAATTTTTCAAGTGTCCTGACATTTGCAGCTCTAGTCTGTGAGGTTCAACCTGTCTGTGAAAAATAATCTATGTGGAAATATACTCAGATGTCACGTCAGACACTCCTGTCTGGCATGGGAAGTAGTGAATGTACTTTGGGATTCTCAAGAATTACCACTGGAGTCAGTCATGAGAATGATGAGCATACTAATAACACAAAGTGAACTAAGTACAAATAAAGAGGTTTCATTGCCAGACATCAAGAGTGTTCAACTACAGTTTCAGGACTTAAAAAAAGCTACATAAATTTTCAGAACTGTTTTGTGTGGCTGCTTACTACTTCTGAAAAATCAGTCCTCTCTATTTTAGGCCTGTAAATGAGACTTACTATAAGTAAGATATCTTACCTGTAATTGTCTCTTACTGATAATGCCAGAGCTTTGCAGTGATGGAAAAATAAACTGTGCTTCTAGTTATTAATACATTTCTCTCTGAATTCGGAATAAGACATAATTATGGAAATCAGAAATAATATGTATTCTAAGCCTAAAGGGCAACCATGATGCTTAATTCTTCTGAGGGTGGCACCTGAGGGAGTGGCGCAGGTTGCCCAGAGAAGTGTCTGCCCAGTCGCTGAAAGTATCAAGGCCAGGTTGGACAGGCCTTGGAGCAAACTGGGACAGAGGAAAGTGTCCTCTGGGAGGAGGGACACTTTTTCCGCTGGCAGGAGATTGGAAGGAATGATCCTTAAGTCCCTTCCAGCCCAAAAAATTCTATGATTTGAGACATCACTGGGTCAGTGGCCATTAATGGTATAGTATTGTAGTTTTGATCAAGGTTTTTTCGTATGCAGAAAACTTGCCACTACCTTATGGAAGATTGTAAACTCTAAAGGGAGGGCACTGATGCTGAAGCTCATATATAGGTTCAACTTTATTTTTAACATTTTAGAAATGAAAGTAAACTGTTCTTTAGCCAGGGGCAGCACATGTTTCTGTTTCAATGTCTTTTTTGTCTTGAACAAAGTAGAAAGAATTTGGATGGCTTTAATGTCCCTGAAGCATTATATAAATAATCTCTACCCTTGATATCTGGTGGAAAAAAATGAAACCGATTTGTCATTAAAAAACAACTTTTTCAAAATTATAGTAGTTTCTATTTTAAGAATGCACATTAAATCTTTCAAAAGACTGCATATTACCAGTAATGAAGTTACCGTAATACTATCAAAACTGCATATGTACTTGCTGATACATCTCTGTAGTCTGTAGTAACCTGCATACCCAAATGCACCAAATGACCTTACACAAAGGGAATCAAGAAATCTTCAAGGTCCTTGCAGATCAGTAAGAGAGATGCCAGTTACTGATAGATGAACATTTCTCATAAAGTAACTATCCCTGATGAATCAATCCTGACCCTCAAGGGAAATCCACAAAACACCTTCAAAACATAAGCCTTAATATTAAAATTCATCACTCTGATAAAAGGTAAAAATGATAGACTTATTAGACATAGGTTTTAAAGATGTATTGTAATTTTCTTAGCCTCTCTTCTCATTTCTCCCACCTCAGTAACAAGTCTGTGTTTTTCAGCAGATGAGTTACTATCTTATTTTAAGAATCTGTCTCCTTTTTCTTTTTTAGCAGGCCTTCCTCTATCAGAGATCTGAACTACTTTTCTTTCACATGGCTTGATTAAAACATTAGTTAAATTTAGAGCAGCTTAACTTTGAAGATAGCTGCTTCTGTTTCAGATCTGAAGTACTTGATATGCCTGAGGCTGTGTCTGTTCGTTCCCATCTGTAGCAGTTGATCTAATAACAGGTATCACGTCCCACCATAAGCTTTGCCTCACTTGTGCTATTGAGGCAAGAGAAAAAGAAAATTACTTTCTGCATGTGCAAAATGCATGCAGTTGTGTAATTTTCTCTCCTAATATTTCTTGCTAATATCCATTTGAAGCCCAGCTTAGAATATACAAATATTTGGTCAGATCCATATATATATATATATAATTTTTTTTTTTTTATTATATAAAGTATTTGAGCTAGAGGGGGAGAGCTGCTGCAGAGTGGTAATTAAAAGACAATGAAAAGCAGAGTAAGTAGCTTTTCTTAGTAGTATTAGCTTTCCTAATAGAGATGAAGTCCAGGTGCATCCAGTTGGACTTTGTGTCTACAGGATAGGTCTTTGTAAGTGAAAGTACTTCTGCTGTAGGTGCATCAAGTTCACCTAAACCCAAAGACTGCAAATAAATCCTTTCTATGGCAAAAAGTGCATAACATAGGTTGTATACCTGTGCCAGTGTGTGAAATGTGCAGAGGCAGGACGTGGAGGTGACCGTTCAGGGTGCTGGGACTGCGCTGCTGGAGAGAAACGGAGCCGGCGCAGTCATGTGAGGAGACCCTTGGCTCATGGTGAATGCCCGGGGACCTCAGGAAACACTGCACGTTGTCGTGCTGAGCCTGCTGTTCTAGCCATCCTCTTTATCAGCTGATTTTATGTTTTTCTGCTCTAATACATGCAAATCAGAGCATAGTTGTTTTTAGATAGATATGGAGTATTTTATCATTACACACTTTACTATTTTCTTAGGAAATGTTATTTACATAAGGGAGTGACTGTTGTCTTCCTTAGGAGAATTTTTAGTAAAAATTAGTATGGTAGTATTTCACATTTTGCATCACATACCAAATTGTGCTGAGAGTGCAGCTAATCATCGATTAAAAAATGTGTTCAGTTGATGATTGGCCCGTTGCTGCATATCCATAAAACATCCAGATATTGGAAGAGGAGGCAGCCTGACTACTGTAGTACCACCTGTTGAAAGCCAATAAAGGAAAATAAGATCAGGATGCACAAAAGAAAAATATTAATTCTTTATAAAAAGGAAAAGTCTTTATTAAAATAAATTACTAAATCATTACTGACTACAGGCTGCTGTTTTAAGGGTTACTTATAAATGGGGTAAATGCAGGCTACAGTTCTTCTTTTTATGGGCTGTGTGACCAACAATAGTTCATTGAGTTAACACTCTTCATCCTTCAAATGCATCCTTGAGCATTATTTATAGTATTAATACTCAGGACACAGATAGTAATTTTATATGTGAGCTTCAGGATTCTGCCATTTTTTTCTTATGAATTTCTCTTTGGCATTGTGGGAAGGATTTGTTTTGGGTTTGTTGTTTGGATAGATGAACTACGACTTTTGTCAGTGCACTAGGGTGTTCTTTTTATTGCTGTTACAGCCTCCTCATCATCTTTGTTGCTTCAATATTTTGCTAAAAAGCTTGCATTCACTGTTACAAATTATGATCAAAATTAATTATATTAGTATTAAACTAGAATTATATCATGTGTTGTGAACTCGTAACTAAATTCAGTGTACTATACTTGATCTTTATTTTCATGCAGAAGAGTGTGAGGCTTAACATTTGGAGCAGGCAAACTAGGTGATTTTTTTTTTTTCCCCCTTCTCCTTTGCTTTTCCTGGCAGGATTCCCCTTTTTCACTTTTTGTAGTACCTCAGAATGTATAAATAATTTTCCCCCATAACGTGACTGAACATTTATTGGAAGTGCAACTTGACTTTAAAAGGTGAATGTCAATCAATTGCCCTTAAAATCATTGAGCTGAAGTCTGTCATATAAAACACCTGTCGAGGGATCAAGGAGTAGAGCATGTTATGCTGTTTATGCCTTCCTAATGGCATTTTGATCGTTGGTTAAGCAATATTTACACATTTTATGCAACTGAAATATAGTTGTTTAAAGTAATAAAAAATAAAATTCTATAAACTTTGCCATAAGAGCTCAGACCAGTGTAATTACTATAACTGTGAACTTATTACTGTAATAATTTATACTGAGGAAAAGCAAGAGAGATCATGCTCATGTTCTGTTGTTGGCTTTATATTTAGGTCTTTAAAGATGGCTCAAAGCATGTGTGTGCACATTAAGAAACATGAAAGCAGAGAGGAGAAATCTAAATGACTAATGGTGTGAGAGGTTTGCATATGATGAATTAATATAAAGCTAAAGAGTAGCAAGTCTGAAGAAAAGTTAGAAGGCATTGGCTAAGTATGTAAAAGTGTGAAACCCAACCCTGTTTTTCTGTTTCATGTGACATGAGGACAATATTCAAGCTCTGAAAGCACGATATATTTGGCAACTATGAAAAAGACACGCTTCACACAGCATGTTGCTTATCTTCTATTTTTGAGGTTTTTTTAAATGACTTTTGGACTCCTGACTGTCTCCGTGTTTCTCAGAAGCTGCTTCTCTGTGTCATTGACATGCTGCCCTTTTCTCGTGACAGTTCCCCTGAGTGCTTCTTACACCCTGAAGTTTTAGCTATTGTCTCAGGACTGATTAAAAGATAATGCTGTGGACCCCCCACTGTCTGCCAGGTGGATCAAAGTGGTTCCCCTTTACATGCAACTCCATGGTTTACTTAATAGTCTAGCCTGCACTGTTTCTGTTATACCACTTGAGAGGAAGGTGAACAGAGAACCTCCAGATTAAATTTTTGAAAGCATTTTTGTGGCAAACAACGTAGATGGATGTCTCATATTTCAATAAATGACTGCATGTCTGTTTTCTCCTAGCTTTAATAGGTAAATCCTAGGATAATTTTAGAAAAATACTTTAGATAATAGGCAACATTTGTTATTTGAGGTACAGTAAAATAAATTCAAGCTGTTAAATGGCATGCTGCGAGAGAAACTGAAGTTTATCTGGTGTGTCAGTGAAAAGGAATGATCTTGCTTTTTTATTTATCTTTTGAACTCTGATCAGCTATGATGATTCATATATACCAATGGAAACCTTTCCCAGGTAGTGAATAAAATCACCTCCTTTATTAAAAAAGGAGATACTTGAAAGGTTTCTTCATCATTGTTTGAGTCAGTTTTCAGACCTTCTTGTTTTACCAGTAATTTCACATGATTTTATTGCCTTAGGCTTCAAATAAACCACAGTATTTTAAATACATCTGAATCCCGTGAGTTTCTGGCAATAGGAAAACTAGCTGAAATCACTAAACCACTTTAAGTTTGGATGCATAACAGTTGTTACCCATCCTGTTTTGTAACTGTGCCAGATCGAGTTCTTTTGAAATGCATGAGATGAAAATGCCATTCTCTTGAAGAGGAAGCACCTTCCACTTTGCAGGGTTGTTTCAGAGCAGGGGCTGTATTAGCCTCTTAATGCACTTGCATACCTCCCATTAACATTAATGGAAATTATGTGCACTCCCAGTGAGGTGAATGTACTCTTTCGTTGAAATGAGCAATCTATTGTGTCAGATTTTTCCAGTGACATGAAATAAAATTTAGATTCCTAGACTAATGTCACTAACACAATTCTTAGTATCTTTTGATGCTTGTAGTTTATATTAATGAGGTTGTAGCTTTATATTAGGTCATGTGTTTATTAAAATGGAAAATCCCACTTGCAGTCCTCTAGAAACAGGGAGAGAGTAAATTTTCTTCTTCAGTGTGAACCACTGTATAGCAAACAGTATTTTCTTTGGCTTTGTAGTTACTGCTTGCAGTCCCTTTAGAGGTAGTTTATAGAGGTTGCATGTTGCAGGTAGCAAACTGTTGGTCTGTGGTTAGGGCAGAGGAATGCTGGGCTCCTTGCTCTGTTCCTGGCCTGAAAGACTGTTTGACTCTGTGTGACTCAGCTGCCTTTAGACATTAATTTATGTCTAAAGTGTGCAGAATCAGGACATCCTGGCTCACGTGTGTGTTGTAAAATCCTCTGAATTGTTTCATTGTGAGTTGAAAGTTGCTAGCTAAATGTTGAATGTTATCTCAGAAAGCAGTGAAAGAATTTTATCACAATGTTAGTGAGATGTAGGTCCTGTTTTATGCACAACATGTGGGTCTATGAATAGTGTAACTCCCTGTTATGGAGTGGTTTATTTATTCCAATACAGTTGTGCTGTTGCAGCCCCTAGTGTGAACACTGTAGTACTGGCATACAGTGTTTCACCTCTATTGCTCATTCTTGTCCATACAGGAGCACATTTGTTAACTTAGAAGTGACATCCTTGTGTTTGGAGGAAGCGTGTGCCATTTCACTGTACAGTATCATACAGCAAGATGTTTAAACACCCCAAATTGTTTATTTAGGATCTGTCTATGCATAGCCAAGAACAGACCCAACAGTGAAAAATTGTTCAAGACCGTTAGCCTTCTCCAGTCCAGATGAGGTCACTGGGGGCAATGATTGCTTTAAAGCAAAAGTCCTAATAAATCATAGATGGGAGAGAATATCAGATGTAATAAGAAGTGTCAGGAAATTCTGGGGTAATCTGTGCTGAATGTCTGACACTATCAGCATGGGAATGCCAGAAGAAAACGTTTCATTCTTATGGTTTTTGTGGTGGTTTTTTTGTTAAGCTTTTCTTAATTACTAATGAATATCGGGCCATTTAATTTCAACTGCAGCAGTGGAACGGCGTCTGTGTTAGCTTTTAGAAGTCTTCAGGCTCGCCCTCACAGGGGCAGGGTCCGGGGCAGACGCAGGCCTTTAGCCCCTTTGGAGTCTCGTCACCTCCGCCCCACAGCGCTGGGCGTGGGGGGCTGGCAGCACTCGGCAGGCGCTAGCGATAGGGGACGAGAAGAACACAGACTATGAAGTGCAATTAAATTCCCCTTCCTCCGCCCGCCATGGACTGTCCCCTTCGGTTAGAAAGGCTTTGTGCCCCAGGCGGGAGCTCAGCGTCGGCCCCTTCTCTTTGGAGCCTGGCACCTCCCCGGCTTCCCCGTGCGCGCCGGGGTGCGGGGCTGCGCCATCGTCCTCGCCGCGGTGCTGCCGCTAGACTTTGAACAAGCCTGGGGCTGGTGGGACAGGTTTCCTCCCTGCACGCCGCTGGGCATTGCGCAAACTCGGGAGGAGGATCCTCGAGGTAAATGAACTTTTCAAATGGGAAGGGGAGAAGAAGGGAGAGGAGGAAGAAGAGGCGGGGGCAGCACCCGCCCGAGCGCTTCCTCTAAACGCTTCTTTGGGAAACGGGATTCGGCTGCTGCCCAGCACGGCGGCCGGAGGATGCGCTTCCCCGCGCCACCGGGCCCCGGGCTCCGCGGGCGGGCGGTGGGTGCGCCGGCCTTGGCCTGGCACGGCTGAGCGCCGGTTCCGCGGGTAAGTGGGGAGTGCTAGAGGGGAGGTCCGGAGCCCCCGCCCCGCCTCGCGAGCTAGGGGCGGCCGTGCCGCTTGTGAGGCTGCTGGCCACAGAGCCAGGCTGCTGTGGCGGGCAAGCCGGGCGGCGAGCCTAAGGTAGTTGTATTGGCATCGGGTGGGGCTGGAAGTTGAGCGAGGGGGCCCGAGGGGCGGGCGGGGGCTGGAGGCGACGTCGTCCCACCGGCCTCCGGCAGCCGTGCTGGAAGCTCTGCGGAGCTCCCCCGCCCTGCTGCGGCCCTGCCGGTCCGGCCTGGCGGGTGGGCGCTCGCTGGCTGCCGCCCTGGGCTGCGGACCGGCCGGGCGGTTCGTGCCGGCCCCTCGGCACTGGGGGAGGGCCTGGGCGGCCGCGGGGACGGCCGAGGGCGCGGGCTGAGGGAGCCGCGACGAGGCTGTGCGGAAAACAGTTCCCCGAAAACAGCTGGATACCGTAGCGCTCAGCTTCACGTTTGGCACATCACCGGACCGATACGGACAGAGTGTGTATCCGAACGCCTCTGTGTGTTTGCAGCTGTATAAACACAGGGAGGTTCCCCCCCCTCCCCCCAGTATACGGCTCCAAGAAAGTGTTTATTTGGTAGCGTGTATTTGTGTAATGGTATCTAGTTTTGCCTACTTTTAATGTCTTGATGCACTTGCACTCATTCCCTTACAGTATTTTCAGAAGTATAAGTCTGTGGTTTTTACTGTACTTAATCCAAGTTAATATAATTATCATTAAAGTAAAACTGCATCTATTAAATAAAAATGTGTGATGATAATAGGTAAAATAGCAAAATGATTATTTGTTTCTTTCAAGTTGTTGTTGGGTGTTGCGTACGGTGCAAAAAAAAGTGTTTATTATTCTGTATTTGGGGGATCCAAATAGCAATTTCACCTATCAGAGGACTAATTAATTCTTTGTGTGTCACTGGGAAACTCTCACAGTAATATTCAAGCAGTGGGCAGAAAGAAAGTAGATTCAGGTGCTTAGAACATTTCTTAAAATATCAAGTCCTAGGGAAATTTATAATTAATTTAAATTCTGTTTTATTTAAAATAAAGTTACAAAATATGAATGAGATTTTGTTATATGACCAGTCTAGTGTTCACCAGTATAAGGCAAGCAAGTCAGAAGAATGTGTCTTGATAGTAATTCAGTGACTGTAAATCAGCACAACTGTAATCTTGAAGAGTCACATTTAGCACTGGGGATTTGATTTTTGTATTTTCTCATAAATTTTTGACTGCCTGAGGGGGAAAAAAAATCAGAAAGTAGAAAACTATAAGCAAACGCAGCATGTTGTTAGATTACAGCAGTAATGTTGGTACCAGTCTTCCCATGGGAACCTTGTTAGATTGCAGACAAGATTCTTCTCAATCCACATATGAAAATGTGTTTATCTCTTACAAACACAATATAATGGTTTGAAGTGATGGCTGACAGCTTTAGTGAGAGAAAACCTAGCATAACCGAAGCTCGATGCAAAGGAGTGACTCCAGTTAAAAGAACAGCAGCGCAGCTGAATCCATTTAAGTGGCAGAGTGGATTTGATTGGGTCAGTTGCTAGGTAATGTCTCCAGCACCATATATTTCAATGAATTTAAACGCTGGATGAATTACACACCTATGTCTGCTTAAATAATCCACCTGGTATTGGCTCCAGCCAAATTGAGAGCAGGTGTGTGTTGCTTCTCTCCAGCCAGTTTTCCCTCAATGTGCAGTTCCACTGTGCGGATCACGTGCAGTTACCTTGTTCTGTGGTGGCTGCTGGGCAAGTTGAACTTGTCATACCAATTCTGTACTTAGTGTTTTGTAGTATACTTATTTAAAAGGAAAACAAGCCAAAACAAATAAAACCCAAAGCCAGTTAATGCAAACATTACTAGAAGCAGTAATTTCTAGAAGTAGACTTGAAGTAGACATTTATTTGATACAGAGTTGCGGGAAGAGTCTGATGTTATTCTTGGTTATGTTGCAATAACTGAATTACCTGACTTCAGTGAAGTTGCACAGAGCTTATGCAGTAGACAGTTGTGCTGGGACTTGCATTAGGGAGCTTGGGAGCACCAGTCCACGCAAGCTACTGTCAGTTACTAATTTTGCACACATGGGGCCTCTTACATCTTTGCCAAGCAATACTAATCAATAGCGTATTAAAAATACCACCTAGGATAGAACTGACATCAGTCATCCCTGTGCATTCTGCTGCTGTAAAACTGACGTTGTTTACTGAGGGCAGTTTTATAAAGAAGGCTTTCCTTGGTCTAAAAGCTACCTGGAAACAGCCCTTTGCTGACTTCTTTTATAAATGGAATGTGGATGTCCGGCTTTATCTCTTCAACATTTATAATGCATGTTAGTGCAACATTTTGTGTTGCCATGAAGGAGAAAATAAGAGGACCAGAATTCCCCAAAAGCAGCCTTCTAAGAAGTTTGCTTGGCTTAAGAAAACTCAGCTAGATTCCCCATCTGAAAAAGATTTCATAAATTTCTGATAGCCCTTTCCTAAATATAAAACACGAGTGACTAGATTTTTCAAGTTCATATGTGTAATCTAGAAGAAAATAAGAGGCATACCTAATTCCAATGAGAACCACTACAGATTAAGCATCTTTAATACTGGAGGATGGCTTGCAGAAGCACAGAGAGCAGTGGACTGTCTGTACCACTCAGATCAAAATTGCATTTTGGAGAGGGTGATCTATTAAAAGTGCTATATTAAAAGATTGGGGCATTGCTGTGGAACTGTTCTGGCTTTATCTGTAAATTGCAGATTAACCCTGTTGACAGGAATTGGAAAAGAACTGTTAATAGAAACTTTTTTGTGTTTCTTCCTGGAAGTTCACCAGAGACTAGGAGTTAAAAAAACCAATCTGTATTTGGCCACTGGCAATCCATGAGAGACACTCTTGTGTTGCTATTCTGATAACTACTTAAAGCTAGCTTTTGGATTGTACTGTGTATATGCTGTTAAGTTGGGGCATGTATGTCTTGTGAAAACATACTTTAAGAAATAGGTTATTTTCTAAAATTGCTTTGATTTTCTTACCTACTTATTGGTATGACTTTTGCACATAATTACACACTTTGAGTTGATTCCCAGGAGTTCTTACCCTGATAACAATGGAACATAACACATCACAATAGTTGAAAAATATTCATTGTGGGGGAGTGACGTAACAGGTTTGGTAGAAGATGCCTGTTGTATCTGACATTAAATTCTCTCTTCCACTCACAGTATTTTTCTGAGATTTCTAATTCTTTTAACCACAAATATATGAGTGTAGATAAAATAGCTGCAGGAGAGCAGTTTATGTGCGTCCTCAAATGTCTTAAGTATTTAATAGATAGCTAAGCAGCTCTCTGAGCTGGGGACAGTTTCTCTTTTTAGTTATGCAGTGTGTGAGGGGCAATAAAGTGTGAGGAAATGACTAGCTAAGGGGAGAGAGGCAATGAGGTCGGGAGGTTACTTCCATGTATTTGTTTTAAAGATGAGAAAAGCGTAAGAAAGACTGTTAAATGCACAACACTGTAGTGAAGGTAGTTCTGACCAGATATAGCAAGAATGGGCAGCCTTCCAAATGCTACAAGAAAAGTTAGCAAATGCTTTTATTTTGAGAAGCTGTTGGCTAGTATAGACTGAAGAAAACCCACGTGAACTTTCAGACCTTCAGAAAAATGTTTGTGTGTGATGAAAACATCTATAGCGTTAGTTTATTTTTTTAACACAAGTATATATGTGGTAGTTTCTGAAGAGCAGAAGACATTGCTCTGCCTCGTCCCTCAAAAAGCTCGTGTCTCAGAGTATGTGCCTGTTAAGCAAACTTTCTTTCTACACTCCCCTGTTGAAACAGATACAGGTTTCTTTCTCGAGCTGCTTTTGTCTGTTCTGGACAGCAGCAACACATTGACTCTGACATAATTCTTCCCAGTTATACTGCTGCAGATGGAATTCTTAGTACAAGGAATGAAAATTGATTTGACTTCTTAGTGTTTCTTTTGCTATGGCCTGGCATATTTCATAGCTGCAGCAGATACTAAGGCTGCGTCTGTTAAATTTGAAAGCTCCTGCCCTGCCCATTGGAACAAGTATGGGGATATGTAAATAAATTTTTAGTTTCTAGGAAAAAAGGTAACTTCCCCTACCTGTGAAACCCACTGGACAGACTGTTAAGGAAGGAGGATTTTTCATTTCCTCCAAACCCTATCAGTGTGCAAATTTGGAAAGTACTCTTAATAAATATTCCATATTAGTATAGCAATATATCTGTTGACTTATGTGAAAATTCAATTTATGTGAGCATAGAAACTGATTATAATTTTTCAGACCAGTGGTTTTGCTAATGCCTGAAAACTTTGATTAAGAAAGTTTATCTCAAAGAGCAATTGCTGACAGAGAGGAAGTAATAATGTGGCTATGAAATAATCTGCTGGAGTAAAAACTGTTTTCTGTAGGGGTAGAATAGCCAACATGTTTCTTAGGGTAAAACACATTGTGCTATGTTCTTTTTGCACTGATGTTTCTGGGCTTTACAAAAAGCCCAGAGAATCTCTCTTGCGTAATTTTAAATTGATTTTTCCTTCTTGTACAAAAGATCATTGGCACCAGTCCAGAAAAAGACAGGGAGCAAGTATGGAATTCATAAAAAACTGACTCATTGATTGCTGGATCTGATGAAATAATTAGTACTTGATATTTTCAGTATGTTTTCATGTTGTTATTTTGACTTCTGAAGGCAAGAGAAGATCCCTTTATATCAAAAGATGCCTGAGCAAAGCTGTGATTTCAAAGATTTTTCAGCATGCTAATTCATTCCTTGTGATCTTCTTGTAGGAATTACTAAGAATTTTTCATTGCATCATTAACAGGAGTAGTACCAGTTAGATGTGCTCTGTTTTGCAATCAAGTCAATTTTTGGAGCATAGGCAGTGCAAGTCACTTTGTTATATCCATTCCCGAACATTAGCAGTAATGGGCCTTCAAATGTGTTCGTTATTAATAATGGTATTTTTAAAAAGTGTATGATCTTGGAAGCCAACAGAAATGCTAAAGGGATCTTGCACTAGCATCAAAGCTGTAGTAGACTTCAAACAATATCATAACATAATTCCAAGATCAGGGCAGCTTTGCTCTTTAATGGAATTTGTAAGATAAGTCAGTATATAACAAATCCTCTGCCTGAGTGTTCTCTGACTTTGCAAATATGTTGTTAGCTCAGTAAATTTTACTACAGTCCTGTTTGAGAATTATGGTAAATATGGGGTTTTTTTCTCCTCAACATCTCTATTTTTGATGCAAATGGATGTATGTCATCTGTAAACGGATCACTAAGGAAGAAGGAGGATGATTGCTATTTATGACAGCAAAAGATTTTGAAACCCTGCTAAATCCTTGAGCTTGCTGCCAGATCTGAGCTTGGAGCGAAATTTTGTTGCCTACATTGATAACAGCTTATGAATTAAATTTTTCAAGTTTCTGCTGCTAGCTGGCACTAGAGAAATAAGTGTTTGCTTTGGGAGTTTGGTTAGTTTTTTCTTAGGACTTAAGATTATTTCAAGTACATTGGTTTTTACTTCTTTGGAAAGAACCTGGCTGTTCCTTGATGGGTGCAGAGGGGTGAAAATATAGATAAATACTTGTTTCCCTCTCCCTTATAGGAGACCTGCAAAGAAAAAGAAATAGAAGCCGTTAAGCTACCTTGTTCAGAGAGAACATTAAATCAGCACAACATGGCACAGCATAGTATTGTCCTTGGATTATTCATGATGACTGTTTTATCACTGTTGGATGGAAGTTCAGCTTTCCTGTTAAATCAACGTCTGAAGGGAAGATTTCAAAGAGACCGTAGAAACATCCGCCCAAACATCATCCTTGTTCTTACTGATGATCAGGATGTAGAACTTGGTAAGAGACCAGTATAAAGAGAATTTTGGCCAATGAGTATGACATTGCTTTTTCTTGAAGCTAGATCCTTGCATTCAAAATAAGAATTTTTTTTCAGTATCAAAAATGATAGGAAGAAAATGTTTAAACCTGCCTTTATAAAGAGCATCTTTTCCATCTGCCTGCAATTCAGGGACAGCAAAAGTTAGGCCCAAAATGTTAAAGCTTCTGTTCCTGCGGAAATATACAGTTCATGCCTGTCTGTCTTCATCTAAACGTCTAAGCTTTGCTTATGGCAATTGCAAGTATAACTTGGGAAGCTGCATGCCAAAACAACAGGTTTAAATTAATAACTGATAATTGCACCATGTAATTATGCAATTTTTTTTGTGTAATTGCGGGCTTTCATTGCATATACAATTTTCATTTTATTTACTTAAATGTTACCTAGCACAGTCGTACTATTCTTGTAGTTGTCCATTTAGATGTGTGGTTGATTACTGAGCAAAATGACACAGAATGAAAAGATCTACTCTGTTATCAACTCTGTGTTAATTGTTGAAGAAAGGAGATGAAGATTAAACACATGGTATCCCTAATGTTTTGGAATAATGAATTAACTGACAGTTTGGCTTTTGTTGTGTTACCTGAACAAGCTTGTATTTACCAAATGCTGTCTTTAGTTATGAGAAGTGATTGACACAAACCAGTTAACATTAATGATTTTGCATTAGAATTATACTCTCCTATGTGTATGAAGCCTCGGTCATCTGAAAAATGAGAGCTCTTGTATGTGTAGTCTGGTGGGGCAGTTTTGCCACCAAATTTTTCTGCATCCAATTTCTAGTATGGATAGGAAAATTTGGAAAATGGACCTCACAGAAATAATAGAACATAAAATTAATCAACTTGTACTTCTCATACACTTACTCATCTTGTTAAGAATTGAATCACAGCAACGTTGCAGCCTTTGTACAGATGCTTCCTTTGTATCAATATTACTGTATGTCTGCAGAATCATAGATGTCACATTCTTCTTTAAGATGGTAAGAAAGACTGCTATGGAAGTAATCTCATCAAATTAAATGCCGTTCAAATTATCAGGATCAGACAATATTGTTGTCACCTTTTTTTTTTTAAATGGTTATTTGGATCAGAAATTAGGCAATTTCAAGAACATATATCCCAAAAAACCTAAGCACGTTTTCTTGCAGGCTTGGAAGATGGTCCTAAAAATGTATCACCTTCTATTTTGTGCTAGCCTTTGTGTTTCTGATGCAATTGTGTAAGTCCTTTGGGCAGTATATTTCACTTGCCTGATAACTTGATGCTTTCCAGTTTCAAGGATAATGGGCATGTGTCCATGCAAATTAGGATCTAGCTAAGGCAAATCCATTTGATGAAGCTGAGATTGGATATTTGTCATTTGCCACTAATGGCTTTGGGAGACTCAATATTTGTTTGAATTAATTTTTATTGTTGTCTGGTGAGCTGTCCAAGTTAATCAAAATTGCCATTTGTGGTGATTGTAGTTAGTGCATTTAAGCAAGATGAAAACAAGATGTGAATTACAAATAAAAGCTAAGGAAAAGTTGGAAGCTATGGAAGCGTAGCAGAGAAAACTATGGGTAAGGTTTCATCTGTTTCTTAAGAATATTCTGTAACTGATTGGTGTTTTAGCTTTCATTGTTCACTTGTAGCAACTTTGGAGGTAAAAGGGAATGCAACACAATCCCAAGTGCCTTTAACAGCCTTTCCTTTATTTATTTAAAGATAGATTTAGCAATGTGCCAGTAGCAGGTGGAGCTTACCAGAAAGACAATGTTGTCCTTTCCTGAAAGGAGGTGGTGGTTTTTTTGTTTTGATTTTTGTGTGGGTTGTTGTTGTTGTTTTGGTTTTGTTTTTTAATTCACATTATTCTTAATTGTTTTACTGGAAACCAAACCTCAGCCTTGTATTGGAAGAAGGAAAATACTGATGAAGGGCTGGTAGATCAAATGCAGAACCTTTGAAGGACATCAAAGGAAGAATCAGTGTAGATTGTAATGGATACAAATGGGAGAAGACAAATGAGAACATCAAGAACTACAGACACAGACATATTTGATAGACTGTCTAATCAAAATACTTGTATTGACAAGCATGATATAAAGGAGCGGAATATAGTGACAAGGAATAGTTAATTAGGAACGGACTTTTTTTCCCCTACTGCATCCAAGTTAGCATAATGCTGATGTCTCGTGTGTAATGGATTCAGTATCTGCAGTTGAATCAGGTTTACCTACCATACTGCTATGGCTTTAACAAACCAGCTCATTTCATAGTCTAATTGGAGAAATATCTGATTATTTAGGAGCTTTTTCAACCACATTATAGAAATCTGAGTGAGAGGTGATTTGTATGTTTTGAGACCTTCCTCTGAAAAGTTACAAAAGTAGCATGGAAGATAATTTTTTCTTAGTTATCCTATGTGGAGATGGGGCTTTAGAACTTTGTTAAATGTGAGGGTGTCTTGGGGTGAAGAAAGGGAAATGAAGATGTGAAAAGGGTGTCTAAGGAGTTTCAAATACAATAAAAAGAGAAGTCTTTAGGAGACAATTAAAATTCTGGGGTTCAGTTTATTGGAAAACACTTCTGAAATTGTGCTTCAGAGTAGACAAATCACTTGATACTTAATACAAGTTCTTCAACAGTTGGAGCTCCATAAAATGTAAATTATTACCTCCTTCAACAAAACACAACTAATAGGAAGTCAGTATTTTTTCATAAATAATTTGATATTTTCTCCATTAATATTAGTCAAAAGATCAGCTTCGTCCCTGAGGTGAAATGTTTAAGATAGGCAAAGGAAAGTTATGGAAAGCACACATTTCAAGTGATATTTCGACATAAAGTTCGCTTATCTTTGTTCACTGAGTAACTTTAACGCTTCAAATTGATTGAACTTCCATATTTTCATAGTAGTCCAATGAATATTTTCTTAAAATGGTATTGAAATTTCTTTTAACTGCTAAATTTTTGTTTATTATCAGTGGTTTTAGACGGGTAGCAACATATTCTGAATTAAGTATTGATACTTTTAAAGCATGACTTCCTGTCATATATCCACTAGTGAAATCTCCAAAGGTTTTCTAGCTCAAAAGGTGGTGTGGTGAGGTCCCAGTTGCTGATTAACACATAAGTAATCTGCCATAAGAGAATGGTTGTCTGTGTATTGGAGGCAAACAGAAGAAAATAAGCTTTAGTTGGCTGATTTAATGCTGTTTAAAATATTTAAAGCTGGCCTATTTAAGACTATACAGAAGAGTATGCTGGATTTTTATCTTGCGCTGCCCTGTCACTCTGTATTAGTTCTCAAGCTGGAGAAGCAGATTAGATCATATTGATATTGTTGATATACAAGATGTTGTCATTACAGCACTACAGCTTCTTTTATTACGGAAGCTTACTGTCCCCAGGGGGAATCTTAACATGTACTGTTATTTATGCATAAATGCCTCTGTCATTTAAAGACGTTGTTAAATTGTATTTCAATATTGCAATGGCAAAACATTTTTTCAGACTGCCTGTTTATACTTGGGCTAGCTCATAAGACAACAGAGGAAACATCCACAGGTTTCAAGCTCACATAATATATAATTAGCTGTTATATTTGTTAACTGTATTGTAAATACCTTTAAGCACTAACACTTAACCCACAGCTATTATAGAAACAAAAAAGTAAAATATTGTTTTCTTCAGAAACTCCTTTTTGATATGTGAAGTTTAGCAAATTCTAAGGGGGCAGTGCAATAACCTGCCTTGGTTCTTGTCACAAAGTGATATGACATGTGCTCTGACTTGAGAAATGCACGCAGATTTTCAATTTCTGTTTAACACCCATTCCAACAAAATGGTCTCAAACTAATGCCATGGCAGTTCTTAGGTAAAATGACCTGCCATAGCAATTAACCTTCCTTCATGGTGCCAGAGAGTCAGATTTTGTATGTGGCTTATGACCATTTTCCCTCTAGGTTTTGACTCCTGGTTTTTTCAGTGTGCTCTGTATTAACCAACCTACTGTTGCAATTTCATGATGAAATTCTGAGCTTAGAAGAGCTTAGAACAAACCTAAATCCATTATTGACAGAAACAACATAGTTTGTGCCAGATGGTTGTAGGATGCAACCATCAGCTTTGATTAAAGTTGAGCTATTAATCCAACTCAGCCTTGGGCAAGTTAACCCAAACCCTATTCCAGCATGAGCCCATACCTTCCTCTCCGTGTTGTCAATTGGCTTTTTCTGCTCATAACAAGAAGGGAGGGTTGATGATGAACAGGTTTTATCTCCTTTGCAAGGTCATGCTGTTGACATGTACCAGACAAATTCTTTAGAAAATTGAAATTCTTCCTAGATCAAGAAAATTTTCTTTACCTTGCTCAGTTTTTACTATTAGGCGCTGATAGAGGAGGGAAACTAAATTTCTTATTTCTCTGATACTTGGTGTTTCTGGGTTTAGGAAGAATGCTGATATGGATCCAGATTTAGTTAGGTGCATGTCTATGGTAAAGATCCAGTCTTTGACCAAAACCTTGTCTTGAATAAACAGAAGTAACATTTGGCAGCAATGTGGCATTCAGTAATTGTGGTTAAAAAGAATTTTATTTGTGTTACCCCAATTTATCCAAATCCCTTGCTTATTTGTTTGGTTATATAAAACATAGTAGTCATCTAAAAATCTGATTCTGCAGAATCAAGCCTAAGAAAATGTAGATAGTAAGACTTTTACCAGAATGGATGAAGTGGATAGCTAGAACTCAGTGAACTTGTTAGTGAGCTTTTTGGTGTCTTTGATTCAGTGACAATTAGAGAAATCAATACCTCCTAATATCTCACATTAGGGAATAGAACTATTTAACTACACAACAAGTCCAGAAGGCCTTTTTTGAGCAGTAATTTGGACTAAATAGTCTTCCAGATGAAATGATTCTGTGCTTAAAACCCTCAGCCTTTTGCATAAGGCTGGCACAAAAGGTAGCGTATCAGGTTTCTTGTGAAACCAAAAATTAAATGACACTTATGGAGTACACATGCTTTGGTCAGGGTTGCTGTATAAAGTGCTTTTCACCTTCAGCTGCTGGAACAGTACTAGCAGCCCCAGAGAGGATGTAGAGATGCTGCAGATAGTTACGGTTGTAAATCTTGAACTTAGAGAAATGAAAGAAGCATTATGATCTGTGTCAACATGCTTGAGTCAAATCTTTACTTAGGACTTCAGTATTTAGTCCTTACTGAAACAATGGGAGAACTTCACTGAGGCAGGATCAGTAATCTCTCTGGATTTGGGTTCACTCAGAGATAACAGTCCCCTTACTACTTGTGCTTCCTTCAGGTCTCTAATGTAGCATCTGAGTTCTTGTGACTGAAACAAGAAAATACTTCTGACATGTTTTCCCTCTTTCAGGTTCTATGCAAGTGATGAATAAAACAAGACGTATCATGGAACATGGAGGTGCTCATTTCATCAATGCCTTTGTGACAACGCCCATGTGCTGCCCATCTCGCTCCTCTATCCTGACAGGGAAGTACGTCCACAACCACAACACTTACACCAACAATGAGAATTGTTCCTCTCCATCCTGGCAGGCTCAGCATGAAATACGCACCTTTGCAGTGTACCTCAACAATACAGGGTACAGGACAGGTAAGATCAAGGCTGGATCCATCTGAAAGTTTCCTTAAACTTACCTTAGACTTATTACAAAGACTAATGTATGTTTTTTAATTCTAATTTCTTCTTGACTTCTGGCATTCTGAAGTGCATAATGCCAGAGCTTAAGTCTTGGTGTTGCTTTAGCTTACTTGTATTTTTACTTAAGGAATTTTTTGTTTACAAACAAACAGCCAACAAAAATCCCAAGACTTCTCATTTTCAGAAGATGGAAATAAAATACCGTGTATGCTCGAACTGAGGACCTAGCAAATCTAGAATATGGCCTACAATTACCTGAAGTGTGCAGAGCAACCAAGAAAGGTGCTATGAAAAGGAATTAGTGTTTTGACTCCTTTCATAAAACTGATGCATGAAGCAAATTGGGAATGAGAGAGAAGAGACTGCTCTTTTTGTGTTTTGGGGCAGTCAGCTGGTATGATTTCTCTAGACAATCAATTCCCAGAAAGGTTTAGGAATAATTGGCAATAATAATTTGTTGGTTTTTATTCTTTAGTTTTGAGGTGCTTTGGTAGTACTGGTTTGCCCTGCAGATGTACACTTTAACTTCTTAATTCCTTCTTTGTGGTGTGGCTTGTTTGTTGGCTTGGACGGGGTTTTTGTTTGTTTATTTTTGGGGTTTTTCAAGGAGTAGAAAAAGAGGCAATGAAGAGTAAAGCTTCTTGAGGCTTGCTTATATATTTCAGATCACAACCTTGGAGTGAGAAAGCTTTTTAATCAATTCATAACCCAGGCCATCTCCCTGGGGTTTTTCTCTCCTCTTTTCTCTTTTGTGCAATCTTGAAGGCAGAAACTGTACTCTTCTATTCCGCTTCATAGCTTCCATCTGTTTTTCTTTTCTGCTGCTGGTTTCACATCTCCTTTGCCACTTCTCTATCTATTGTGATTTCCCTGTGTTTTGTTCTGTTGCAAAAGATGATTCTTCTGGGGATCAGTCTTTCTGCTCTGTAGTGTGTTCTCTGAGGTAATGGCATTTGTGGCTGGGATCTACAGAGACTTGTGCTGCTGCTGACACGTTTGGGAATGTGTTAGTTGTATGCAGGCAGGAGGGAGCAGTGTGGTACAGGTTTTTCTTGTACAAGTTGTGAGTGAAAAATAGGCGACAGAAAAGGTGTGTCTTTCCCCTAATTGTTTTTTTTGGTTTCAACCTCAGTTGTCAGTTTTATACTTTTTAACTTCGGCACTTTAAAAAGCTTAACTAACTTTGTTAGGCACTGTACTTGGAAGAATAGAGACACCGAGCTCAAGGGAAGTTCAGTCTTTGGCCGTGATAATGGGGGATGGAGCATGTGATAGCACACTGTGCTGTCAGTGTACCATAAGGTAGAGAAAAATTGGCCATCAGTGTGTGGTAGACTAAAATGAGTGTGTGTATACACACCTCTATTTCTCTTCTTAGTCTACCTGGTGAAGTACCTCAAGGAAGGGACTAAAGGGATCTGATAACAAAATGTAGTCTTAAGCTGTTCTTGAAAATACTCTTAAGATGCAGAAGACTCACTGTATGTTTTATGCAACCCATTCGATTTCCTGCAGTTACTAAGGTAATTATACTAACGCCACATCTTCTAATCCTTGCAGTAGTGTCATACTTCTGGTTGTTACAAAAGGCGCTGACTTGGGACCATTTTGTTGACCATTTTGAAGATGGCTTCAGTACTTAGGAATTACTGATTTGGAAAATCTGGTCAGTTACTTTAATACCTATAAAGAACTGGTATCTCATGAAAAAATCTTACCCATGGAGCAAAATTTAATACTTAATGACAGGATTTTTATCTCAGAACCCTCATATTTCTGCAGTTAATTCATTAATTTCACTAGTTTCTTCAGCTGGACATTGTCAGTCTAAGAGTATATTTGGCCATGATGTGAATGCAGCATATAGTTGACCTTTGGGCTAACTGGTTGTTCCATGCAATGCTGAGAGTACTTTCTCATCTTCTTCCCTCTGATTGTCTCTCAGGGAACAAAAGTATTAAAAGTAATTTTTGCTAGATATACATCTGAAAAACAACGGAAGTGTTCTTCTCTCTCCCCCTCCCCCACTCCATTGCTATACTAAAGATTGGGCAAATGTTCAACTTTGGGCTCAGGAAAACTGGTATCAGATACAGAAGTAAGAGATTTTAGAGAGGCAAACAAATCTTTATGTGTAATCAAGACGCAAGCTCAGAACCCAAGTTAATATCTGGAAAATTGTCTGTTGAAATAGGTCAAATGCTAAATGCATTTTCAAAATACCTAATGCACAGCATTCATATTGAAATATAGAGTGTTAATATCTTAAAACGTGAGTTCTTATTTCACACTCTTGGTGGTAAGTGCAGTTTCACAGGGCACTAATAGGTGGATAGATGCAACTCAGCATTGTGAAGGATATGAAGAGAAGAGTCTGGGAGGAGGAATGTATGGTCTGACTCCAAATATATCAGGTACTGAAAAAGAAAGTATAATGGTAATTGTGGTCCATTTCTCCTGTACATAGGTTGTAAATCAAAATATCTGCATTATGGAGATATAAATAACAAAAAAAAAAAAAACAGAGGCAAGATTAAGACTCACAACTTTTATCTTAGATCTGTTGTAATGGAGAGAACAAACCTATTTTAAGAAGAAACAGAAAGGAATTAATCAATTTAACAATGGTGTTTCTGTTATGCCTTCTTACTATGCTTCTGCTTTCTCTACCCCTAGCTTTCTTTGGAAAGTACCTTAATGAATACAATGGCTCCTACGTGCCTCCCGGTTGGAAAGAATGGGTTGGATTACTTAAAAATTCTCGATTTTACAACTACACGCTCTGTAGAAATGGAGTGAAGGAGAAGCATGGATATGACTACTCCAGGGTAGGTCCTGTTGATTTATTTCTACTAACATTTGGACATGACCCCAAGAAAGCTGCACTTCATAGTTTCAGTCTCTTTTTGTACTTGAAAACTGCTATGTGTAACATTATCTACAACGAGTAACAGTAGTGTTGGGGCATTGTTATCATCTGTTCTGGGAGGGTTATGTTACTGAAAACATTGTTACTAACAGTGTAAACAAGTAAAATGTTCTGAGACTGTGTTAAATATTAAGACCTGAGGATGTGGCAATAGACTTAAATGCTTCCGGTTAACTATTTCTGTGCTTTGTATGATAGTTATTGTGGCAGTGGAGTTACACAAGCATTAATGAGATGAGAGTGCGTTTCCCTCCAGCTAGACCCACCCTTTTTGTTTAAGGAACTTCTTTCACAGCCACAGTACTGTGGAGTATTCACAGAATCCTGGTACAATTTATGATAATTCTGAATTACTGGAGAATCTAACTATTGCGTTTGTATTTCTGTGCATACAGATGTATATGTTTTTTAATATCCTTTCAAGGATATTCTATCCTGACTAAACTTACAAAAATGCTTCATAGTCATTATCAAATGCAGTTTTATTTTTCCTCATCTAACATGATGCAGTTCAATACCTGCTTGCAGTCAAGAATCTGTGAAGAATGACAGCTGTGTGTACGGAAATGTTATGATGGAAATATATCTTGTGTGGAAAAGTGTCAGCCGAGTGATCTCATAGGCACTGTTCTCCATCTCTGTTGTACCAAGGACCCAACAGGGTGCTTTATGTTCCAATACCTTCAGCTCTGTTTTGTGTGTGCAAGGGTTGAAAATGTTTACATTTCACTTGTTTTAGTTTTTTTTTTACAGAGTTTGGTAATAAATAAAAGATAAGATTATAGAAATACAAACTTTTTATAATCTTCATATTCTTACATAATAAGCAGCTTCAGTAAAAAACAGTATGCAGAACAGCAGTGCTGTTTGACAATAACGCTGGAGTTCAAATGAGCAAACAAAAGCTGAAATGGAAGACTCTCTTTTTCCTGCCATTTTTGTTGCTGGAAACATGATTTTCCAGCAATTACCAACATAATCAGATGGATTTTTTTTAAGTCCTATCTGTTTAACATAGTTAGTGTTAATTATGTGCCAGTGGAAAACTAGGGAAAAAAATCACTGATTATTCTGTCCTCTAAAGTAACTGCTAAACTCTTCTGAAAATTAAATTCTTTCAGATTTTCTTACAGTATATATTCTACTTTGATTTTTCTTTTTCAGTTTCTGTCAGCATTTTTTAGATTAACTTTAACTTTCTATAACTGCAACCCCTACAGTATGGGCCTTAAAAAAAAACCCTTTAACAATCAGGTCAGTGAAATGTTTCTGTTTGGTCTTTTGGCCTGGTAAATGCTGGGTTTGCAGCGATTTTCACTTTGACCATGTGGAAACCTGTATCTTCAAAATGAAATTGGAAAACTATACTCTTGTAATGGCTAAATCAAAAATGAGTTGCACACTTCAAGTGATTGACTTGCTTAAAGAAGCATCATGATGAAGATTAATGGCACTACATTTTTGAGAGCACTTAAGTATTCTCTCTTGACTATGAATATTGTCTCAGGCATTGAAAGCATGCAGAAGTCAGTTTTACTTTAGTACATTTTCCCTTCTCCTGTGTACTTTGATGAGTAGAAGTCCTTCATTTAATGCCTATTTAGAGAGAAAATGCCATCCCAGGAGCAGTCATAATTATGGCAGTTTCATAACAGTCATGCCTTGTGTTGTACCAGTGTGTAAAATTATAAATGGAGACTTTGCCGGACTTCTTCTGGAATAGACAAGAAATAACTTTGGGGAAGTAAATACAGTCCATGAAAAAGGCTTCCTTTGAATGAAAAGCTGACCTCTTAGAACAAGGATGTTGACAGAGGTGAAGAACAAGTGTCTTAACTGTGGACAGAAAGCTGTACTCAAAAGGAGATGCAGTCCAGTCTGTACCACACCTTGTACCTGTTTGCTTGACCAGAGGCAGACTTATGTCTGATTTTCCATGCTGCTGTGACTTGACAGTCATTTGGGGTTTTTTTAAGGTGTAGTTTCATATCCTACTTATGTTTGACGGATATTTATATTCGTAGTGTTTCCAGGGAATCGCCTAAGGGAGACCATGGCTTGTCATTAAAAATCCTGTCTTCAATCCCTATAGCTCTTGCAGATACCTTAAGAATGATAATGATACTTCTTAGAACATACAGAGATAGTCCAACTCTTCTGCAGGAAGTTTTCTAAATT
Source organism: Ammospiza nelsoni (assembly GCF_027579445.1). NCBI lineage: Eukaryota > Metazoa > Chordata > Aves > Passeriformes > Passerellidae > Ammospiza > Ammospiza nelsoni. The sequence continues at coordinate 230,518 of NC_080644.1, read as the reverse complement.
CTCAACAATATGCGTGACAGAGCTATATATCTATCAGATTGTCACTGTAATATTGAATGAAGTCTTTGGTTCAGTTAGCCCACCATCTTCTCGCGTTAGAGATTTCTGGTTCAGAAGAGGGTTAAAAAAGAAAAGAACATCAAGTCATTCACATTATCACAGTATTTTTATGATGTAAGGTTGGACTATACATCTTGAAGATACTGACACTGATAATTTTTTTTAATTCATACCTGGTCATTGTATTTAGTATTGTGTTTTTCATCATGTAGTTACCCACTTTAGGAAGAAAGGGTACTGTTTGATCTCTTTTAGTACCATTCAGTTCTGAGAAAAAAGCTAGAAGCTGTTGGTTTTTCTATTTCTAGGCAGTGAAGAAAGAATTGTTTGAGTCTAATTTTTTTAGTTTTTAGTATCTGTAACTTACTTCCTCCTCATACCATTCTATGTGAAGTAGCTTCTTTTTTCCTATTTCTTATGATACCTCAGACCTCTCCTTCCTATTGCCTCCCCCAGTTTGAAATTCCTTTTCAAGTGTCTCATTATACTTTTGCTTCTACTTGCAGGATTATCTGACTGATCTGATTACCAATGACAGTATTACCTTCTTTAGAATATCAAAGAAGATGTATCCTCACAGGCCTGTACTGATGGTTATAAGCCATGCTGCTCCTCATGGTCCTGAAGATTCAGCCCCTCAGTATTCACAACTCTTTCCTAATGCCTCAGAACACATGTAAGGAAAAAACAAAAACTTTGATTGATTTTTAGGTTCTGGAATATGGAAGTTTTGGGTACCTCAGGGGAATAATGTTTTCTTTATAGTATTCTTGGCATAACTTTGTCACAAATATATAAGAAGCATTTCCAGATAAAGGTAAAGGGGCAGTACAAGTCCGTTGAGAATGGCTGCTGCATCTAGAACTCAGAACTGTAGCTCATTGAGATAAATGGGAAGATTCATGCTGAATTCATTGGATATTGTTACAGCTTATTTGGGAAGTAAAGCACTTTTTATTCTGAGCATGGTGATCAAAATTTGGTTCTCGGGCTATAATCTCTTCAAGGGAAGACACTCTATCTCCCTGTCCTTACTTATAAGCTATAGTATGCAATGCATATTACTCCTGTTGCTTTTATGGAAAGAACAGAAATACAGGCCTGCCGCACCAAATTCCACAGGCTATTTCTGAATGAGCTGGTATGTCCGCACATGACCCAATACAATGTCTTGAACGGATCCCAAAAGCAGTATCACCTGGTTCCTGAAGGAATATGTTCATAAGCTCCATGTTGAGATGTTGTTTATAGAACAGAGACATTTTGCATGTACAGCTCTTAATGCTGCACTACAGGTATCTCCTCGCAGGGAGGTAAAATGAATGCTTCTCCCAAATCACCTCTTGATGCAACTGAAAGCATTCCTGCAGTTTTCTAATTACTGGCTTCATGCCTTCCTTGATGTTCAACATCTGTAACTTTCTTCCTGTGTGTTGCCCCCTCCCCCTTCTTTTTTAAGGGGAATTCTGTTTTGCTTTGGGTTTGTGGAGGAGCTGGGAACTGGTGAAACAATTTTCAATTGATGGCCAAAGCTCCTCAGGATAGCCCAAAGTCCAGTGAAAGCCATTTGAGCTTTTCTGTTTTATTTAAAATAGAGTCTGAGAGAAGTTTCTTTTGTTTTATTGTCTGGTTACTGCATAACTTGCAATTACATATTTCATTATTTTCTGCTGTGTCCAAGAGAATCTGTGGCACAGATCATCAGCAATTGTTTCTTGTTTGTTTGCCATTTCATGCTTTCATTTTCTTTAATGAAAATTTCAGAAATGCCTGATGAGCAACTTCACATGGCTTATATCCAGTATTGAGCTTAATTTTATTAGGCTCCTTTGGAAGGCATTTGGATCTCAGAGATTATTATCAGGCAACTCTCTGTAGCAATTTACTTCCTAGCTGAATGAAGAAGAGTACAAGGATGGAAGCAATGAAAAATACAGACTAGAGAAATCTATTTTTCTTTTGCTTGTACTTTAAATTTAATTGTTCACACAGATTAGGTTTATCTTTCTAATTATAAAGTAATTACACTTTTGGTTTTGTTGTTTTTTTTAAATTTTAGGTGACTTTTTTTACAGTGATAACAATTACACAGGAAGTATCACTTTTTGAAAAGAAGTTTTGTTTGTAAAAAATATATTATCCTGATAGATTAAGCAACTGTGTTTTTCTTTTGGATATGAAAATAAAATAGCATTTTTTGTACATCTCACACAAAGAAATTGACAGTTGTCTTCTAAACAAATTTTCCAGCACTGCATAATGACAATAATAATAAAAGTAATCTGTCAGAGTTTTTATTGACCTGGGTTTAAGAGTAAATGTGAAAATGCAGAACATGTACATACAGTTGAGGGAATGATGCAAATTAGTTCTCTAGTTTCCGATTTTTCCCTTGTTCCCAAATTCTAGGGAATCTCAGTAACAGATAAATCTGTCAATGATAAAAGGTTGCGGGCAGTTCTTACTGTTTCATTGTCATGTGGATGTTGTAAGGAAGGATCAGAATGGAGTGGAATAGTTACAAATTGCCCTAAAACAATAAGCAATACCCTGAACAAAGTCTTTTCCTGGTCCCCAAAGCAGAAGGCAGTACACCAGGTGGTATGATCCTCCACCTTTCCCTGTGGTAGTGCTGGTGAAGTCTGTAAGTGGATTCTGTGGAAAAGAAAAGCCAAAGAAATGTGGGAGGCTAGTGCTTGGTATTGACAGATGTATATACTGCATCATGTGGCATTGCTAGTAATAACCAAAAACCAGTGGTATGGATTTTAGTTCAGCGTGCTGCTTTGCTTCTGAGCTCTGATATGTACTTCTGTAGCTAATTTATGCTGCTGTTCTCTTGATTCTTTACCATGTTCTGACTGGTATGACCATTCTGCCCTATACTGCAGACTCTCTCCCTCTCATTCTGTAGAGCTTCTCTCTGTGTGTACCGGCACTCTTGTCTTGTTTTAAAATTATTCACAGAGCAAATCCCTCAGCTACATGGTTTTCCTTTATTGCTGCCTATATTGTGAGCTGTAGAGAATGTGGCAGCTGGGCAATTTAACAGTGGTTAGAAATGTTACTTCAGTGGAGGGTACATGTTACCACCCATCTTTTTCAAGGTCAAATCTGTCTGGGGCTTCCCTTCTAGGTACTTCAGAAGAAGTTGTCTCAGCTAGCTTCTAGGAATGTTAATTTTTGTGGTTTTCCTATAAGACAGACAAATCTGTTAAGGATTAAAGGGTTACATTTGTCGTAATCAAGGAAATTTGTGGGCTTTGGTTGGATTAAATAGTGGGAGATTTCAAATCAGCCAAGAAGTCACGAAGTAAGCGGAAAAGGAGTTTGCGAAGCATTTTTGATTCATTCTGGACATCACAGAGCAACAGTTTCCATAATTGTCAGCATTTTCAAAGAGGCAATGTTATTATTTCAACCACAATAACATTCTGAAATTCAAGAGAATATTAACAGTACAGAGAGAATAGGCACCAGCCCTTTCCTCCCTGTATGAAGAAGCCTCCCCTTGCCAAATATGCACATTTTTCAGATAGCATCTAACAGAGGCTTTCTGCATAAAAAATGTCACTGTCAGATTATTAGTTTAATATTTGTATTAAATCTCATAAGACTGTCACATTCAAAGATGCATTATATATACAGTATTTTGATGAGAAGTTTCAACATGTATGATTTTTTAGCTCAATAACTTTTAATAACCTTGCTGCTCTGTTGCCTATACAAAACCAAAAGTAGAAATTTCTCAAATAGGGATTTATTAGGATATTCTGTGCTGCTAATAGGAAAGTAAATGAGTATGTACATTTGCATAGACTGAGGTTATTGCTTTGAATGAAAAATGGAAGCCTAACCAAATTACATAGGAAAAGTAATTTTTAATGTTTTAGACTCTGCACATGATGTGTTTGACCCATGATGTAAAGAAATTGTAAAACGTGGTCTTTAACCTGAAGTAATATAAGGAATAAATATGGTACATAAGAATAATATTTCTTGTAAATGTAAGCTATAATAATAGCTTTTAGTGAGTTGGTCATCCAGAGAGTTGACATCATGGTGGTAAAATAAATCTTTTATTTAGGTTCCGCTAAACTAAAGTTATGTAATTATGCATAGAAAAGTGAATCCTGGGACTTCCAACCATGTGAAACTATGGGCAATATTTTTCCTCATCACTTTAATGATGTCCCAGAACCATGAGAACTTGGAGGGACAATGAGATTCTAGGGGGACATTGAACCAATTTCTTAAGATTTTGCCAGGACTTCAAGCGAAGAAGCTGGTGGCTGGAATGAGTCCTTAAAATACAGCCATATTTCCTAATCCCACTTTTTTTCACAGGTCTTTAAAGTCTGGCAATTTGTCCACTTCTGCTGCTCACATGCAATTGGATATCAGTAGGCGGAGTGCCTGTGTTCTTCTGGTGCATAAGTGTGACAATATTCAAGTAACCAGTCGTGCTGAACCCTAAAAGGCTGTTAAAGAACATAGTAGAACCTTTACAGCAAGTTCTATAGTTGTTTTGAAACAGCTTGCACAAGGCATAGTATTTGGTGCTAATGTGGGCAGAGTGAAAACAAAGCAATTGCATGAATAGAAGCTCTGGAATACATGCTTCATCCTGATCATACTCATGGAGTTTAGTCTTCTGAGGCTAAGTCTCTTGGCCTTGAAATATGTACTTGTTAGCTTGGAATCGCTGGAAAGACAATATGTGTTTAATGTTTACATAGATTTTATTTCCCCCCAAGTAGTTTTCATTTTCCCATGCTTCATAACATGAAAGTAGAAGACATTTCAAAAGTACTCTTAATATTTTCTCGTGTACCTCAGATAATACTTCCTATAGTGTTGATCAAATGGAAATTAATAATTTCTATGACTTTTTTCTACTTGGCTAAAACATTGTGGTGTTCTCTCTGTCCCTTAGTACTCCCAGTTATAATTATGCTCCAAACCCAGACAAGCACTGGATAATGAGGTACACTGGTCCCATGAAACCTATACACATGGAGTTCACTAACATGCTACAGAGAAAGCGCCTTCAAACACTCATGTCTGTAGATGACTCTATGGAGATGGTAAGATTAATAGTCACTTTTGTTTTGTTTTTTGGCTAAACAACAAAGTTTTTGTTTAGTGAGTTAAGCTTCACTTTGTCCTTCATATGAAGATAAAGGAGAAAGAAGGAGAAGGAAGACTTTAACAGTTTTTTAATAATGTGTAATCCTTCTCTCCTCTGATCGTTTTGTCTCTTTATTCAATGTGTAAGGTTCCTCATCTAAAGACAGGTACCCTGAGTTGGGTGGTGTGAGCAAGCTGATTTTTTGCCCCAGAACCACTACTGATAAAGGAGAAGGGAAAGAGATTGCCTGAAAAAGTAGACATCATCAATCTGAGAAATGTACCCCCTGATAAAGTGGTCCTACAACATGTTGGAAATAACTACCTAAATGTGTGGCTATTTTGATCTTGTAACACTGAGCTTCTGAGAGAAGAAACCAGCAGCAGCAAAAAGTGATGATACAGGAGTCCTAAGTGGAATGACCCCAGAGGAGGTTAAATATTGGAAGTAAATAAATAAGTAGATTAGTACTTTTAAAATTGTCTGCATCATGTAACAATGAGATTTCTTAATGCAAACTATGTGTCTTCAACAAAATGTATGGATTCACTGAAAGCTATGCTGAAGAATGGTTTTGCAGATTTAAAGGTGTTGCAATTTTTCTGCTTATCTCTTGGCATTCTTATTCAAAAAAGGTAGAACATAAAATTAGAGGAGTCCTCTAAGGCAAAAATGAGATTATGTAGATGGCATTGCATAAGCTTGTTACTAGTGTCTTATAATTTCTGATTCAGGCAACTATGATCTCTGCTTCATGTTAATGAAGCTCTTTAGATGGATCAGACACCAGCATTAGGGGAAATGGGTGATTTTACCACGCAATTTGAATTTTCTGTTTAGTAAAAGGGTTTCACTCTGGGTGATTCATGGCAGGCAAAATCAGTTAGGTTGGTTTTTAGTTTTAATTACCAAGTTAGCCCAATTTCCAGGTTTTTTTCTACTGAATTATGTGTGTTACTAGTTTTTCAAAATTAAAAAGAAAAAACAAAACAATCTCACACTCAAAAAAAGCAAAACAAAAAAGAACAACCCCCAAAAAAACCCAAACAAAAATCCCCAAAAACAAAAACCCAAAAAAGCCTAACTAGCAAACAAAACAACCTGAAAAAGAACCAAAAATGAACTCCCAAATCAACACAACAGGTTTTCTCCTGTGCTAATGTTTTGCACCTGTGTGAGGCTCCACTTTGGTGGTATCCCACCACCTTCTCACCTTTCTTAAATGAAAATGTCACATAAAAATTGATCTTTGATGCTAAAGTTGGTACATTTCACATAGTATCTTATGTAAATCTGTAGAAGTATTCACATTAAAATCTCCTCCTAATTCTCCATAGTGAGAGAGTATGACTGAGTGGTTTTTATCTGGAAAATATTTTGCAAATATTCTGCATAATGGGGAGTCATTTGTCTGAAGGCAAGATTGTTGAGTGCTGCCTGAATATGTGTGAGATTCAAAGGGCTGTCATTTTATTAAAACTGCTTGCTGCAAGAAGAAGGTAAAAGAGAAAATTTTGAAATGACAGCTTTAAACTTTTATCTCTGTTACTGTATGTATTTAGTACTATCTTGACAGCTGTCATGCAAAATACTGAACCCAAACATTTTTGAAATGGCCTGCTATTGTGTTTTTACCTTAAAAGAGAATTTTGTCTTGTAATAGCCACAATATTCAGTTAGTAAAATTAAGATGTGATTATGTATTATTCAGAGTGGTTCATTATGGTAACTCAGTGCTATCTTTAATTGTTTGTATGTTACACATAGGCGGAAAGTGATATGCAGCATTCCACATGTAGAGCTACTCAGTGGAATAAATTTCATATTTTGTTTTGCTTTTTTTCAGATTTACAATATGTTGGCTGAAACAGGAGAACTGGAAAATACATATCTAATATACACAGCAGACCATGGTTATCATATTGGACAGTTTGGGCTGGTGAAGGGGAAGTCCATGCCATATGAGTTTGATATCAGAGTCCCTTTCTATGTCCGAGGACCAAATGTGGAGGCTGGGTCCTTGTAAGTTCTTTGCATTTGTGTGTGTTGTAGTGTGAAAACTTCATGTTCATGTCTCTAGTTCTATTGACCTGGCAGCCAAATGGAGGCACAAAATTCTGCCCATTCTGCTTGATTTTGGCAGAAAATTATGTCTCTTCAGAAAGCAGAACTGATAGCACAGGATGGTATAACAAACTCAAGGCCATCGTCTTTTTGCTTGCATGGGTGTGCAGCACAAGCCACTGCACTTTTGTGGATATAGTTGAAAAATCACTTTTAATTTTGTCCAATGTAGGAGACGCATTCTTTTGAGTAGTGCAAATTATACATATAACTGTCATTTTAAAGTTAAGAAATATACTGTATAATGTAGACAGTTATTGCTGAACATTTGAGTCACTTGTTTCACTTTATGAAGACCAATTCATATATTAACATCCAGAAAATAATCTGTTTGGCTCATTCTCTGAGACTACATGGTTAGAGCTGTTATTTGGATGCACACAAGCGTGCATAGTATAACCGTTAATTAAAATGGTAGCTTTGATCAGCTAAAAAATTAAGTAAATACACTTTCTAAGCAATTATTTCAGATAGCAAAACTTTGCACTTAGGTAATGATTTTGGACACAGTGCCATAAATTGCTGCCTAATATTTATATGAGTGTGCATGACTTAGCATAATTAACGCACACAATCTTCCACACACAATTTTTTCTTCACCGCAGAGGAATGGATCTAGTGTATAATATGATAGCAGATATCATGTGCTGGTTAAATTCATTGATTCACATTATCTGAAGGCAGAAAAATGTTAAATTCTGTAGATGTTGCACTCTGTTTCTGATTTATTTTCAGCAGTTTTGCATGTGAAAAAACCAATATTCTCTAAAGAGCAGGGAGGGATTCCTCACTTGGGACTAAACATATTACCTCAGCACTGAATGAGTTTTGTTTGCAGCAGCCCAGAATTTCAAATGAACTGGAATAACCTTTTGAAAACCTGCTCTCTTTCACTTGGACTGCACTTTTTGGCCTTCCTGGAGAGTCAATGCTAACATGGCCCAAGTGACTGAGCTAGTGCCTCTGCAACGTATAAGGCTAGAGACCAGCCACATTGTGTCTACTGTAGTTCTAGGATCTGTACACCCAGATATCCATAAAAGCTCTGAAACTTTCCCACTGAATTTTATTTTTCAAAGACTTCTGAAGATGAAAACACGTTTCTGTTAGAATTGAAAGAATCAGCCTGACAAGATCTTAACAGAACAGAGCCTGTCACAGTAGAGCAAATAGGAAGAACAGGATATAACACCTTGCAGAGGGAATACATCAGAAAATAAATTAGTCTTCCCTCTCAGCCTGATTTTCTTTAAATGGTAGAACTTCTGTCATCCATCCTGTTTTGTGTGAACCTTATGTTTTCCCTGCAGAATAATTGTTATGACTCCCTTTTGGTACCAGAGAAATTTTAACAGCAATACCATAGCAAGTCATTACTAACCTCTCATTTCAGTTACCAAATATGCTACATCATAATTATTAGTAATTAATATCAAATCAGGTACATCAATTTAATTAATCACCTATGTTCTTGTCAGTCCTGGTTTGCTTACTCTTTCAAAGATGTAGTAATTTAAAAATAGTATCTCATTAAATAGTATGACTTTAACAGCTTTCTTCTGTCCTGAATTTCAGCTGGAATTCTGCACTAATATTTATTGCAGCCCATCTGGCCCCATCCTTTCTTTGTGCCTGTACATCATAACAAAGTAATTCTACATGCTTTTTCTTCATAACTCTTCAACCCTATGCATAACTCTTCAACCTTTTTTCTTCATCCCTTTCCTTTTTCTGTCTCACACTGTAAATTAACAGTCACTTTTAGTTGTTACTAGTGCCTAGCAATATATTTCTCACATTTTCTTCAGAACATGCCTACTGTGATAGGAACTGAAGTGCTCATTTCTATACCAGATTTTGAAACAGGTAAGCCATGTGCTACCTACCAAATCTACTTTTTAAGAAAGTCATCTTTCTTAAAAAGTAGATTTGGCATATTTGGCAGGCATTTTCATTCTGTAAGACACCCAAACAGTTTTTCCAATGGTTTTTAAACTGTCTTGTGCAAAAATTAACTAACTTTACCTTATGAATTACTTTGCTTTCTCAAAAATGCTCTGGACTAAAGTTTTAAATATTTGTATTAGTCCCCTTGAGGCTATGCAACTAATCTATATATTATATGTTAATTCCCTTCATGGAAAAGAATCAGAATGTGTCCTTTTATTTGCAGGTGTCACAAAATAAGCCTTTTCAGGTCTTTGGACTCTGTGGAAGCTGGAGTCGGTATTATTGCCTAGACTTTAAACTGTTTTGTCTTTTTTTTTTTTCAGGAATCCTCACATTGTGTTGAATATTGATCTTGCACCTACAATTCTAGATATTGCTGGATTGGATATTCCATCTGATATGGATGGTAAATCCATTCTAAAGCTGCTGGATTCTGAGAGACCGGTAAATAGGTAAGAAATGAAAATGTTGCATGGAAACATGCATGTGTTTGTACGAGAGACTGAACAAGTGTTCAGCAGCATGCAGAAAATTTAAAGGAAAATGTAATAAAATCACCATCTGTCTGAGTATATCATTCACTGGAAAGTCTGAAGACTATTTGGCATATACAGCTCACTTCAGTTATTTATTTTCATTTTGGCATGTTCATATTCTAGATGTATGGCATGCATGGCATCTGTACATACTAAATGTAGTCTATGTAGAAGTGAGAGGGCTACACATGGAGGTCTTTGGCTACGTAAGTTATATATTTAAATGTCTTCATGGCATCATTTGTAGCAAAGCATTTCATATTGAATATTTATTAGTAAAATAATTGAAGACAATGGTTGTGTATCAGACTGTAATATAAAGACAGGCTAGCACTCAAAATTGTGGTTTTTAAAGACTTCCCATCAGTACTTTCATTGGAAAAAGACTGAGGAGGAGAATTAGACTTGATGGAGAATCCTTCGAAGAGAAAATCAGCAGAAAAAGGGAAGGAGAACTATTTGCTTTACAAGTAGCTGGGTGGAGGGAAAGGGGGAATGGAGCAGATGCTTTAGAATAGGATACTTTTTGGGTAGATGCAGGGTAAGAGCCCAAATATGAGTCAGGAAGTCCCGATTTAATTTGTGATCCTTTGTGAACAAAGAAAATTCAGTTAATCTCTTGTCTTCAACACACTTATGTTGAAGAAATTGTCTTGTGAATTTAGTTCCTGTGAGAGAAATATATCCTGTGTTTTCAGTGGAGAGGCATAGGTTCCTGCTTCATAGAGCTGGATGTCCTCTTGTGCAGTTATGTGGCATGTTTCTTGTTGGAATTAGGGGTGGGGCAGAAAACTGGGGCATAAATTGGTTACTGGTTTTGTGGGAATTGCGTCTTCCTCTCCTCGTTTCCTCCCAGGTTTCATTTAAAGAAAAAGATGAAGGTATGGAGAGACTCGTTCCTTGTGGAAAGAGGGTAAGGAAAGTGTTAATCACAAAGCCCAGTCTTATTAAATAGAAGGATGTTGAATAGCTAAAGCCAAAGCAGCACTCTGCTGCAGTCCAAAGCCATTTAGCTGTGCCAGCAGGGACACGGCTGTAGTATGCCTAATGGCAGTGATTGTAGGGAATGGATGGCCTCTGCCTACAGCCTGCATAAATGTGCTCTTGTGCTGGGGGAAGGGAAATTTACTTGGATTGAGAGATGGGAAGGCATCCCAATTTGCTCTCAGCTGCTGTCCTCCAATCCTCCTGCTTGTATTACGGGATTATGAACAACCCTTCCTCTCTGCATCTTCATCTGCTGGCCATTCCCTCTGCACCTCTGCCTTAGTACATAAATGGGGGCAAGAGGGGTTTCCAAAGTGCAGCCCTGTAGAATGTGATGTGGTCTCTCTGTATTGACAGTTGTCACTGCCTAACACTCAGGCATGTAACAGAGTGTCTTGACTTTATATGTTTTTATATGCTCCCTGAGAGTAGGACATGAATAACTTGTGTGTTATTGGACAGGCTAAATCTAGTTTCCACTGGACTGTTACGTTTTGGCTACCAGAGAGGCTATGGACATGGAAAATAACTACTCCTCTGACTCTTTTCAGCTAACTGTATTTGTGTGTTGGAGTTAATATTAATGTAAGAATATTTTTTTTTCTTTTCCAGTAAACTGCTGCATAAAAGGGAGAATGAGAAGGTAGATGCCCAAGAAGAAAACTTTCTACCCAAATACCAGCGTGTGAAAGACCTCTGTCAGCGAGCTGAGTATCAAACAGCTTGTGAACAGCTTGGCCAGGTAGGGCATTGTTATCCCTGACTGCAATTAAGCAGTTGTAATTGGGCTAAGCTCAGCACCTTCACTGTGTCAATGTTCTTCACCTCATCATCGATGCCAGTGTATAAATCAAATGGCTCGTTCTGTGACCTTTACTCAAATCTTTATTACAGCATTTATGAGATTGACTGTCAGTCAGGAAATTGCTGATTCAAGTGTTCTGTATTGATTCCTGACTACCACTAAGAAAACCGCATAGGCTGTTTTAAAGTTTTATTTTCCAAAGAGAATGTGGTTTGGGATTACTTAGTGCTGAGAAGCTACAATGTACATAACAGATTGGCTTTTTAAAATACATACAGCTTGCTTTGCTTCAGATTCTCTTTCATTCTTTAATTCATTTTGCTGTTGCTACTTGAAATTACATATAGTAATGGGAAGCTAAAATTCTGTTAACTCAGTATATCCCTGCTCTTAACAAAAACACAGTGGGAAAACACACATGCAGTTATGAGTGTATATGGGCATAAAGCTCATTGACTGTGTGTCATTTCCCTTGTTGCATAATTGTTTTGGGCAGATATGACAATATGTTCACTTTAGATACAAGTTACATAGAAGAAATTAATGGAAAAAAAACAGGATATTATCAATACATGGTCTTGACATACACAGGAGAGGATTTTAAGAATTTTTCTGGGCGGTGCAAAAGCAAAGCATGGCTATCTCCAGAGAATTCACCACTTTTGGCTAAATTGACTCTGTGTCGTTGCTCTCTCGTGCAGGTGTGGGCCAGAGAACCCCTTTCCAAGGACTGTAATACATTCTGTGGACAAAGGGGTGAAGGTAAATGGGCCCACATGCTAATGTGTCTGTTATCACACTGGCATTACCTCATATTCTGGCAGCCCAGAGGGCTGTCAGGATGAGTTAGTCTGTGGAATATAACTGTTCTTGCAGACATGATATGAATGACTTACCAAGCAATAGTCAGTAATGGGCTACTTAGGCTGCAGTAGTTAATTTTTTTACTGTCAAAGGCCAGACTCCATACTTCTGGCTTTACTGATCATGTAGTTCAGTGCACCTGTGAAATGAGTCCATTGTTCCTTAGGTGTTTGGATCCAATTTATATATATAAGAATTTTTCAGATGTTCTTTTCCTCCTGTGGCTAATATGTCAGATTTAGTACACAGAGCAATTATAATGTTCTGTATTGTAAAAATACTAAACTTAAAGGAATACTATATGCAGTAATTTATTGTCATCAGAAGTCTTGAGCTGAAATTTGAGCTGAATGGGAGCAAGCCATTGTTTTATGAATTTGCAATGTTATTTGAGGAACTTGAAGAAAAGTTATTTTTTCCACTACAACATTATCCAGTAAATAGGATGAGGAAATATAGCTTTCCCCACCGCCCTCCCACCCCCTTATCACTATTTTTCAAGAGAAGTATAAAATGTCAACTCCATAGTCAAAATTACCAATAAATTCTGCAGTATAGATGTGCTATTAAGAGATGCTTGTGCTGCATCCTCATTGTCAGGAGACAGAGAGAAGAATTGTTTTGAGCAGTTTGGTCAGGCATAATAGGAAGTGATAGGATGAAATTAAGCAAAAAAAAAAGAAATTTATGTTGCACGTCAGAAAAAATTGCCAAACAATCAAGTCAATTAAAATCTGTGAAAGGCTTTTAAGGTATTCTCAATCCTTCTAACCTCTACTCTAGAGAATATGTCCTAGTAGTCTATCTTAGTAGTCTATCTAGACAATAGGAATGCTGGGAGATGAATGTGCTTATTTGAGGATAAGTTGTGTCTAAATATGGGTGCACCCAAAATGTCTTTAGAGTGAAGGAAGTCTAACTTCTCAAATGACAAATGGGTGTTGTCTGTTTTCTGGTGCTGTTCATAGCTCTGCACAATACGAGCCCAAGCTAATAACATACCACTGCCTTGGGGAGTTGATGTTATGCAGATGCAGTGGTTATTTAGCAGATGTCTTCTGATGCTGCAGGACACTATATAACACTACTTGGAATGTTCAGTATGAAAAGTGAATTTTCATATTCTAATGCAAAGATAAGTACCCATCTGGGTCAGAATTAGTTGAAAGCTTGCTGAAGTCATTGGAACTCTTTCTTTTGACTTAAGCAAGTTTTGGGACCTGCTATTTCATGTGCAGAGAAATCTGAGCGGTCCCAGGGAATCTGAAGTGTGAGCCCGAGACAAGAAGCACAAATGGAGATCAAAGACTCAGAAGGGGAGTGAAGGATAAGAGACAAGGGCAGAGCTTAAAGGAGAGGTCAAGAAAGGAGAGGTAAATAAAGCTTTGAATATGAAATAGAGAATTTGAAATTCTGCTTTGTGAGCACGCAAGTTTGTGAATACAGGTCTACTGCCACAAAGTGATTTTTGCAAATCTCTGTCACCCTCCTTAACCCATATTTGTTTTGATAAGAGAGTGGCAAGATCATGGAGAAGAGGTTATTCATAATGTCTAAAACCTTGTTTCACAGTCCACTATGTGGAATTTTTTTGACATCACTAATATATGTAAATTCTTCTGAGAGCAATGAGAATCTGTGTGTTGCTATATTTTCTTTTCCAGTTATTAGGGTTTGATGTGTGGTAGTTATTTGCATCCAACAAAGGGTGACTGTAGAGTCAGATGAAAGAGCAGCTCAGCATTTATATTCAAGGATTTAAAAGAGATGAGCTCTTCCCAAATGAATTAAAAAAGAAAAAAAATTATCCTAGTACCTAATGGCTTCCGTGAATTTTTTTTCTTTTTAGTGTAGTTTGGCCTTTCATCCAAAGCTGGCTAGTGAGTGGAAGCTGACCCACTTTTATCTAGTAGCCTGCATTAATGTGCTTGTGTGGAAGCCAATTATGATACCAGCATTGCTCTGTAGAGTATTCCCAGCAACACGTACAGTATCATAACAACAGCTACACAAAATCTCCCTTTAAGTAAGTTGCCAGTTTTGTGCACAAGGAAGAGAAAAGATAAACATTTGGTAAACATGCAATACCTGCAGCAGTGCTGATTGCTATAGGGAATCTGTGCTGTACATGTGAGAGCTCTCAAAATTAAAAGACGGTAATTTTTTATTTATCAGGACCTGGCATAGTACAATAATACTGCTAACTCCTGAAGAGAAATAGTTGCCTGATTTCACATTATTTCATTTTCAAATATGTTTTATTTTTGAAGATTTATTTACATGCATATCTGATACAAGTAGAAATTGTCTTTAAATAGCATTAGAAGTATCATTTTATATGACAGTTTTCACAGGCAAACATTGAAAATGCAAATGTTTGCACTTTGTTTCTTTCAGGTGTTCTGCAAATTAAAGGTTTGACATAGAGTCTTCCCTCCAATTGCTTTGTACTATGCCAGGATCATGGAGGGATACTCTCTTTTGTAACTGGCCTGAAGATATCATAAGTAAAAGCACATCCTTTACTTGCTTGGTGCCCCCAGTTCTCTCACATGACGTGGCATACCAGTGATGAAAACTATACTGATCAGTGTGTGCCTTCCTTGGCAGTTCAGAAAAGGCACCTCTACATCATATTCCTGATTCCATCACAATCATTATTAGTGCCAAGAGAAGAGCAATAGAAAAAAAAATTGCTTATATTTTCTCCTTTTTCTGAGGCCACTGTAGCTTGAGGTTGTATTGACCAGGCCTAGGAAACAGTGACAGTTTTTGGAAGGAATCTTTTTAAAAATTAGATCCAAAACTTTCTTCCTGTCTTTTTTGGTTCATTGTTACTTTGTTGTTAGCAGGGATATACCGAGGTTATGAAAGAATTTCTAATGTAATTTAGGTAGATCTGCACTGCAGTCATTCAGCAGTGGGGCCTGTTAATGCATACAATGTGCCCTTCAGCAAAGTTGTTGAGATGTTTTCACTGTAGCATACAGCTGCACTAAAACCTAAAGGATTTTTCCAGTTCACCTGGAGGGGAAAAAGGAGCATCAATCTCTTGACAAGAGATGAAAGAAATAGAAAAAAAATAAAATTTTTCTGGCCACACATCAGAGTACTTGCAGTAATTCTCATCGTGGCATTGAACTTGCCCTCTGTTGAAACATCATTTTTCATGTATTGAAATGTACTTAGAGCATAGAACTCTACAGAGCAGAAAATTATTTGTTTATATATTTTCAAAAATTATATTCAGATGAAATGGGAAGCAGCAATAAACATTTTTACATCTCTTATAGTTGTAAAAGAAAGTATTGCTTTTTCTAGTAAAGTAACTTTTAGTTCAAAGCTCAGTCTGTACATACATCAATCAGTGTTAGGCATTATAAAAGTAAGAGAGATTAAAAAGATATTAAATTAAAAGAAATTAAAACAGATATTAATTTGTTACTGAATCTAGGTAAATATCTACTGCTTTACAGATGAAGATAGTCCTGCAAAAATGTTATTGTCAGTATCTCTCCTTGATTAACCAATTCATTGTGTAAGTTAAGCTAGATTTATCTGCATCAGAGCAAGGCTTGGGCTGTACAGGAGGCTGAACACAGATACAGCTCAGGAGACTGGGCATCCAGGTGTCTGAGGAAATCAGTAGGCACACTATAAAATGGATTGTTTTAAATGAGAGGTTCTGCCACAGTGATAGGTAAATGTGGTGTTAATGGCCACTTCACTTTCGACTCCTATTAAAGTCTGATAATAAAAGCACAGTGATTTTGTTTTCTTACATGCATAGTACATGCTAATACATGCATACCTGCAAACAATGGAAAGAATGTCAATAAAAAATATATGCTTTGTTGTCCCAGCCTTTGCATACCTTGCTGTCCAAAGTGAAGTGGCTGAATCTCCCTCATAGAGCTGCAGGCTGCTGTAAAATATCATCTTCCCTGGAAGATGCTGCTGTTTTTATTTCTGTTCTTTTATTTGGAAAATTCTCAATATTCCAGTGAGTCCTGGAGGAACTAGTTTACAGGATTTTGTAATAGGGAAGAAGAGGAACATTTCTCAAGACTCAACAAGAAGCTGAGAGTTTCTGAGAAACTTTTTTTAAAGCAGGAGCAACTGTAAGAGGTTTTTTATGTGTCTCTAAGCCTCTGTAGGTAGCAAAGTGTTGATAAATTATGGAGTAGGTGAAATAATTTTGTGATGTACCTGGGAAGTGAGTGGAACTTCTGTGCCAGGTTGAAGGCAGCTAAACTCCCTTGCCCTTGGTACAGCTCTGACAGCAGCATGAAGGAGCTGTGAGCAAGTTACTTCAAGGTTTTGAGTATCAGAGTGAATTGGAGATTGGGAACATGTAATATTTTCTGTAGGTGGAGTGCGAGAGGGAGGGGTTTCTCACTTCAGACATCCATGCAGCTTATAAGTCAAGTGTGTGTTGATGGGGGGGGGCGAAGCTATTAAGAAAACCAATCCAGATGGAGATAAACTCGTGCAGCTGATCTGACCCTTTGAAAAGTCATTGAAGAGAAACAGGCGCTTTTGTAGAGCAATCTTGGAAAACACTTCATCCCTGAAGGAGTTCAAGGACATGTTGGATGGAGCTCTGAACAACCTGATCTGGTGAAAGGTGTCCCCCTGCATATGGCAGGGGAGTGGAACGAGATGTTCTTTAAGGCCCCTTCCAACCCAAGCCAGTACATGACTCTATCTGGAGAACTTCCATAAAGCTGGAAGGTTTTGGTCCCACTGTGCTGAGAGTTATATAAGACTCTCAGGATTAGGATACGACTTGAAGGTCCTTGGTTTATGCTGCAGTTATGCTTCTGAAAGTTGTCACTTGCCACCTTCATGTTTTTAGCTGTAGTATTGATTTTTAAAAGAAATTTCAGTTGTTCTGCCTCTAAGAGGCAAAATCAGAAACAAATGCAATGTTTTTCTGAAGTCTTGCTGTTTTGTCCGAAAATAAAATCTTACAAAAATCTGGTTTGATAATAGGTGATAGATGAGCCCCATTTTACTACAAGGAATATCTGATAAATTGCTGGAGCTGGCCATGAGACAGACCACAGTTGGGACAGATTTTTAATAACCAAATTCTTCTTCCAGAAATGGCAGTGTGTGGAAGATGCCAGTGGAAAACTCAAGCTGCACAAGTGCAAGGGAATGGCAGACTTGGCAGCTACAAGCAAAGGCAAAGGCACCTCCAATATTTTGCCCAAGTATTACAACAGGAACAGTGAAGACTGCAATTGTGAAGAGAACGAATACAAGCTGAGCCACATCAGACAGAGAAAGAAACTCTTCTCCAAGAAAAGTAAGCAAACCTACCGCATCTTCTGTCTCTGCCTTAGAAAGCTGTTGTTTGCTAACTCACATAATTGTCTTGACAACCATAGGCATTTAATTGTATTCGCATATTTCCTATGTATCTCAACCATGAAACAGCATGTCTCATATTGGACAATCAGAGTTGAGAATATCTGGCTGTAGGAAGAATGTTTCGTTCTGGGAAATGCAGTGTCCATGCTGAAAAGGCAAATTGCGGACAGTAACATAAGCTGTGGAACATGAACAGTGTTACACAGCAAATACTTCAATTTTCAGTAGCTCCTGCAATGCTTGGAACTGTTACTTCAGTAATTTATTTTCAATGTGTATACTTTGTTATTGAGGCTGCTTGCTTCTAACATCCTTTTCTTCTGCTCAGTCAGCAGAGACAAGGCTGACTTTTAATCAGACATAACAGCCAAAGGGGATGACTGGTTTCCTTGGCACAGGTTAGTGCTTTTTCAGAAAGCCCATTTTACTGACTCTGTAAAATCATAGTCAGACTAACATCTATATTTGAAGCATATAGTTTAATTATAGATTAGAGGTAAACAGCAACACGGAATTATTAGTTACTTGTAATGTTTCTTTCATCTCACTCCACAAATACAGAGCTTTAATTGTTTAGCAGATTAGTCTTTGTGTTTCAAGTTTGTGTCATGATATAAAGAGTTTAAATTTATTTTCTCCCATTGTATTTTTCTTGCAAGCTGATTAGTAGTTACTAAGCAAATTCTGAGTTGAAAAACAATTAGTGGTTCCATCCAGTATATTCGATGTTTAAATATGTGCTACGGCCAACAATCTGTAAAGAACACTAGAATTTATACTTATTTAACTATTTTTTTTTAAGTCACAGAAGGAATTAAGTCATGGGGAATCAACAGCAGTAGATGGAAGGCACTTAATGAGGACAGGAAAACAAAGTGAGGGCAATGTAATGCTATCTGATAATACTTAACAGTTACTTAAATACTTCTCATTGCTGCTTTCTAAACATTAACTAATTTTCACAACATGCAAAGGAGGTGGTTAAGTGTATAATTATCTTTAGTTTATGTATGTAGAAAGTTAAGGTAAAAAAAAGTGAAACTTGCTCCCTCAGAGGGATCAGAATGGTGCTTTTCCCTTGTGTTCTGCTCAGATGAGACAGAGTTTATACTACACCCTTCAGCTCATTAGCCTCATTGAACCTTAAGGCATAAACTTCAGCAACACAAAACAGGATCTTGACAATCACATAGTCATTGCTTGTGTCCAAAGTAAAGTATTTGCCTCCACAGATGCTTTGTTTTTCCTTCTTCCCACATCTGGGGTGTGCTGTACAGGGAAGAGGTTAGCTTGGACCTATTGACAGAGACCTTTTCATTGGTGTTGGCTATTCTTCTACCTGCACTTATCTAATAAATCACACACCAAATGTAAGTGAGCCCAAAGCTGTACAAGTCAAGGTGACATACCAAGTTTTTTCTAAATAGCTTATGTGGAAAACTGGACTATGGTTAGTTAAGAGAGTCACCTGGATACTCATGATGAGTATTTGCATTTTTATGACCTGTTCTGTGAGACTTGGGATAAAGTGTGTTCTGTGCTGGTTTGCATAATTGTTAGGGCACCTTTGGGGTCTGCTACTCAGAATTTGATGAGTGCATGAGATTGGATTGCAGCCCTGCTTGAATGCCAGTAAATGCTATTCATTAGTTTGAACCACTGCCAAACAGAAAACACAAGTTTCTAACTGGACTAAGGGTCATGTCCACATTAATGCAGTAGTTCCAAGCAGTAGCAAAGTTTTGAAGGAAATGTCCTGATCACTCATTTCTGTTGTGCATAACAGAGATAGATTTGCAAAAGGTCATCTTATTGCACTCCAATCTACAGTCATTTGCAAAAAAGCAGAATGGATGCCCTGCATCTATGGTGCATCAAGCCTGTTGTAAACCCTAATAGGGTATAAGGATTGGTCTTTCAGAAAGACTGAAATTGGTTACATATAGTGAGAACAGATGGTCTAAAAGACCAGACTAAATTGCTGGTACAGAGGCTGGTGCACCAGACATTTTGATAAAATAATTACATTCTAGTGTAGGTGTGGTTTAGAATGCATTTGCAGGTGCACCAGTGCATTTAGCAGGCAACTGCATTTTCTAAATTGAGTAAAGTCAGTTTCACAACAGGGCTGTGTCATATATGTGCGATTTGGACAATGTAAAAATACATAACTTGACTGTAAAGCACTTAAGCACCAGAAACCCATAAACATGAATATTTGGTATGTCTGGGTTTAGATGTCTGGAATGTTTCCTTTTTTGTCCTCTTTATTTCTTTAGTATGCTCTTGTTGTTATAAGAAAGTTCAAACAGAGCTTTGCAGTAGGTGGAAAGTTTAAATAGTGAGCTCTCAAAATCATTGGCTGTGTTGTGGCCTATTATGTTTTTCTTGCTGTAGATTTGATCTCTTCTTCCTGTGATGAGCGAGTGTATGTGATTAAAGGAATTCTTTAGCTGCATGTAGGAAAATGATGATAGGCCACACTGAATAGTAAAGAAACAGAAGTGTGTACAAAGAGTGCATTTTAATTCAAATTTCCCTGACAGTCATTTTACTTTTGAGGTGGTATCAAAGCTGGATCAAAATGTCATTTTTAATCACATTATTTGTTACTAAAAATAAAAAGTTCATTACTTTACAGATAATGCATTTGAAGTGGCAATTGTGAGAATGGGATATAAGAAAGTACCTCTAAATCTATATTTCTAGACACTAGAGATATTTTTTAAAAAATGTCTTTACAAGGCCCAGTTTTACTTTCTGTTATCAAAAACAAAAAAAGCTCTTTTGTCTAACAAATGCAAAATACATAGACATTAGTGGAAAACTTTGTTCCTTTCAGGTTCCAGTGAAGACAAACACGCAGGTCAAGTGGTGCAATACCAGCTGGATGATTTGGGCTCTGAAAGCAGTTGACTTTCTTGACTTAAATTCCTCTGGACTCCATTTTACAACTCAATTTTGAGGTTGCAACTTCTTAGAAATACCATCCCTAAGGCACCTTGTTTCTGTAGTAGTTGAGGAAGAGAGGCATCAGATTCAGAGAGCTTACCAAAGCCAGACTTTAGTAACCTGAAGAAAGGAGCATAGATGTTTTTGGCCAAATATTTAACAGCCCTGGATTGGCTGTTTGTAGGCTGTGTACAGAGGTAAATAGATTGGAGAGTAAAACCTGGGGGAAGATTGACTAATAAGTAATTAAACATTAGTATTTATGCCTGCAGTTCACTTAGCAGATGGGAGCACACAGTACCAATGAGTATTGATCTTATTAAATATTTTAGCCACTTCAGAATTTGATACTAATCACAGCAGTGAGTCAGCACTGTGGGTAACATGTCAGGATAAAGCGACAGAAGCAGTCCTTTATGAGATGCCTCACTCCACACCAATTAGTGCTAAGGCTGTGTTAGTTTGGCTGCAAAGGGAGGAGTAACCTGGCTCCTAGGTGTTCAACGACATGTAGTTGATGGTTTCCCGGGGGCATTTACTGAGGTCCAGCAGGCTGGATTGGTGTATTAGACTTGGAAGGAAGATTAATTGTTAGTTGGCTGTGCTGAACAAGATAAAATGAAGATATGATTAAAGAAATGGGAGTTTATACTTTAAATCTCATTGGTATTGGTGTAGCTTTTTAGAACTTCTTCCTACCTTGGAAAAGACGAAAGTTTCTGTCTCATTTATTCAAACATTTCCTGAATGGGTGCCTGAAATAGGGCTAATCTTTTGTGGCTTTTTTTATCCCTTCAGCTGTGACTCACCTGGCTTAATATCAGCCGTAAACTTTGAACTATGCATGGAAAATGTGTAAAACCAGACAATCCAGCTGGTATTCTGCTTTCTCTGTGTGGTGCTGACAAAAATATCGTGCTTGGCCAAGTTTCAGGTGGGAGGAGATGTTTATTCTGCTTCCCACAGACTGCAAAACAACTTTTGAGATTGTGCAATCTATCTGAAATGAATTTAAGGCTTATTGAAAAAAGTCATTCTGAATTAATGCCAGAGTTTGTGTGACAGTTAAGGTACTTTTTTGTCAATTTTGGTTGTTCAACCTCCGGTTTCATATTTTCTTTTCCTCCTGCTTATTTTGCTGGAGAGATTATCCCACTGAAGAAACTGGCCTTTCTGTGGAGCATGGGATGGCAAGAAGGATCGATCTTCTCAATTGGCACATTGGTTGAATTTTGCCTTTATCAGATTGCAGAGGGAAGTCCCATCTCATGAGGTGTGCTGTGTGTTTGTCTCTTTAAATGAGAAGTGACCAAAGGATCTAAGGGACTCAGTTGTTTCCAGTAATATCTGTGGTAACTCCAAGCCTCATATACAGAGTATACAAGCCATATACAGAGTATACAGGCTCCCCTAGGGCAGAGAGCACAAGCGAGTCTGTGACACCTAGGTTGTACTTTTTCCTCAAGGAATGAGATGATTGTGCCTAATGAGTGACTCTCAGCAGTCACTGGTTGTGAGCAGGAAATACAGTCAGAGATGGACCCCATCATACAGCAGGGAAGTTTAAATGTAGATTTACATTTCATAACTATGTTCTCTTTTTGCCATTCCAGACCAAGCAGAAGAGGAGTTCTGGGGATTTGGGCTGGAACAGAGAACTTTGGAAAATAGTAATAGGGAAAAGATCAATGAGAATCTTGTACTGCACAGTGGCAATTCATAACAAATGTTTAATTTTGCTTTTGAGCTGCAAACGCAGAAGCAAAGTTTGAGGGAGTACATAGCACTGGAGAGTGGTGCTTCATGGAGAAACTGACTGTCTGGGCTGCACATCAGGGAAAGAATTGCAAAGAAAATAATTGCATGTGGATAAAAATAAAGATTCAAATATTAGTCCCTTCCAAAAAAATCAAGGATCTAGCCCTAGCCTTGAAGAATAGAACTGGGAAAAGGCTCAGGCTGAGACAACTCCAAGAATGTGTTGCAGGAATCCTAGCTGGGAAGAACTGTACGATGGACAGCAGAAAAGCACAGAGAACTGTTCCCTGAGGGTGGCTGGCTGTCGTTACTGTCACAGTTAATGCTTAAGGTGTGACTGCCATCTGGTGATTGTAGGGGAAGAGCAAGCATCCATTTGAACAAGCTATTTGCTCTCACTGGTGCTGGACTACAGCATTTTTTTTCCCCTTTGCCATTCTTTTGTGTTTGCGTTGTACCTGCCCTCTCATGCTCTGAGGTATCCATCCACCAACTGGTACTTCCATCCATGCCGACGTTAAGGAAACAGCAGTTCACAGGAGAACTGCAACAAACACTGTCATCCAGTTAATTCCAAACAGCACAGTATGGGCTGGGGTTTTTCCTTCCAAGAGCCAGAGAGAGGAGCAAATTGTAACATGCAGTTTCTGCTGCTCTTCCACTTTTTCCATGCAGAATTCAAACCAAGCTATGTCCGGAATCGCTCTATCCGTTCTGTATCTGTTGAGCTGGATGGAGCTGCCTATCACCTGGTTTTAGAGGATGGATACCAGCCCATCTTACCAAGAAATATCACCAAGCGGCACAAGGTGCAGAGGGCTGTTTTCCACGAGGAGGAAGATAGAGATATGGGGGAATATAGTGGCACTGGTAGCATTGCAGAGTACACAGCCCCTAGTCTGATCAAAGTGACCCACAGGTAAGTGCACATGCTAGGTGTTTAAAAGCATTTGCTCCTTAAGTGACTGCTCTTTTCATAAATGTGTGGGTTGAAGTGTGCTAAGCATGTTGCATCCCTTTTGGATACGCAGTCTAGCCTCACTAAAATTCTTATTCCATTTGTATAATAGCCTTCAGTTTTGTTTTAGTTTGGTCAGTGAAGAGGGGCGTGAAGCTCCTGAAGAGCTGCAGCAGTGCTTTTGTCTCCTGCATTGTGTGGAGACGGTAGCCACTCATCAGTGCATATGTTTCCTGTGAGAACAAGCAAAACTGTTGGCAACAGGGGTGTTAAACCTGCATGATCCAGGAGAGGCCATTCTCCTGCAAATGAGTGTGCAGTGGGGTAACCTGGCCTGGCTGGAGACTGAAGGCCCTGACTGAAGCATGAACTGGTTTGGTGTCACTGGTTGCTTTGTACAGAGTTTTCTGTAATCAGTGCTAGGAGAGGAAAATCTGTATTGTGAATGAAGTTGGATGGACCAGCATTGGGAAATGGAACATACTGAGAGAGAGGGGAGGCAATTGTCTGACCACTTTAACAGCTAAAAATAACTTCCTTGGTGGTGAATCTAGGGACTGGTAATGTCTCTTCAGCTGAACTTTAATTCATTTATCACCATTTCCATTTGTGAGCTATCAGAAAAACCACCAATCATTATTGATTACATGTTTTATATTGTTTAATGACTAGCTCATGTAAACATGCAGGAGCCAGGTAGCTGCTCTTGATACCTGTGTTTTCCATTTGCCTTCTGTTGACAGAAGTGAATTAGAAAGTCACCAATATGACGAAGTGTAGGCATCAGAGAATTGTGCCCTCTTATCCCAGCTCTCATGAATGTTCAGGACTCATAAATCACTGGGTTTTTTTTTCTGGAACAAATTAAATTTACTTTTGCTGCCTTAGTGCGCGAATCCCAGATTTTTACAAGGAACTGTCAGGAAGGTTGTACGTTATTCATGAGACTTCCCTAGCAGAAAAGAAGGCCGTGGGACAACATGAGGTGGTTTAAAGAAAATAAAGGAACATTGCAAATATTCATCTTTAGTTTAAACAAGCATTCAGAAATGGCTGCATGGTATTCAACCCCTAATAAACTTTCCAGGTAAATCTGTCAAGTAGTGTTTTTTTGTTTTCTTCTTTATTAAATAATTTTTAAAACTGGATTTCACTAGAAGTTAGTGAAACATAAAGATTTTATATTGTCAGAGGGTGTTTTGCTTTCAAAGTGAAGGAGATACCATTGAAAGATTTTATCACTTTTGTAGAAAATAGTAAAACTTCTTTGTTTCAGTTTTGTTTTTTTGAGTTTCTTCTCTTTTCTTTATGGTGTAGTAATGCATCTTACCTTGCTACTACCCCTGCATCACTTAATTATGCATCGAGAAATTGCTTCTGAGTAATGCTTTCAATGCTTGCTAATTAGTAATGATTATTTATGCAGAAAGTCTATTGAATAAGCAAGAATTCTGTGTAGCATGATTTACATACAGAAATGAAACAGTCAACAGGTTCTGCTTGATAGAAATATTCTCATTGAATTTTTCTACCTAAAAATTTCCATGGCAACTGCGACCCAGACTTCCTTCCTGGTTCAGAGCACACTTGTATTTTCTTGAATGAACTTTGTTTTTTGAATTCTGCATGTCATTTCCAATCCATGGTCTCATTTGTCCTGGAGCTGTGTTATTAAGAGCAGCTGTTGGCATTGCTCTGTGTGTGTGTGTGTGTGTGTGTGTGTGTGTGTGTGTGTGTGTGTGTGTATCCACTGTAATAATAAACACTGTTTGCTTTTCCATGCCAAGGTGCTATATCCTGGAGAATGATACCATCCAGTGTGACACAGATCTGTACAGGTCACTGCAAGCTTGGAAGGACCACAAACTTCATATTGACCATGAGGTCAGTGATGTTTTCCGTGTGTGTTTTTAGCGTTGTTTTCTGTGGGGTGATAGGATCATGCTGACTATCTGTGTCTGCCTCTGGGTCTCTCTTTACCTCCATGGAACCTTTTGAATTTGCTGGCTAATTTCAGAATAGACATTTCAGAAATAATTAAATTATTACAAGTTTGTGAAGGCAAGATGCTGAGTGGACAGAACTGCAACTGAAAGCACAGCTGAGAAATGTCATATGCCTTATCAGGCAAGTAAGACTTAAAGCTGCCCCTATCCTGGGAAAGAAATCAATCTGGATCTTTTTATCATCTTATTTTCCTGTTCCCCAGTGGGGAACCTGTCAAAACAGTCCTTCAGTATCAAATATAAAGGCCCAAGGAAAAGTGAGCTTCATTAGTTTTGGTGCTTCTAGAATTAATTTCTTTCACTTGCTACTGCTTTTCTTAACCTTGGACTTTTGAGTTGAATTTTTTTCATAGGATTGTGTATATGGAGAACTTAGAGGTAATTTGCTGTATGAAATTTGCGAGTAAGACTTTATCTGACATTTTTGCCACTAATATTAGCTCAAACCCTTCATGTGTATAGTGTATGAAAGAGGGTCGAAGGACCAGGTAAGGATGGAACAAATGCCAGAGAGAAGCATAAAGGATGGATGTCCTGTAATCTCTTACCAAATTACATAAATTCACAGTAAAGTTCTATGTAAGAACTTCTTGGTCCCCCTTTTCTTGTAAAGATTGACACACAGGGCAAATACTTAAAAACTTACTAGCCGGCTAAGATTAAAAAAGGGCAATTTTAATATTACCACGGTTCTGTAATTGTTTTTTCTTCAGAAAATGAAGCCAATATAGAGTGTCAAATGAAATGAAGTGTGAACACACTTCTGTCCAATTGTGTTCCTGATTTAGGGTCACAGGGCTGGGTTCTTTGTCCATTTTCCTTGAACACTCTGCCCTGTCTCTGCTTCTACTACACCTATGGTTACTGATGGCCAATGGTAATTCTGCAGAGACTGTTGTTCACATTAGATTACTTTGATTTTTCTGCTGTGCAGATACCTGCAATACCTGAGTGGAAGTGAGCCATGTTGTATGTAAGTCAGACTGAGCAAAAGCTGGAGTTTCATTTAGTGAAAAAAGGCAGTTAAAAATAAACCTTAAGGGTGGCACAATTAACTGCTGATTGCTATCCCATGTGTCCAGACACTGCTAAAGCCTGCTATGCAAAGTGACAGAACCTTGCTGCTTTGCTTTTCAAAACCTCTGAAGAGGGGATTTCAGATCGCTCCTGCCCTATCCCCTTTCCAGTGTCAGAACACGCTGAAATGTAATGACTTCGTTTTCCTTTGAGCAGCCTTTCTCCCCTTGTGAATGTGCTGTAGAGAGGCAAAACCAGAGTGGATGCAGGAGTGTCTGTCTGCCTGCAACTGTGTGTCCCCTCATTCCCGCAGCAACACATTCTGCTTTCCGAGTCAAGAATCAGAGCAGGCAAACTAAGCCAGCTTCCTCCTGCTGCAGTTTCCTTCTGGAAAGTGAGATAATTTGAAAATGCTTGTTAGTGGTGAGAGCCACAGAAGGTACTGAAGAGGAAGCTCTTGGTGACAGTAGAATGAGTTTGAGAAGGTTAGAATAGCACTAAATCATGCTGGTTTTTTTTTAAACTCTTTCTTGGTGGCTTTTTTCTTTTTAGATTGAAACTTTGCAAAATAAAATAAAAAACCTGAGAGAGGTGAGAGGTCATCTAAAGAAGAAGCGACCTGAAGAGTGTGATTGTAACAAGCTAAGGTATTTTTTGGTATACTTCTGAATAATTATTTGTAGTGCAACTGTAACTGATTTATCAGATCTCACTGATGTAACTGGTTTATCAGATCTCACAGGAGAGATCAGGATCTTGTTTGTTCAGTTGTGCTGACTGTACTCCTGTGTACACATTTAGGGGAAGTGTACACAGGCCGTTGCACAAGTACAGGGCCCACTGTCTGCCAGGCAGGAGTTTAATTGGACAATTGAGCTCTTGCTCTGCAAATAAGCATAACAGAAAATCTTCCAAAATCAAAAGGTAACCCAAACAGAATTTGCCCCTGAGAAAAGCTGTTCAGAAGGAGACCCAGGAGCACCTTCTCCTGCTCATGGTGATGACAGAGCCAGCTCTGAGGCTGCTGAGAGCCAGATAGTACTGCAGCCACAGTGGCAGAATAGTATGAGTATCAACAAAAAAAAGCAAGCTGTATCTGAATGGAGTCATAAGTGCATGGCAGCTGTG
Organism: Ammospiza nelsoni; assembly: GCF_027579445.1. Classification (NCBI taxonomy): domain Eukaryota; kingdom Metazoa; phylum Chordata; class Aves; order Passeriformes; family Passerellidae; genus Ammospiza; species Ammospiza nelsoni. The sequence continues at coordinate 202,863 of NC_080644.1, read as the reverse complement.
CTTTAGCTGTGCTTAAAGCACCTGTTACCTAGTAGACTCTGTGAGAGGGTGTGGATAAAACTTCTCTGTCCTATTGGTGTCACAGAATGCCTTTTTGAACATGCTGAAAACCTCGCACTCTACAGATACGATGTTTATAATTGTTGTGGACTGTGGATGTGGCCCATGTGGATCCTGCATCAGAGTTGCAGCGGCAGATCCACTAAAATATTGAGATTATCGATTTCTTGGGTTATGGGAGCCCATGTCAAAAAAGATGTATTATTCTAGATGGTAAACAGACAGAAAGTTTATATTGGTTTATAATCCACTGCTTTCAAAACTGAGTAACTGAGTTTACTTAATATGTACTGTAAAGATGAAGTTATTTTTCATGAATGTTTTATAGAAAATGTAAAAAATGTTTATTTTCAGACTGATACACTTATATTTGTGCATAGCATTATTGAGATGATTAATCCCACTGAAAGCAAAGAAATTAATCATCTGAGTTACATATGGTCAAGTGTTTGTATTGCAATTGCTTTGATTTAGCATTTAGAATTAGTTGATGAAATGCCCAGCATCTATGCAAGATTAAAAAATTTACTGAAGAAGATAGTTCTTAAATAATCTTACTTTGTTAATTTGTTATACTAATTAAACTTATGAAAGCTCCCAAAAGTTTTAAGAATTTAAAAGATTTGTTTTGAAGGAGATTTTAATCTGGCAACTAATTGAATTCAGATGTACTGTTTAGAAAACAACAGTTATTAAATTAAGTTTGTGTTTACTGATTTGTGTATGTAGTAACTTTATCAATAAGAAAATATTGCCAGTGACTGTGGCTGTTCTTTTTTTTAAACTTTGGTAATTCCAAAGGAAATTTCTGCAAAATACTGTAAGAGTTTCTTGAGAGGCAAAGCAGTGGTAACGCAGCGAGAATGTGTATGTCTGCTTGCACTCTGCATATCCCTGAATATATTAGACAGTGCTCTTTCTGGGACAGTTCAAGCCATCTTGTTCAAGTTTCCCTGAAGCTTTCAGCTAGTAATAATGGAGGACACGCCCACACCCCTTCCCAGCCCTACAAAGTACAGCTGGTATTGAAATTTTTGCATTTGTAAGGAAAATGACAGGAGGGTAGTATAAACTTGTCATTATCAGAACAAATTAGGGAATACTCTGTTTCAGAAATGTAATTTAATTACAAATCTATTCATTCTATGTGCCTCATGTGGGGAAACAACCAGTTAAAACTAAAATAATAGTAAATTGTAGCTGGATGTGGATGTACATTGCAATGCAGTGTTAGCACACCAAGTGTCACTGTGGACAAAGGATCTGAGGAAACAGAGACACAGTGAGGCTGGGAAGTGCCTGATCCAGTCGAGCGAGGCTGCCTTTATTCATCACATACACTAATAAATTGAAGGGAGAAGTGACACTTGATTAAATCTGCTTCAAATCCAATATGATAATGTTATAAGAACAGGGGCAGTTGTCTTGCTGTTGTTCACCAGCAATGCTGTTTTTATTTTCCAGTTACCATTCAAAACACAAGAGCAAACTGAGACACAAAGGATCCGGTCTTCATCCTTTCAAGTAAGTGAAGGCCTGTTCCTTTGAGAGAGGATGTGCAAAATGTAATATTAATATTAGGTCTGTACACACCAGTTACACACTAGGCAATGACTCTACAAATGCAGAGTCATCTCCATTTGTATGAAACACCATTTAAGTTAGAAATGTGGATTCTTTCTGAGTGGCTTATTTTATTAGCTACTTTGGGGTGTTTTAGCTATGTTCAAGTCTAACAGAGTTTCCATGACCCTAACATTTCATGTGTGCAGGAAAGCCCTACAGGAGAAAGACAGGCTGTGGCTGCTGCGAGAGCAGAGACGGAAGAAGAAACTGCGCAAATTGCTTAAGAGAATCAAAAATAATGACACGTGCAGCATGCCTGGTCTGACCTGCTTCACCCACGACAACCAGCACTGGCAAACTGCTCCCCTGTGGACATGTAAGAGTACTGTAAACTAAGGCGGGGCTGGGATGTTGGGTTGCTAGTAGTTACTGGTTTTATTAGCTCTGTAACCAAAGCCATACAGTCTTTTCTATAGTAAATAATCTCTGTTTTCAGTGTTGTCATTATTGTTGCACAAAAGGCAAGGAGGTAAAACCAACTGCAAATAAGCTACAGATTATTGAATACTGTACACTGATCTGCAAGGTATCTCACCATCTGGAATGTTTCACAACCAGAGAAAGGAACTAGACAAGATGTTACTGTAATTAGTATGTGGATTTGGTATGCACAGAACAAGAAGCTGATGCTGGAATGCATTCTCTGCTTTAGAGCTCAGGAGTGAGAATGAGAGTAACTGTCTATGAATAAAGTAATATAAACAGAAAGTAATTAGCAGTGCTAAAGACAGAAGCATGTAGCTTATGTCTTTATAACTCTTCACTTTGCAGTGGGCCCTTTCTGTGCCTGTACCAGTGCCAACAACAACACATACTGGTGTTTGAGGACAATCAACGAGACCCACAACTTCCTGTTTTGTGAATTTGCTACTGGATTTTTGGAGTATTTTGATCTCAATACCGATCCATATCAGGTATCTGATCATAGACCTTGGGATCACAGCTCGAGAAATACATCATTGTTACTTGTCACCAATAAATTGAAATCACGCCGTATTGCTGTAGGATGACGTTAAGGCCTGTATCATTTAAACTAGTATAAAGTGGCTCTTTCCTGTTAGAAAGAAACCAGCTGTATTTTAAAAGTTACCAAACTACAGAGCAATAGTCACTAAAAAGAACCTCCTGTTTATTGCAGCTAATTAATGCAGTGAATACGCTTGACAGAGATGTTCTTAATCAACTGCATGTCCAGCTCATGGAACTCAGAAGTTGCAGAGGGTATAAGCAATGCAATCCAAGAACCAGAAACATGGATCTTGGTAAGTGCCTCTTCTATTGCACTCACAAACACCCCAAAGAACCCCAAAATACTCTTAATATTATAAAACTTGAATCAGTCACCAAAGGATTTTAGGATTTACTTACAATGGTACTGTCCTGCTGAGGGTGATAGCTGCATTCTCAGATTTTTGTACATGTTCAGTTCATGTTATGTCATGTTTTTAAGATGAAGAAAGACCCTTAGCATAGTAATAAATATTGCTGAGATGCAAGAGAAGACAAGGAAGAAACAATACTCATGAAAAGGGAGAGAATACTCTAGCAGCCACTCTGAAGCTCACAGACCTGAACACAGGTCAGTTCAAGCTGGAAGGGACTTCCAGAGTTCTGCTCCAAACTTCAGCTCAGTGCAGGATCAGATAGGAGACGTGATCTCAAGACATCAGGAAGTTTGTTAAATTTCTTGAGTCTTTATTTTTTCTCATACAGACAATTGTTGGTAACATTGTTAATTTTTCTCACCTAGGACTTAAAGATGGAAGCTACGAGCAGTACAGGTAAATAAACAAAAAAAATTACATTATTCTGAAGTACTACCTTAACGCTGAAAGAGCAAGTGTGGGATTGGGAACCACATGGGAAGGCCGGGCTTGAAAGGGCATTTGAAAGACCTTTCCCCCCCACTTGCTTTGAAACTTTGGAGCTATTTGTTTCAATGTTACACTGTGTTCTGATCTTAGTAGTCAAAATTCTGGCTGAATTCTTCTTCCTCATCTTTCAGATTGTGGTACTAGTTGTTTTCTTGGTGATGGTTAACTTTTTTCTCCTTTTGCTGCTTGAAAATTAGGCAGTTTCAGCGTCGAAAATGGCCAGATGTGAAGAGACCATCATCTGCCAAGTCACTGTGAGTTGGGAGCAATTCACCAAAAGCATTAGCTTTTACTTAACTTTTCTCTTTTTGTATGCACCACCATTTTAACATCATCATCTATTCTCACAGAATGCTTAGGAGGAAAGACCTCTAAATTATGCAAGAAATATGATACTGCCATCATTACTGACAACTACTGCTGCACAAAACCTCTTCGTACATGTTTTTTGAGAATCCTGGAGCATTAAAATCAAGGCAATTTCAAACAGTAAAGGTAGATGCTCAGTTAAGAAACCAGTTATGGTCAGTTGCCAATAAAAATTAAAGACCAGTACACTAGTTTTGTCTAAACTTAAACTAGTAGCAGCTACCTAGTAGTTTTTCACACAATCCAGGAAGAACAAAACTGACTGTAATTTCTCACAAGTAGTGAGGCAGCATTATGTATTTTCTTGCCCTTTATCCAACCACAGCCTTTGTGCTGTGAGCAGAAAAAAGAATTTAAAACAGAAAGTAGATTATAAGACAGATTTGTATCTACAACTGCTTTTTTCTTACTGAGCTGCCTTTTAAAATGTGGTGATGATCTGGCAGTTCTCAAACTGCTAGAGCTCAAAAGATGAGGTACAAATTTAAGTCTATTAAAAAGTTACCATTGCCTGTTAGTGTCTCTGAATCTTTCCTTAAAAAGAAAGCAGAGACTTCATTAAAAATCATGAAGTGCTCTCAAACTGTGCAGTGGAAAACACAGGTGCAACTCCCTTCCTAGGCACAGTCTTTTTGCCTGAGAGTTGCTTATATAATGCAGTGGTTTTATTTCTAATTGAAGAGATCTAAGACTGGCTTTAGAACCAAAATGAAGGTGGAATTAACAAGCTTTGTACAGGTTGAAATTTCAAACACTTGAATTGTTTCTGTCATACACCTGCTATGCTTTTATTGGTGGTTCACAGTGTTTCCATTGGTTTTTACTGCATGGAACCATTAAAAATACCTTTCTTATTACTTTCTACTACAATGTTATACACTAAACTGCATTTGTTTTATTTTAAAGAGGACAACTGTGGGAAGGCTGGGAGGGCTAATCTCCCACAGCTGCTGCACCTCCATGAGGATACAGACGGGGCAGGACTTGAATCCATGTACAGACTAAATGAATTATAACATTCACCTGAAGGACTGGATAAACTTTGAGGCTGAAATAGATAGAATGTTTGCACTGGTGAGTGAGTTCAATAGAAGCAGTGAAATTATGGGAAATGCCATCAGAAATAGAGGTCTCTGAAATCCACTGTTGTACCTGCTTTGTTGCTTTGGATTATACCTCACCTAATTCACAAGGCATTTTACTTCAAGAAGACAACGCTGATTCAGGAATTGACAGAGGAGGAAACTCAGCCACATCCCAAAGAGGACTGCCCCTGCAGTGGCAGTGTTTACACAGACAGTTGACAGGACCTTAAAACAATTTCCAGTTCACCTTTATCTTTAGTTGTCGTGAGAAAAACTTCAAAGCCAAGTACAACACTAAAGCAAGATTCAGAAAACAAAGGTGCATTTGCTTAACACTGGGGTAAAGGTAATGTTCAAGAGAACTCTGAAAAGATTCAGGAACTGAAGTCAGTAGCACCAAGTGTTCTCAACACCATGGAATTTCTTCAGTTTCCTCTGAGGATACATTTTAGTTCCACATCTACTTGTTCATTGTATTGTCACCTCTATGAAGATCAGAGAAAATCTTCACTCAAAGGATGCCAGATTTTTTGAGGGATTGTGTAAATATTGATCAGTGTACTGTTTGAAAATAAATTCCTTCAAATTGTGAAGAAATTTATTAATAAAAAAGAGTGTAATGCCCACACGCCATTTCTCAAAATGCTACGTCAGAATTAATTCATTTCTAAAGGTCCTGAAAAATTTCAGTAAATGTACATCTTAAATTTTAACACAATCAGATTTGTATGAAGGTTTTTTTATGTGGTAATATTATACTTTACATTCAAAACTAGAACAGTTCCTTTGAGAAAGTAGTGTTTGCTTAGCAGTGTAACTTTTACATTTATTTTTTAAAAAGGCAGCTCTGGGAGTTCAGTACTTGTGGTCAATAATCTAGTTACACTTTAGTCTGCAGAAAAGTAAATGTTGTGAATGACAGTTACTATTCAAAGGTTTTTACAGGAAAAAAACCCTATAATTTTACTAAGAAAGCACAGTGTACATAATTATTTCAGTAGTTTCATAAGAACATTATTACATAAGTTGTAGTACAGGTACTAATGGTGAGATTTCTATTTATCATTTGTTTCGTGTTACTTTGCTACCTGTGTTTAAGGGCAAATGCCTGAGGGTGCTTATGGGACAGACTCAACCAACTGTGGCCTTCACTCCTAACAAAGAGGTATTTTTTCAAAATGCAAATTCAACTTGCCCTTCTAGAAATGCAGTGTAAAAATACAGCATGGAAGTTATTTTGAAACCCTTCCTGGTTTTGCCGTTTGGAAAATCAAGTGGAATTATATCCAGACATGTAGATCCCTGGTATCACAACCCCATACTCAAAAAATTTACTTGAATTTAGGAATGGGGGGAAAAAACCCCGCTCAAAAAGCAGAAGTGGAGTCTTCATATGTGCTGAGTAAGATTGGGCTTGAGTATTTGTATGACATGTGGTAAGTCAAATCCACTACCCAAAGCTTTCTTGCAAGCTTTTTTTAATTATGCAAGTAAAATCTGAATGTCTGCCTTAATCTTGCCATGTGTTTTCATTAAACTTGTTAAAAATTTCATGGATTATCAGTAAAATCTACTAGATTATGAGATCCTGGATCCACACATACAAACAAAAAAAACCCTTAAGTTCCCCAAAACCCCCACATTTTTTCTGCTTTCCAGAGAAGTTTCAGCTATCTGCCATTTCCAGTGTGCATGCAGAAAGAATATGAAAAATTTGCCCTTTTGTATTTAGCTCAGTCTCTGGCAAGGTGAGGTTGTGACTGTTAAAATCCTGCAGGGCCAGTGTTACTGCACCTGTTACTTACTTGTCAGGCAGAAGGTTGAAAAGTTATCTTGTCCCTTTATAGAAAATAGTGAGCTGTGAGACTTGTATGTGACACAAGAAGCAGCTGGTATTTAATGAAAGGTACGTTGTTGCCAAGTTTGGGGAAAGATACCACCTCTTCTCCTTTCAGCTCTTCTACAGTTTGCTGTTTAAGTAGACATAAATTCTAGTTCGTGTTTGTGCTGAATGTGTGTCTCATAAATGAAAAGTCTCAGCTATTACTCCCTCAGCTTTTACGGCTAACTAGGATAAAATGTAAATCATTCTTTATATACATTTTTCATCAGTGATAGCAGGGAATTTTCTCTGACCTGTACTGGATAATCACCCTTAAAGTATTAGCTCATACAGTGTCACCAAATTCTGATTATAAATAGAAACCTTTATTTACATTATTATTAACATCCAAACACAAAAACCAGAAGGGCAGTAACACCTTACAACCAACCCTTTTATAAATCAGTCCCTATGATTTCTCTGTTTTGCAAAATAAAGATACAGATATTTCAAGCAATACTTGTAATGTAAACTAAGCTTCGATTCAGTTCTCAATACCGTATGCCTTCTCCTGAGAATTTTTTTAAAATATTGCTCTCAGATTTACATAGTTTCACACTTGCTGTATCATTTTGTCATCTGGTGGTCTGCACATAAAATCTATAATAAAAGGTGTGCTAACTGGTGCAACATTCAAGGAAGTTTTGTCTTGTGACAAAAATGTGGTGTGAATTTCTCACTTCAGAAGCAGTATTTTAGGCCAAGGAAAAAAAGTGCACTACATGGAAGTTTAATAAACACATGTGATCAAAAAAGTAATAGAGACACAGCAAAACAATGCTCATTTATGCAGCAGTGATCAGAGGTTGCTGTACTAGCTAATTCATCTCTTACTGCTGAATAATGTTATGTGGGTATTATTTTAAAAAACATCCACAAAAATGTACTGCTATAGGACCAAAGCAAAACTGATGGTGGTAACTAAATGTCAACAGATTTCAAACCAGATGTACTAGTTGGTGCTGCCACGAAATACACTGTCAATGCATTTTAAAAATGCCTGCTGCCCCTTCATGAAGTTTAAACTAAACATCTTTTAATTCAGGAAAAAAAAAAAGTAGGTACTGGAAAGCTCCAACATGCTAAACCTATGAGAAAAGGATGAGGTTTTCTAATGCCAGTCAGGTAGGTACCAGTTATACATAGATGTATAAATAGAATTACTATTTAAAAAAAAAATTGTACTGCAAGATGTATGTAGCAGTATGTAGTCTAAGAGCTCACCTAATGAAAGCAACCGGTGTTAGTAGTTTCCATCAGTATAATGACCAACTACAAAATATAAATATTGTTCTGGTCTGATTTGATATAAAATGCAAGGGACTGTTGCCTTTGACCCTCAGTAAGCAGCATTTACTCAACAAATAGATATGATCCAAGAAGTGAAAAGATAAAAATTTCTTAGGCTTTTAAAAGTTTTGCATTCTAAAGACACATTAATCGGACGGAAAATTCCAAGTAAGTGCTGTGATAATCTATATACTCAGTACTAGTGGAAGAGACAGGGTAACATGAAGCAGCACGATTGACTCTACATTCTCTTTGAAACACAGCTGGCTAGGTGCTAAGGATGAATTTATGAAAATATTTCTAGTGAAACTTACTTCTATTAAAATGGAAAATCACTGAATAGTCTGAACAATAAAACCTCATCTCGCTAACAGTACCAAGAATAAGCAAAAAATAACACAGGTCAGGGGATTTTTGGTTTCTTTTACTCAGTTGGGAGAAATCAATTTTCCATTACACAATGAACAATGTAACAGAAGCATCACACACCTTAAATATTTCTGGGTCATCCCTTAGGAAGGTTTAGCGGTTTAATTCCTTGTAATTGCAAAAAGTGCAAACGGATCTTCATTTCAAGCACCCAAAATGGAGGGGGAAAAATCCCCCAGTGCTATCAGCAAAGAATATGTAACAACACCTAAATACTGCTATGACAGAAATCTGCTTAGAAAATACATTCGTTACTATTAGAATAATCCAGTGAGGTGTAGACATTTGGTTAAAATGTGGCTTAATATCCTTAAAGATTTCTGGATGTAACATAATAACAAGTATTTTGCAACAGACAAACATGTTCAAAGAAGGTTTAGAGTTCATTAAAATTGACCAAAAAGACACAATCCAGATTCATCAGCTGAAAAGACAACCTATTATAGACAGACAGGTCTGTCCTGACAAATTGTAAGATCTTACAGAGCAGAGCCTTCGTGTCAAACTGCCTTAGGTAAAAAATGTAACAAAAGTGCTCAGAGGTGGAGAAAGTATTCAACAACTGGTCTATTTTTTATAAAAAGCTCTATGTTAAACATGTAAAAATAAATGAAGTGTTGAAGACCAAAGGAGATAAATATGTGGGCCAAAGTCACCCAGCTTCAAAGTCCTTAAATGTAATTAAAAAAAAAAAAATTTGGACCTCAACTACACTCAGTTTCCAGAATCAATTTTGTTAAACATTTAGTTTCACAAACTCTGCAAAAATGAGTTAGTGACCTATAAAAGTCATATGTATAATACATTATTTTAAAGATCATATTTACAAAATTTATTCACAAAAAAAGACTGCAAAATTCTGATTCGGGTTGCAGTGTCTTGCCTTGAGTTTTCTGAAGCTTTTTTCAAAAAAAGATGAAAGATTATTGCTCTAATTTCCACAGAAAACATTACATTATGCAGTCTTTTCAAATAATTCTTAAGAGATTGTGTTTGTGAAGGAATATGAGTACACCCTACCTTCATATTAAGTCCTTATCAAAGACATTGCATCAATCCATTATATAGTCCTCTATAAAGTGCACTCAGCTGCACAGCAATATCTAAATATTAGTCACAATTGTGTTTAAATAATTTAAATTGTTTATCCTCTCTTTTCAACCCTTGGCTTCAACAGACAGGATTTTGGACTAGCACATGCCAAATAATTTTGCACTGCTACTTTGCTTGGGAAATCCCTGACTCTTGGGATAAGAGACTAAAAGCAGCATTTCTATTCAGGGATTCTTATAAAAGAGAGAAGGCTAAGAACTACATTCTCTGTCAGATATTGTTATAAGAGAAATCAGGAAATTCTTACCACTGTGACTTCTCCAGGCACTTTTGTCTGCCTGGGCTAAAGGGCTTTGGATAGCTACAGTAAACAGATAAAGTATTCCAGGAGTCTACTCATCAAGTCTGTTAAAATGGCATTACCAAATTCACATTCCTAGAGGAAGAGTGCCAAAAATATTAATGACATTTTTTTTGTACCCCACATCATCAGTAATTCATAGGTTGCTTCTACTAAAATGTATTTTTGTTGGGTAGGGGTTTTTATTGGTTTGTTTTCCTCTGGATGAGGAAATTTATCACTGGTTTCTGTTAAGCCCAGTATGACTTGCCATGAAGAATTTGTCACTTTCCTTTATAACACTAGTGCATTCAACCGTTCTTGTTTGAAGATGTGGTTCTAGATGTCAGCAGTATTTCTGTTAAAGAAAAGATACTTTCATCAGAGAAGATATCTTTGCTGAAAGAAATGGTTTATGTTCTGCATTTGGAAGAAGGAACTACTGCCAATCAATGCCTAGAAGCAGAAGAGCTTTCTAGTGCTCCACTTTGAAAATAAATTTCTTGAAGATAAATGCTGTCCTAGAATTTCCTAAACACACTATTTGGGTATCTCTATGTCATATAGATTTGGAAAATCTGACATTTCACCTTTATATTCTCCTACTTATAAAAGGCATTCATTGTATCAAAGTCCTCCAAAACTTTACTCACCCCCAGAAGTCCTCATTGTTCTGACTCCTTCCTCAGGTATGCTGCACAAAATTCCATGAGGTACTTTTTACTTGAATAGATTTAGCTTTTGTCAGTATTATGTTGCTCATCAGGCATTTTGTGTAAGGACTGTGGCAAAAGTGTATTTTGTATTTCAGCTTTCTTTTCAGTGCCTGTTATTAGCACATTTTCATCTTAAATGAGGGGTCTAAGTTTTCCGTTGTTTCTGGCTATGCATACGCAAGTTACTCTTAGGTATTGTAAGGGCAAGTATCATTATCGGTGTCTGCGAGAAGGATACTGCACTAGCAGCATTCTTAGCCTGACTTGTAAGAGTTATTACATGTAATTTTCAAGATCTGCTGAAGATGCATTTCACAATGTCCATGGATTTTTTTTCTGGGGTTTCTCCAGGTTCAGAAGTATTTCATCATCCTTTGTGCAGTTTAAGGCTTGGTCCTATCCATGATACTTCAAAGTCAACTTCAAAGCTAATCCCAGCATACAGCTTGGCCTCATTGTGAATTTGCTTATGTATCATCAAAAAGAAAGTATCTCTTAGAACATAAAATTAATAGGACCACAGATACTAACAGGATAACTGAGAACAGGATTGTGCAGGAGGAATGGATGTAAGCAGACTGTACTCAAGAGAAAAAGAGTCAGCAAATCTTTTCATCAGTCTTGATGTACAGCTTACCTGGTCTGGACCCATGGGCAGTCCTGACATAGGCATGGTATTAATACTCATCTGTCCAATATGGCCACTGCTGCCATTCATGTGCATCACACTGTATGCTGCTGGGCTACCTTGATGGCTGAACTGCTGCTGGGGAAAAGAACTGAAGTACAAAAGGACAAATGAAATTACCTTCCAAGAAGTCTACACACTGATGTATTGCCTTCCCTGCACCAGCTGTCAACATGTGAAATATAAAACTGCTTTCACATTTACTCGTTTTTACCTAATATCTGTTCAACATGGAAACTCCCCTCCCAAGAGGAATTTGAGTTTTTAGAAATGCAGTTGTACGTGTATGCCTAATGCAATCTTTTTGGAGGCTACTATTAGAGCTGTATCATCTATCGTAATACTATTTGATACTCACTATTTCTCCACCCCCTCCCCAAGTTATTTTTTCTTTAAATATTAAGTTAATATTTAAAGACTGAATGTTGCTTCTGGTTACAAAGATTGTAGAGGTCCAATATGAATCAAGGGAGCTAAGGATAAAATAATCATTTTATTTCCTAAACCAGAGCAGGATGAAGGACAATACAGACACTAGAAAGTTACGTTTGTCTCTTGTAAATGCTTTTCCTGCTGCATGCTATTTAACATAGTTTCTACTTTCAGCAAAATGCAAGACTTTTTGAGAAACAGGTTGTAATCCTGAAGTTCACCTGTTTCTGGGGATGCTTCCTGACGGCCAGCCTTTCATCTCTGAGGACTGGTACATCGTTGCTGACTGAGGATGCTGCAGCATAGGATTCTGGGAGGGTCCAATTCTTGATGACACCATTGGATTGGGAGGGCTTGATACTCTACTAAATGCAGGATCGGGTTGTTGGCTTATTCCTTAAAATAAAACAAAGGAGATAGATACAATATACTTCAGTTATCATTACCTAGTACTTCTATTCATCTTCTTGCAGTAATTGGAAGGAGAAAAGTCATCCTTTTTTGTAGTAGTATAGTCCATTTTTCAGAATGATTGGTATTTAGGTAGTTTGGATTAATAAAAAAAGGGAAAAGAAAACCAAACAAATGATAAAAAAAAAGCCAAACATGTTAGTACTAGTACCATAATTAGGTGGATAGGGGAATTGCTGTGAAGGAACTTGAGCCATTGGAGGGCCTGTCAAAGCACTATCCATGCTTCCTGAGGCTGTCACATTTGGTGGTGGACTGAAGGCCTGAGGTTGATGTTGCTGCTGCATCATCATTGCCATCCTCTGTTGTCTAAAATGGTGACTTATTAGTTCCCTGTTACGCTGAGCCACCATTTGAGCATTAAGAAAACCTTGCTGCTATCCCCCAAAGAGAAGAAAAATCATATTAGAAGATATTTTTACAAATAAAATCATGTCAGAGTCAATCAAACTCATTCCTAAGACCCAGCAAGTCAAGGAAAACCCATAAACAAAAAATAATCATCAAAACATTAAGACAAAACTTTTCATTAAGTTGTCATTAGTGCTAAACAAATGATGATATTTACACGAAAAACTTGGCATACTGAATTGACAGCATGACCTACTGAACAAATCCCTCAGCAATCTCAGCAATGAGGGAGGCAAAAAAATCCCTTTGTAAAAAATTATGCAGAGGAATACTGTAAAGCCATGAAAGAAGGTTGAAATTCTAAACAGATGGCTACTGTAGGAAGTACTTACCTGGGATCCCACCTGTGGCTGCATAACTGGTCTCATCACTGAGTTAGTACCACTGACTGGATTTTCCATTTTTATTTCAAGACTTTGACGGGTCTGATTCATAAACTTGGAAAAAGACATTTTAGCACTATTAGCTTGAAAATAACAGTATCTGAAAAAAGTAATGGCAACTCCTGCAAAAACACTTTCTTTACAGACCTCTTGAATCCATAAAGTGCAATGGTTAATTTTTGACTTGTCTTTAAACAATTTGTTTAAACAGCTCAAACACCAAAAAGAAAAAGCCTTCAATCAGTGCAGCATTAATAGGCTTTGGTTTTGTATTTTCCTTAAATTATCTCTCTTTAGGAATAAAGAGCAGATTATCTATTTGTTTTAAACAATAAATGTCACAGAAAACCAAGAGAGAACACAGTATTTCCTAGCAGTGCTGTTCCATGTGTGGAGAGGAAAGGGTTGAAAAGTGGAAGATTGGTAAGGAGAGAGAAAAGGGAGTTATTTTTAGAATTGTTTTCTCTCAAGGACCAACCAGGCACCAGGGAGATGTTAACAAATACTCTGGCTGAGAAAATTCACATATTTATGTTTGCTCTGGGATGTTGTCTGTCTACAGAGTGGAAACTGAATTTTCTCACAAAATATAGCAAAATGTTGTTAAATACTTTTAAAAGCCTTTCCCATATACTTGGGCCTCCATAAAGGTGGGGGAAGGGAGATAAGAGGATTTGGAGATATGAAAGGAAAGCCTGGTTGGTGAAGGACTGTGCATGCTCCAGGCCCTTTTGCTATGGAATGCAGGGCTCAGGCCTGGGTACTTTTTGCCCCTTCTAAAATGAGCTTAGCGGTGTATGCGTCGCTGTTTTTTCGAATCCAGGATGATGGAATAAACCTAACCTTTGTACTTCAGCTGTGTGGTGTTGTTGCCTTGGTGTTACCTGCATGTATTCTGCTCACACACCATGTCACACAGCAGTAGTTCAGTTTTCCTAATTTTATTTGTACACTGTATTTAATATCAAGCCTGCATTTTAACATGGGGAGTTCACTGCTGAAATCATGCACCAATATTTTAAGCAGTGTTTTCAACCTAGTGTTAAGATCTATGTGGTTGTATCTATTCTCTCACCTTTCATCTGAAGAAAATACCTAAAATGACATCAAACTGCTAAATGGAAAGCAAACCCCTATATCACTAAGCCCAAATGATTAGTTAGAAAACACAGTGAGAAAGAAGTAACACCTGATTTACAGTAGAAATACAGCTCTGATTTAATGCTATCTGTGAGGTTCCAAAAAAATACTAAACACAGATAAAGAGATCATGTAGAGTTACATTGTACAAAAGCACTGTTTTATCTAGCAATCATTTTGTGTGCTGCAGGAACCAATCCAATCTGTAGCTAGGGAGGCTGACGAAGGAAAAACACTTGTCCTAATAAATGTTCTTCGACTCCTACAGCCACCAGGCAATTCAATGAGAAGCACTGTCAAAATAAAAGATCCACCCTCTCAGTCATCTGTTGTTACATATGTAAAGCAACACAATTCCACGTGCAAGTGATTCCATTCTGAAACATGAAGGAAGTGTAAAAGTAGGAGCAAAAAATTACCTGCTGTCCCTGGAGCCTCTGCTGGAGCTGCATGCGTAGCTGCTTTGGCGTGTTGGTCCTAGGTCTCATCACATTTGCTCGGGGATGGATACTTTGCAGAGGAAAATTGCTCGGTTGGCTCATCTGATTCATCAATGAATTAAAAGACGGCTGTTGTCCCTGGATGTTACTAAAACTTCCTGGCATTGCTGCCCCTTGCCCTTGATAGGGTTGACCATATAACAAAGGCTTCTGGTCAATCATAACTGAAGATTCCTGGCCTTGAAATGAATCTTGTTTGGGTTCCAAAGCTTGTCCCTTCGACAGATACAGAAGTGGTTTCACTAGCGGTATATATAGTATTTCTAAAGCAGCAATAAAGCTAACTAAGTATAATACACCACCCAGCCATTTCTTGGGTAGAACATAGCATGGACAGCTGCTGTTAGTTTTTTCTCCAAACTAATGAAATAGCAAAAGTGATTTATAATAATAATTCTTTTTAAAATCAGTTTTGCTGCACACTGCATACACAGGCAGACCAGTGTCACCATTCAAGCCATATTTGTACAAATGATGGTGTCATGTGGGTCATGGCAACTTCCAAAGTACTCACAGAATTTCTTTTTTCTGTTTGCTAGCCATGCAAATTCAACCTGGAACTGAAGGAGAGGGAAGCATCCACATCACTGACAGTCAAATAATTCACAACCTAAGCTCAGCTGACAGCAGGCTACTAAGGAAACCCAACAGAATTCTCAGCTTCTAGAATTATAACGAGCTACACCCCAAACTCCGCCTATATATACAAAGGCATTATACAATAAACTTTGTATTTCTTGTCATGCACAAGGAATTTAATCCATACCGAGCTACTCCTTTGAAAATCACAAGTCAATATAAATGTTTCCTAAGGGAAATGTATGAATGTATGAATCCTCATGAAGATGAGGATGTGATGAGACAAAGTAAATGAGGAGGCCCTCTTGACTTTCTTTTCGAGTAATAAAATAATATTGTTATTTGGAAAATAAATGACCAAAATATCTGTTTACTTACTTGGTTTACAAGATCAGGAATTCCTAATGCTCTGTCAATTTCTTCCAGACTTGTGACATCTGTATTACTCAATAGTGTGTGCAGCTGATCTAGAAGTGCCCTTTCATCATTCTGGCCTTCCATATTTGGTGCCGAACATAAGAGATCATCCAAAGAGCTTCTAACTAGTAGTCTATAAAATAAAAAAAAACAGTAAAATCATAGAATCAATAAGATTGGAAAAGACCTCTAAGATCATGGAGACCAACCTTTGAGGGAATACCACCTTGTCAATCACACTTAGAGCACTAAGTGCAACATCCAGTTGTTTCTTGAACACATTAGGAATGGTGTCTCCACCACCTCCCTGGGCAACCCATTCCAATGCCTGACCACTCTTTCAGTGAAGAAATTCATTACAACCATTACAAGGAAACCTTCAGTTTTTATATAATATATTGACCTGGGTATGATTAAGTAGTACAGTTACCCAACTTAAGTCCAAAATTTATGTCCTAAAGTGTCCAGTCACCTTCCATACATCCATAAACACATATAAACTCTGTTTTCTCCTGGTTTTGCCCTGTGCCGCAGAGGTATTATTTCAGAGTCTCTCATGTCTTTTTTCTGTGCCTCCCAATTCAAGGGTTGATAGATTTTGTTAACAATGACTTTTGTGGAGCTAGCTTAAAGAATATCCTGCGTCAGATCAGCAGCAGAAATGGAAACATTTCTGAAACATTCCAGAAATGGAATTCTGCCTCCAATCTGTCATCCCCACAGCATATGCTACACAATTTTATTTCCAGGCCTTAAATTCTTCTGACAGACAGTGAACAGTTGTATTTAAAATTGCCTTCAAACCTTCCCCAATTCTACCTGTTTTGTGAACCCCGTGACGCTTGCTCCATGGACATCATATTGTCAGGCCACAATCCAGGTTGGTTAGAAGGTCCAGGCTGTCCATAGGGATTACCTCCCATGTCAATGTTTATCTCATTTGGCCCTGCAAGGTAAAACATTTGTGTATTTTTTAAAAACTGAAGGTTTCATCTTGCTATCCTAGTGTTCAGTTAGGATGATCACACAAATTGTCAAGCAGCTTCATGAGCTTTCCATTATTATGTTTTACAGCATATGCACACATGAACTCAAGATCATTTCACATATATAACAGACCACAGATTTAAATACAGCAGACAGTGATCTGGACCTGCTACCCTGTTAGAGCAGAATTGCTATTTCTAATCCTTTAGTCTCTAAATAGGAGCATGGAAGACACAGCATCTTACATGAAAAAAACCCCCCAAAAAATTCTGGACAATGACATCTGGGTACCAGCAAATACACACTGTCATAGTGACACCAAAATCTGGCATTTTGAATTCCAATACAGGGTGGCAATTAAAAGAAACATAAAGTACATACCATTTTGCTCTTTGGGAGTACTTTTTTCCCTCTACCTATCCAGGGACATACAGCACTACATAGGAGAGTCTGTCATCATATTATTCCCCAGCATCGGTATGAATCACCTAGCATCAATGATTTCTAGGAAGCTGAGCTGGAAAATTCTGACTTAGTCAGGACTGCACAAAGTTCTTCCGTATTTAATCTTATATCCATTTGTTGCATTGAAATAGTAAGTCTGTTTGAGGGAACTGGTGACAGCCTTGGTAGCTTTCCATTTTAAGAAAGGAATGCTGTCTATTTAAACTGGTTTGGGGCATACTGGTATTGGCATAGTAGACTGGAGAACTTCAGCTCTAGACTAAACCTTTGTTAGACACATAAAACAGAAAAAACCCACAGGCTTTAAGACTGCTCATATTTTAGACATACAGCTTATTTTCTTTCATGCACATAAGAATACTTCGAAGAAAAAAGAAGAAAAAATGTGGTTTTACATGAAATTTGGCTACTCCATGTAAAAAGAAATTTGAAATACTTGAGAGGAAAAACTTTAAAAGGCATTGATTACCAAGAAGTTAACAGAAAAAAAAAATCCATATCAAATAGGATGAATTAAATTAACCACAATGCTAGTATCTTTACATATGGAATCATAGATGCCATTTAGTTCCTGGAATTTAGCAGAGAAGTACTGAACTAAAGAAACACACAGAAATAATCCCCCCACCCAATCTCGGGACCCAGAACAAATTATCTGTGTATGAGACACACAGCACCAGAAGAAAACAAGAACATCACCAAAAAGTCATCAAATGTCACAGTCAGGGAACAATAACAGTCTCTACCTCAAAAAGCCTTTAAATAAAAATCTAGCATTTTACCAATAGTGCAAAGATTCTTATGATGAATGCTTACTAGGAAACCAGGGAAATAGTGCTATGTGGGACAACAAGAAGTTAAGAACTTACTCATGTGAATCATTTGCTGTTGCAGCATTGGCCTATTACCAGGTATGCTGTTAGAGCGAACAGGCGGCCCAGACACAGAGCCAGCCTCTGGGGGCCTCTGAAGGGTTGTACTAAATTCAGCTCCTGGTCTCAACATTGCAGCAGAACTTGCAGATTCCAATCCATTCACTTTGGAGTTTGGCAAACCCCAGTCTCCTGGCTGATGCTGATTCATCGCCACATTTCTGTGGGGAGCACATGCTATAATGAAGAGCAGAAGACAAATATTTATTATCTGGAGTACATGATGTATTTTGGTTTTTGAATTATTTTGCTATTTCATAACAGTGCAGCTGCTAATATCAGAGCAATTGACTGACATCCTACAAAAGCATCTAGAGCTTACCCTGCCAAGTTCTAAATAATTCAAAAACTATATGTGTCTAAATATACGTAAAATTCATAATGACTGGCTGCCACTGAACTGTTCTTGCTTCTATATATCAAAAGTACATGTTAAACTAAAAACTCAAAATAGTTAAAAAGAATATAACTAGTTATAGTAAAGTACTAGTAATGACACAGGTAGTAAACTGTTAGGTTCTTATAATTTTAGCTAAGATAATAATTCAGAAGTATTAATGATGGTAAAATTAAAATTCTTTAATGTTAAAGTTTCTTCTAACTGAAATTTGTATTTTAGTCTAGCAACTTTTTTTACATTAAAGCTATTTCCTTTACAATGACAGCTGTTTGTATACAACCAACAAACCCAGATTTGCTCCAAAATTTTCTTGGTTTTCAATCATTCTTGGACTTCCACCCATCAAGTTTTGCTTTTGTAACATGGAGAATGCATTGACATTCCTCACTGAAGCACCTGAGCCCATCGGGCTGTCTAAAGACATGGCTCTGTTAAAAGGTGGGCGAGTAGTCTGCACAGACTGGGGACTCTTCACACCTGTTAAAGAAATAAAAGATGCATGCAACTGTACGTTTTAAATAAAATATGCTATTAATGACTAAAATTAGTCTCATCTCTTTATGAACTCATACACTTGATCTTAAGCAAGCCAGGAACAGTTATGTTGCCTATGTATGCACAACAAAAATTCCCATTTTGAACACATCGTTAGGATCTTTTGCAAAAAAAGTCAAAGGCAGTTCCCTGTGGCCCTACACAAAAAAAAAAAAAGAAGTCCCTTTTAATTTAAGCTCTGTAATGACATGGTGAGTTTCTGAGCACAGTGTCCTCTATGGACAATTAACCTACTGTGCTTCACAGCCAATAGTGCCAGTGGCCTTACGTGTTCTTGTACCTGGCTTTATATTTTTCATTACCCATGCTTCACCTCCTTTGCTTATCTCAGCAATCCATTGCCCTATATAACCAAGAGATGACCAGTGTCATGTCATGCAAGAAAGGAACAACTGCCATGATGCTGGTTTATCAGCTAGGTTATTCTCCCCTCCTTCTAAGGAAGGGCATTCCTTTTGATGTCAAGGAGGAGTAGTGATTAGGATTTACTGGCCACAAGATATTTTCACACAGAATAAGAAAGAAATTAAAAGCTTGTCACCAATCCCATATTATATCCCTAGTCATCAGTGAGGATAAAATAAAAATTCTCAATTTTAATTTACAGCTCACAAAACATCCTTCTTGATAACTTGTCCAGAGACAAGACAGAGAAATCTACATTAGACAAAGCCAGAATAAACCATAAAACAAGGAACTGAATGTTATTCATTGTGCATATAGTAGGCGAGTGCTGTCAAGACAGCTAATAGCGTACATAATAGCCTGTGAAAGCATAATTAGCTATTTTGCATTACATTTGTCCTTGAAGATATAGGAGATGAAGAAGGTATTCTCTAAGGGTATGAGGATACATTATGTTTACATCAGGTAAGAAGAAAACCCTGCTTTTAAAACCCAGGGGGTAGATTTAATTCCTTACCCAACAGGGCATTTCCTTGAAATAATGCTTGCTTTGTTCCAGGGTTATTTCCATTTGCAGAGATAGCATTATTGTAAAACTCTGAACTAGTAAGATCACCTAGAATTGCATCCAAATTATCCAAGTCTCCATTCGTCTGAAAATGATGCAGTAAAATACCAAGGTTATTTACTCTCATGTGGCTATACTTAAATTTTTACTTAGATCCTTGCTAATCTTAAAGCATATGACTGGGAGACAAATGTTTTAATTCACTGACACTATCTGGAGCTACCTTTTCACTTCCAAAGAAATTCAGATACCATTTAGATACCTTTTATTAGAGTATTTTCTTTAGGTAATTTTGAGAATTAGCAGAAAACACACATAACTAAAATGAAAAGCATTTCTGACTATAAGTATTTCAAACATCACAAGTTACAAAGATAAAAACACTAATGATAGTGAACATCGAGAATGTGTACCATTCATTGATAAATAATATATCTATCATACACAAAGAGCTAATCCTGAACACTACAAGACATTAAAATTATGCACAGGTTTTTCCGGTCAGTTGGAGCCCTAACTTTCTTTACAAATTTGTATTTACATCAGATAAAGCTTCAATAGAAAATAATTCATACATAGTGGATCAACATCTTCATGAAAGAAGCTTCTATGAATACCTTAATTACATCTCAGAAGCAAGTACTAAAACTACATGTTGTGTACTACTACAGAGTTGATAGTGACTTTTCCATAAGTAGTACTCAAACAATGTTATAAGGTGTTTTATTATAGTCAGCCAGTAGCTAATGCAAAAAAAAGTGCTGGGGATTTTTCTGTTTTGCTTTGTTTTTTTTTTGGTTTTTTTGTTGTTTTTTTTTTTTTTTTTTAATTTACCCAGTTATTACTGATTTGGGAAATTCAAGGTCTAAGAAATCTATATATCTTCAGTAAATTCTGCCATACTGACCAGTACTACAAAGTACTGACCAGTTTACTAGGAAGTTCCAAATCTTAGGACTTAAATACAAAACCAGTATATACAGATTATAGTTTTAAGAACATCTGTTCCTAACAAGTGTACTGCTGATTTCAGAATAGTTGCTCCATGATGCTAGTTTTCTGCATCATGACATTTCTTGGAATTCCACCTCTAGAACTTATTTGTATTTATTTATAAAAATTATATATACATTTATACATTTTATTATGTATTCATTTGAATGCTGGAGATATATATATATATTTGGAAGAACATATTCCCTCATTTAAAGAAAGAAAAAGAGTGCTAAAACCAATGAATGAACTAAATCAAATCATGGCTATTTCAAGTATTACACATTTTTGTGTATTGTTTATATTTTCAAAACAAAATCATGTTTTACCTTTTGCTCTTGCATTGCCAACTAAGTACAGAGGCAGTTGCGGGCCCATTTCCTACTAAGCCATAAAACCAAACATGTGCTAAGATCTAATTTTAAGGAATAATGTGCAAATATTACCTTAATCATACCATAACTTAAAAACATTAGTCCAGAACCTCAGGACATCAGATTTGGTTATATATATATATATATATATATATATATATCCTGTAGTTCTTTTTGTTAGTGTTTTTTCATTCACAATTAAATCCGACTCTATTGTTTCACATCATTTGCACAGAACCTTTTTAGAAATGTTTACACATGCACACTGTAGAGTGTTCTATATTTAGTCATTCACTTAATAATAAAATATTGCTTAGCTCACTGATACCATTTTACATTATACCGTACCTCCTCTGCTGGCTCCATTTTTATTTTCATCTCTTTTTCTTGACTTGAAGTGGGAATTGCAGAACTTGTGCATTGTCCCATCTTATTATCCACACCTTCTACTTTAGGCTTCAGCTCTTTGGAAAGCGGTTCCTTAATATCATCTTTATCTAGTAGATATCTTAGTAAAGCATTGTTTTCTTTCTTCTTTGGACTTAGTTGTTCCTGTTTGATAGTGTCTTCTCCACAAGAGGTTGTGTTACTAGCATCGTGATATGTGTCTTTACCAGTAGCTTCAGCTGTGATCTTGGCCACCTCTGCTGGAGAATTACCATTCTGCAACAATTTATGTAAAATCCTGTGCTTCTCTTGCAGGAGTGACCCATGCATGTTTGAGGAGGAAGATACCCCTGCAGATGTTGATGAGGAAACTCCTGAAGGACTGGCAACGGTGGTAGAAGATTCTTTACAATTTGAGTCTAAAGGTGAGTTTGATGCTGTAGAATGTCCTCTTTCATCTGAGGAGCACGTAAGTAGCTGAAGGAGTTTTTTATGCCCTTTGCTCTCAGATGGTCCTCTCTGACTTTCAGATGCCTCCAGATTTCCCTCTTTACTATCTTTTTCACTGAAGAGATCTCTGCTGTTTGACTGGCAGATGGAACTTTCCACTTGGTTTTGTTCACAATACAAACCAGAAGGGCTTTTGGAGTCCTGGGTACTTGTTTTAATTTGCTGAGTTACGCTAATGTTTGGGGAATTATCCAATTTTGGACCCGGTGAAGAAAGTGTTGATAAAAGGGAATTTCCAACACCCTCACTAATGGCTTGCAGAGCACTTAGAGAACTGCTAGAAAAAGTGCTGTTGCTAGTGTTGCTGGCAGATCCCATAGGCGAGTGCATACCTGTATCATGTGACAGAGATCAAACTTATTAGATTACAGTACTGCCTGTATGTACTCTTCCTTTGGATTATGTATGATTGCCACATTGAGTTCATACATGAAGTCAGGTATACTACATTCAAGTAACACATATAGGGTCATATAGAACAGTTGAAATGGATGAAAGATGGAATTCAGATAAAAGTGAGAAAAAATAGCTTAAAAAAAAGAGCTTTTAGCAAAAATAAAATACCTGTAACTGGAGAATACGGGTGTGAACTCATTTTTGGACTCCCTCGATTCCTAGAAGATACCATTAGATTCTGTTGGCTGGAAGTTAAGCCAGGACTGCCATGTGGTGGGCTACTTATATTTAACCCAAAACTGTTACTCTGATAAGCAGAGGACTGCATGCCAGTTCCAGAGTTCACTGGCCCCATATTCCCAGGGCTTCCAAATCGAGTGCTGGTGAGCTGACCCACTGCATTGGGATCTCCCATCCCATAGTTTCTGTTCTGCATTGGCATGGCTTGACCAGGTGACATGTCCATAAGACCATTAACAGAATTTGTGTTTCCAGTCACAGCTGTTCTGATGTTTTGCCCAACAGAATTAGGATTTGGCCGATATCCATTTTGTTCTCTGTAAATTCAACGTCAGCCCCAGAAACCCAAAGAAAACAAATTAAAATCTTATTTGGAATCATGTGGAACAAATACATTATTAATTAATTGCCCAAATATTTTTCCAAAAAAGAGCAGTGAGAATTCAAGCTTCCACAAAAGTAGAACTAAGCCATGACATTCATTTATTCACTACAGAAATGTTTGATTCTTTGAAGGCTTTGAGTTATAATCACATACAGTATCACTGCCTCAAAAAGCTTTTATCAACAATCAGATGACTAATCAGATTTATCCATTTAAAGATCCTCCTTCTTTCATTCCCTTCCTGAGTCAATGCCTGCCACCATTCTACTGGGCACATTAACAGTGTGTGACCCTGAACAAGCTCAGTTACTAACTTTTCAGCACCTGGAGGCACTCTAATGCCAGAAGGAGACAGATTCCCTCCAAAGTGACATTTCAATTACTTTTGCAAAGAACAAGAACAGGTAATAGGAAATACTACCTAAGGTACATTTCAGTTATGGATTATGCTTCTGAGAGGGTTTTGTGGTCTTTTTAATTGGTCTGCAAAAGCACGTGACTTAGCATCTCTATTTTCAGTGTTTCATCATTGCTACCACAAAAGACTAACATAAACATAGCACAGGCTTTGAGCGGGTATTGAGTAAAAAATTCTCTTTTGACTGTGACTGTCTTTCTGCACATAGTTAAAATGGGACTCTGCGAGGTTTACACATTTATTTATTGTATGCTATGCAGCTCGGTTTCCCAAATTATTCCCCATCTGAGTTTTAATCAGGTAAAATATTTTAGTATGCTATTTTGCTCAAGTTGTCTTCAAGGCCAGATGTATTTTTTTTAAACTGTGACACTTCAATGATAAACAGATACTACTAAGTTCACCTTTGAAGGAAGTGGGTAGAGACAAATCCATGGCGGTCATTAGTTACAGGATTTCGAAACAGCTTACTCTTTGTTTGTGCTGTCACTATTGTACCATCCGCTAAAGAAAATCTATACAATGGGGTTTCAGCATGACCTTGTGTATAAGCTGTAAAGGGAATACACGAATATAGTTAATATTTAAAATCCCAAGAATTATTAGTATGAATTATATTTTTGACATAATACCCTTCATTTACTGAAGATTACCCCCCCAAAACACAAAAAACTTTAAAAATAAATAAATGAATAAAGAAATTAATGAATACATTAATAGATAAATAAATAAATAAATAAAACATACTCAAAACATATACAGAGAAAAAGGAAGTATTCCACTATTTCTCCTCTATCAATAGAGGGAAGATAAAAGCAAACAAGATTATTTTGGTGCTGTAATATTTTGTGCTCACCAAACACAACTGGCAAAGTTCTGCATTTGTTAACAGACTTCCAAGGCTAGATTATAGAGGCCCTGGCTCCTGCTTGGGGAAGAATTTTTAAGTTTGCTTCAATTAAAAAATTGTGGAAACTATTGGTTTTCAATTGAGCTTCAAGTCTCGTGTTAATTTAGGATTCATTAATCAGTTATGTTGAAGAACTTCCAATGGAATAGAAAATCCATTTGCTGACAGTATGAGTTTCTCTTTATTTAACATCTCCTGTGCTTGATTTACTTTGTAAATCCTTCAAAAAGACTCGAGTTTGGAATAATTAGAAAACATTATCTTTCTTACTGAAGACTGTGGCTGTACATCACTTATCTATCAAGGTTATCAAAATAGCATTACAAAATATGTGGCACTGGAACACTGAAAATATTTTGAGCCCTGTGTCTTGAGAATAAGAAAAAAGCATCAACACAATTGTTATCACTTTCACAGAGTGGTTCTTTAACAAAGGAAAGAGTGAAATAAAATATCATCAAACTAACATACCAAAATAAATACCATTTGTTATTTAACCAGAAAATATCAATATAATGATAATTAAAAATTACATATCATCATAGAAATATAATTGTCTCTATCATTGCTGTGGAAAAACAGCTTCCTTGAGGACCCCAGACCATGTATCTGGTATTTTCCATGTTAATTTCCAAAACAAACACATTGAGAAAACCCAACAACTTCCAGCAGAATTCCTCATTCTCAGGAGGTCATCCTCCTTCAGCTTGTAAATGAATCACAGTAATTAACAAAAACCATGGAAAAAAAGGAACACAGGCAGAATTTAGCATTTTTTTTCAGAAAAAAATGCAGCCCCTAGGAGAAGCAAAACATTGTGACCCAAACATTGTAAACTGATTTTTACCTTCATGATAGTGGCGTTTATTTGTCCATGACTGCCCGTCATTGTGGCATAAGAACCTCTGAATACAGCGACGAATTATATCTTCGAAGCCAGGTCTCATGGAAGATCGTAATGAGTTTGTATCAATGTTGACAAGTTTGCCTTAACAGGAAAGAAAATATACAAGTTAAACTCTTTGTGCCTGTGACAACTGTTTTTGTATAAATATGGTACATTTCCTAAGGCTCCAATATAACACTTTTAATCACCAAATTCTGAACATGCAGAAGTTACATTTATGAATTATCTGCCCTATGAGAATATGATGCTGCTTATTAAAGCATCACTATTCAAAGGAATTTATGTAACTGAGTAAGAGGAAGTTAATCCCCCACAGGTCAGTGTCAGAGCTTTAGAAAACAGTAACTTTCATCTCTGGTTACAGGCACCTAAGGGATGCACACAGACTAAAATTTTAAAAATAGCGACCAACTACATCAAACAAACATCATAAACAAAAAGTCCCATTTAGATTATACAACTCTTTCAATTTAAACAGCATAAACCACTTTAAACATTAGCTCATGAATTGTATAAAAGTATAAGCATTTTTAAAGGACTTCCAGTCTTTTAGGAAGTCCTAAATGACTTCCAGTTATGACCTAAAATACATCTTCCACGTAAAGGAAAGCAGAATGACAACCACTTGAAATGCCAGCTAAAACACAAGTAATGCTTTTTACCAACCTACCAAACAGCAACATAGAGAAGAAAATGCATCCCACAGGTTTTATTACACCTCACTACCAGCAATGGTATATTGTAAAAAGCAGTTGGGAATTCTCAGTATGAATTCTGTTAGTCACTCCATATACACCATACACACTCCATTTATTTAAAACAAGAGCACATGGACAAAGAAGACTCCTTCATACCTTCCTCCTGGGTGTACTTCCTACCTGAAAGATCATGTCTTGTAATAAAGCTCTCTGGATTTCCTGGAAATACCCTTTCTGCAGTCGTGATACGACGTGCCACACAAATCATACAGGACTGCAAATCTGTATTTAAAAAAAGAATGTTTCTTCTTTCATCATCTCATGTTTCCTGTGTTGAAGAATCTAATAAAATAGCTGAAGCATCGTTTGTTGTTACAATGGAAGTACAGAGAGTAAGGATTAAAGCTGCTGCTTTCCTGAAAATGGTATGCTAAACATCAAAGAGCTTTTCAAAGAAATTTCTATGCATAACAATTCTGCAAAAATTCCTACCTTCCCCCTCTTCCATCATAGCTCTTGGCTGCGATAAAGCGAAGCACTGCATAGTTTCATATCTTTGACGAATATCCTGGTAGCCACCTACATCTTCAAAGAGGTCATGAGAGCTTTTCACCATCATCCGACAATTGAATGTATGGCTCTTCTGTCTCGGTGCTTCATTACTCCAAGAAACTCCATTAACTTAAAAGAACATAGTAAGAATTCATACAGATTTTCAGATACAATCAACTCATAACTGATTGTTCTTAATTTAGATACCCTGTTCCTAGATTACAGATAATAAAGGCTATTTTAAGATGCCTTCTCAATATACCATCAATATAGCTTGGTAAAAAATAGGAATATTGAGAACCAAGTAAAAAGCACTCTTCCTTTTGCATGACACTTTAAGTCACTTGATAGAACGCTGGAAAGTCATTCATATATTTCATAAACGAGCACTTCCTTCAGCCAGCCTTGTATCAGGGAAGGTATTCCTTTAGTGTCGCTCTTTTAAAGTTACAGGTAAACAAAATTCAAAGGCTAAAATAAAGTGTGAATTTCCAGCACATTTATTTCTGATGGCATGCTATTGTAAAAACACAGTAGCGTTTATCAAGATTAAGATATTCTTGTAGTAAAACATTCTTTATATAACTAATATGTTTTGAAAGGTTATCCTTTATGGGGTATTTTTGTCTTCTTTGATTGTTTTCAAATAGTCTAGTAAGTGTAGTAGATAAACTTTTACTACCTGAAGATTTAGGTAAGTTTTTAAGAAAGTCCTTCCGGTCCTCTTCATGCAAGATACCATACACACTTGTATTAACCAAATCTTCTTGTTTATACTGCAGATACTGTGTGACATTTTCTGATACAAATACTATGTTCCCATCTCGATTTACAACAAAGAGGAAGCCGTCCAATGCCTAAATATTAATATGACAACAAATCGTGTAAGACAGATCAACTAATTCTCAACATAATTTAATTTAAAAAGTGTGTGTGATAAATGTCAATTTATAATATATTCACTTATTTTCAAGGATAGACATGAAGTTTTAAATTCTTCTTTGAGGAAAAGTGCATATGGTAGGGAGTTGTTTATATAATAATAATTAATATGTCCATGTGATATTCCATTCAGCTTTCACATTGATAACCAGCCTTCTTGTTTCATTCTTGATTCACATGAACACTAGATTACGATTTTGTACCGTTAATTCAATAGTAAGCAATTTGAAACAAGAAGTTCAGTAGGAACAAGCAGCGAGTCATGAACATGAAGACATTTGCACTATCAAGTGATGAGATAGGAGGAGCTAGCCAAATACTGTATGTTCTTAACTGAAAGAGAAATTCAGTATCTATGTTAAAAAACTAAGATTCAAAAATGCTTTCATGAACTTGTAAATATCAGATTGGTTTTCCAGGCATAAAGAAAGGCTATCTGCTATGTACCTTTGTTTAATGTTAATCTTGGGTTATTTTACTTGATGGCAACATTCATTTAAAATGCTTCATAATTTAGTAACACAAATGCAGACATACATGTAACAAACCTCTCCTTGCAAAAACTCCATTTAATGTCTATCCCCTAGAACAAATAAAGTATTCCTTGTACAAATAAGCACTGCTTCAGTAGTAATTTGCTAATGACTGCTAGAGTAAATGAAGCATAGGAATATTAGAAAAAGTAAAAGGCTATTCTATTTCCTTCTACAGAGAATTTCAGCAAAATTAGGAAAACATGATAGATTTTATTCCTGAACCTCTCAAACATACTTCTGCATGGTGCTTGCATACTATTTTATTACTACAGGATTGCATATTTTATTGTAATATTTTCCCCTGCCGTAAGTATTTGCTTCCATAGCGGTTTACTAGGGCCTAATTTGTACTTGCCTGTAATAAAAGAGGTCCCAATGAATCCTTGTCAATAACTCCTTGACCCGTGGATGATACATCAGCTTTCTGAACATCATCATCATTAGAAACTGCTTTTCCTGAAAGCCAAAAAATACATTTCCATAAAGCAACTTTTCATGTGATAGCCACATTTTAATATTACAAGTCAGATCCTAGGGAGAGTGTGAAATAAACACAAAAAGAAGCACAAATGAGAGAGAAGGGCTCACATACTGTTGGCCGATAAGACCAGAAAATATGTCATGGCCACATAACGCCAAAGTCTTTGCTCACATAAATTGACTTGGCAGTTGAAGCTGACATGATGAACTTGCTTTGTGAACATTTCTTGTTATTTTTCACATACCGTCTGATGAATACCTGCTTAGTCTTTCAATAGCCATTAAAAACACTCATATATCTCTTATGTTTTTACTTTGATCAGCTCATTATCATTGGTTACAGTCTTCAGATGCCACCACCACTGTTCTTCAAAAAGGCTTTGATTCATGTTAACAGCTGTGTGCCTGTACGTGTATATACGTGTGCATATGTGTGTGCATGCGTATAACAAAGTCATATTTAAATAATCAAAATATTCTCTGTTAATTTATTGCAGGGGAAGGTGGAATGGGAATTCATGCCATGCAGCAGAATTACAGAAAAAACACTGTGAGCTTTATTTTGTGGTACTTGCTAGCTGGTTAAGCAGACCACAGGAGGAGTACAACATCTCAACTCTCTAATGAAATATTAGAATTCACACAATGACACTACAAAAAAACCTTAAAAACAGAAGCTGATTTTTGAAAATTGTTTTAGCATAAGATGTGGCAATTTACCACAACAGGTAAGATACACACAGCATATTCTGTTTTTCTAATACTTTACTGCCCAAATGACACATATAAGCTTGGGAGGCTAGTCATTGGGAGGTGGAGATGGGGTGGAGTGGTGTTTAAAAAAATAAATTATATATACTCCTCACTCTATATTTCAAAACATGGGTTTTGCATACACCTGTTGGTTAAAAAAAAGTATTATATCACTTAGGTTTACCCTAGCTGACAGAGTTTACCAAGATATTATGCATTGCTTCTTTCTCCTTTTTTGAGCTGGCTGTATTCTGAGTCCATTCAATCACACTAAAAAAGCAATTTTAAAAAATCCATAAAAAATCACTATCTCTGATTGGAGGCTTGCCCATAAGAAAAGGGTAGGTTTCCTTGAAGTGAAAGGCAATGGCATGTGTTCTTCATACCAGTAAATATTTGGTATAGAGTACAAGCAGATGTTAGAATAGCATCTCCTCTTTTTTTAACTTGTCTGTGGTTCAAAACTGGTAAGAAACGCCGTACGCAGTTTTAAAATCCTGATTCCCAATAAAGTGATGATAAATACTTGTTTACTTTTAAATAGAAAATTACTTAAGGTGCATTTAAGGTTTGAATGAAGCCAAAGTCCAAAGACCTGCTCAGTTACATGCTATTGTGAAAAACTACTCAATTTCCCAAGTAACTACTGCTACAAAAAAAGAATCACAATGAAATTAAACTATTAATCTTGACTTAGCAGGGAATTGTACCTTGCTCTTTTATTTGTCGAATCTGTCTCACAGTTTCTTTTAAGATAGCACATTTGTCTGGTTTGACATTGAAATTGTCGATGTCACTCAGATTAGCAGATATCAGCTCAGCCAGCTCTTCAATGTATTTGCTTTCCTGCTCACGTCGACGCTTCTCACCACTGCAGACCAGACTAGGAATGAAGAACATTATTTTGTATACTTATATATCATCCTATACAAAACCTGCGCTCACTCTGTGGATAATAATGTACTTCACTTAACACCCACCCATTAAACCTAGGCAACAGTTATTCTTCCAGCCAACATGAATCTGAAGGGCAAATGTGTGTGCTTTGTTATGCTGCTGTTTGCTTTGGGGTTTGTGTTTGTGTTTGGTTTGCTTATTTTTTAACAATTTTAAGTACAAATTGACATCAAGAAAACAGAAGAAAGCTATTAATAAAAAGAAATACTTCTGCTTTTACTCTTTTACTCTACTGTCAAATTTAATGAAAAGAGCAGCTGCTTTTGCTATAAAATTGTAGCACTCATACAGAAAGCATATTTTAATATTAGAAATTGCTTTACAGTTACTTAAAATTTACTAGACGAACAAAACTGAATTTAGCTTCCTATTAACTCCTTTTAGTTTGATTGTAGAGAGATGATTACAGAAGGTGATACCTCATAAATTTCTAGGCATCAGGACCTACATGCCATCTCAACATGCAAGAAGAGCAGAATCCCAGACAACCTAATGTTTCTGGACAAAATGTCTCTCTCAAATTCTTTTTCCTACCCAGGTTAATGTGCTGAGTAAAGAGACTGTCTACAGCCTAAACCAACAGGGAGAAATGTCATGCACAATATGGCAAGAATAGGAAAAGAAGGACTCAGGGCAGGGGCAAGAATGGACAAAGGTTTCAAGGTAATTGAAAGAGAATAATCATTCTTTGAGAAGAAACCAAGTGAAGGAGTTAGGAAAGTATGCATGGACCATACATACGGAGAAAACAAACACATGACAAAGCAGGAGCTTGAAAGATAAAGAAAGCTAATGAAGGGTGACAATCTGAAAAAGAACTCCTGCATGAGAGACACTGTAGAAAGGGAAAGAGAAAATGGAATGGAGGACACTCATAAAACGACACTGGGATACAGTGGAAGCATTTAAGGTTCTCAGACAGGATCTCTTATAATGATGAAGGCAATTGGCATGAGGCACTGGGATTGTATATATAAATGGGACAAATATTAGTACACACAATGCCTGACAACAAATTTAATACAAGTTAATACTCTATGGAGAAAGAAAAGGGAGGGAGGCAGGCAGAAAGAGAGGGAAAAGAAAAGAAAAGAAAAGAAAAGAAAAGAAAAGAAAAGAAAAGAAAAGAAAAGAAAAGAAAAGAAAAGAAAAGAAAAGAAAAGAAAAGAAAAGAAAAGAAAAGAAAAGAAAAGAAAAGAAAAGAAAAGAAAAAAGAAAAACATTGCTCTCACATGGTGGAGAGCAATAAAAGTCGTGGGGAACAGAAAACTGAGGCCCTCAGACAACAGTATCTGAGAGAGTTGGGTGAGAGGCAGGAAGATAGCATAGATGAACTTAAAAGAAACGGAAGTACAAACAAACCAGCAAAAAGCTCAACCTCTTGCAGTATTCTTTGATAAATGTAACCACCTGAAATGAGGCTTGTCAAATCAATTACCAAATTTAAGATGATGCCTTTAAAATTCCTGTGAAGCAAGAGGTTTTTCTTCTTTTGCCTTGCAATCGCAACTCCAAAAGCGATTCGTTATCTAATGGAAGGTATCCCTGCCCATGACAGAGGAACTGGAACTAGATGATCTTTAAGGTCCATTCTAACATATTCTATGATACGTCCACTGTAATAAAATTTCCACGGGAGTCTAATTATAAAGCACAGTTCATCAACTACACCTAATAGTAAAATTACCTATCTTCACAACAGAAGCTGACCTAGAGACTTTTTCAACTAAACAAATTCCTTAGTTAGAACTTACTCTAAATTGCAATGCAAATTTGAAAAGTATTTTTAAAAACTCATTATAAACCAGTTAAGTTCAATATAAACATACCTTGCACCTTGTGTATCACAGGGCAATGGCTTGCGCTTCCTTGACTCATTAGTCAAACTATCTAAGGAGTTTTCTCCTAATTCACTCATCTTGACCTTGCATCAGCAGCTAAAAGCAATGACATAATAATTGTGAATAAAATGCTCAAAATACTATTTCAAAATGCAGAGTACTTAACCAGATAAGTAATTTATTTTTATCAGATTTACAAGTGAGTTTTCTTAATGCAAATCCAGAAATATTGTGCTACTGAAAAGTAATGTTTGTTTACATTTCTTTAAAATCTACCCTTTATTTAGCCAAAACACAGGTTACTAAAGCTTTCTATCACTCTAAGCAAAAGTAAAGGTTAAAAATGCATTTAATTTTTTTCAGAGATATTTAATATTTGCACCATTAAACTTAGACCACTGTATAGCTCCAATTCATCTAAAAAAAAGAAATTCTCGGTATTTAAACATATATTCAGATAACCTGAAAAGAAAGCAATAAATTAATGTCATACTAAAACACAGTTGCAGAAACAAATAATTTTCATCCTTAGGAGTGTATCAGGGGGCTTACAGGAGTTTCATACTCATCTCTGCATACAGCCAATAGATTACTATTACTATATTGATAGGTTACTATAGCTTTCACATCTCTTGCTAAATCTTCTAAAATCCATACAGTTTTCTAAAATTTTGAGGCCAAGGCAAGCAAACACTTCCACTGTCTTTCATTTCTATTGCTTCTGGAGCAAAGACTGGGCCATAACCCAATAAAATATAAGGCGATTTTGTCAAAGTCTAGTTACATTACACAAACCTGGCAGATTAGATATATATGACACTCATCTCCCCTCACTCCCAAGGAAAAAAAAAACGGAGCACAGACGCAGATGAGAGAAGAAAGCCGTGTGAGGTCCTGTTATGTTAGGATCAAAAACACACTCAGGGAGGAAAAAAATTTAGTGGATCTATGCTATGTATCTAGTTGGAGTATTGTAGAACACAGCTAGAACTATATAAAGATGTTCCAAATTGGTTTTGGTCTTCTAACCACAATGAGAGAAAACAGATCTAGGCAGTTAGAAATTAAGCACTATTTTATCCTTTTTACAGAATTTTCCAAATTAAGTGTAAATTTCATTTACTGCATTCTAGTTCAGACTGCAGTTCTTTACCCTGTACAGCAGTGGCAATAAATGGTGTTAAATATTTACTTAATAGAGTTATACTTGTCAGTTAGAGAGAACCTTTTTTGCATAACATAACCCAAGCATTAAGAAATCTTTCACAGAAAAAGTTCTTTGTCTCCACAAGCAAAAACTACCATTACGACAATTGTTTAAAGAAACTGGCCTAGGACAACCAAATTCCTAGAGTCAGTAATAACAAATCACAAGGACAAGGAACTGATAGAACTAAATGAAGTTTACGTTAAGGAATCAGAGGCTGGTGGCCAACTGTCTCAAGAAGCTCTGAAGAACAGAATATGAGCGCTCTGTTGAACAGGAAGTTAGTTAAACACAAGTCCGCAGTGCATACTAGCAGCAAAGACAACCAACCCCTCAAAGGGTAGCAAATCAACTAACTGCTTCCATGACATGATATCTACGGGGAAAAAAAAAAAAAAAAAAAAAAAAAAAAAAAGAAAAGAAAAAAAAGGGAAAAAAAAAAAGAAGCATGTGTATTACTTTTGAGAAGTGTGTGAGTGCGTGGTAATACTTTAATACTTTTTGTATTACTTGACTGAATTTTTGCTTATTGGCTTCTTGTCAGTGGTGGTGGGGATATCTGCTGTAGTTTTTTCTAAAGCCTAAACTGAAAGGACCAAGACACACAAGAACAGATTTGCATGAGGCAGCATGGAGGTTTTTAATTCTACACATCGAGAATTTAAAAGAACATTCTCTCTACAGCACTACAAAATTTTTAAAGCTAGACAGGACAAAGGATTGGATTACTCTAGCACGTATAAAAAGGCCCAGAAATAAAATAGCATATTTTTAAAGTAAAAATTCTCTTTGCAGCTAATAAAATGTTACAATGCTTAACATAAAATTCTATCATAACCAATCTTCATGCCAATCGATATATATTACAAAAGGAAGGATAACATGTTTTTAAAATGACAACAGAATTAAACCAAATAATCAAACACAATCTTCCATTTGAAATAAACAACTACAAAAGATGCCTACCTCTGTACTATGGGCATGAACTGTACAGATAAGAACTTGATCTTACACATAAATATTGGTAAAGAAACAGGATGAATAAGACAAACCCAGCAGAGAGATGGAAGAGCAAGTCTGAAGACCTTTATCCATTCGTATATTCCTCCAGGGCAAAAAAATCCCGAATACATCCGTGGCGGCCTACTTTATATGAAGTTCAAGAAAAATACACTGTTAGGCCACTAGATGCCAGTACAGAACTGGACAACTGCGGGGATCATATTTCCTTCAATTAGCGTCATTCAGCTGAATGAAAAACTACTCATTTGAACAAGTAAGCAGCTGGAAAAAAGAGATTCCAAAACCAGTTTATGATCATGCAAAAAGCAGTTGATTATCTGAAGCTGGTACTCAGCATTACAGATGACTCAAGGTCTTATGTTTACAGACCTCACAGCTGAAGCTGCATCTTCAGGCATGCTGTAGGTGACACCTGCACACACTTGCAGGATTGCTGCTTCCCTCGCTCCCTCTCTAACTACATTTACAGGCTGAGTACAGTAAGAACGGCAGGTTTAAGAGCTAATGTGGAAAGAGAAAGGAAGAGCTTAAAATGTAAGTCTTAAGGCTAACTCAGGAAGGATGTGGACAAAGCAAGTATGTCTGAATCCCAAGAGTAAATTCTGCTTAAGAGAAGGAAGCATTTGAAACACATTAAGCAGTGTTTGAACTAGGATAGACATTTCACTATAATAAATTTTGAAGGTTACATGTTGTTTTAAATGATTTAAAATAGAAATGTCATTTCTGGTTTAATATCTACTTGTACTGAGAGATAACTCACAACGTAATTGAATAGAAAACCAAAAATTACTACAATTTGTCTCAGAAACATGATAAATATAGGAGCTTGGACAATGAAGAAAAAAATCAGTAATTTGCATAAACTGTTTTCCTACTCTTACACCCAAGTAACTGGTGGTAGTTTGTTCAGGCTTGAAGCTGCAGAGTTGCTGCACATGCATTTTCCCTTCGCTAAGAATATCATTACAAGCTGCGCAGGCAGGCCATGCCTAGAACAATTCTGTAACTGTTTAGCTAAGGAAATTACAGAGGCTGCTTCCCAAAACAGATGGATTTACAGTACAAATTCTTAACAGGAAAACTAATTTCCCAGCTACAGGAAGTATTTGCAAAAGAAGCAATTTCTTTCATTATTAACTCCTCAGTGAGTTAATGAAAGAAATCACCACTTTTGAAAGTACCAGGTGTTCTATTTCTTCATGGAAGCTGAACCTGTAATTTCTAATGGGCTAAAAATTTTTTACAAAAGGAAGGCTATTTTGGGGGTTTGGGGAGTTTTCCTGAAGTTAATTATTTCAAAACACAGCTCTGAAACACAGCTTTCAAAAGCTGAAACTTTTATGCATTTTTACTACTAAAAGAAAAAAAAAAATTAACACAGGCATCTTTGTAAACTTACTTTCTGAGATAAGAGGCAACAACACTATTTCTTTCCTATGAACCACTAACGATGGCTAAAAAGACTTCTCTGCTAGTGATACCACACAATATTATCTACCTAAATGAAGTATTTTTTAAAGAAAATAATTAGAGTGAAATTCTGTTATTTGCATGATTAAAATAAATCTAAAAGCTAGCTTAATTTGACTGAGTAGCTCAGTTACTACATAAAACTGGTCAAATGCAAGAAAATCTATTAAATTTTCCATCAGTATAAATTACCCAAAACAAAGTCTTCAAAGCAAGGCACTGTTTAATTCCATTGATTGTAGCAATAATGAACCACTCCATCATGATGCTCCTAATCCCACTGGGGGTGTGGAACCGAAAGCAGCAATATTTGGAGCAAAAGTTCCAAACTTCCATGATTATTTGCAACATCTTTGCATGTATAATCTTAAATTTTCCTACATTCTTCTCAAGTCAAGATAACAGAAAATAACAAAGATATTCTTGTTCAGCAGTAACTCTGGTGAAGAAAACCACCAGTCCTTATTATTAAGGTGCTCATGCCTACACCCTTTGCAATGTACCATACACTTTTCATATGTCTATTCACTTCTCAGTGAAAAGCATAAATGAGTTGTTAAAAAGGTACTGGGTTTTGCACATGGCAGATAAAATAGTTCCAGTAATTACTAATCCATCTATTGCAACAGCGTATGGTACAGCCTTCCAAACAAAACCATAGATTTTAAAGAAAACGTGTGGTTTTGAGTAGCAGTGTCCAACCCGCCACGGCTTCATTATTTTGACAGGGTAAAATCCATTGTCTTCTAAAATTCCACCCTGAAATAACAAGAAAACGATGCACATGCCAACAATACAGTATGTTTGCAATGGGGAAAGTTCCTTAGACCATTTCCTACAGCGCATTCAAGCCAAAAGGATGCTGAAATTACTAAGCACAGTAAGCAGAAAGTTTTCAGTTTGATGCAACTATTTCTTCCCTCATCGTACTCAACTCACACCCACAGAATTTAGAAAGCTACTATTTAATATCCCTTAGATTGCTTTCTGCTACCTTGTCTTTCAATGTACTCATTTCCTTGTCCAACTCAAGCATGATTCCCTTGTGCCACCGCTCTCAGTAGCTGGTAGATGAAAGATCTATCCAGCAAACAGGACATGGCAAGTGAGAAGGTTTTATCCTAGCAGGGCTCCAAAAATACCAACAATTACATGTTTCAGATTTAGTTTTTCTATCTGTTTCACTGAAACAGTTAACTACCCTGCAAAATGCACAACTATACAATACTAATTTAAAACATATCCTAAATATTTTCTTAAATAATGGTTTTTTTGCATGAAAACATTTTAAATACTTCGTTGATCCTACGAAACCACCAAGTTTTTCCTATATTAAGTATGTATGCTTGTGGTATTTTGCATCCTTGGAAGCTCTTCTGTCTGAGCTGATTTCTTGTTTGAGGAATTGACTAAGCAGAATTTAGCATTACTCAAAATAAGCCAGTTACAAAGAATTAAACCAAACAAGTTCATTTCAATGAATCATGACCATGCCCTGGAATTTTACACAATGTTAGAATATTAAATAGAATCCTCCCTCCTAAAAAACAAGATATAAGTCACACATTTTTGCAAGATGCAGATTGCAATATTGAAATTTTGATAATAAATAAAACTACAGGATATTCCATTCTGCAACTCTGTATACTTAGTTCAAATTTGTTATTTCAACATTTTAGCTCCCTCAAATACACAATAAAAAGTATCAAAAGTATTGAAACTTCTGATTCAAAATATTTTTGATATTATGCAAAGATTCTTTTGTTCTAAGACTAACCACAGAAACAACTGATGTTTCCACTTACATAGACAGGAATCCACAAGAATATAAGGAGCAATTTCACTTTCTGGCAGTGGTACAGTAAGGTTTTTGGTTTGGGTTCAGTTTTTTTCTTCTTTCTTCCCTCCCATCCTTTTCTTTTTTTAAGAACATGCTTCTCATATACTAAACTGTAGCTTTAAAAATGTTCAGGTATATATAGTCCAAATATGAGATCAGTCCTTAGCAAAGATTCAAGCACTGCATATTTTTCAGAGGACCTTCAGAATCAGAATTCATTTTAAGTCACATCCTGTAAAACAAAAATAATATATGATATGTAACTTCACATAACTGTCACCTCTGCTATACATTGAACAGTAAACCATTCAACTCTTGTCCCTACACTAAACCCACACGCTCCTCTTCTAAATACAGAGGTATTAGCCAACATCTTAACATCTTAAATTTTAAAAATATTTTATTTTAACACTGTGGTCTGTTCCACTTCACATGAATTAGTTTATGTTATTAGGGTGCTTATATCAAAGCACAGCCATGCACTAAGCGCTTGGCATTTGGGGCTGTGCAGTCAGCTTCCCCATCGGATTTCACATCAGTACAACTTTCAACACGTGAGCATACAATTTCCTGTCTAAAGCCTGCTCAACCAAAACCCAAGAGTGCTCAAACAAAAACATCATTCAGCATGTTTTGATCTCAATGGGTTCAACATACCGACCTTTGACTAATTTACCCACTCTCAGGACGAGCTACAAAGATAACCAATTCACACCATGTAGAACCTTAGCATCCAACACATCCTGGCTACCAAATCAAAGTTTACATACGGTAGGTTTTTTGATCAAATTTGTAAAAGACATAAAGAAAGATCATTACATTAAAGTCCAGATGAGATGGCTAAGTGAGAAGTCTTATTGTTACCTGTGGCACAGACAACAACAATATGACAGACACCTAAACACAGAACACACTACAATGTGTTCAGGTTAAAAATATGCTTATATATAATGTGCCAGATACGGTGAACACGATAGTTACTTTTTAAAATAAGACATAAAAAGGGCAGCACTTGCAATCTTCCTTAAATGTTTCAGAGATAATTACTGTGCCTTTTTAAAAAAAGAACCCAAATACAATACACTTTAAATTAGAGTGCGTAAGACCAACATACTTTTAAACCTCTGAGGAAGGAGCAAATGCAGCAGATAAAAATGCCACTGAATCTTTACTACAGCTTTGTGAATCTCAAAGTGCAATGAAACAAACCACTGAAACAGACACTCATGTAAACTGAGTAAATAAAGAGGTTTTCATGTAACTAGTTTATACTAAAAAGTCTTTCATTACCTTTTAAGATAAAAAGCACCTATACCTATATTATGAAGCAAACAGGAAAATATATTTGTTGTACTGATACATCACTTATCCAGTGCAGTGCTTATCCAGCACTTCCCCCACCAGTACAGTAACTAATAAAATACTATTCCAAAACACAGGCATTTGATCATTCTCTACCCTTTCTCCCTCTCACATTCCAAAATGGGATTTACTAGGTATAAATGATTCAGAGACTTCACTGAATCAGGACTTTCAGTTTAAAAAAAGTGCCATCTCTAATGCTAGTGAAAGGCACCTTGCTGCAACATGTTAAATATTCTTAATTTCATGCACATTCATTTTATATTAAACATTCTATCTTAGGGAGACTGTTTTTTCAGACCTTGCCAGGTTTCATTTACCAATTCTCCTGCAGTGCTTATGTTTAGTAAACACCATGCACGCTTGGGCTTTTTCTCAGACATGACAATTAAATTGAACCTTTTTCACTTTGCATTTATTAATACGGCAGAACACTTGTAGTTAAGAGACGGTCAGAGGTGGAAGATGCTTGGCGTTCATCTCCTGTTCCTCTGATAAATAATGCATGCAGATCTATTTTTGGACTGTCATTACTTGTTAATTTGTTTCCTACTCATCCCGGTTTGCGAGTTAGAGCAACAGAAAAAGGACCATGTTAACAGCAAACAAAACACATGACAGAAAAGCAGATCGCCTGTAATAGTGAAACTAAAATACATAGAATTAAAAGTATTTATTTAAAATTAGTTATTCCTAATACTCCTAGTTGTTTTAACAGGGCAGGTGAACACACCTGCCTTTAATCTTCAGGATAGCATAAATTCATCTTTAAAACTCAACTGCACACTTACATTTCACACTAAAACCGCACACTCCTTTGGTGATATTTTTATGACGACCATCTTCTGCCACATTTTGCCATATATATATATGTGTATATACAAATATCAGCAGCTAAATCTTCCATTCATTCAAGTAGAATAATTTTAAAGTAATTTGTGACCTAAATTTCATTTTGTATAGCCTATGCCAATTTGCCTGAGAAAGGAATCAAAGGAGGAATGGTCATTTCATGTGAGAAAAGAACCCAGAAAAGTGGACACATCTGTGACATCTCAATATGAACAGAGATCATAGAGGCCTTATACAGCTATACTGGAGGGTGTGGGGGACGAAGGCTTGCAAGGCTTTTTTGTTTGTAACACGAAGATGTGAATAATTTTGTAAAATGCAGTCAGGAAACCTCATGTGGTATAACTAAATTAGTCTGTTTCTTGCTGGATCTCTCTGCTGATTTCAAATTTTAGATGAATCAGGCAGGAGTCATGAAACAAACTCAGACACAGAAACAGGAAAAGAAAACGTGAATAGACTTTCCCTCATTAAACAGACATACACTGCACGAGACATATATTCTAACACTT
Organism: Ammospiza nelsoni; assembly: GCF_027579445.1. Lineage (NCBI taxonomy): Eukaryota > Metazoa > Chordata > Aves > Passeriformes > Passerellidae > Ammospiza > Ammospiza nelsoni. Next base: position 162,258 of record NC_080644.1, on the reverse strand, counting down.
CTAGCACATTACAATGTGGTATTCATTTCTTCATTACATTACATCATCTGTAGCTCCAGTTCAAACTATTAAAACCAGGTATCTCATCAAACAGTTTTAACAGGAAAATAAAAAGGAAAAGGAAGGCAGCAAATGAATCAGTTACTGCTTGTGCACACAAATCAAAGGAATTGTGAAAGATGGTATAATTGTCATTTGAGGTTAGTTGTGTTTAACAAAACAACATGCAGCCTAGAAGTAGTGTGGAATATTAATTTACACATCTCTAGACGTATGTGGGGACATCACCACACATTCCCTCAAGACAGAAAAGTGATTACACAGGCCCTCTTATGACTGTATCGTAATAACAACAGAGAGAGAGAGAGAGAGAGAGGGAGAGATTATGCTGCCTCTCAAGTGAATCCTGGATAATAGCTGTTACACCTAAATAGCCTTTGGAACAGAGAACAAAAATATCAAAAAATACCTACATGGCTCTGTGAGAAAGTTAAAGGGGATGCCACAGGGAAAAGGTTAGCATTCAAGAAGTGGAAAGCTTGTTTACATGGGAAGAACTGAAAATGAATTGCAACAGGAAGTACAGGACTAAAAAACGAGAAGACTGCACCTTGCACTGAACTACAGGTGATTATAAAAAAAATGCTTGAGTAGCACATCATTAACAAGAAGCCAGCAAGGGAGACAGTGGACAAAGGCATAAACTGGACACTCAGAGATAATAAAGCTGTAGCTGTGAAAATTTCTTCATGTTGGCCTTTACCTTTGTCAATCCAAAACAACACAGAAAATGCACAGGTTTAAAACCCTGCTGGTTCCTAACGGGAGCAAAGAAATCCCATCTTTACCCTTGAATTTTTAACAAAGTGGTCTAGCAAACTCTGAATTCCAGACTGGCTTCAGACACTAATTTATCTTTCATCTTTGGCAATTTGGATATTAGTTAAAGAAGAAAGAAAATTATTTCCTAATATAAATAAAGAAAAATGAAAATTATTTCTTATGTCATTTGAAGTGTCTTCCAGGTTGAAAGGGTTAGTATGAATACTAGTAAAAAAAATAAGTATGACATTTTTATTAAGCATATTAGTAAGGAGGAAAATATGTATATCTTTCACCATTGATCAGTAGTTAAAATTATGACGATCATAATCATATTCATCCATTCCAGTTTTAAGGCCCCTTCAGTCTTGAGTTACTTGGCAGCCAACATTTGTGATCTGTCTACCTCAACACTGACTTACTGAAGTAACTGTAAGTCTAAGTTACTGAAGGAAACTGTAAGTCTAAAAGACCAGCAAGCTATGTGGACTGACAGAAAATCTGAAAAACATGAAAATAATAATTTCTTCCAGACATTTTTCTCTTCAAGAGGACTATTAGACAAGAATAATTACATTCCGTGCTTTTAACATTCCAAAACAATCTCATAATTCTTTATGACATCTAAAGCAAGGAGGACAAGTTTTTTTATTATTCAGCCAATGAACATGAACTGTTTAACCACAACACCAAAATGGCTCCCAGAAAAATTGGTCATCCCTGGAAAGAAAATGTATCTTCTCTCTGACATGCGTTTTCATTTACCTAAAGAAAAGCTTTAGCATTTATTCTACTAAGGAACTGCATTTTAACTATATTTAATTTTATGATTTCTAGGAAATGTATGCTTCCAAGAGTATATTGCATATTTAATATAATCCCATGTACTGAAAGTCTGAAGCCCACTAAAACATTTAATAGTTAAAAAATATTTTTGATCTTTAAACATTACTCTTACATGTTTACATTATAGTGCTAGTTTACAAAATGCTTATATTGTGACTAAATTTGAGAAATGAAAATCATTATGGGTGTATTCTCATCTTAGTAAGAGTATTGATACACCACTGTGCTAACCCTAACCCTAACTCTAACATCTCTAGAACAAAATTATAAAAGCAACAAGACAGGCTGAACATGTGTACACATGTTAAGCTCTGAAAGCTGCTTAAAAATGCAAGATTGAGTAAAGTTCATGTGAATGTTTGTATAGATGCAGAGCTTTGAAAGCTGCTTGAAAATGTAAGAATGAGTAAAGTTCATGTTAGCCTTGATAAATATCAGCTGTCAGGCATTGCCAACCAATATGCACTATGTTTTCCACAAGCTAGAGCCCAGTAAAATGCAATTTTTACTTTACTGGCTGAATATATTGCATTATACAAGGCAACATTTACCCAAGGTCAAAAGTTTACTGTTTTCAAATTTTAACTTCCAAGTAGGATATTTTTACACAAATATCATGACACTGAAATTAATGGAAGCTTTCCTAAAAATCTTTCATCAAGTTACATCTAATCCTCTAATATACACTTTCTACCAGAATGGACAGAGTCAACTTCAAACCAAGTCAAATGCAACCTGAAAGAAAAAAATGTTGTTCTTATATCCACTTTCAATTCTGTATTTTTCTAGGACAGAGAAAACTTATCACTAGAAAAAAAAAATTAGATAAACATCACTTATTTTCCAAATTTCTATCACCTCAGAGCTCTGAGGTTGATGAATGTCTGCAGTTGTCTGGTATAGTGCTAGAAATGAAAATGTATTTCAGTAGTAATATCCAAAATGAAAAATACTTGCCCTGTATTTTCACAGCATCATCAAAAAAAGACTGCTATAGCATGTGGAGCCAACAAGATAGAAGACATACTGGTTTTACTAGCACATAATTTTTGCTCTGAATTTATTTCTATTTGTCAGAACTGTAATTTCTCTGGACATTCCCTATTTGTACCTCGAGAACAAAAACTGCCTACTTTAAGGGCAAGAGCATTAGTACAGCGACTACATTGGCCCGTGCTTTTCATTTACTTATCTTGAAGAAAACCATGCCTTTCCAGCTGCCATCTGATTGGACAGAGCAAAAAATGGGCATTGTGCCATGACATAGCATGAGGAATTTTTGATACCACAAACTGTAAAGTTGAGTCCTTCTCTTGTCTAAGTCTTCAGCAGACTAGTGTAAGCACAACTACACACCACAAACAAACGGATGCAACAGTTATGGACCACTTCAGCCGATTCTTTTTTCTTTTCTTGTATCAGTTCAGTAATACTGTCTCTCTCCTATTTATAGTTCATTTACTGCTGTGATAAATTACCTGATACATTATATTGACTATCACAAGCACGATATATACATACACACACACACACACAAGAAACATCAAAAGGGAAGTTTAGAGGAATCAGCTTAAAACTGTGCTGGAAACAAAGCACACTCTTCTAAAAAGTCAGCAGAGTAAATATCCTGGTCTGGTACTTCAGCAGAAATCAGTAGGCAAAGCTACTGTTTACTGTCCCTACTGCCTGAGAGATCAAAAAACCCGAGCCTGTAACAGAAGTTAGGAACAACCTGATTATCAGGGCACATCAACCCACCCTATCTCACACACATTTACATAGATAATGCAACCTACAGAGTTATAAATGCATAAAGTCCTTTCAGCTATAGCAGCCAATCCTCATTTTTATCACATTTTTCAACCAAGTGCAGGTGGAACACAACTTGCAGCAGGAGGTCTGCTTCACCAAGATCACATCACTTTTCTATCAGAACTTTTCTTTCTACAAACTAGTTTGTACATTAAAGGAGAAAAAAAAAATTCTCAGTGATTCCTGAAAAACAAGACTGTGTGTATGGACATGTGTCCTCAAGGGAATTCATACGTCTACAGCTTAAAATTTCTTGCGTCTATTCATGTTGCATCCTGATGATATCACAAGAGAACTCAGAAAAATTATTATATTGGCAGAGGAGGTACAAAAATGAATAGATAATTTTTTTTTAAATGTCTTTCAGTAAGTTGTTGCTATAAACATGCTCTTTTAAAAAGCATTTAAAATCCAGAAACCCAAGACATTACTGCTGCAGAAGACCAAGTGTTCACTCATCACTGAAAAGCTGCAACAAGGATGTGGACAGGACAGTTTTGAGACAAACCTATTGAAGAAGAAGCCAAGAAAAAGCCACTTATTGTATCCCACAATTAAACCATCACACTGCAGGTAGTAAGTTTCACCACCAACTGAAACGGATATAAAGGCAGAAAAGACACATACAATGGTAATGTTTTAAAACCTAGCAAAAATCTGAGGTCCAACTACTACATGTCTACTCTTTTCCAGCATCATTTATGCCAGCATGACAGTGAGGAGCTGATCAAGGGGAAACTACCAAGCTTTAATAAACCAGCAGAAGTCTGAAGCACACAATAGTAGCTCTGATGAGTTTTGGAACATATAATAATTTTCCAAACTGAGAAGCTGTGCCCTAGTATCTCCTCTAAATCACCTTTCCATTCTTTTTTTAGAAGAAAGCAGATAGAAAATTGCTTTCTAGATAGAAAGCTGCTTACTCTAAACAGGGAAAAAATAGATGAAAACACCATGGCAGGAACTTCTCTTTAAATTTCTCATTCATCATGTGGAAACCTTGGTGGGGGAGAAAATTCTAATAGGGCAGCTCCAAAGCAGCTGGCAAGACCCTATTTTGGAATGTGGGGAGATGAAACCAACATGAAGATCTTCTCTGAATAAACACATAGAATAAAGCAGTAGAGAACGCCGACACATATTTTCTGTTTGTGACTGCTCATTAAATGCTTTTTGGTTACAAAATGTCTTCACAGTATCCGTGACTCCCTTCTTTTCAGCCATATTTATTACAGGAAACAGTTACACTAGTGATTTTTCATTATCAGCAGTTAACTCTCAATAATGACCTTCAAAACCACTCTCCCCAGTGGGGTCCTTTGAAGTTATAGGATTTATAGGGCTAACGAAATTTGTGCTTCTGCAGCTTCAGTATCAGCGTTACTTTTTTTGCTAGTTTCCCACCCTTCTGCTGGCATCTGCAGCAACAATTTTAGAGTTCACGGATTTTTACCACTAAAAGGCACGTACACATAATGTTATCACAATGCAACCATGCAAGTGTGCAAGAGAACTCTAAGACACATTAAATTATGCTTCAGAAATAGAGTTCAGAATTGATTCCTAATTTGTGACAGTTGTTATTCACTCTCCTTTAGAAGATCATTTATTCCATTTTACTGTGATAGGCAACATGATGTGCAGCTCCACTGTGAAGGCAGGAGAGCTGCCATGAAACAATGAGAATCAGACAGGATGTGCACAGGCACAGGAAGGAGAGAACAACAAATTACAGGGAGGGGGGAAAAAGAAACTGTATAATAGCTGCTGCTTAGGTACACTAGCTGGAATAAACAGGGAGGCCACAAACGATCAAAGTCAGGGCACGTTTCTTTTGCAATTGCAAGGAGAATTACACACATGAGGGTGCAGAGGGTCCGCTATTAATCATTTAATATTCATCGTTCCTCGATGTTGCTGGCAATGCTTCTGGAGACTCCCTCAATTCCCAGAAAAAGCTGCATTAAGAACAAAGCAGCACTACAAGAACAGCTCACATGGAACCACCACAGTTCTGTCCTACTCTACTAACACCGCTGTAAAGTAAACACTTCTTACCACTAAACTGCTTACAGAACTCAATTTTTAAAGAGTCCAAATCACAGCAGTTGTGGGTACCTCCTCAGCCTAATCTCTGATTAGGAAAATGAACACGCTATATAAATCCGATGAAACTATTTGCAAGAACAAGACAGGAGAGATGTGGAAACAACAGACTGAAGTAGTCAGGCATCAGGTTTCTTTGTTGAGAAAGAGTTTTGAATGTTATCTCTAGGTAAGGTGCTGAGTAACTACTTGATTAAATGGCACTTAACATTCAGTAAATTTAATGTTCCAGCAAGAACAGGCGGCCATACCTGCGCCTATGAGCCAGTGAGGGAGGAAATGGAAACTGATGCAGTAATCAAGTCAGTGATTCTTTTGTCAGTGACAAGACACGCACTTAAGGGGAAAGAAATGTGAAATAACTAAATGTCGTGTTCATACTTCATTGAAAATGTAATGCTGTTATAACTTGTCTGATTTGGCAAAGCTACAAAGGGGAAGGTGAATTTTCCCGGCCACAGGTATTTCAGGTTTGTGGTAAAATCTGCAGAGTATGAAAATGACACATGCGTTAATTTGGTCCAGAATTTGCTGGAGTCACACTCTAAATAAAAATTCCTAGCATTGGCTACTCTAGGCCTCCGACACTTTGCAATTTGGCAGTGAAGTTCAGCTGACACTTCTTGTCTCAGACTGAGTTGTTGGAGGCTTTCTTGTTTCAGGGAGATGCAGAATAGAAAAGGAGTTAGGTAAATATGTATTCAGTTCACAGACATATGAACTAAGTTGCAATATTGAGATATTCCAACGTAGGATTTCAGTAAGGAGACACCACCTCAATCTTTTAAAAAATTCGATAGTGTTTATTAAGGTCGCTGAAACCATCGTACCGGGTGACTCATCCTCCCTTTCCGATGGTCAGCATCAGTTTGTAGGTTGCTTGTAGTTGGGTTGTTTTTTCTTCAACCACACAGAAACATGTTGGAAACGGGAAAAAAAACCCCAACTGATTCCTACTTGTGTAGCGATGGGACTTTCAGAAGATAGCTGGTAGTAGCCTTTAAGGCAAATTCCAGCTTCGCCGTTAGCGGCACACAAGCAAACTACTCGCTTGTTCTCGTCCTCCCCCTCCCCTCAGGGAGACTGCATGCAGCACAGCATGATTACCGAGAAAAAAAAAATACAGGAAAAAGGGGGAAGCGGGCGGGGGGGGAAAGAAGCCTTCAGCTCTTGGCAAGGGGAAGGCGTTCCACAAGAACTGCTACAGGGTCAAAAGTTTACTGTGGTTTCAATTTCACCTTTTTGCAACCAATGAGCGTGCAGCGGCTCCAGACAGAACCGCGGGCGGCAGCGGCCCTTAACTCCTTGCGGCCCGGCCCGGCCCTGTCAGGGAGCGGACAGTTGGGGAGAAGGGCCTCTCCTCCCTTTCCCCTCCCTTCGAACGAGCATCAGAACGCCCAGCAGCCTCCTCCGGACTGAGAATTGCTTTCAGCACGGAAATAAAAGGAAAGGGGAGTCGTCCGAAGCAGTATAGCAGCGAGGCAGAAGTTGAGACCTGTAGAAGTAGGGCCCCTTTCCCTCGCTTTAGCTGAAAACCATGGCAGTAAGCAAAGGGCTAGAACTGATAGTAGGCATTATCAAAGCATCACTTAACTCCGGAGGTGTTACAGCTACGAGCCGCCTGTTTGTGCCAGCAAACAGGAACGACCTTGAGAAAGGGGAGGGGGAGCATCAACACAAAACTGTCAGAAAAGATTCTGAATGCGCAGTCCAGAGCTGCAGTAATTTACTTTGCTTCACGAAAAACAAGGAATCCACGGTACTGTGGGCATAAGGCCAGGCAGCCCAAGAAGTACTGCTGCCCAGTCCTCACAGTACCAGTCATAATAGCCTGCTTCTAGATGTTGACTACAAAACAGGACGTCATCTACTCCCTGAAGGATGGACATTGAAGTCATGGCTCTTAGCTACAAAAATCCTCAGGTCTTCAAAATCTTGCAAAGGAGAACAAACAAAAGCAAAAGAAAACAAAAAACTTTACAAAAAAGTAAAAAATGCTCTGGGCATGAGATTTGTAATAGATTGTCTGGGTTTAGCACTGAAAAAGAAAGATGCATATTCACTCATGTTATGACAGAACTAGAGCACAAACACAAAACAGGCTTCTTGTTCCACTGTATCATCACTAACAAAGCAGTTTTCACCCCAGGAACTACAGACCCAGGTGAATCAATCCATGCAGGGGTACCCCAAAATCTGTGCTGCCACCAGGTTTTTCTCTGGGAGATTGGTGAAAATGCTGATGACAGCAAATCTGAAAGACATGATCTATGATCGTGTTTTGGCATTTGAACTTGAAAAAAAAATCAAATGTCCAGCTACGCTTGAGCAACAGATTTATCACCCCTTCATCGGTCTTGCAAAGAAAGAGGACTAAAGCTCCTGTGAAGATGTTCAGTTCAGTGCAGCAACAGACACCATAATAAAAGACAGCATGAAGGGAAGTATGTAAAGCATGTAGTTCAGGCAAATTCTTTAGAATTTGTAACCTAAGAGTATGATTCCATACAGCAGAAATGCATAGGCTTCCTTAGAGATTGTAGCAGCTCTGATTTGATACCAAGTAGAATGGCAAGTCATCACACACATTTGCAGAGTAAAACACATGGAACTAACCATTTCAAAACAGGAGGCAGTCAAATTGAGAAACATTTGGAGGCATGTGTTTTGGCATAGTCTGAGCTCCAACACAGTGCAGAAAGGTTGACAAGAATCTGAATATACTGTGAAGAGGTAAAATGAGTAAATATGCCATCGACATACAGAAAAGGTTCATGGTAAGGATGCGGGTGAAAACACAAATCAGTTTTCCAAACCCTGAAGCCAAGGTAAATGGTTTAAGATAATGCACATGACAACCTAAGGTGGAAAAAAACATTAGTCAGTTGGCAGCTATTACTAATTTTCCATCAACATGCAGTTTCAAAATCAGTAAATTATCTTACCCAGAATGTTAAAGGCTTTCAGTGCACTTTGTAATGGTGAAAGATACTCTGGTCTCAGACCTCTATACAGGTCCAGAAAATGGATGAAGACTCTTACAAAACAGCTATGCCAGCTGAAAACAGTTCCAGTCAAACTGATGTAAATCATACTTTTGCAAATCATACTTCTGCGACTCAATTGACAAAACAGTTTTTGGCAATAAGATAGTCACGCGAAGCCTCTTAAAACCTGCTTCAGGTATAGTCAGCCACTCCAGAGCAGCCAAAGAAAACCAATTTCCAGCTGGTGGACAAGGTCAAACAGTGATTTCTTGAACCCACACAGGTAATCTATGCAAATAGGCACAGCAGCAGCTTAATGCAGCTACTATGAGGTTAAGTGCAATGCCTTGCGAGATGCTAATAAAAGATGCAGGAAGAGATTAAAACACGAAGTCAGAAAGTTGAAGCCATCATAAGATCTTAGGTGACTGAGTTCATGCCCTACTACCAAGCTTTCCTACTGTAGTTAAAAAATGGAAAGACACCACAGAAAATGCTATCAAATAATACTGTATTTTCACAGCTTAGCTAGATTAGGACAGTTTTGCCAATACTAATTTAAGACTTAGTTACTTTTATTAAAAGCTCTCAGTACATTTTTTCTCAGTAAAAAGTTCAGCTTGGTTTTGTTGTTTTGCCTTCTCTGAATACTGCATCATTTTAGAGAAATTATTTTACAGTAAGGTATCATAAATGAATGTCCTTTTTGCACGATGGCCTCATTTTAGAAGAAAATGGATACTATAAAATTTTATATCAAGTCAGCATGTTACCAAGAAGTTTTGCTGTGTTTTCTGAATTTGATTAATACAAGTCAAGGTCACTTCCTGAAAGAAGGATGCCTACTACTGCAGCTGCAAGCAAACTAGACTCAAAAGCGGGGGGATGGGAAGACAATACTGACAGTTGCTAGCACTGTCTCCAAAAATAAACCAATTACTAAAGTCAAGTAAAATTTGGAATTTTTTACTACATCACTACATAAGTAAAATAATAATTGAAGTCTGAGTCTGTATAATTACTGTTCCAAGCAAACAAGATACACAATGATGCACCACCGAACCTGCAAAAAATTACTAATTCTGCGAACCCTTTACTAAACTCTATACAATTTCCTTAAAAATATATCTTTTCGTTTTCTTTTTTGTTTTCTTTCTTTGTTTTATCATGCAGTTCATGAAGCTAGTAAGAGACTGTCCTTGAATTAACGGCATGTCTCAGTCTTACTGAGACTGTGCAGCTCCACCCAACGTACATTGTCCTATTCTGAAGTCATTTAGGAAAAAGACATTTTGGGAAAGCATGCAAGCTCTTTACAGAAGTCTACAGCATGCATTTTTGCAGTTTCTGAAGACTGTACCTAGCTTACAAAAACAATTAGAAGTAAACCATGTTCACCTGTAATGTATAAAAATGTTTTAAGCCCTGTAAAGATATTTTAAAATAGGTTGTTTTTAAAACGTGCCACATTTGCATTATGCATGAGGCCAATCAGATGTAGTTTGCCCTTCCCTGTTAAAACTAACAGGTCGTGAAAATAAGACCCTATCAAACAGAAAAAGTATTATTTTTGTTTTTTCTACAATCTGTAGCACCAGATTGGCAGCAGGGTGGAAGGACTCTATTGCTGAAAAACATTTAAAACCATACATCAACAGACATTTCCACAAGGATATCTGGGGACACACAGACATACACACACTCACCCTCAACTTAATATACATCTTTAATAAAACAGCCTTGATACACCCCAGCATTGCAACAGATGTTTCATCTGTTGATTGAGACTGAAATTAGGACAACCTACTGAATGAAACTTAGATTTGACATATTGGTGCAGTAAAAAGAAAGGAACCTTACTAATTTTGGGTGGGCATCTTTGCCTAAAATAGAAAAATAAACTACGGTATATCAGTGCCTGTGCAGGCACAACTACATCTGTGGTTAAGGATGCCTAACACTTTCCATCACGGCAGCCTGTCCTAATTCTTTAATGCCTGTCTCTGACATACGCCTCAGAACTACTTTTTGGTTCGGATGTTTGAAAAATGAGTAGACTTCTATTGAACAAAGTGTAACCTTTTAGTCAGTCCAAGAAATTAAAGCTTTGGAAGAGAAACTGGTCGAATGTCTAAACAAACTGAACTTTATCTTGCTGCTCCAATTAAGATATCTGTATAGCTGTCAAGTGCCTTACTTAAAGTACTCCTAACATGCTTGGTTTTGTTTTAAACCAGTGGCCAAGATCCTCATGTATTTTATCTAACCAAGTTAGCTCTGTTGCTGCACAGCTTCTCCATGCTGACACAACAGAACATGCTTTATCACTATACTACCAGGACCAAGCGCAACTTCTCTACAAACCAGCTACAAAGCCGTTAAAGTGTCTGGCAGCACAGCAGCTAGTGAACAGGGACATTTTTCTAGGTTATACTGCCTCACCCATACACAGCATCCACAAAGCATGAGGCAGCAGCAGGATCAAGGGCTTAGCAAAGGCCACCCTTACCTCCCTCCTAATTCAAGATTTCATTTAGAACAGCAGCTGGAGATCTCATCCAACAGTGCTAGAAACCCACTTTCCTGCCCCTCCAGCAAGTAATCCGTGTAGAAGGCACACTCAGTTTAGCAGCCAAGGCAGCGCCCTGCTTGATAACTACCTTGCTGGCAAACAGAGTAGAAATTTCCTTATGGCACATTATACTATTTTTTCCATAAGCTTTTTAAAGACATACAGAAACTTACACTGAAAATACTAAGGATGTGAGGTCATTCAAAAAACTTCAAATAGTATTGTCAGCTCCACCTCTCGAGATTTCTTTAATCCTTGTTGCATATTCTTAATTTAAGCAGATTCCTGAAACAGTGCACTGCACAGATGATGCAACAGACAAATAAGGCTATTAGTAGTCTTTTCTGTGACCTGATGGGTCCAATCCCACACAAAGTCTCATGAGCAGTAACACAGCAATCACTTCCAATTTACCACATAGTAATAGATAATCATGTCATAAATCAAGATCGGAAGTCTGTCGAGGACCTGTATGTTAACTTGCCCTTGACCAGAATGGGTACTTAGAGAGCTCCAGTGACATTCAAATCAGAACACATGGGCATTTTCCAACGGAGAGTAAACAACAGTGATACATACTGTCTTGATTATGACACATCACAACGAATATATTCACACCCATCAATAAGGGTGGGCCCATGAGCATGAAAGAAATGTACTCCATAAATCACACTGTCTTGCCGTTGGCACATTTTGCTTGTCAGCAGATGCAGTACTTATGAACATTTATTCATGTGTTTGCACGAGAAGTAAGTTAAAGAAATAATGTCAGCAAATACATTATTTTACACCAGAAACATGACATTTAGAAAAATGTAGATTCATATTCTGAAAAAGTGTTTGATTGCTGTGGTTAGAAGGTAGGGGGGAAGGCATCTCTCCATTACAGGGTCTCATACTGTGTGAATCTACTCAGATCCACACAAACTGGCTTTAAGGGCAGTTAAATGCCTGGTGTCTTAAGAATGCTTTTGACACTCCTACTTAGTATCTTTTTCTGTCATGCTGCTAAAATAGATTCTTTTAAAAATTTATTGAAAAACACACATCCTCTTTGTCTTTAAGATTAGATTTTGGTATTTGCTGATCTAATAATAATTAAAGGCCTGTAAATGAAGTTAATGAGTCTTTGACAAAACTAGACTCTCAGATTTGAGAGTACAAGATCAGAAACTACTAAAACCAAAATAAGATACTGAAGAAAGGAGATCAAAATTTCACATTTTCCATGACTAGTATCAGTGCTTATTTATGATTAATTTCTTTGAAAGGAATAACTATAGCTACTTAATACAAAGGCTCCAGTTCTAAACTGGCGCCAGTTTGTCCTTGAATTATGGAAATGTTTCAATCTCAATGCTGTAATTACAATCTGATTAAGTCTGAGTATATGCAGGTACACTTCATTTGGCTGCAAGAGGTATTTAGTTCAACAAAAATGCCTACCATTCAATATTTGAAGCAAAATCAGTGTCTACCCCTGTTATACCAACAGATCTGAGCATTCCATTAATTAGGATCCCCTTTCCTCTATTTCTTTATCATATTCCATACCATATTTCCTTCACAGTGAACAGAGCTTAGTAGATACAGTACCTTCAGTGAAATTGCAAAATAACAGAAGACAGAAGAGAATCCCCTCCAAATCAGGTTAATTAATCTTTCCACAATACAGTCAGGTTATCACAGAGCATCTGCTAAAATTTACTGCTCCAAACAAAGCTGAAGTGATATTGTGCATTCCTCTGGTCAAATAAAATCTTAGATTTACGGGCTCAATTATTTAAAAATTAAGCAAGGTGAAGTAATAAAAAGGAAAAAGCTCAGAGGTTGGTATCTTTGCTTAATACTACATAAAGCAGAGTAGTACCACCCAGAGAGGTATTAGAAATTGGAGAGTCACAGAGTGTCCTCCAAGGCCTACAGGGAAAGGGCAATAGGCAAGGTTTACTACCTGCAACAAGTTAAGTTTCTGTTTATAAATAGTGATTGAACACCGGAACCACTTTCAGATAGCCTACGGAATCCCTGTCCTGAGAGATTTTATTATGCTTGACTGAACAAAAACTTGACAGACCAACACTGATTTTGCTCATGGTATTTGGATTGATGCTAGCATAATTATGCGATGAGTTTCAGTAAAACACTGTCATCAGGGAATTACATACTACAGCCCAGAGATAAACTGGGATGTAGTACATAACATACTGAGATAAACCATTATAACAATGGGCCGCTAGGATATAAAAGTAACATTACAATTGATCCTACTTTATTTAATTTTAAGATATATTACCAGATTCTTTTTGGTTCTGATTTAAGAGGTATGTTTTATTAATATCGTGCATGCTTTAGGTTTTGCATACACATATCAATAGTCCCATCTTTACTGGACACAGGGTATGTAAATCCTGACCACAACATTAATTCCTACCATTTTTCCCACCCATTTATGAGAAAAAAATGTCATGCTTTTAAGTAAGCCTCTCAATGCCCTCTGGATTTTTCTTTTTTGGTCCAAACTTTTCTATTCTTTACAAGGAATTTCCATTGCATAAAACCCTTATGCTTCTAGTTTTTCTAATTTTCTATTAAAGAAGCAGTATCTTTACTTCCACTAAAAAGCTATTTTTCAACATATCTCACATAAAGCTCCCAAGGACTCTTCAGGCAGGCAGAAAAATCAGTCTTACTCATGAAAGTTTTTACACAAATGGCACTTCTCAAACAGAAATGTTTATCCACAGAACTCTCCAAATGACACTATCAACATTAGCATAGAAATTCGAAGATTCGAAGCAATTTTATGAAGATTAGCAACCATTCTGGAAGTTAGTACAAGATGTCTACGACTACCAAAACCAGATGGGATGATATCCTTCCTCTTCAAGTACCAAAAGCATTTATAATGGTTTCAGATCCAGTTCCTTCCTTGTTTACAGATAAATGGCTAAACAGTTGCACAGTTTCACATCATCGGGAAGCAAACTTTATGTACTCTTCTATAGTGCACTGGTGGAAATACCAGGACAGAGCTGTAAATTTATTTTATTACTATTTTTTCCTTACATTTCCTTGCATTTTTTTTTAGTTCCCATACAAGGCGACCGACTGAACTGTATCTAACATTCCACAAAACTGAGCTGGAGAGTCACTGTTTGATCTTTGAAGTTAATATTCAGCCATGTCTGCACTGAAAAGTTGTCGTATTAGCATCTGATAAGCAAATAAGACATAGTAACTAACTGAGGAGCACATGGTCGTGCATTTATGTCATGCAGTTGCAGAAGATCGGCTATGAAGCGTGATGGATGCAATGCGTTTTCCGATCAGTAAATGCCACACCACATTCGTCCAGTGAATGACCCTCCTCTACAGTACATCCCACACAGTGTGGGAAGTTAGGTTTAGGTTCACTGCAGTCAGAAGTTCATATTCTTGGGCAGTGTCAAAATTATTAGGATAAAGGTTACTAATAATTGTCTCTGGGCATAGAATAGCTTCTCTTTTCAAGGTCCAGTAAATATTTTTTAATGTACCTAACAGTCCATTGAAAGTTCAAAAAGCTACAAAGCCTCACTCCTGAGCTTTCATCAGTATGAAAACTTGTTAGATTCTCATATAGACAAGGCCTATAAGTAACATGTACAAACACCAACAGGATAATCACAGCACACTATGGAGGGAACACAAGGGAAGAGCATACAAAACTTAAGCCTGATATCATTAATCCTCTTTAAGATATGTGATCTTTTTTTCATCAAAAGTAGGTTTATGACAGGCAATATGGTCAGACAAGTGCCTGCATCCAGTCAGGACCAAAAGTTATTCATCTTCCTTACTTGACTCATACTTATCTCCACCTCATACTATTTACCCCAGTGTGTCATCCATCTGCAAAACATGGCTTAGGATCTATAATGTTTTCATGAGCACAGCTATCTGAAAAAACCCACAAATTCTTCCATCCTTTGAAAAGATCATTGTCCAAAGGTTTGCCTTCAACAGTCTCCTTTCATTTTCTTTCATTTTGCTTTAACCCCACCTTACTCTAACCAAGCCAGCTCACCTATTTCAGGACACCTGCTAAAGTGCAGAACATAGAGGTTGAACTTGCAATGAGAGATTATTCCAAAGAAGGCGCTTCCTTTCTTGAGACCAAAATCCCACAGAATAGAATGTCCAGACAAGCTTTCAGTTTTGCTACTCTCCAGCAATGGGTATAGAAGCTGACACATCAATCTAATACAATATTGAAGGCTAAATTGCTTGCCCCAGAAGCTATGACCAAACCTCAAACAAACAATATCAATCAGTGATTTGCATTATGTCTGCACTGAGCCCAGAACAGATTTAGCAAAGAAATCCTATTTCATCATCAGTCTTTCAAAATAACATGAATACTTTGCTTAAAACAAAGTTACCGGTTACTTCAGGAAGAAGAAAATTCTAGTACTAGTGATAGAGAGAATTAAAAAACAAAGGCAGATATATATGCACAAGGATACAGTGTATCCCACATCTTAGGAGGAGCATCCTTTAATGGTCCAGGTATTCCCCAAAAGCCTAACAGTGTTAGATACCATGAAACATACCAAGGCCAGGTCATATCACGCATTTGCTCAAGTGAGGTGGAAGACAGCAAACTATATACCATATCAACATGGAACATTAAAAAAAACACCTTGAATTTTCTAAGGAAATAGACATTATTTTCTCCTTTTCCTAACTCCCTAAATATCAATAGTTTATGAGAATTGATGCAGAGAAAACAAAGTGGTTGTGACACAAAACTTACCGAGCACAGTGTTCGCTACAGCAGAAGCCAGTAGGAATACCTAGAAAGAAAGCGCATACGAACGTGTTTTAGCATGCTCTCAAACTCAACAATCTACTGTTCAGGAATCTCCTGGTTTAGAACAACTGAGTCTTCTAGCTGCTGGATATTCTGTGTCAGTCAGTTCTGTAGTTATAGACAGCTACACTATCTGAAAGTAGCCTTTTTTATTTTTAACCCTGCCATCTAATAATAAGGAGAATGAAATGAATGAAGAAGAAAACACTTTCCTCCTGTTGATTTCCCATTACACTTGTGGTTTTGTATAGATCAGCCTTGTACTGTAAGGCCAACACAAAAAAAAAGGGAGAGAAATGCTGGAAATACTGTGTCTTATTGAAAATACAGAGAAACATAGTCAATTTTACTCAATGATACTGCAAATACCAGAAATACTTATATTCGAGAGGAAAGCATTGCATGATTGTATAATAATGTAGTATTTTCAATCTTCTAACCTTTTTCTTCACTGGCATCACTCTTTTGGTACACTACTTAGCACTGGTCTGTCATTTTGACAGAAGAATTAATTCAGATTTACTTTTTTTATTTTACTGAGTAGAGGAAAATTGAACAAAGATCTATTGGCTACAGCACAACCACTTCTTCTCTACGTAAAACACTAGGAATAAAGGCCAAACTATCACTGGAGTAAGGACAAGTCTCCTAAACCAAATGAGAGGGATATATTCAGTCAGTCACCCTGAAAGGAAAGTTCTCTTAAGTCACCGTGGCTACTTCTTTGGTGACCACTCTGATTGGAATTACTACCTGTAGTTACTAAATCTACATTTGAGAAAAAGTCTCACTAAGACTTAGAAAAGCTTGGATGGATTAAGAAATCCATCTCAAGCTTTAACTTTCTATCAAATTTGTAAAGTAAACTTATATAAGCTATCCAAAAGATATACAAAACAATGGCAGTAATTTCAGTACTTTTAATCAGCAAGCAACCAATTAAAAAATACACAATTCACAATACAATCCTTACATAAGCTGGAAAAGATATTAAGGTTCATGTCAAGTTCAACATGCTCCACTTTTAACTTTAGTCATCAGCATTCTCATTAGCAGTAAATATGTGAGAAAGGATTACGAGCAGTTAGGAAGGCAGATATTGAAATTTTTATATAATTATTAAAAAAAATAAAAAGTAGCCCAACAAATAAAAGTAACAAAAAAGGAAGCACAACGGACCTGACTTGGCTCAAGAGCTGTGGAAATGTACTATGCTGTCTTAAAAAGACAAAATTAATGTGCATTTAAAGGGTTCTGGTTTTGTATTTTCAATTAATACTAGTAAGACAAGAGCTTGTTGTGATGTTGCTTACTCCCACCTCAGTATTTAAGGAAACAAAAACCTTAACCCAATATATGAAGGATTCTTTAGGCCCTACCTCAAAACAGCATAAGCCAACAATAAATATCTGTAGTGACAGAAAGACAAGACACATTCCAAGTACAGAGTCCTCTACATCTTGGTAGAAAGGTCAGGTAGCTTTCAGTAAATAAGAGCAACTTACACGGAAAAGAGCTTTAAGGTAGACAAATGAGGTTGAACCTGTAGGTCCCTTGAGTTTGATTTTCACCATTGTACCTCAAACTACAATAATTTTAAAAATAACCATTAAATAGTCTTTAAGTTTAACTCTTTTATGAAAGATGTGTTTCCTAATGTTTTTCTTCCTTTGTATATTAAAGATAGGATAATTAAGATTTTTAGCTTAGCAGCATACAGTCCTTACTGGAAAGGTCGGTCCAGAATTACCATTGGAAACAAGAAAAAATGAATTGTCACCTAGCAGTGATCATGTAGAAATAGGAACAGTTAACACACAGTAAAACAAGAAACGAAATTAATACAAGCAGTAGTTGATACTTAGCATGAGAGTCGTTTATGCACAGTCTCGCATATGAGAATTCATTTATTGACAACTGATTTTTAGCAAGCACTTGCTCACCAAATAGCTTGAAATTCCAGTCAGAAAAAGATTCCTAACTGGAATTCCAGCAATAAAGGCATGCCTGCATGTTACTAAAGGAAACAGTGGAAAATTTCTCAGGCTGACATCCAGAATGTCCGCAGTTCCGTTTCATATTTCTCTTCTTGCAACTTGCAAAGCAGATGCTAAACCAGACCCTAAAAGCTTTTTGGTTTTGGGTGGGGGTTTTTTGGGCTTTTTTAGTTGTTTGTTTTTTGGGGTTTTTTTCCTTTTCTTTTGTGAAGCCTGGAAATTTCCACTGCTTTTAAAGAGCTTTTCAAAAAGTTGTCTCAAATATACTGCTCAAACAACCTTCCACTTCTACCTAGACAGACTTTAGTTTAAAGCAAAAGTTTCATTGCTATAAAGCAGACCTAAGATGAGAGGGAATAAAAAAAAATTGCTCATCTACCAAAAGCATTGCTTGGCCAATCTAAAATATTATTATACTGTGTATTAATCTTGATAGAGGTCACTTGAGGTTCAGCTACAGAGAGACAGATGGGTAAGAGAAAACTAAGCAGGTGATAAAACTACCTTGTAGCTGTATATTTGAACAGAAATTACAGTGGATGACAACGCAAGCTATTCTGTTCCTATTAAATGATTGAGTAATGGCTGTCCTTCAACTTAGTCGAATTTGCACTCAGCAATTTTCCATTGTTCCTGAATCCCACTCATCATCCATGTTACATGCTTATTGTCTCTCACACAGCCAATACAAGTCTGCCAAGTTTGCTAGCACTAGTTCTATACATCACCTCTACCAGACTTATTCATCAGCCTCGAACATACATCACCAAAGATTAGGGGGTTGAATGGAAAACCTACAGTTGTAATACAAAAATCTTTGAAAGCTACTTCAGCCAGGGAAGATGGGTTTTTTTCAGTTTTCTGTGCACTGATTAGACAAACTGCCTTCCTAATTTTAAGGAGGGGATCAAATGTACATCCTAGGTAAACAGGAGATGTTTGCTTTGTTCTATTTTAATCAAGTGAACAGTTTGCAGATAAAGTAGGCTTCCTTTTGTTGCCATTAGTGCCATCTTTGAATCTATGACTAGATAAATACTTGAAATACTGATTATGAGGTGATTCTTTCAATTACTACCTAAGAATATTAAGCAATGTGCTGACTGATATTCTGGCCCATTGAGCCAGAAATCTCTACTCTGAACATCAAAAAGGCTACCATAGAAGATGAGACCAGGAGGGTACTATAACAAAAGATGCTGCTACATCTGCTTTAGTTTGCAGCAGCAAAGATGGACTGAGCACAAAAAGAACTGCAAACCAAGTCATAATTCCCTATTTCCACCCACCCTCTCTAGGCTAGCCTTTATGGGGAAAGAGAAACTATTACAGGGAAAGATGCCTGAAAAGCTTATCCAAATCACTGGCAAAGAACATTGCAAATTTTTGTTTGAAATAATTTCCTTAAGATGTAAGGTGCTAAGAATAGAAAATAATTTTAAAGTTGTCATTATTAATACAAGAAATTAATTGTTGAACCTTTACTGGTTCTTCCATAAGATTCAAAAAACACAGTATAGCATTTCCACATACTGATTGCTTATATGTGTGCGGGCACACACACGTGTATGCTCCTTCTAGACGTCTGTCTAAAAGGTTTTAGAAAAAGTTTATTCACATAGAATGCTACCCCCTCTGACACATGCAGCAGCAAAAAGCAAGTAGCACAGTTTACCTTTTCCTGTGCCTTACTAGCCTCCAGAGAATGTGATGAAAAAACCCAGCAATGTTAAGATGCTCATATAGTCTATAGGGCAATTGGCAAAGCGTTAGAACTACAAATTGAGTGCACAAAGCAAAACCAGAGGAATACTACTTTTGATTTAGATTTATTTAGTTCTTTGGATTCACACAAAATAAACAGAGAACCCATGACTGACTGTTCTGAACAATTGTTTCCCCAAAATACTGGAGTGAACATGTATTTCACTGGGGGTTTGTGCAAGTAAATTGTTCAGTTCTCTCTTTTACTTAACCCTTCAATTAAAACAAAAGTCACCCAACCCAATCCCGGTTACATTACCTGTTCAATGACTTTGGGATGTTTCAGTGAGGCAGGGCATTCTGTTATTAGACATACAGCGCACAAAAGACTATATATCCTTCAAGAGATTGAAGGCAAGGTAATTTAGTTTCACTTTTCAAAAATCAGTTTATTCATAACTGTAAATTTAAAAAGTCACCAATTAAGTATTATTAAAGTAACAGGATCCATCTGAAATATACCTCCAATTTATATGATGCACAAAATAATGTGATGTACCTTCACTCAACTAAATGCAGCATACAAAAATCACAGTGAGTGGAAACACATTCCATAGCAGATTTAAATCAGTAGCAGTTAAATACTTTTACAATTGCCTCTTTCCTAATACACTACATCTAGAAACATCAACAGATTTACTCAGGGGCGAAAGGGGGAAAAACAAATGAAAAAACTACATAGGCAGCCCGCCGCAGCATTCAGGTCAGATATCCGTGGCATAAAGGATTCTATTCCTCCCCTCCCCCTCCCCTCCATTTTTTTTAATTATTAAAACAAGCCAGAAGAATACTTAAGATATTTCTAAATACTGAAAAAGTTTGAACATGAAATGCAGAAGATCCTGTACAGTCCAGTCCTTTAAGATCACGTTTTCAAGAGAGACTCATTTAAATGCAGGAGTTGAAGCAGCCTGTAGTGTCAGGCTCTAGTGTCCAATACCTTTTCACACGCTACAAATGGTTTAATTTTGCAGGCAATTGTAATCAAGACACTTTTTCTTTCTCAGAGTTCTTGAAAAATAAAAACACACACACCCCTTTTCTAGGAAACTGTACCACAGGCATTAATAATGAAGGTTTTGTGATTGTGATTTCTTGTCCATTATTAATTTAAAAAACCCATCATGAACAAAATATAGGGTTCCATTGTAAAATAGATTTGCTTCTTCTTCCTAATCTGCATTTTATCTCAGCTATATGTTAGGGTATACATCAGTGATAGAATGGAAAAAAAAAAAAAGGTAACTAGGCAATGCAAAACTTCCAACTTAATAAATCCAAAGCCAGGATGAACAAGGGCTCAAAGGAACAGTTAAAAGAAACACAAAGCCACAGACGAGCCCAAAATGCATGCAAGTCATATTCCAAATACAATCAGACCGGCAATAACACACTGTAATCAGGAGAGGTACTTAAAGCGAGGCTGAATGCTGGGTTTATTTTGTCTATCACTTCTCACATCCCACAGCCTCTATCTTCACATGTCTGCAGTGAATCCATCAAATCCACTGGTATAAGTTAAAAAAACCAAACCGGTAGTAGTAACAGAGTTGAAGGAGCAACAGTCAGTTGAACAGCAGTTGTAACAGCAGTTAACAGTAAATGTAATTACTGCATGTTTTAATGCACAATCTTGTTTTAAAAACAAAAGTAACAAAACTGAAACAAAACTAAAAGCCCAACCCTCTCCCAAAAGCACCCAATTTTGCCTGTTTCTTCTAAACCCAAGCTTTTATTCTCTGGTTTTCACTCATACACTATTTGTTTCTATGAAGCTACATTTTATATTCAGAACATACAACTTTCTTTCATGTGAAGCAGAACATTTTAAGGTGGAAATATTCCATGAGAAAATATTTATTTTTACAATAGTGATGAAGCTTAAAAAAAATGTTAAGCTTATTGTAAGAATCCATTTTAAATGTATTACAGACACCATATACTAGAAATTGCCGTGCCTCACACATTCAAATTTCCTTTTGTTTTGTCTTGTTATTTTAGTTAGACTCCAACATGCTATTTTCTGTTGACCTCTGTCTAAAAGAGGAAGAAGATACTGAGGATTCAAATGAGTCTGAATATGAGCTGACAAATTGAGAAGCTTCGCTTTTAAAGGAAAACTTGACCGTGCTTAAGAGTAGGAGCAGAAACCACAATCAGAACCAACTGTAGAACCAAAGAGAATCGTGGGAATTATCTCAACCTCACGCTACATTCTAACTCATAATCACCCTATTTATATCCCAGAAACAGTAACACCTACAGCGGCATGCGACCCGAGCCGCGGCGGGGGAATCTCACCTCCAACGCTCAATAACAGTTTCGTTACAGCTACGAGTCAGAAATGGATAAGAGGCATGGAAATTAACCTTTCAGTTCGAGTGTTTTTCATTCCTTTTCTAATTACCAGAGATAAGAAGGAGACAAGAGAAGTCAGCTCTAAAACTTACCGAGGCTACAGGATGACCAGGAGAAGGCGGATATCAAGATCTTTGGAACCGCCTCGGTACCAGATAAACCCAGAGGAATGGTAGAGAGGGCCATTCTAACCGAGGTATTTCACCCACACCTCGCCTCAGACTGAGAAATCGTGGGTCAGACGATTCTAAAGCCAGGTCCGCAGCGACCTCAGGTCTCTTTGTATGCCACGAGGAACCTCCACCCAAAATCACCACACTTAGATATGCATCACACAGCGACACGGGAAGCCTTCAGTCCACGCATCAATCCCCCGCCACTGCCCCAGGAATACCCCTTCAAAACTCACTCACCGGTACAGTTACAATAGCTAGAAAAGAGGTCAAGGCAGCCACACATGGCCCGGGGAATCCCCTCATCTCCAGCCCTGGGAATACTCCTCACACACAACCCATCTACGCTCGCCTTCGTCCTCCCATCAGGGAGGCACGTTCATATTGAGTAGGGGGGCGAAAGACAGAAAAGAGCCACCCCTCAAGGCCACCCCCAAGCCTCTCCCTTCCCCAGCAAGGGGCAGCTCTCTCTCCGCCATCCCAGTCCCACTCCAGCACTAGAAGCAGGGAAACGCGAACAAGAACTCCCCTCTCTCCACTCGTTACTCACTCCCTCCCTCCGAACCCTACTCACCTGGGAAATCAGCCAAAGCTCAGCTACATCTCCATCTCCCCCACACTCAACTCCGCACCGCCATTTTCCTCACTGTCTGGATTTAAATCGGGACCGACGCGGAGACACCAGGCGGCGTGAGGTATTGTGGGACCTGTAGTACCCAGACGGGAGCTCGTGGTACTTGTAGTCCGCGCCGGGATTGCTGCCGGAGCCGCCAGGCTCAGCCTGGTGCCAGCGGGCCGGTGTCGCCTCTGCATCACCGCGGTCTCTGCAGTAGGGCGGGCTCAAACGGGGAGGAGGAAGCATTCCCAGGGGAAGCTGCCTGTTCCGTGCACCCACTAGCGCGTTCCCGCGGCACTTGCTCCGTGCTCGTGGAGGTCACAAAATGCCGTATCTGTGTCATTAGGTTCTTTGGGATTAAAAAAAAAAAATCAACCCTTCGAATAGCGATTGAAAGAAAAATATTTACTCCCTTGGAGCCTGAAATTTTCTACTGCTGCACCAGACATATAGTTTTTCTTCTTTTTTTATTCATAATCTATAGGGGGCCTAATTAGTGCTTCAGCTGGCACTATCTAATACTGAAATAGATTAACCACTGCAACGGTTACGCACATCCACAGTACCAGTTAAATTAGACAACCAAGAGTTAATTGGATCATGATTTAATTAGGTAAACAGGCAGTCTTCCAACAAAGCTATCAGTCACCATCAAGCCCACCCCTCACCCAAATCCCATCGCCGCCACTGCCTCCCACTCCATGCCCCTCTCCTCGCGCCGCCGCCCCGCCCGCGAACCGCGAGCGGCGCGACGCCCCCTGCCGTCGCATGCCGCGCCGCCCGCGTGTCCAAACGCCGCGCGGTGCCCGCGCACCGCCCTCCGCCCCGCCCCTGCGGGAAGAACAGAGCTAGCGGTGAAATAAAGCTTGTGGCTCAAGAGCTAAAAGAGCTGGGGCGGGGAAGGGGACCTCTAGGCCTGGAGCTGTCATCACTGCAGCATGGCTCCATCGGAGGATCGTGGTAAGGACAGCAGTGCTCACCTAACTTTGCATCTGAGGTCAGCTTCAGGATCGTGTTATATTGTGGGAGAGCAGAGCTTCACAGTAAACACCAGTGTTTACTAACACGCTCACTTCCAGTGTTAATACTAACGATTCTTACCCAATTAGTAATACTAATAACACTTACTATGCATAGTATTAATGCTAGTAGAGGCCGGTAGCGTTCTTAACGCTGAGGCTTGCATGAAGAACACAAAATTAATTAATGTTGCTGATTATGCTATTGTGGTGTTGAAATACTTGGCCTCTACTGCGGTAGCCCCACACTTACCTCGATGGTCTCCCCCAGCAGGTCCGGCAGCACCTGGATGCAGATCTGCTTAAGCTTCACTGATGCAATAAACAGAGTTCACTCTTTAAAATCTTTAGAAGTTTATTAAAGGATAAAAGAACAAAATAATCCAGCACTGGGGTGCTTTTGGTGCACACCCAAAGAGCACAGAGGTAGCTTAAAATCATGTTCACTATATACGGTTACATTGCTGGGGTTACATGCATATTCATTAGCTTATACATTTTTCAAACATTCCTTTGAGATTTTGATGTTCCAGGAACTCTCTTGTTTGGTTTTGAACTCTGACTTGTCTACAGAACATTCTGTAAATTAGTTCTACACATTTTATTTCTTCCTGTAGTTTTATCCTGGTGCTTCACACTCCCTGATAGCGCTGATAGAGTTGATAAATCTTTCCTCAATGCCTTGCCAAGAGCTTGGGTGTTTGAGCTGCCAAACCCAAACTGGTCCTGATGATGGAGAACTTAAGAAATTACTCAATCCAACTAAATGCTTTAAAAAGGCAGATGGTTTGGTTATAAAAATATTTCTGCCTGAGGCTGGGAAGAGACTGGGAAGAGTTAAACCCCCCAATTCTGAACAACAGCACAGGGATTTTTAAATTATTTGCCTTTTTTTCCCCTTCCTTTGAATGGGTTTGTTTGTTCCCCCTTGGAGACTGCACACACAATAGGCAGATTTTTCAATTAAGCCATTTTTTCCCACTTTTAGTCTCCAATAGAGCCCAGGTGCCAGTTGTTTGCTGCTTGGTTTCTGCATTCCCTTTCCTGCATCCAGCTTAACCCCTTTCTCTCCTTCCTGCTTTTTGGCCATCACTGGTCATGCAGATGATGCTGATGCAGATGGCTGAAAATATCAAACAGCTTGGGAATGGTCTGTATCAGGTATCAGTAACATTAAAAAATGCAGTATATGGACCATCAACCAATGAATTTAGCAACAGTTGGATAGTAACTAATCACCTTTCCTTTGAAGCCCTCTTCATAGCATATTTACTTATAAAGAGAAAGCATTTGGTTTTTATTTTAAAAAATACTACAAATCACCAACAGCCAGCTTAAGTGAGCATGGAAGACTGACAAAGACATTGTAATGTTTTTTCTTTTAAATCCCTCACACCCCCATCACGTACTGGGGAGGCAGCTCAGTGAGTTTCAGCCCACAGCTGCCATCCTGTGCTCATGGAGAGCAACCTCTCCAGCTGTCCCAGCCTCAGGAAAGCACAGAAGAGGGCTTCACACAGATCAGGGATTAAGCTAGACCCAGGCTGAGCTCAGCTCAGTCACCATGGCACTTTTAGTAGCCTTAAACCCTTTTTCTATCAGATTAATTGTGGTTGTGGTGCAGCCACTGTGTTGCTGTCAATGTGCTCCCCTGCAGCCTAGCCTGACATGGTGAACAGGGATTTGGGGTTCTGCCTCATGTATTAAACATCAAACCAGAAGATAAAACAACAGATAAAACCCCTGCCCTTCCATCTGCCTCACTCTGCACTACTGCTATGAGAGGAGGGTGAAAGACCCAGTCAGTTTTAGCTCTGTAAAGAAGCTACAGAGCAGTGATGAGTGCCTGAATCATATTCCCTGCAGCCATCAGGGGAGTGAGGGCAGGGAGAAGGGCAGTAAAAGGGAAATAAAAAAACAACAGAGCCACTAAGACTGGAGGATGTGAGGATGAATCCAAAACTATGCTCTCCAAGAGCTGAAAGAACACATTTCTTAAAACAAGGCATCCAAACTGGAATGAGGGACTTGCACTCTTTCCAGATCTTCCCAGCACCATAACCCATTTAAAAAAAAAAGCCATCTGTGAAAATGGGATGCTCCTTTAAGCCTTGCAGAGACTTTCTCCAGCACCACAAACCTGTTGCTCTTCCTTTACCACTCAGGGCTGAGCCATGGAGACCTGCTTCTTTTGTGTATGCGTGTATCATACTTAGAGCGGCAGTGGAGGGGTAGGAGGGAAGAAATATAGCAGACAAATTTAACACTATTTAGGAGGGTTAATACACAATGTTTTCATTGCAAGCAGCATTTAGAAGTGACAATTTAGTGATTTATCATATCCCAGCACACTCCTTCCCTGTCAAAATGATAGGCAGAACCAGCAGAGCAGCTCTGAACACACTGTTCACTACAAGGCACCACTAACAAACCCAGGGCAGCTCCACCCTTGGCCAACCCTGTCCCCTTGGGCTTTCTGAGAAGCTGGGATTTAGGAGAAGGCCTTGCAGGGGAACAGTGTTTCTAATGTCAAAGTATTTAAAAATATACAAGGCTATGAAAGCTGATGGGACCCGAAAGAATTGAAGGAGAAGGTGTCTCAGCAGAGCATCTTTGGCCAGTGCAGCCAGATAACCCTCAGATATCATTACTGGAGGATCTGGGAGTGAAGCCCAGCAGGAGATGCTGCAACATGAACTCCTGCCCCACACGAGAGGTTCCCAGAGACCAAAAATTCCGTGCAGAGCAGACAGGACCTGACCACAACACCTGCCTTGGGCCAAACCTGCTCTTCATTTTTCATGAGCCACACAGAAACGTGGTGTATTTATGATCACTTCTCTCACCCGACCTGGTTGCAATCAGTACTGGATCCCAAAACTGAAGGAGAAGCCTTGTGTAGACAATTCTTCCTTCAAGGCTCAGCTCCAGTACCAGGCTCAAGACCTGGCATGCACATGCATTTGGCAGGGACTAGCAAATCAAGTGAAAGAACATTTCAGGGTTTTTTTCAGCAGATTGTTTAGGAATTTACTTGGAATAAGCTTCCTCCCCAAGAGGGATTTCAATTCTACACATGCACAAAGAGGAGAAAACATGAATGCACCATTGAGACAGCTCCGTGCTGAGAGTGGTGGTTTTAAGGTTAAGGCCCTTATATATCTGGGAGGGTGAAACCTCTGTGTTCAACCCTCTGGGATCATCACTTGGGCTGCCTGTGCTTCTCAGGCTCTCAAAGTAAAATTGACCCACCAAACTCATCTTTGTCTCAATCCTAATCCCTGCATCATCCTTCAGGTGTATTTCCTTACAATGAAATTGGAGTAGAAAATGCTTTAGGAAATGCTTTGCATCTTGTCATACTGTGGGAGAGCAGAGCTTAACAGTAAACACCAGCTAACATACTGACTACCAGTGTTAACACCACCAATTCTTACCTAAATATTAATACTAATAACACTTACTATGTGTATTATTAATCCTAGTAGAGGCTGGTGGTGTTCTTAAGGCTGAGGCTTGCATGAAGAATACAAAATTAATTACCGTTGCTGATTATGCTATTGTGTTGAAATACTTGGCCTCCACTGCAGTAGCCCCACACTTACCTCGATGGCCTCCCCCAGCAGGTCCCAAAACACCTGGATGCAGATCAGCTTAAGCTTCACTGATGTGATAAACAGAGTTCATTCTTTAAAATTTTTAAAAGTTTAATAAAGGGTAAAAGGACAAAATAATCCAGCACTGGGATGCTTTTAGCACACAGCCAAAGAGCACAGAGGTAGCTTAAAAACATGTTCACTATATACTGTTACATTGCTGAGGTTACATGCATATTCATTAACTTACACATTATTCAAACATTCCTTTGACTTTTTGATGTTCCAGGAACTCTCTTGTTTGGTTTTAACCTCTGACTTGTCTGCAGAACATTCTGTAAATGAGGTCTACACATTTTATTTCTTCCTGTAGTTTTATCCTGTTGCTTCGCACTCCCTGATAATACCGATAAGAGTCGATAAATGCTTCCTGGATGCTTAAGCTCTTTTTGTCACTATTATCACTTGGTAGGGGCAGTCTGCAGTTATAAGAAACAGAATAATTGCTTTACACCATTTTCTGAGTTAGTTACATAGAAGTACTTTAGTTTCTATTTCAACATTTTGCTAAAGCCTACGATATATTTATCAGGCTACTATTCATATGAAATATACAGTGCATACATAAACTGGCATATTACACTATACAAAGCAGTTAAAAGTAAGTATAAGTTTTACCATATCAAAATACTTGTAATGCAAAAAGCTAATCTATGAATGTGAAAGCCAATATTGTTTTATCATCTATAACATCCGACGACGAGGGTGAGCAGCGGGCCCGCAGCAGGCGGAGGGCGGGCAGGGGGACGCGGGCACTTAACTTTGGCCAGGGTGCTGATCTCGGCCAGTCGGGGCAGGCCAAGTCCCCGCAGAAGCGGAAGCACTGCGGTAGAAGAGGCACCCAGAGCCCGCAGCGGGCGCTGCACGCCCTCCCCGCTCCCGAGCCCTCTCCTCACCAAATCGCCGCCGCTCCCTAGTCCGCCCTGCTGCCGCAAAGACGACCCGGAACTCCTCCCGGGCTACACTCCTCTCCGCCTCCTGCCCCGAGTGCCGATGGGGCGCTCCGGTAGGGGCTCTGCGGGGGTCTTTTCGCCGGGACCTGGGCACGAGAGAAGGCCGGAGAAGGGGACGGGGGTTTGGCGAGCGCCGCCGCCGCCGCCGCCGCCGCCGCCGCCGCCGCCGCCGCCGCCGCCGCCGCCGCCGCCGCCGCCGCCGCCGCCGCCGCCGCCGCCGCCGCCGCCGCCGCCGCCGCCGCCGCCGCCGCCGCCGCCGCCGCCGCCGCCGCCGCCGCCGCCGCCTGCGAGCCCTTCGGGCAGCCCGAGCTCCGCCCCACGCTCCCACGGGCCTCAGCCTGACGGCTCCTAAGCCTGCCAATCACGGCCCGCCTTTCTCCGTCCGCCCTGTCCAATCACAGCCGCCCTTTCAAACCGGAAGCGGTCTCGCCGATCTCAGCCCGCTCAGTCGCGGCTCGCCGCCTCAGACTGGCCCCGCTCGCCCGTACGTCTGAGGCGCCGCTCCCGCCACCGCCGCTTTGGGAGCCGGCGGAGCAGCGTCCCCGCTGCCGCTGCCTCGGCAGGCGCTGTTGCGGACGGGAAGGGCGGCCGGGAGCTTCCAGTTCAGGTCCTGGTCGGGATCAGGTTCTGGTCCAGGGAAGCGGGCAGGCGGCGGGCAGCGGGCGGACGCGGCCACAGCAATGGCGGCGGCGGGAGCAGCGCTTGAGGGGACCGCGGGGAGTCGCGGAGCGGAGCGCGGCGGGAATGGGCGGGCTGGGATTGGTGGAGCCGGCAGGCGCTGCCTCGGGTTGTGATTGGCTGGCTGTCCGCCCGTGGGGCATAAATAGCGGGCGTTGGGGCGCGATGGCGTCAGTTCGGCGGTGAAGCTGGGAGCGACGGGAGCTGCGGATGCGCGGTCCGAGGAGCGGCGCTGCGCCAGGACGGGACCCCCGCGGCAGCTGATCTGGGGAGCGCTGGTGAGCACGGACGCGACGCCTGCGGCCGTATCTGGGGCCGGCCGTGTCCAGTTCTTTCTGCCGCGCCCTGCGTGGCTCGGGTAGCCGGCGGCTGGTGTGGGGCCTGGAGTGGCGCGGTGCGGGGGGGGGGGGCACTGCCTGCTGTCACTGGGGGCTGGAAAGTAGCCGTTTCGCGGTTTCTGGATTTAAAGAAATGTTCAGAATAAAAGGAATAAAGCTTGCTTTTTGTATTTTTATTACTTTATTTTGTTTTTACTTGTAATGTTTTTTTTCTTAATTGTGTTATTTTATTATTGCCCGTTTTAATACATCTTTTTGGTTTGATTTGTTTTCTTTACTAGATATCTCATGTTAATTCGGTAAGGGTTGTGGGACTGGGGCTGAAGCACCAGTTGTGAGAGCAGTGGGGACATAAAACCCCAGGGTGTGGAATAATGATTTTGGCATGAGCCAGGCCCAAAACAACGTGGAGTGGTGGAAATGCTGAGGCTAGATAAATGCCATGGGAGGAAGGCATGGAGCTGCAGCACTGGGCCTGCAGGTTATGCCTGGGGGTTCCCAGCCCCTGCCCTGTGGTACCAACAAGGGGCTGAGGGTGTGGGGGCTCAGAGGGTTCTAGGGCCCAAGAACCAGCCCAAGAGTGCCTTTTGGGATGGGGGGGGGCAGGAGTCCAGTGGCTATTGCCAGCCCCTGGAGCTGCCTGAGGGGAGGTGAGGGGGCCTTTGTGCAGGTGCTGGGCTGAGAGCCAGGGTGAGGGGGAGGGTGGATGTTGAGCTTCAGGCCTCCAGTGTCCCCAGAGTCGGGATGCCACTTAGGGTTGCCACTTAGGGCTGGGTGGGTGGATGGGACAGCTTCTAGAGATACTGAAATTGTAATGATGGCAGTAACTGATTTGTGGCCTTATCAACAGCCCCAAGGTGCAGTGAGAAGCATGAGCAGCTTTTAGCTGCAGCCAGTAGGAAGCTGAGGAGTTGGAGCTGAGGCAGCAGACCTGGAGGAGACAGAAATATGGTAGGGTTTGGTGTAAAACCCCCGTGGGGCTGGGATAGGGATTGCGGAGCGGGGAGGTGAACTGCATGGTTGGAATTGAAATTGCTGTAAGGGCTGTGATCAGAGCTCAAGAACGAGAGCTAAAAGAAAGATCCTGTCCTGAGAAGCACAAGTAGTATTGTGTGGCACTACTGTGAAGATTAAGAGCAGAAAGTGCAAAAGAAGAGCTGGCAGTTAAATAAAGCTTGTGGGACTGGAGCTGAAATCACTGGGGCCGGGGTGGGAACTGCAGTGCTGCAGAAAGAGTCACTGCTACAAGAGATACTCACTGTGGATCTGAGGACTAATCGCAGAATGGGACACAGCTGGAAGAAGAGAGCTGGCAGTAAAATAAAGCTTGTGGGGAAAGAGCTAAAAGGGCTGAGATCACTGGGCCTGGTCTTGTCATTGTGCGACTGGAATTGCGGCTTAACACATCGCAGCAACCTTAGGGCTGGTACCCGAGACTGTAGCGTTCTTGCGCCGAGATCACTGTAGGCCCGTGACATGGGTGCAGGGGCTGGGTATTGCCGCTAATAGTAGAACCGGATGTGCGGGGTGGCGAAAGGGAGGCTGGAAGCTTGCGCCTGAAAACCCCGTCGATGGCAGAATATTGTCTGCGCCTGTGATGGCACCTCTTGGGGCGCACTGTGGGGCTGGGAAGTGGACTGCGGGGCTGGCAACGTTAATGGAAATGGCAAAGGCACTAGACCTGTGAACGGGGCTGTGGGCATCCAGGAGAACTTACGCAGGGGGTGGCAAAGTGACTGGGGACTGCTCGCTGGGGGCTAAAATCACTGCAGGGCTAGCATATGGGTGGTGGCGTGGGCTTTCGGAGGCTGGTGCGGGAGCTGAATTGTTTCCAAGCTGGAGCCAAGAGCCAGATGCTGGCATTTGAAGCTGGAAAAACACAGAGCTGGAGCTGCAAGAAGAGAGCTGGCAGTAAAATAAAGCTTGTGGGGAAAGAGCTAAAAGGGCTGAGATCACTGGGCCTGGTCTTGTCATTGTGCGACTGGAATTGCGGCTTAACACATCGCAGCAACCTTAGGGCTGGTACCCGAGACTGTAGCGTTCTTGCGCCGAGATCACTGTAGGCCCGTGACATGGGTGCAGGGGCTGGGTATTGCCGCTAATAGTAGAACCGGATGTGCGGGGTGGCGAAAGGGAGGCTGGAAGCTTGCGCCTGAAAACCCCGTCGATGGCAGAATATTGTCTGCGCCTGTGATGGCTCCTCTTGGGGCGCACTGTGGGGCTGGGAAGTGGACTGCGGGGCTGGCAACGTCAATGGAAATGGCAAAGGCACTAGACCTGTGAACGGGGCTGTGGGCATCCAGGAGAACTTACGCAGGGGGTGGCAAAGTGACTGGGGACTGCTCGCTGGGGGCTAAAATCACTGCAGGGCTAGCATATGGATGGTGGCGTGGGCTTTCGGAGGCTGGTGCGGGAGCTGAATTGTTTCCAAGCTGGAGCCAAGAGCCAGATGCTGGCATTTGAAGCTGGAAAAACACAGAGCTGGAGCTGCAAGAAGAGAGCTGGCAGTAAAATAAAGCTTGTGGGGAAAGAGCTAAAAGGGCTGAGATCACTGGGCCTGGTCTTG
This sequence comes from Ammospiza nelsoni, assembly GCF_027579445.1. Taxonomy (NCBI): domain Eukaryota; kingdom Metazoa; phylum Chordata; class Aves; order Passeriformes; family Passerellidae; genus Ammospiza; species Ammospiza nelsoni. Next base: position 130,140 of record NC_080644.1, on the reverse strand, counting down.
TCATTGTGCGACTGGAATTGCGGCTTAACACATCGCAGCAACCTTAGGGCTGGTACCCGAGACTGTAGCGTTCTTGCGCCGAGATCACTGTAGGCCCGTGACATGGGTGCAGGGGCTGGGTATTGCCGCTAATAGTAGAACCGGATGTGCGGGGTGGCGAAAGGGAGGCTGGAAGCTTGCGCCTGAAAACCCCGTCGATGGCAGAATATTGTCTGCGCCTGTGATGGCTCCTCTTGGGGCGCACTGTGGGGCTGGGAAGTGGACTGCGGGGCTGGCAACGTCAATGGAAATGGCAAAGGCACTAGACCTGTGAACGGGGCTGTGGGCATCCAGGAGAACTTACGCAGGGGGTGGCAAAGTGACTGGGGACTGCTCGCTGGGGGCTAAAATCACTGCAGGGCTAGCATATGGATGGTGGGGTGGGCTTTCGGAGGCTGGTGCGGGAGCTGAATTGTTTCCAAGCTGGAGCCAAGAGCCAGATGCTGGCATTTGAAGCTGGAAAAACACAGAGCTGGAGCTGCAAGAAGAGAGCTGGCAGTAAAATAAAGCTTGTGGGGAAAGAGCTAAAAGGGCTGAGATCACTGGGCCTGGTCTTGTCATTGTGCGACTGGAATTGCGGCTTAACACATCGCAGCAACCTTAGGGCTGGTACCCGAGACTGTAGCGTTCTTGCGCCGAGATCACTGTAGGCCCGTGACATGGGTGCAGGGGCTGGGTATTGCCGCTAATAGTAGAACCGGATGTGCGGGGTGGCGAAAGGGAGGCTGGAAGCTTGCGCCTGAAAACCCCGTCGATGGCAGAATATTGTCTGCGCCTGTGATGGCTCCTCTTGGGGCACACTGTGGGGCTGGGAAGTGGACTGCGGGGCTGGCAACGTCAATGGAAATGGCAAAGGCACTAGACCTGTGAACGGGGCTGTGGGCATCCAGGAGAACTTACGCAGGGGGTGGCAAAGTGACTGGGGACTGCTCGCTGGGGGCTAAAATCACTGCAGGGCTAGCATATGGATGGTGGGGTGGGCTTTCGGAGGCTGGTGCGGGAGCTGAATTGTTTCCAAGCTGGAGCCAAGAGCCAGATGCTGGCATTTGAAGCTGGAAAAACACAGAGCTGGAGCTGCAAGAAGAGAGCTGGCAGTAAAATAAAGCTTGTGGGGAAAGAGCTAAAAGGGCTGAGATCACTGGGCCTGGTCTTGTCATTGTGCGACTGGAATTGCGGCTTAACACATCGCAGCAACCTTAGGGCTGGTACCCGAGACTGTAGCGTTCTTGCGCCGAGATCACTGTAGGCCCGTGACATGGGTGCAGGGGCTGGGTATTGCCGCTAATAGTAGAACCGGATGTGCGGGGTGGCGAAAGGGAGGCTGGAAGCTTGCGCCTGAAAACCCCGTCGATGGCAGAATATTGTCTGCGCCTGTGATGGCACCTCTTGGGGCGCACTGTGGGGCTGGGAAGTGGACTGCGGGGCTGGCAACGTCAATGGAAATGGCAAAGGCACTAGACCTGTGAACGGGGCTGTGGGCATCCAGGAGAACTTACGCAGGGGGTGGCAAAGTGACTGGGGACTGCTCGCTGGGGGCTAAAATCACTGCAGGGCTAGCATATGGATGGTGGGGTGGGCTTTCGGAGGCTGGTGCGGGAGCTGAATTGTTTCCAAGCTGGAGCCAAGAGCCAGATGCTGGCATTTGAAGCTGGAAAAACACAGAGCTGGAGCTGCAAGAAGAGAGCTGGCAGTAAAATAAAGCTTGTGGGGAAAGAGCTAAAAGGGCTGAGATCACTGGGCCTGGTCTTGTCATTGTGCGACTGGAATTGCGGCTTAACACATCGCAGCAACCTTAGGGCTGGTACCTGAGACTGTAGCGTTCTTGCGCCGAGATCACTGTAGGCCCGTGACATGGGTGCGGGGGCTGGGTATTGCCGCTAATAGTAGAACCGGATGTGCGGGGTGGCGAAAGGGAGGCTGGAAGCTTGCGCCTGAAAACCCCGTCGATGGCAGAATATTGTCTGTGCCTGTGATGGCACCTCTTGGGGCGCACTGTGGGGCTGGGAAGTGGACTGCGGGGCTGGCAACGTCAATGGAAATGGCAAAGGCACTAGACCTGTGAACGGGGCTGTGGGCATCCAGGAGAACTTACACAGGGGGTGGCAAAGTGACTGGGGACTGCTCGCTGGGGGCTAAAATCACTGCAGGGCTAGCATATGGATGGTGGGGTGGGCTTTCGGAGGCTGGTGCGGGAGCTGAATTGTTTCCAAGCTGGAGCCAAGAGCCAGATGCTGGCATTTGAAGCTGGAAAAACACAGAGCTGGAGCTGCAAGAAGAGAGCTGGCAGTAAAATAAAGCTTGTGGGGAAAGAGCTAAAAGGGCTGAGATCACTGGGCCTGGTCTTGTCATTGTGCGACTGGAATTGCGGCTTAACACATCGCAGCAACCTTAGGGCTGGTACCTGAGACTGTAGCATTCTTGCGCCGAGATCACTGTAGGCCCGTGACATGGGTGCGGGGGCTGGGTATTGCCGCTAATAGTAGAACCGGATGTGCGGGGTGGCGAAAGGGAGGCTGGAAGCTTGCGCCTGAAAACCCCGTCGATGGCAGAATATTGTCTGCGCCTGTGATGGCACCTCTTGGGGCGCACTGTGGATCCAGTATATCCCAGGTACGTTCTAGGTATCGTTCTAGGTACAGTTCTAGGTTTCTGAGGTGGTCCTGAGTCAGTGCTGAGATTGTGCTGAGTGAGTGCTGAGATGGTCCTGAGTCTGTGTTGATTGTTTGCTGAGATGGTGCTGGATGGGTACTGAGATGGTGCGGATTGGTTGCTGAAATGGTCCTTAGTGGGTGCTGATTGGTTGCTGAGATGGTCCTGATTGGGGGCGGATTGGTTGCTGAGATTCTCCTGAGTCGATGCTGATTGGTTTCTGCGATGGTCCTGAGTCGCGGCGGATTGGTTGCTGAGATGGTGCTGAGTGGGTTCAGATTGGTTGCTGAGATGGTGCTGAGATGGTGCTGATTGGTCGTTGAGATTGTTTGAGTGGGTGCTGAATTGGTGCTGATTGGTTTCTGGGATGATGCTGAGTGGGTGCTGAGATGGTCCTGAGATGGTGCTGAGTGGATGCTGCGATGGTACTGATTGGGTTTTGATTGGTTGCAGAGATGGTCCTGAGTCGTTGCTCAGATGGTGCTTATTGGTTGCTGAAATGGTGCTGAATGGGTGCTGAGATGGTGCTGAGTCGGTGCTGATTGGTGGTGAGATGGTGCTGAGCGGATGCTGATTGGTTGCCGACATGGTGCTGAGATGGTGCTGAGTGGGTGGTGTGAAGGTCCTGAGATGGTGCAGATTGGTTGCTAAGATGGCCCTGAGTGGGTGCTGAAATGGTGCTGATTGGTTGCAGCGATGGTCCTGAGTGGGTGCTGATTGGTTGCTGCAATGATGCTGAGTGGGTGCTGATTGGTTGTTGAGTTTGTTATGAGTGGGTCCTGATTGGTTGCTGATATTGTTATGAGTGGGTGCTGATTTGTTGCTCCGATGGTGCTGAGGGTGTGCTGATTGGTTGCTGAGATGGTGCTGATTGGGTGCTGAGATGGTGCTGTGATGGTGCTGAGTGGATGCTGCGATGGTCCTGATTGGGTGCTGATTGGTTGCTCAGATGGTGCTTTGGGGGTGCTGATTGGTTGCTGAGATGGTGCAAAGTGGGTTCAGATTGGTTGCTGAGATGGTCCTGATTGGTTGCTAAGGTGGTGCTGAGTGGGTGGTGCGAAGGTCCTGAGATGGTGCAGATTGGTTGCTGAGATTGTTATGAGTGGGTCCTGATTGGTTGCTGAGATTGTTATGAGTGGGTGTTGATTGGTTGCTCAGATGGTGCTTTGGTGGTGCTCATTGGTTGGTGAGATGGTCCTGATTATGTGCTGATTGGTTGCTGAGATGGTGCTGGGTGGGTGCTGATTGGTTGCTGAGATAGTGCTAGATGGATGCTGGGATGGTCCTGAGGGGGTGCTGCTTGGTTGCTGAAATGGTCCTGAGATGGTGCTGAGTTGGCGCTGTTTGGTTGCTGGGACGATGCTGAGTGGTTGCTGATTGGTTGCTGGGATGGCCCTGAGTGGGTGCTGAAATGGTGCTGATTGGTTGCAGCGATGGTCCTGAGTGGGTGCTGATTGGTTGCTGCGATGATGCTGAGTGGGTCCTGATTGGTTGTTGAGTTTGTTATGAGTGGGTCCTGATTGGTTGCTGATATTGTTATGAGTGGGTGCTGATTGGTTGCTGAGATGGTGCTGAGGGTGTGCTGATTGGTTGCTGAGATGGTGCTGATTGGGTGCGGAGATGGTGCTGTGATGGTGCTGAGTGGATGCTGCGATGGTCCTGATTGGGTGCTGATTGGTTGCTCAGATGGTGCTTTGGGGGTGCTGATTGGTTGCTGAGATGGTGCAAAGTGGGTGCTGATTGGTTGCTGCGATGGTCCTGATTGGTTGCTGAGGTGGTGCTGAGATGTGTCTGATTGGTGGTGAGATGGTGCTGAGTAGGTGTAGATTGGTTGCTGAGATGGTGCTGAGTGGGTGGTGCGAAGGTCCTGAGATGGTGCAGATTGGTTGCTGAGATTGTTATGAGTGGGTCCTGATTGGTTGCTGAGATTGTTATGAGTGGGTGTTGATTGGTTGCTCAGATGGTGCTTTGGTGGTGCTCATTGGTTGGTGAGATGGTCCTGATTATGTGCTGATTGGTTGCTGAGATGGTGCTGGGTGGGTGCTGATTGGTTGCTGAGATAGTGCTAGATGGATGCTGGGATGGTCCTGAAGGGGTGCTGCTTGGTTGCTGAAATGGTCCTGAGATGGTGCTGAGTTGGCGCTGTTTGGTTGCTGGGACGATGCTGAGTGGTTGCTGATTGGTTGCTGGGATGGCCCTGAGTGGGTGCTGAAATGGTGCTGATTGGTTGCAGCGATGGTCCTGAGTGGGTGCTGATTGGTTGCTGCGATGATGCTGAGTGGGTCCTGATTGGTTGTTGAGTTTGTTATGAGTGGGTCCTGATTGGTTGCTGATATTGTTATGAGTGGGTGCTGATTTGTTGCTCCGATGGTGCTGAGGGTGTGCTGATTGGTTGCTGAGATGGTGCTGATTGGGTGCTGAGATGGTGCTGTGATGGTGCTGAGTGGATGCTGCGATGGTCCTGATTGGGTGCTGATTGGTTGCTCAGATGGTGCTTTGGGGGTGCTGATTGGTTGCTGAGATGGTCCTGAGTAGGTGATGATTGGTTGCTAAGATGGTGCTGGGTGGGTGCTGATTGGTTGCTCAGATGGTGCTGGGTGGGTGCTGATTGGTTGCTGAGATTGTTTGGGTGGGTGCTGATTGGTTGCTGAGATTGTTATGAGTGGGTCCTGATTGGTTGCTGAGATGGTGCTGAGATGGTGCAGATTGGTTGCTGCAATGGTCCTGAGTGGTTGCTGATTGGTTGCTGTGATGGTGCTGAGTGGGTCCTGATTGGTTGTGGAGATTGTTATGAGTGGGTCCTGATTGGTTGCTGAGATTGTTATGAGTGGGTGCTGATTGGTTGCTCAGATGATTCTTTGGGGGTGCTGATTGGTTGCTGAGATGGTGCTAAGTGGGTGCTGATTGGTTGCTGCGATGGTCCTGATTGGTTGCTGAGGTGGTGCTGAGATGTGTCTGATTGGTGGTGAGATGGTGCTGAGTAGGTGTAGATTGGTTGCTGAGATGGTGCTGAGTGGGTGGTGCGAAGGTCCTGAGATGGTGCAGATTGGTTGCTGAGATTGTTATGAGTGGGTCCTGATTGGTTGCTGAGATTGTTATGAGTGGGTGTTGATTGGTTGCTCAGATGGTGCTTTGGTGGTGCTCATTGGTTGGTGAGATGGTCCTGATTATGTGCTGATTGGTTGCTGAGATGGTGCTGGGTGGGTGCTGATTGGTTGCTGAGATAGTGCTAGATGGATGCTGGGATGGTCCTGAGGGGGTGCTGCTTGGTTGCTGAAATGGTCCTGAGATGGTGCTGAGTTGGCGCTGTTTGGTTGCTGGGACGATGCTGAGTGGTTGCTGATTGGTTGCTGGGATGGCCCTGAGTGGGTGCTGAGATGGTTCTGAGTGGGTGGTGCGAAGGTCCTGAGATGGTGCAGATTGGTTGCTAAGATGGCCCTGAGTGGGTGCTGAGATGGTGCTGAATTGGTGCTGATTGGTTACTGAGATGGTCCTGAGTGGGTGCTGAGATGGTGCTGAGTGGATGCTGCCATGGTCCTGATTGGGTGCTGATTGGTTGCTGATATTGTTATGAGTGGGTCCTGATTGGTTGCTGTGATGGTGCTGAGTGGGTGCTGACATGGTGCTGAGATAGTGCTGAGATGTTGCTGATTGGTGGTGAGGTGGTGCTGAGTGGGTGGTGCGAATGTCCTGAGATTGTGCAGATTGGTTGCTAAGATGGCCCTGAGTGGGTGCTGAGATGGTTCTGAATGGGTGCTGATTGGTTACTGAGATGGTCCTGAGTGGGTGCTGAGATGGTGCTGAGTGGATGCTCTGATGGTCCTGATTGGGTGCTGATTGGTTGCTGATATTGTTATGAGTGGGTCCTGATTGGTTGCTGAGAATGTTATGAGTGGATGCAGATTGGTTGCTGAGATGGTGCTGAGTGGGTGCTGATTGGTTGCTAAGATGGCCCTGATTGGTTGCTGAGATGGTGCTGAATGGGTGCTGATTGGTTGCTGAGATGGCCCTGAGTGGGTGCTGAGATGGTGCTGAGTCGGTGCTGATTGGTGGTGAGATGGTGCTGAGCGGGTGCTGATTGGTTGCCGAGATGGTGCTGAGTGGGTGGTGTGAAGGTCCTGAGATGGTGCTGATTGGTTGCTGAGAGGGTCCTGATTGGGTGCTGATTGGTTGCTGAGACGGTGCTGAGAGGTTGGTGCGAAGGTCCTGAGATGGTGCAGATTGGTTGCTGAAATGGCCTTGAGTGGGTGCTGAGATGGTGCTGAATGGGTGCTGATTGGTGCTGAGATGATACTGAGTGGGTGCTAATTGGTTTCTGAGATTGTCCTGAGTTGGTGCTGATTGGTTGCTGAGATGGTGACCATCTCAGACACCAATAAGCACCCACTCAGCACCAAATAAAGACAATCTTAGGAACCAATCTGCACCCACTCAGGACCATTGCAGCAACCAGTCAACACCATCTCAGCAACCAATCAGCCCCCACTCAGAACTATATCAGCACCCACTCAGCACAATCTCAGCAACCAATCAACACCATCTCAGCACTGACTCAGCACCATCTTTGCACCCATTCAGCACCATCTCAGCAACCAATCAGCACCATCTCAGGATCTTTGCACCACCCACTCAGAACCATCTCAGCACCATCTCAGCAACCAATCAGCACCCATTCAGCACCATCTCAGCGACCAATCAGGGCCATCTTAGCAACCAATCAGCACCCACTCGGCACCATCTCAGCAACCAATCTACACCTACTCAGCACCATCTCACCACCAATCAGACACATCTCAGCACCATCTCAGCAACCAATCAGGACCATCGCAGCAACCAATCAGCACCCACTTAGCACCATCTCAGCAACCAATCAGCACCCCCAAAGAATCATCTGAGCAACCAATCAGCACCCACTCATAACAATCTCCACAACCAATCAGGACCCACTCAGCACCATCACAGCAACCAATCAGCAACCAATCAGGGCCATCTCAGCAACCAATCAGCACCCACTCAGCACCATCTCAGCAACCAATCTGCATCCACTCATAACATTCTCAGCAACCAATCAGGACCCACTCATAACAATATCAGCAACCAATCAGCACCCAATCAGGACCATGGCAGCATCCACTCAGCACCCACTCAGGGCCATCTTAGCAACCAATCTGCACCATCTCAGGACCTTCGCACCACCCACTCAGAACCATCTCAGCACCCACTCAGGGCCATCCCAGCAACCAATCAGCAACCACTCAGCATCGTCCCAGCAACCAAACAGCGCCAACTCAGCACCATCTCAGGACCATTTCAGCAACCAAGCAGCACCCCCTCAGGACCATCCCAGCATCCATCTAGCACTATCTCAGCAACCAATCAGCACCCACCCAGCACCATCTCAGCAACCAATCAGCACATAATCAGGACCATCTCACCAACCAATGAGCACCACCAAAGCACCATCTGAGCAACCAATCAACACCCACTCATAACAATCTCAGCAACCAATCAGGACCCACTCATAACAATCTCAGCAACCAATCTGCACCATCTCAGGACCTTCGCACCACCCACTCAGCACCATCACAGCAACCAATCTACACCTACTCAGCACCATCTCACCACCAATCAGACACATCTCAGCACCATCTCAGCAACCAATCTGCACCATCTCAGGACCTTCGCACCACCCACTCAGCGCCATCTCAGCAACCAATCTACACCTACTCAGCACCATCTCACCACCAATCAGACACATCTCAGCACCACCTCAGCAACCAATCAGGACCATCGCAGCAACCAATCAGCACCCACTTTGCACCATCTCAGCAACCAATCAGCACCCCCAAAGCACCATCTGAGCAACCAATCAGCACCCAATCAGGACCATCGCAGCATCCACTCAGCACCATCACAGCACCATCTCAGCACCCAATCAGGGCCATCTCAGCAACCAATCAGCACACCCTCAGCACCATCGGAGCAACAAATCAGCACCCACTCATAACAATATCAGCAACCAATCAGGACCCACTCATAACAAACTCAACAACCAATCAGGACCCACTCAGCATCATCGCAGCAACCAATCAGCACCCACTCAGGACCATCGCTGCAACCAATCAGCACCATTTCAGCACCCACTCAGGGCCATCCCAGCAACCAATCAGCAACCACTCAGCATCGTCCCAGCAACCAAACAGCGCCAACTCAGCACCATCTCAGGACCATTTCAGCAACCAAGCAGCACCCCCTCAGGACCATCCCAGCATCCATCTAGCACTATCTCAGCAACCAATCAGCACCCACCCAGCACCATCTCAGCAACCAATCAGCACATAATCAGGACCATCTCACCAACCAATGAGCACCACCAAAGCACCATCTGAGCAACCAATCAACACCCACTCATAACAATCTCAGCAACCAATCAGGACCCACTCATAACAATCTCAGCAACCAATCTGCACCCACTCAGGACCTTCGCACCACCCACTCAGCACCATCTCAGCAACCAATCTACACCTACTCAGCACCATCTCACCACCAATCAGACACATCTCAGCACCACCTCAGCAACCAATCAGGACCATCGCAGCAACCAATCTGAACCCACTTTGCACCATCTCAGCAACCAATCAGCACCCCCAAAGCACCATCTGAGCAACCAATCAGCACCCAATCAGGACCATCGCAGCATCCACTCAGCACCATCACAGCACCATCTCAGCACCCAATCAGCACCATCTCAGCAACCAATCAGCACACCCTCAGCACCATCGGAGCAACAAATCAGCACCCACTCATAACAATATCAGCAACCAATCAGGACCCACTCATAACAAACTCAACAACCAATCAGCACCCACTCAGCATCATTGCAGCAACCAATCAGCACCCACTCAGGACCATCGCTGCAACCAATCAGCACCATTTCAGCACCCACTCAGGGCCATCTTAGCAACCAATCTGCACCATCTCAGGACCTTCACACCACCCACTCAGCACCATCTCAGCACCATGTCGGCAACCAATCAGCATCCGCTCAGCACCATCTCACCACCAATCAGCACCGACTCAGCACCATCTCAGCACCCATTCAGCACCATTTCAGCAACCAATAAGCACCATCTGAGCAACGACTCAGGACCATCTCTGCAACCAATCAAAACCCAATCAGTACCATCGCAGCATCCACTCAGCACCATCTCAGGACCATCTCAGCACCCACTCAGCATCATCCCAGAAACCAATCAGCACCAATTCAGCACCCACTCAAACAATCTCAACGACCAATCAGCACCATCTCAGCACCATCTCAGCAACCAATCTGAACCCACTCAGCACCATCTCAGCAACCAATCCGCCGCGACTCAGGACCATCGCAGAAACCAATCAGCATCGACACAGGAGCATCTCAGCAACCAATCCGCCCCCAATCCGCACCATCTCAGCACCCATCCAGCACCATCTCAGCAAACAATCAACACAGACTCAGGACCATCTCAGCACTCACTCAGCACAATCTCAGCACTGACTCAGGACCACCTCAGAAACCTAGAACTGTACCTAGAACGATACCTAGAACGTACCTGGGATATACTGGATCCACAGTGCGCCCCAAGAGGTGCCATCACAGGCGCAGACAATATTCTGCCATCGACGGGGTTTTCAGGCGCAAGCTTCCAGCCTCCCTTTCGCCACCCCGCACATGCGGTTCTACTATTAGCGGCAATACCCAGCCCCCGCACCCATGTCACGGGCCTACAGTGATCTCGGCGCAAGAACGCTACAGTCTCAGGTACCAGCCCTAAGGTTGCTGCGATGTGTTAAGCCGCAATTCCAGTCGCACAATGACAAGACCAGGCCCAGTGATCTCAGCCCTTTTAGCTCTTTCCCCACAAGCTTTATTTTACTGCCAGCTCTCTTCTTGCAGCTCCAGCTCTGTGTTTTTCCAGCTTCAAATGCCAGCATCTGGCTCTTGGCTCCAGCTTGGAAACAATTCAGCTCCCGCACCAGCCTCCGAAAGCCCACGCCACCATCCATATGCTAGCCCTGCAGTGATTTTAGCCCCCAGCGAGCAGTCCCCAGTCACTTTGCCACCCCCTGCGTAAGTTCTCCTGGATGCCCACAGCCCCGTTCACAGGTCTAGTGCCTTTGCCATTTCCATTGACGTTGCCAGCCCCGCAGTCCACTTCCCAGCCCCACAGTGCGCCCCAAGAGGTGCCATCACAGGCGCAGACAATATTCTGCCATCGACGGGGTTTTCAGGCGCAAGCTTCCAGCCTCCCTTTCGCCACCCCGCACATCCGGTTCTACTATTAGCGGCAATACCCAGCCCCCGCACCCATGTCACGGGCCTACAGTGATCTCGGCGCAAGAACGCTACAGTCTCGGGTACCAGCCCTAAGGTTGCTGCGATGTGTTAAGCCGCAATTCCAGTCGCACAATGACAAGACCAGGCCCAGTGATCTCAGCCCTTTTAGCTCTTTCCCCACAAGCTTTATTTTACTGCCAGCTCTCTTCTTGCAGCTCCAGCTCTGTGTTTTTCCAGCTTCAAATGCCAGCATCTGGCTCTTGGCTCCAGCTTGGAAACAATTCAGCTCCCGCACCAGCCTCCGAAAGCCCACGCCACCATCCATATGCTAGCCCTGCAGTGATTTTAGCCCCCAGCGAGCAGTCCCCAGTCACTTTGCCACCCCCTGCGTAAGTTCTCCTGGATGCCCACAGCCCCGTTCACAGGTCTAGTGCCTTTGCCATTTCCATTGACGTTGCCAGCCCCGCAGTCCACTTCCCAGCCCCACAGTGCGCCCCAAGAGGTGCCATCACAGGCGCAGACAATATTCTGCCATCGACGGGGTTTTCAGGCGCAAGCTTCCAGCCTCCCTTTCGCCACCCCGCACATCCGGTTCTACTATTAGCGGCAATACCCAGCCCCCGCACCCATGTCACGGGCCTACAGTGATCTCGGCGCAAGAACGCTACAGTCTCGGGTACCAGCCCTAAGGTTGCTGCGATGTGTTAAGCCGCAATTCCAGTCGCACAATGACAAGACCAGGCCCAGTGATCTCAGCCATTTTAGCTCTTTCCCCACAAGCTTTATTTTACTGCCAGCTCTCTTCTTGCAGCTCCAGCTCTGTGTTTTTCCAGCTTCAAATGCCAGCATCTGGCTCTTGGCTCCAGCTTGGAAACAATTCAGCTCCCGCACCAGCCTCCGAAAGCCCACGCCACCATCCATATGCTAGCCCTGCAGTGATTTTAGCCCCCAGCGAGCAGTCCCCAGTCACTTTGCCACCCCCTGCGTAAGTTCTCCTGGATGCCCACAGCCCCGTTCACAGGTCTAGTGCCTTTGCCATTTCCATTGACGTTGCCAGCCCCGCAGTCCACTTCCCAGCCCCACAGTGCGCCCCAAGAGGTGCCATCACAGGCGCAGACAATATTCTGCCATCGACGGGGTTTTCAGGCGCAAGCTTCCAGCCTCCCTTTCGCCACCCCGCACATCCGGTTCTACTATTAGCGGCAATACCCAGCCCCCGCACCCATGTCACGGGCCTACAGTGATCTCGGCGCAAGAACGCTACAGTCTCGGGTACCAGCCCTAAGGTTGCTGCGATGTGTTAAGCCGCAATTCCAGTCGCACAATGACAAGACCAGGCCCAGTGATCTCAGCCCTTTTAGCTCTTTCCCCACAAGCTTTATTTTACTGCCAGCTCTCTTCTTGCAGCTCCAGCTCTGTGTTTTTCCAGCTTCAAATGCCAGCATCTGGCTCTTGGCTCCAGCTTGGAAACAATTCAGCTCCCGCACCAGCCTCCGAAAGCCCACGCCACCATCCATATGCTAGCCCTGCAGTGATTTTAGCCCCCAGCGAGCAGTCCCCAGTCACTTTGCCACCCCCTGCGTAAGTTCTCCTGGATGCCCACAGCCCCGTTCACAGGTCTAGTGCCTTTGCCATTTCCATTGACGTTGCCAGCCCCGCAGTCCACTTCCCAGCCCCACAGTGCGCCCCAAGAGGTGCCATCACAGGCGCAGACAATATTCTGCCATCGACGGGGTTTTCAGGCGCAAGCTTCCAGCCTCCCTTTCGCCACCCCGCACATCCGGTTCTACTATTAGCGGCAATACCCAGCCCCCGCACCCATGTCACGGGCCTACAGTGATCTCGGCGCAAGAACGCTACAGTCTCGGGTACCAGCCCTAAGGTTGCTGCGATGTGTTAAGCCGCAATTCCAGTCGCACAATGACAAGACCAGGCCCAGTGATCTCAGCCCTTTTAGCTCTTTCCCCACAAGCTTTATTTTACTGCCAGCTCTCTTCTTGCAGCTCCAGCTCTGTGTTTTTCCAGCTTCAAATGCCAGCATCTGGCTCTTGGCTCCAGCTTGGAAACAATTCAGCTCCCGCACCAGCCTCCGAAAGCCCACGCCACCATCCATATGCTAGCCATGCAGTGATTTTAGCCCCCAGCGAGCAGTCCCCAGTCACTTTGCCACCCCCTGCGTAAGTTCTCCTGGATGCCCACAGCCCCGTTCACAGGTCTAGTGCCTTTGCCATTTCCATTGACGTTGCCAGCCCCGCAGTCCACTTCCCAGCCCCACAGTGCGCCCCAAGAGGTGCCATCACAGGCGCAGACAATATTCTGCCATCGACGGGGTTTTCAGGCGCAAGCTTCCAGCCTCCCTTTCGCCACCCCGCACATCCGGTTCTACTATTAGCGGCAATACCCAGCCCCCGCACCCATGTCACGGGCCTACAGTGATCTCGGCGCAAGAAGGCTACAGTCTCAGGTACCAGCCCTAAGGTTGCTGCGATGTGTTAAGCCGCAATTCCAGTCGCACAATGACAAGACCAGGCCCAGTGACCTCAGCCCTTTTAGCTCTTTCCCCACAAGCTTTATTTTACTGCCAGCTCTCTTCTTGCAGCTCCAGCTCTGTGTTTTTCCAGCTTCAAATGCCAGCATCTGGCTCTTGGCTCCAGCTTGGAAACAATTCAGCTCCCGCACCAGCCTCCGAAAGCCCACGCCACCATCCATATGCTAGCCCTGCAGTGATTTTAGCCCCCAGCGAGCAGTCCCCAGTCACTTTGCCACCCCCTGCGTAAGTTCTCCTGGATGCCCACAGCCCCGTTCACAGGTCTAGTGCCTTTGCCATTTCCATTGACGTTGCCAGCCCCGCAGTCCACTTCCCAGCCCCACAGTGCGCCCCAAGAGGTGCCATCACAGGCGCAGACAATATTCTGCCATCGACGGGGTTTTCAGGCGCAAGCTTCCAGCCTCCCTTTCGCCACCCCGCACATCCGGTTCTACTATTAGCGGCAATACCCAGCCCCCGCACCCATGTCACGGGCCTACAGTGATCTCGGCGCAAGAACGCTACAGTCTCGGGTACCAGCCCTAAGGTTGCTGCGATGTGTTAAGCCGCAATTCCAGTCGCACAATGACAAGACCAGGCCCAGTGATCTCAGCCCTTTTAGCTCTTTCCCCACAAGCTTTATTTTACTGCCAGCTCTCTTCTTGCAGCTCCAGCTCTGTGTTTTTCCAGCTTCAAATGCCAGCATCTGGCTCTTGGCTCCAGCTTGGAAACAATTCAGCTCCCGCACCAGCCTCCGAAAGCCCACGCCACCATCCATATGCTAGCCCTGCAGTGATTTTAGCCCCCAGCGAGCAGTCCCCAGTCACTTTGCCACCCCCTGCGTAAGTTCTCCTGGATGCCCACAGCCCCGTTCACAGGTCTAGTGCCTTTGCCATTTCCATTGACATTGCCAGCCCCGCAGTCCACTTCCCAGCCCCACAGTGCGCCCCAAGAGGTGCCATCACAGGCGCAGACAATATTCTGCCATCGACGGGGTTTTCAGGCGCAAGCTTCCAGCCTCCCTTTCGCCACCCCGCACATCCGGTTCTACTATTAGCGGCAATACCCAGCCCCCGCACCCATGTCACGGGCCTACAGTGATCTCGGCGCAAGAACGCTACAGTCTCGGGTACCAGCCCTAAGGTTGCTGCGATGTGTTAAGCCGCAATTCCAGTCGCACAATGACAAGACCAGGCCCAGTGATCTCAGCCCTTTTAGCTCTTTCCCCACAAGCTTTATTTTACTGCCAGCTCTCTTCTTGCAGCTCCAGCTCTGTGTTTTTCCAGCTTCAAATGCCAGCATCTGGCTCTTGGCTCCAGCTTGGAAACAATTCAGCTCCCGCACCAGCCTCCGAAAGCCCACGCCACCATCCATATGCTAGCCCTGCAGTGATTTTAGCCCCCAGCGAGCAGTCCCCAGTCACTTTGCCACCCCCTGCGTAAGTTCTCCTGGATGCCCACAGCCCCGTTCACAGGTCTAGTGCCTTTGCCATTTCCATTGACGTTGCCAGCCCCGCAGTCCACTTCCCAGCCCCACAGTGCGCCCCAAGAGGTGCCATCACAGGCGCAGACAATATTCTGCCATCGACGGGGTTTTCAGGCGCAAGCTTCCAGCCTCCCTTTCGCCACCCCGCACATCCGGTTCTACTATTAGCGGCAATACCCAGCCCCTGCACCCATGTCACGGGCCTACAGTGATCTCGGCGCAAGAACGCTACAGTCTCGGGTACCAGCCCTAAGGTTGCTGCGATGTGTTAAGCCGCAATTCCAGTCGCACAATGACAAGACCAGGCCCAGTGATCTCAGCCCTTTTAGCTCTTTCCCCACAAGCTTTATTTTACTGCCAGCTCTCTTCTTCCAGCTGTGTCCCATTCTGCGATTAGTCCTCAGATCCACAGTGAGTATCTCTTGTAGCAGTGACTCTTTCTGCAGCACTGCAGTCCCCACCCCGGCCCCAGTGATTTCAGCTCCAGTCCCACAAGCTTTATTTAACTGCCAGCTCTTCTTTTGCACTTTCTGCTCTAAATCTTCACAGTAGTGCCACACAATACTACTTGTGCTTCTCAGGACACGATCTTTCTTTTAGCTCTCGTTCTTGAGCTCTGATCACAGCCCTTACAGCAATTTCAATTCCAACCATGCAGTTCACCTCCCCGCTCCGCAATCCCTATCCCAGCCCCACGGGGGTTTTACACCAAACCCTACCATATTTCTGTCTCCTCCAGGTCTGCTGCCTCAGCTCCAACTCCTCAGCTTCCTACTGGCTGCAGCTAAAAGCTGCTCATGCTTCTCACTGCACCTTGGGGCTGTTGATAAGGCCACAAATCAGTTACTGCCATCATTACAATTTCAGTATTTCTAGAAGCTGTCCCATCCACCCACCCAGCCCTAAGTGGCAACCCTAAGTGGCATCCCGACTCTGGGGACACTGGAGGCCTGAAGCTCAACATCCACCCTCCCCCTCACCCTGGCTCTCAGCCCAGCACCTGCACAAAGGCCTCCTCACCTCCCCTCAGGCAGCTCCAGGGGCTGGCAATAGCCACTGGACTCCTGCCCCCCCCCATCCCAAAAGGCACTCTTGGGCTGGTTCTTGGGCCCTAGAACCCTCTGAGCCCCCACACCCTCAGCCCCTTGTTGGTACCACAGGGCAGGGGCTGGGAACCCCCAGGCATAACCTGCAGGCCCAGTGCTGCAGCTCCATGCCTTCCTCCCATGGCATTTATCTAGCCTCAGCATTTCCACCACTCCACGTTGTTTTGGGCCTGGCTCATGCCAAAATCATTATTCCACACCCTGGGGTTTTATGTCCCCACTGCTCTCACAACTGGTGCTTCAGCCCCAGTCCCACAACCCTTACCGAATTAACATGAGATATCTAGTAAAGAAAACAAATCAAACCAAAAAGATGTATTAAAACGGGCAATAATAAAATAACACAATTAAGAAAAAAAACATTACAAGTATAAACAAAATAAAGTAATAAAAATACAAAAAGCAAGCTTTATTCCTTGTATTCTGAACATTTCTTTAAATCCAGAAACCGCGAAACGGCTACTTTCCAGCCCCCAGTGACAGCAGGCAGTGCCCCCCCCCCCCGCACCGCGCCACTCCAGGCCCCACACCAGCCGCCGGCTACCCGAGCCACGCAGGGCGCGGCAGAAAGAACTGGACACGGCCGGCCCCAGATACGGCCGCAGGCGTCGCGTCCGTGCTCACCAGCGCTCCCCGGATCAGCTGCCGCGGGGGTCCCGTCCTGGCGCAGCGCCGCTCCTCGGACCGCGCATCCGCAGCTCCCGTCGCTCCCAGCTTCACCGCCGAACTGACGCCATCGCGCCCCAACGCCCGCTATTTATGCCCCACGGGCGGACAGCCAGCCAATCACAACCCGAGGCAGCGCCTGCCGGCTCCACCAATCCCAGCCCGCCCATTCCCGCCGCGCTCCGCTCCGCGACTCCCCGCGGTCCCCTCAAGCGCTGCTCCCGCCGCCGCCATTGCTGTGGCCGCGTCCGCCCGCTGCCCGCCGCCTGCCCGCTTCCCTGGACCAGAACCTGATCCCGACCAGGACCTGAACTGGAAGCTCCCGGCCGCCCTTCCCGTCCGCAACAGCGCCTGCCGAGGCAGCGGCAGCGGGGACGCTGCTCCGCCGGCTCCCAAAGCGGCGGTGGCGGGAGCGGCGCCTCAGACGTACGGGCGAGCGGGGCCAGTCTGAGGCGGCGAGCCGCGACTGAGCGGGCTGAGATCGGCGAGACCGCTTCCGGTTTGAAAGGGCGGCTGTGATTGGACAGGGCGGACGGAGAAAGGCGGGCCGTGATTGGCAGGCTTAGGAGCCGTCAGGCTGAGGCCCGTGGGAGCGTGGGGCGGAGCTCGGGCTGCCCGAAGGGCTCGCAGGCGGCGGCGGCGGCGGCGGCGGCGGCGGCGGCGGCGGCGGCGGCGGCGGCGGCGGCGGCGGCGGCGGCGGCGGCGGCGGCGGCGGCGGCGGCGGCGGCGGCGGCGGCGGCGGCGGCGGCGGCGCTCGCCAAACCCCCGTCCCCTTCTCCGGCCTTCTCTCGTGCCCAGGTCCCGGCGAAAAGACCCCCGCAGAGCCCCTACCGGAGCGCCCCATCGGCACTCGGGGCAGGAGGCGGAGAGGAGTGTAGCCCGGGAGGAGTTCCGGGTCGTCTTTGCGGCAGCAGGGCGGACTAGGGAGCGGCGGCGATTTGGTGAGGAGAGGGCTCGGGAGCGGGGAGGGCGTGCAGCGCCCGCTGCGGGCTCTGGGTGCCTCTTCTACCGCAGTGCTTCCGCTTCTGCGGGGACTTGGCCTGCCCCGACTGGCCGAGATCAGCACCCTGGCCAAAGTTAAGTGCCCGCGTCCCCCTGCCCGCCCTCCGCCTGCTGCGGGCCCGCTGCTCACCCTCGTCGTCGGATGTTATAGATGATAAAACAATATTGGCTTTCACATTCATAGATTAGCTTTTTGCATTACAAGTATTTTGATATGGTAAAACTTATACTTACTTTTAACTGCTTTGTATAGTGTAATATGCCAGTTTATGTATGCACTGTATATTTCATATGAATAGTAGCCTGATAAATATATCGTAGGCTTTAGCAAAATGTTGAAATAGAAACTAAAGTACTTCTATGTAACTAACTCAGAAAATGGTGTAAAGCAATTATTCTGTTTCTTATAACTGCAGACTGCCCCTACCAAGTGATAATAGTGACAAAAAGAGCTTAAGCATCCAGGAAGCATTTATCGACTCTTATCGGTATTATCAGGGAGTGCGAAGCAACAGGATAAAACTACAGGAAGAAATAAAATGTGTAGACCTCATTTACAGAATGTTCTGCAGACAAGTCAGAGGTTAAAACCAAACAAGAGAGTTCCTGGAACATCAAAAAGTCAAAGGAATGTTTGAATAATGTGTAAGTTAATGAATATGCATGTAACCTCAGCAATGTAACAGTATATAGTGAACATGTTTTTAAGCTACCTCTGTGCTCTTTGGCTGTGTGCTAAAAGCATCCCAGTGCTGGATTATTTTGTCCTTTTATCCTTTAATAAACTTTTAAAAATTTTAAAGAATGAACTCTGTTTATCACATCAGTGAAGCTTAAGCTGATCTGCATCCAGGTGTTTTGGGACCTGCTGGGGCAGGCCATTGAGGTAAGTGTGGGGCTACTGCAGTGGAGGCCAAGTATTTCAACACAATAGCATAATCAGCAACGTTAATTAATTTTGTGTTCCTCATGCAAGCCTCAGCCTTAAGAACTCTACCAGCCTCTAATAGGATTAATAATACGCATAGTAAGTGTTACTAGTATTAATATTTAGGTAAGGATTGTTAGTGTTAACACTGGTACTAAGTATGTTAGCTGGTATTTACTGTGAAGCTCTGCTCTCCCACAGTATGACAAGGTCCTGAAGCTGTTCTCAGGTGCACAGTTAGGTGAGCACTGCTGTCCTTACCACGATCGCCCGATGGAGCCATGCTCCAGAGACGGGCAGCAATGAATCTGCAGGTGCCTTCCCAAGGTGACAGAGCTCGCCCTCCTTCCCATCTGCAGTCAGGGGATGTGAAGGCAACCATTGCTGTCCTCGGCTTCATCATCTCCAGTGCAGCCAAGCACAGCATAGACAATGAGTCTCTGTCAAGTGAGCTGCAGCAGCTGGGACTGCCCAAAGGCAGGGGAAGCCCTCAGGGTGGCACCATCAGCCAGACCTGCTGGGATGTTGCTTACAGTTCCCAGCCCTGCCTTCTTCACACCCAGATGGAGGGCAGGCTGCCTGCTGTGCTGTCCTCCATCACCTCCCTTCTGTACCATCCGTCCCTGGGGGCTCCTCAGGTGCTTTGGTGAGGTTTGGCAGCTGCAGGTCTGGTGTGAGCAGAGGGATTCTTCTCTTGTCTCCCCTCATAAGCAAAGCATGCCAGCCAGCTGTGCTGTTTTACATGTCACTGACCCACAAAATTGCAGGAGACTGAGGACTCGTAACAGGTGCAGGACAGGTTCAAAAGGAACTTGGGACAAAACCTCTGTCTTTGTCAGTCCAAAGGGACAGCAGAGCTCACATCTGCTCACAATAATCCTCTGGAGAGCGGAGCAATGTTTGTATGGAAAGATGACTGGGGGTAAAATCAGTGGAAACCGAGTTACATTTGTATCCTAACAGGATACAAATGTAGGATACAAATATCCTACATTTGTCCCCTATAATGGGACAGAAATTTTAGGGTAAAATACAGGAAAACAGTAGTCTTTTGCATCTGCATATCAGCTGTTGAAATTTTGGGTTCAATTTCTTGAATCACAAATGTCATAGGATTCCTCCCAGATGGCAGCTGCCATGAAGTATGGCTCTTCTTGGTCTTGAGTTTCAGGGGCTGTTTCCAAAGTGACCTACAGACATTGGAATGAAATCATTATTTACTGTGTAAAGGAATCGCTCTCCAAAGCATCAGCCAGGGTCTAAATGTGCCATTCTGCCTTTTAAAAGTACCAACATCACAGGATTTTTCTCAGATTAAAGTTTCCATGGAGTCGGATCTCTCAAGCCTGGCCCTTGAGAATTGTGGGCCTCCTGTGAACTGGTCTTGCCAGAAGGGCTTACTGAGTTTTCCACTGTGTGGAAAAGAGATCCCATTTGGAGCCTGAAGCCTCGTGTTTCCTGTAGGATTTCCACTCCTAGAATTGCACACTTTGAAGGATTTCTTATAGCTGAAGTTTTCTGGGAGCTAGGACTCTGGCTGGATTTGGGTCTCTGGACTCTCAGGTGAAGTGACCTTGAGACACTAGGGCATGCAGATTTCCTTGCTGTTGAAGAGCTATTGTTCGCACCCAGGAGCCATGGTCTGAATGGGGGTGTCACCTCTTAAATTTGCAAATGTAACAGGATTTCTTCTAAATGAATGGTGCTAAGAACATAAGGTCTGGCTGGCTTTCGACTTAGAGGCGCCTCCTCTAAATTGGTCTTCAGATGCTAGGTTGGAAAGTGTTCCTACATATGCCAAATAGCCCTTGCTATGCAGTTAATAAGCTTCAAAGTACCATGGAGTAGCTGCCCCTGCAAAGATTTTGGCAGAGCCTGGTTGTGGTGCCCCATTCCACTCCACCCCCCTTAGCAGGTCCTTATGGTTGTATGGGGAATCATTGTGGAGCATGCCAACCCAGCTCCATCCTGGGAACAGCACCTGTATTTTACCCTAAAATTTCTGTCCCATTATAGCTCCTGTTAGGATACAAATGTAACTCGGTTTCCACTGATTTTACCCCCAGTCATCTTTCCATACAAACATTGCTCCGCTCTCCAGAGGATTATTGTGAGCAGATGTGAGCTCTGCTGTCCCTTTGGACTGACAAAGACAGAGGTTTTGTCCCAAGTTCCTTTTGAACCTGTCCTGCACCTGTTACGAGTCCTCAGTCTCCTGCAATTTTGTGGGTCAGTGACATGTAAAACAGCACAGCTGGCTGGCATGCTTTGCTTATGAGGGGAGACAAGAGAAGAATCCCTCTGCTCACACCAGACCTGCAGCTGCCAAACCTCACCAAAGCACCTGAGGAGCCCCCAGGGACGGATGGTACAGAAGGGAGGTGATGGAGGACAGCACAGCAGGCAGCCTGCCCTCCATCTGGGTGTGAAGAAGGCAGGGCTGGGAACTGTAAGCAACATCCCAGCAGGTCTGGCTGATGGTGCCACCCTGAGGGCTTCCCCTGCCTTTGGGCAGTCCCAGCTGCTGCAGCTCACTTGACAGAGACTCATTGTCTATGCTGTGCTTGGCTGCACTGGAGATGATGAAGCCGAGGACAGCAATGGTTGCCTTCACATCCCCTGACTGCAGATGGGAAGGAGGGCGAGCTCTGTCACCTTGGGAAGGCACCTGCAGATTCATTGCTGCCCGTCTCTGGAGCATGGCTCCATCGGGCGATCGTGGTAAGGACAGCAGTGCTCACCTAACTGTGCACCTGAGAACAGCTTCAGGACCTTGTCATACTGTGGGAGAGCAGAGCTTCACAGTAAATACCAGCTAACATACTTAGTACCAGTGTTAACACTAACAATCCTTACCTAAATATTAATACTAGTAACACTTACTATGCGTATTATTAATCCTATTAGAGGCTGGTAGAGTTCTTAAGGCTGAGGCTTGCATGAGGAACACAAAATTAATTAACGTTGCTGATTATGCTATTGTGTTGAAATACTTGGCCTCCACTGCAGTAGCCCCACACTTACCTCAATGGCCTGCCCCAGCAGGTCCCAAAACACCTGGATGCAGATCAGCTTAAGCTTCACTGATGTGATAAACAGAGTTCATTCTTTAAAATTTTTAAAAGTTTATTAAAGGATAAAAGGACAAAATAATCCAGCACTGGGATGCTTTTAGCACACAGCCAAAGAGCACAGAGGTAGCTTAAAAACATGTTCACTATATACTGTTACATTGCTGAGGTTACATGCATATTCATTAACTTACACATTATTCAAACATTCCTTTGACTTTTTGATGTTCCAGGAACTCTCTTGTTTGGTTTTAACCTCTGACTTGTCTGCAGAACGTTCTGTAAATGAGGTCTACACATTTTATTTCTTCCTGTAGTTTTATCCTGTTGCTTCGCACTCCCTGATAATACCGATAAGAGTCGATAAATGCTTCCTGGATGCTTAAGCTCTTTTTGTCACTATTATCACTTGGTAGGGGCAGTCTGCAGTTATAAGAAACAGAATAATTGCTTTACACCATTTTCTGAGTTAGTTACATAGAAGTACTTTAGTTTCTATTTCAACATTTTGCTAAAGCCTACGATATATTTATCAGGCTACTATTCATACGAAATATACAGTGCATACATAAACTGGCATATTACACTATACAAAGCAGTTAAAAGTAAGTATAAGTTTTACCATATCAAAATACTTGTAATGCAAAAAGCTAATCTATGAATGTGAAAGCCAATATTGTTTTATCATCTATAACATCCGACGACGAGGGTGAGCAGCGGGCCCGCAGCAGGCGGAGGGCGGGCAGGGGGACGCGGGCACTTAACTTTGGCCAGGGTGCTGATCTCGGCCAGTCGGGGCAGGCCAAGTCCCCGCAGAAGCGGAAGCACTGCGGTAGAAGAGGCACCCAGAGCCCGCAGCGGGCGCTGCACGCCCTCCCCGCTCCCGAGCCCTCTCCTCACCAAATCGCCGCCGCTCCCTAGTCCGCCCTGCTGCCGCAAAGACGACCCGGAACTCCTCCCGGGCTACACTCCTCTCCGCCTCCTGCCCCGAGTGCCGATGGGGCGCTCCGGTAGGGGCTCTGCGGGGGTCTTTTCGCCGGGACCTGGGCACGAGAGAAGGCCGGAGAAGGGGACGGGGGTTTGGCGAGCGCCGCCGCCGCCGCCGCCGCCGCCGCCGCCGCCTGCGAGCCCTTCGGGCAGCCCGAGCTCCGCCCCACGCTCCCACGGGCCTCAGCCTGACGGCTCCTAAGCCTGCCAATCACGGCCCGCCTTTCTCCGTCCGCCCTGTCCAATCACAGCCGCCCTTTCAAACCGGAAGCGGTCTCGCCGATCTCAGCCCGCTCAGTCGCGGCTCGCCGCCTCAGACTGGCCCCGCTCGCCCGTACGTCTGAGGCGCCGCTCCCGCCACCGCCGCTTTGGGAGCCGGCGGAGCAGCGTCCCCGCTGCCGCTGCCTCGGCAGGCGCTGTTGCGGACGGGAAGGGCGGCCGGGAGCTTCCAGTTCAGGTCCTGGTCGGGATCAGGTTCTGGTCCAGGGAAGCGGGCAGGCGGCGGGCAGCGGGCGGACGCGGCCACAGCAATGGCGGCGGCGGGAGCAGCGCTTGAGGGGACCGCGGGGAGTCGCGGAGCGGAGCGCGGCGGGAATGGGCGGGCTGGGATTGGTGGAGCCGGCAGGCGCTGCCTCGGGTTGTGATTGGCTGGCTGTCCGCCCGTGGGGCATAAATAGCGGGCGTTGGGGCGCGATGGCGTCAGTTCGGCGGTGAAGCTGGGAGCGACGGGAGCTGCGGATGCGCGGTCCGAGGAGCGGCGCTGCGCCAGGACGGGACCCCCGCGGCAGCTGATCCGGGGAGCGCTGGTGAGCACGGACGCGACGCCTGCGGCCGTATCTGGGGCCGGCCGTGTCCAGTTCTTTCTGCCGCGCCCTGCGTGGCTCGGGTAGCCGGCGGCTGGTGTGGGGCCTGGAGTGGCGCGGTGCGGGGGGGGGGGCACTGCCTGCTGTCACTGGGGGCTGGAAAGTAGCCGTTTCGCGGTTTCTGGATTTAAAGAAATGTTCAGAATACAAGGAATAAAGCTTGCTTTTTGTATTTTTATTACTTTATTTTGTTTTTACTTGTAATGTTTTTTTTCTTAATTGTGTTATTTTATTATTGCCCGTTTTAATACATCTTTTTGGTTTGATTTGTTTTCTTTACTAGATATCTCATGTTAATTCGGTAAGGGTTGTGGGACTGGGGCTGAAGCACCAGTTGTGAGAGCAGTGGGGACATAAAACCCCAGGGTGTGGAATAATGATTTTGGCATGAGCCAGGCCCAAAACAACGTGGAGTGGTGGAAATGCTGAGGCTAGATAAATGCCATGGGAGGAAGGCATGGAGCTGCAGCACAGGGCCTGCAGGTTATGCCTGGGGGATCCCAGCCCCTGCCCTGTGGTACCAACAAGGGGCTGAGGGTGTGGGGGCTCAGAGGGTTCTAGGGCCCAAGAACCAGCCCAAGAGTGCCTTTTGGGATGGGGGGGGGCAGGAGTCCAGTGGCTATTGCCAGCCCCTGGAGCTGCCTGAGGGGAGGTGAGGGGGCCTTTGTGCAGGTGCTGGGCTGAGAGCCAGGGTGAGGGGGAGGGTGGATGTTGAGCTTCAGGCCTCCAGTGTCCCCAGAGTCGGGATGCCACTTAGGGTTGCCACTTAGGGCTGGGTGGGTGGATGGGACAGCTTCTAGAGATACTGAAATTGTAATGATGGCAGTAACTGATTTGTGGCCTTATCAACAGCCCCAAGGTGCAGTGAGAAGCATGAGCAGCTTTTAGCTGCAGCCAGTAGGAAGCTGAGGAGCTGGAGCTGAGGCAGCAGACCTGGAGGAGACAGAAATATGGTAGGGTTTGGTGTAAAACCCCCGTGGGGCTGGGATAGGGATTGCGGAGCGGGGAGGTGAACTGCATGGTTGGAATTGAAATTGCTGTAAGAACTGTGATCAGAGCTCAAGAACGAGAGCTAAAAGAAAGATCGTGTCCTGAGAAGCACAAGTAGTATTGTGTGGCACTACTGTGAAGATTTAGAGCAGAAAGTGTAAAAGAAGAGCTGGCAGTTAAATAAAGCTTGTGGGACTGGAGCTGAAATCACTGGGGCCGGGGTGGGGACTGCAGTGCTGCAGAAAGAGTCACTGCTACAAGGGATACTCACTGTGGATCTGAGGACTAATCGCAGAATGGGACACAGAGCTGGAAGAAGAGAGCTGGCAGTAAAATAAAGCTTGTGGGGAAAGAGCTAAAAGGGCTGAGATCACTGGGCCTGGTCTTGTCATTGTGCGACTGGAATTGCGGCAAAACACATCGCAGCAACCTTAGGGCTGGTACCTGAGACTGTAGCCTTCTTGCGCCGAGATCACTGTAGGCCCGTGACATGGGTGCAGGGGCTGGGTATTGCCGCTAATAGTAGATCCGGATGTGCGGGGTGGCGAAAGGGAGGCTGGAAGCTTGCGCCTGTAAACCCCGTCGATGGCAGAATATTGTCTGCGCCTGTGATGGCACCTCTTGGGGCGCACTGTGGGGCTGGGAAGTGGACTGCGGGGCTGGCAACGTCAATGGAAATGGCAAAGGCACTAGACCTGTGAACGGGGCTGTGGGCATCCAGGAGAACTTACGCAGGGGGTGGCAAAGTGACTGGGGACTGCTCGCTGGGGGCTAAAATCACTGCAGGGCTAGCATATGGGTGGTGGCGTGGGCTTTCGGAGGCTGGTGCGGGAGCTGAATTGTTTCCAAGCTGGAGCCAAGAGCCAGATGCTGGCATTTGAAGCTGGAAAAACACAGAGCTGGAGCTGCAAGAAGAGAGCTGGCAGTAAAATAAAGCTTGTGGGACTGGAGCTGAAATCACTGGTGCCGGGGTGGGGGCTGCAGTGCTGCAGAAAGAGTCACTGCTACAAGGGATACTCACTGTGGATCTGAGGACTAATTGCAGAATGGGACACCCAAAATCCACCCTGCCCTAGACACCCAAAATCCACCCTGCACCCCCCAAATCAACCCTGGGATCCTCACAAACAACCCCTGGGACACTCCAAATCCACTCAAGAACATCCTGATCCCTCAAATTCACCACGAGACACACCCCCCCCCCCCCCCCCCAGACACTCTCTACTCCCTGGGACCCTCTGGCAGCCCCCAAATGTAACCTGAAAACCTCTCCCTCCCTCCCAGGAATCCCCCAAACACCAACTGGGACCCTCCAGACTGCCCTTCCACCAGTCTACCCTGGAACACCAAATTCCACCTTCAGAATCCCCACAAACACTCTCTGGAACCCTCAAACCCCCTCCAGACCCCCTAAACCCACCCTCATACACCCCAGAGTGCCTGGGAACCTCACCCCCTCCCAGGACCCTCCAACCCCCATTAGATGCCCCCAAATCCACCCCAGGATCTCCCCTGGGGTCCCTCACCACCTTCTGGATCCCCCAAATCCACCCTGCGATGTGCAAACATCTGCTCAGAAGCCCCTGGGACCACCCAAATCCACCCTGGGCCCCCCTAAAGACTCCCTGGAGGCCCCTGGGACCACCCCTACACAAAGCCCCCCCTCCACACTGTTCCAGCCCCACCACGTCCTTGCCTTCCCCCCAGCACATGGCCTTGTCCTCCTGCAGTGTCCTTGTGTGCCTCCTGATGTCCTTGCGTCCACCCATCCCCCAGGGGATGCATGTCCCCTGTGCCCCTTCCCCTGTGGTGGCACTGGCGCCCTGTCCCATTTGGGGGTCCCTAGAGCACTGTCTCCATGCCCCTAGGCTTTGTGTCCCCTTTCCCCACAGTGGATGTTGCCAGGGGGGTGCCCTCCAAGTCCCCACGCTCAGGATCTCCCCAGGATGTCACCCCCTTGTCCCCCTTCCTGGGGTGTCCCCAAGGTCTCCCCAGGGTGATATGGCCCCAGGTCAGGATGTCCCCATCCTGTCTTCCCATGTCCTGATGTCTCCCACAGCCCCCCTCCATGTCCCCTACGCCCACCCACATCATTCCGACTCCTGTGCCTTCCATGACCCCGATGTCCCCATGTCCCCCATATCCCCCTCGTGTCACCACGTCCCCCATGTCCTCCTATGTCCCCCAACATTCCCCGTGTCCCCCTGTGTCAGCTGGTGCTGCAGGGGGACCAAAGATGGTCCAAGGGGAACCCTCCTGTGGGGGTTTGGGGTGGGGGTGGGGGGGCTGGGAGGGTTCTGTGGGCAGTTGGAAGGGAGCTATGGGTACTCAGGGGGTGGGGGTGTCCAGAGGGGCTGTGGCAGATCCTGGGGGTGGCTCTGGGGGCTTAGGGAGGTCTAGGAGGATATCTGTGGGTGCTAAGGGGACGTTGTTGGGGCTCAGGGAGAGCCCATGGGGCTGACAGGTTTGTAGTGGCGGGGGGTCTGTGGCCTCCATGGATGGAGGGCTGTGGGAAGTGCTATGTGGGGGCCCCTTCCCCCAGGGGGAGGTCTGTCAGGGTATGGGGAGAGGGTCACTTGATACTGGGGCCCACTACCCACTTTGAGGGGTACAGGGTGTTTGAGCTGCCAGTGGCTGGATTTGAAAGGACCCTGTGCCCTGAGAGTGTGTTTAGGGGGTTTCTGCCCCTGGGAGATGCTGCCAAGGGGTCAGGGGATGCTGAGGGGCTTCAGTGCAGGTGATGGAGGATTCATAACTGTTCTCACTGCCCACTGCATCCTCTTGCTCCCCAAGGACCTGCAGCTGGCCCAACACCTGCAAGGGCCCCAGAGGGGGAGCGTCTGATGGGGGGCACCCCCGGGATCCCCACACCATGGCCCAATCCCTGGCACCCACCCACAGGAGCCCCCCTCCTGACACTTTCACATCCCTAATCCTATTGGGGGGTCCCTGAGAGATCCCCACATTGAGACATCCCCCACCTGGAACTCCCTTCTCAATACCCCTCCTGAGGGCCCCCACCATAGCACCCCACAAACTCCCCGGGCAACACATCCCCGGGTGGGGGTCCCCTTCCTGACTTCAGCACTTCTCAGATTATTGTGAGTCCCCACCTGTAATCATTCCAGGACCCGGGAACTGGAGGGACATCATCCCCCAAGGGGACATCCCTAGGACTCACACTCTATTGGAGACCTCCCTCACTTCTGCTGGACCCCAATAAATGTCTCTGATCCTCAAATGCTGCTGCTAGAGTGAGGGAAATTGGGGGCAGGCACCTGTGAAGGAGGCTCTGGGTGCAGGGACTTAAGGGGGGGGGGTGGGAGCACCTCCACGAGGGCTGTGGGAATTGGGATAGGGGATATTTGGGGAGGTGAGGAGGAGGGTGAAGCTTAAAATGTCCCCTTAATAAGGTGGTGTTTGGAGGGGCAGGGCTTGAGGGGGCACTTTTATAGTGGTGGGGTCATTTTGGGGGGTTAGGGATTAGAGGTTTGCTTTATGGAGGAATCAATGCATCAGGAGTCAGGGATCCCGGGGCAGGGACTTCGGGTCTGTTTTATAGAGGATGGGGGGCTGCCTCCAGGGCAGGGGCGTAGGGCTCCCCTTTACAAAGGCAGAGCGGCCGGTGCGGGGCAGGGCTTGACGTGAGACGGGGCTTTAAGCCTCCCGTGTGAGGCCCGAGCCTCGAGGGGTGGGGTTTTAAGGGGCGCTCTTTATGGGGCTGGGCCCAGGGTCCACTTTTATGCTGGCGGTGGCGGGTTGTCGTAGTAGGGTGCGTGTGCGCCACCTGAGAGGGGCAGGACTTAGGGGGTGGGGCTGCATGGGGCGTGGTTGTGGGGTTCCCCAATATAAGGGCTCTCCGGTCCGCCCCCCCACCCCGCGGGCCATGGCGGCTGCGGCGCTGCTGCTGGGCCTGCTGTCGCTGTCGCTGCTGTCGCGACTGTCGCGGCGTGGCGATGGGCGTGGCCCGCGCTGGGGCGTGCTGCACCTGCTGCACCCACAGGGGGCGCTGCACCTGAGCCGCCTGACGCGGCGGCACGGGCCCGTGCTGCGCCTGCGCGCGGCGGGCCGCGGTGAGTGCGGGATCCCCGACCCCAGCCGAACTTGCCCGGAACCCCCGAACCCGACCCTGACCGAGCTGCCCGGGACCCCCGAACCCGACCCCACCCCAGCCGCCCGGGACCCCCGAACCCGACACCAACCCAACCGCCCGGGACCCCACAGCCCCCCAAACCCCCCTCCCTGCTCCCCAGGGACTCTCCGAGCCCCCAACTCTGCCCTTTCCCCCTGCGGTGGGGACCTCTCCTCAAACCCCCCCAAACCTTTCTTGGGGCCCTAATCCCCCGATGCTCTCCCCAAAATCCCACGCCAGGAACTCCCCACTTGGTTTGGGATCTCCCCCAGTTTTGGAGTACCCCCAGCCCCTCCTCTTCCCTGCAGAGGTGCTGGTGCCGAGCTCGGTGGCGACCATCCGCGAGGCGCTGGTCCGGCACTGGGGGGACTGGCTGGGGCGCCCCCACAGCTATCTGGGTATGGCGGCGGGGTGGGGGGCGGTTGGAGGGGTTCCTGTGGGGTTTGGGGAGTATCCTGTGTGTAGTGAAGCCCTTCGGGGGATTTGAAGGGAGTCACTGTGTGGTTTCTGGGGTTCTCTGTGGGGCTCGGGGAGGGTCTCTAAGGGTTTGGGGGGGCCCTGTGGGATGGCAAGTCCTTATGGGTTTTGAGGGCGTCCCTATGAGATTGAAGGGGTTGTTACGGGATTGGGAGGGGGTCCCAATGGAGTTGGGGACATGGGTACTGGGGGGGGGGGGGCAGTTCTGGAGGGGTGGGTTGTCTGTAGGGGCTAGGGCAGTTTCTAGAGGTCTCTGCCCCACCAGACACACCCTTCAGCCTCCAGGGCGGCATTAGGAGGGTCCCATGGAGGAAGCGGCTATGGGGTTGAAGGAGGCTTTATGAGGTAGTGGGGCCCTGTAGCACACCCCTGGTGTATTGGAGGTGGGTCCCTATAGGGGCTGGGGGGTTTCTGGGGGTCCCTTACTGCTCCTGCCCAACCCCAGGGTTGCTGGTGTCACGGGGGGGCCGGGACCTGGCACTGGGAGACCCCTGCCCTGGCTGGCGGCAGCAGCGGGGAGCAGTTCGGGGGGCACTGGCACGGGCTGGGGGGCGTCTCGGGCCCCTCCTTTGGCTGCAGGGCCGGGAGTTGTGTGAGGTGAGACCCTGAAACCGACTCCTGCCCAAAATGATCCTTCTGCAACCCCGACACCCCCAAAACTGATCCTCCCAGCATTGCAAAACAGATCCCCACACAATATTGACCAGCAAAACCCTGGCCAATGCACCCCAAAACTGATACCTTGAGCCTCACTCCCTTCACCCAAACCCCACCCATGCACCTTAACCATGTCCCCTGCATCTGGAAACTGCCCCCCAAACCCTACCCCCTGCACTCATCCCCCAATCTCTGCATCCCAAACCTGATCCCCAAACCCTGCACCCGCATCACTGTCCCCCAAAACTTACCCACCCAAACCTCACCCTCTGCACCCCAAAAGGGCATTATCCCTGTGAGTCCCCATAACTCCCTCAGAGCTCTGCACTTCTCTTGTGCGACCCCCTAAACCAGCCTTGGAGTCCCCCTTTATTTGCTCTGGGGCTCTCTCTAACCTTCTCTTTCCCCCAGGAGCTGCGTTCGTATGGGGAGGCCCCCCTGGACCCCTTTGAGGTGTTCACCTTCCACACCTGCAGCACCATCGCACGCCTCCTCTTTGGGGAGCTGGTGAGGATCTGGCAGGGGGCCCAGGATGGAGACAGGGGTTTGGAGGAGGACCCCAGTTTTTATGGGGGCCCAGGGTTTGGGGGGGACCCAGGAGTCTGTGGAGGGAACATCCAGCTGTTTGGGGGGACTGACCAATTTGTGTGTGGGTGGCAGGGGTTTGGGGGCACATAGGAATTTGAGGGGACCCGAATGTCTGAAATGATGTTCGGGGTGTTCTGGGGGATCCAGAGACAATTGAGTACTGGGCAGTACACAGGTGTGTTCTCCTCCAGGTGCCCCCTCCAGGGGAGCTCCGGGCCTTCTCACGCTGCCTGGGGGAGCTGCTTCAGGTCTGGGGGCACAGCAGTGTTCGGGTGCTGGACCTGCTGCCCCTGCTGCGGGTGAGCCTGGCAGCTCCTGGGGGTGGCTGTGGGGCTGTGGCCTTTTTGCTGCATGAGGGTCTATGGAGCCCAGAGCTATAGAGCCCTATGGGGGCAATAAGGGAATTGTGGAGATCTACAGGGGGACTATGGGCCCTTGGGGGCCTGGGAAGGGCTGTGAGTCTCAGGGGGATTATATGGCCCATGGGAGAGATATGGGGCTGGTGGGATTATATGGGGTTGGGAGTGAGGTTATAGCATCTGTGTGGGACTGGAGAAGGGTATGGAGGGCTGACAGAGAGCTTATAGGGTCCATAGAGAGCTTGGGTGGTGTCTGTGGTACTGGGAAGGGACCCTATAACTCTAATGGGGCTGGACAGGGGTTATAGTGTTTGTGTGGGGCTAGGGTGAGTGTTACAGGGTCTATGTGGTGTTGAGGATCTCTGGGCCTGGGAGGGGCAGTTGTGGGGGCTGTATAGGGCTGAGGTGGGGTAAAGTGTCTCTGTGGTGCTGAGGATGCCTGTAGGACATTGGAGGGGTCTGTATGGCCCAGGGGAGCGGCCATAGGGTATCTCTGGGGCTCAGGAGACTCAGGCAGCATCTCTGGGGGAGCGGGTGTCTCTCTGAGGTCAAAGGTTTCTTGGCGGTGGGGGTCCCCATGGAGTCCCTGTGCGCAGGCCCTGCCCAACCCGGGACTGCGGAAGCTGCTGCAGCTTGTCCAGCACCGTGACATGTTTGTGGAGACCCAGATCCAGCGGCATCAGGTGGGGAGGCCCGGGGAGCTGGGAGGCAGCCCGAGGTCAGGAGCGGTGCAGTTGGAACAGAGCCTCAGGGGAAACCCAGGGCTTTGGAAACTACATGGGGGTCTGGAAGGACTCAGGTTCTGGGTGGAAACCAGGAGTTTGGGGGCTACCCAGGGGCTTGGGGGCACCCACATATTTTTGGGGAAACAGAGGTTTGGGGGGACCCAAGGGGATGGGAGGAGCCGGGGGTCTGGGAGGCTTGTAAGGCCTTGGGGAGGGCCAGGGGTTTAGGTGGACTTGGGGATTTGGAAGAGACTCCCGTGTTTGGGGGCAGCTGGGGATCAGGAGAAACCCCCAACACGTGTCACCCCTTTGCCAGGCGTGCCCCTCCCCTCCCCCGGACTCAGTTCTGGGGGCACTGCTGGGGCGTAATCCTGGGGCACGGGAGGGCCCCCTGAGCCCCCCCCGGCTGCACATGGCGCTGGTGGACCTGTTCATTGGGGGAACCGAGACCACTGCGGCGGCGCTGGGCTGGGCTGTGGCCTTCCTGCTGCACCGCCCCGAGGTGAAACACATGTCCCTCCATGTCTTCCATGCAGCCCTGGGGGGGTCCTCTGTGTCCCCAGGGGTCCTGTGTCCCCCCCTACATCCTGTGTTCCATATGTCCCTCATGTTCCCTTCTCCGTGGGTTTCCTGCTGCTCTGCCCCCAGATGATGTGGAGCACCCTCTGTCCCCTGTACAGTGCCAGGGCTCCATGTGTGTACTTGGGGGTCCCATATCCCCACCTGTGTCCTACATGTCCCCCACGTCCTCCTCCCCATGGCTGACACTGTGCCCTTGCACCACCCTGAGGTGCCCCATGGATCTCTCAGACATTTCAGAGCTGTGTCTGTGTCTCTATGTGGCTCCTTGGTTTGGGGTTTCCATGGAGAGGTGGCTCAGGGTCCAGGGATAGAGGGTCCTAAGAGAGAGATCTGGGGGCTCAGGGGTGTCCCCAAGGAGGAGGGAGGAGCAAGTCTGGGGTGGGGGTTGGGTCTCAGGACAGGTCTGGGGAGGATCTGGGAGTTCAAGGGGGTTGCCAAGGGAGAGGGCCAGGCTTGAGGATGGTTTGGGGTCCCAGGGGCAGGTTGGTGAGTTTGGGGGGGTCTGGGGTTCTGGGGAGTCGCCCTGTCATCCCATTGCCACTGTGTGCCCCCTGGGATGCACCCCCTCCCCTGGTGCCCCATGGCAGACATGGCACACCTGTGCAGCTGCAGGTGCGGCTGCGGGCGGAGCTGCAGGGGGCACAGGGACCACCCGGGCCAGGGGACATGGGGCGCCTGCCCCTTCTTCAGGCCACCGTCAGCGAGACCCTGCGGCTGCGACCCCCTGCGCCCCTGGCGCTGCCCCACTGCGCCCTGAGCCACACCAGGTACCAGGGCAGGGAGGAGCCGCCACCGGCCAGCCTGGGTGAGGGGCAACCACCACAGAACAGGAAGGGTCCACCTGGTATCATCAGTAGGGTCCGGGAGAACCCAGCAGAGCCCATTAGACCCCAGCAAGTCCCGCTAAGACCCATCAGGTCCCAGCATGGCCCGGGTAAGACCCGAATATGCAGAATATTTACCAGTAGGGCCCAGTAGAAGTAGGCCCACAGTAGACTCCAATAGACCAGTACAGTCTGGTAAGTCCTTGTAGGACCCAGTAGGCTTCAACAGGGCCCAATAAATCCCAGTAAGACTCATTAGGTCCCAGTAGGCCCCAGTATAACCCCAGTACATTCCACTTGCCCCAGCAGGTTCTGGTATGACCCCAGTAGACCCTAACAGACACTCAGTAGATCCTAGAAGATTCCAGAATAGCCTCAGTAGGCCCCAGCAGAGCCCAGAAGATCCCAGCAGGAGTTCCCAATATATCCTAGTAAGTCCAAGGTAGCCCCACGAAACCCCAGTAGACATCCAGTAGCCCCCAGAAAAGCTCACGATGGGTCCAGCAGTTCCCAGTGAGCCCAGTAGACCCCAGTATGGCCCCAGTAGACCTCGACAGATAGCCAGTAGATACCAGAGAGCTCCAGTAGGACTCCACCAGATCCCAGTATGGCGCTAGCAGATCCCACCCAGTGTGCCAGTAGACCCCAAATAAATTCTAGTAGGTGTCAGTATGGCTCCAGTAGATTCCAGTATAGCATCAGCAAATTCCAGTAGGCACCTAATAGATCCCAGGAGACCCCAGAGAGCCCCAGTAGACTCCAACAGACACCCAGTAACTCCCAGCAGCACCTACCAGATCTCAGTATAGACCCTGTAGACCCAAACAGACATCCAGTCATACCTAGTGAGCCCCCAGAGAGCCTCAGTAGGTCTCAGTATGGCCCATGTAACTTTCAGTAGCCCCCAGCAGACCGCAGTCTATCTCCATGCACCTTGTCCCCTTCCAGTCTTGGGGGGCTCCCCGTGGCAGCCGGCACTGTCCTGATCCCCAACCTGCTGGCAGCCCAACAGGACCCTGACATCTGGCAGCACCCTGAGGTCTTCCTGCCCGGTATGTGGGTATGCCTGCACTCTGAGTGCCCCCCTGAACTCCTGGGTTTCCTCAAACATCAAACTGGGTTCCCCCAGCCATGGTGTTTTCCCTGATTCCTGGGTATCCTGGGAACACCTTTGTGTCATGAGTGTCCCCCCCCCCCGATGCCTGAACCACCCCAACCCCACACCCCCTCCCCCAAACCTGTGGTTACCCCCCACCATCCCCATTAGTTCTCCCATATATCTGTGTACCCCCCTCAAAACCTGTTCCTCCCCTCTACCCCCCTGCCGAAACCCCTGAGACCCCCCTCAGGTGTCTGAACCCTCCCCAAACATGTGAATCCCCTCTGTCATCCTGGGGTCTCCCCCGAATCTTAGGCTCCCTCTGAGCCCCTGGGTCACCCCAAACCCCCATGTTTCCCTTCTGAACCCCAAAGTCCAACCTGGGGAACCCCCAGGCACCCTCCAAACTTGTGGAGGTCCGCCCCTAAGTCCTGGGTCCCCCCATGGCGCCCGCTCCCCCCAAGCCTGTGGGTCCCCCCCCGGAACCCCCCGATCCTGCGGGTCCCCCCGCACCCCTCGGAGCTGACCCGCCGCCCCCCAGAGCGGTTCCTGGCGCCGGGCGCCCCCTCGCAGTCGCTGCTGCCGTTCGGCTGCGGGGCGCGATCGTGCCCGGGGGAGGGGCTGGCGCGGGCCGAGCTCTTCGTGTTCCTGGGGCTGATCCTGCGGGAATTCCGTCTGGAGCCGGGCCCGGAGGGACTGCCGGGGCTGAGGGGCTCACCGGGCACGGTGCTGCGCTGCCCCTCCTTTCGCCTGCGTATGGTGCCCTGCCAGCCCCCGGGCTTACCCTGACCCTGGCCTGACTCCACTTGACCACTTTATTACTTTTCTGAACACACTGTGACTCACCTGAGGTTTTTTTGACCCTTCTTGAATACACCTGACTTCACCTGAGCCTGTGTGACACTGCCTGAACCTGGCTGACCGTGACCCCCTGACTGACCCCACCTGACATCGGCCTCACCCCTGCCAACCCTATGCCGCACCTTGACACCGGCTATGACCCCAGCTGTGACCCTACCTAACCCCATCTGACTCTGCTTGAACCCTGCGTGACTCCATCCCAACTCACCTGACACCTGACCCCTGCGTGCCCCCATTCAAAACCAGATAGCTGGGTCTCTCCCGGATGCCTGAGTCAATGCAGTGTGGGAGGGCCCCATTTATCTCCTCCTAATAAAATTTGTGCTTTTGAACCCACAAGTCCCGGCTCTTCCTGGGACCCCCTAAACGTCCGGAACGCCCGAAGCCCAGCCTTGCGCCCACCCTGACCGGCCACTCTCGGCACCCGCCACAGCCCTCGGACAGCATCAGAAGATAGCGGTCTGGCTGATTTGCACTTCCCCGCTCCGCAAAGCCCTCCCCGGAGAGGCTGCGGTCCGGGTTGGGCTCGCAGCCCTGCGAGATACGGCGGGTTTGTGCGGGGCGCTGCGTTCTGCTGATCTGACTGGCAACAGGCGACTCAAAGCATGAAGCGCTCTGATTGGCCGAGGCCTGGTGTGCCTGGCAACCGATTGGCTTAGAGCTGTTGGGGGCGGGAGGGGAGTAGAGCGCCGTCCCCAGAGCGAGGGCCTGGAGGAGCGGGCGCTGCAGGGTGGAGTGCCCGCTCCGAACATAGCGGGGGCACTCAGGAGCACTCACCCGGCGCAAAAACCCGAGGGAGAGAACAGCGAGGAGGGGCAGGGAGGGAACGAGACCGTCCGCGCCCCTCGAGTCATGTGTCGAAATGGGGGCAACGGCAAAGGAGGGGTAGGCAAGGCAAGGGAACGGAAAGGTTGGTCGGTGAGGAAAGGCAAAGGAGGAAGAGGCAATTCAAGAGGGCACCAATGCAAGTGTGGGTTAGGTAAGGCAAAAAAAGGAAGGGTACGAAACGCTATGCAAGGGAGGGTTAAACAAGGCAAAACAACAGAGGAGAAGGCAAGACGACAGAAGGGAGGGTTGGTAAAGGCAACACGAGGAAAGGGAGGGGCAGACAAGGGGTCCAGGCAAGGCAAGGGGAGGCAGTGGAAGCCAAGATAATGGAAGGAAATGGAGAGGTAGGCCAGATAAGGCAGTACAAGGCAACGGAGGGGTTGTTACCTGAGCTATCCAGCTGCAGGGTAAATGTTCAAAATAAACATTGGACCCTCAAGGGAAGAGTCTGCAGGGTGCCGCACCGGTCCCGGGGCCCCCCGCCCCGCGGGTGCCGCCCGCAGCTCCCGCTCCATCATCCCCACAGCCCCTGCGCTCCCCCCGCCCCGGTGACATAACTCAGGTTTCCCACAGGGTCCGCATGATTTGCGGAAAAACTCCACAACTAGTAAAAGTCGTGAAGTGGGTATGTATCTTTATTCAGCGTCGGACGCATGCAGGATAACTCCTTAAAGAACATGCGCGCAATCAGAGAGTCCAAACTCCCCTTTTTCCCCCAGCCTATTGCATATGCATTAAGTTTTGCAATAGGTTCATGCATATTCATCGCATTACAATTAGTTAATGTCAGTCCTTGAGCAGAGAGCTCGCTGTTTGTCAGTTGTGTCCTGCAGCCTCAGTTTTGGCTTGCTTCTTATTTCAAGGTCCAAGGGGCCCCTCTTACCTTCCTCTAGCTTGGAAGCTCACATTCCTTTCACCTTGTTTGAGACAATTTTGAGAGCTACAGGCTTTTTTGAACACAGCAAATTTAACAGACTAAACAACTTAAACAATTCAAAACAGCATATTCCACTTAAATCTGAAGTTGATTTCTAACCCAAGTTAATTCCTAACCTCATGTCTCATTTGACAGGAGATGAAGGATTTTTAGGGATTTTTTTTTAGGACTATTGAGGGTAATTTTAGGACTTTTTATGAGTTAGGGTATCTTTAGGGCTTTTGAGGGAATTTT
Organism: Ammospiza nelsoni; assembly: GCF_027579445.1. NCBI lineage: Eukaryota > Metazoa > Chordata > Aves > Passeriformes > Passerellidae > Ammospiza > Ammospiza nelsoni. Next base: position 93,207 of record NC_080644.1, on the reverse strand, counting down.
AAGGTATTTTTTGGGGTAGATTTTTTAGAATTTTAATGAGTTTTGTCCGGAGTGAGTCCCTGTGTGTTCCTTGCCAAATTCGATGACTCTAACGACTTTTGTGTCCAAGTTCTGATTGTTCCTAGGGTCCTGTACCACGCAGATGAAGAAGTGTATCACCTTTTTGAAGAACCCAACCAGCTCCACAAAAGAGAAATAGTAACAGTTATAACTATCGCAATGCTGCTGGGCCTAGGAACAGCAGGAACGGCCACGGGAGTCTCAGCCTTGGTGACCCAGCACCAAGGACTGTCCCAGCTGCAGGCAACGATTGACGAGGACCTGCAGAGGATCGAGAAATCCATCTCCTATCTAGAGAAGTCGGTCTCCTCACTCTCAGAAGTGGTCCTACAAAACAGGCGAGGTCTGGACCTCCTGTTCATGCAGCAAGGGGGCCTGTGTGCCGCCTTGAAAGAGGAGTGTTGTTTCTATGCAGACCACATGGGAGTCGTGAGAGACTCCATGGCAGAGCTCCGAAACAGACTGGCTCAGAGACAGAGATACAGGGAAGCCCAACAGGGTTGGTTCGAGTCCTGGTTCAATCGATCGCCATGGCTGACCACCCTAATTTCTACCCTAATTGGTCCATTGGCAATGCTACTTTTAGCTATCACCTTCGGACCATGCCTGCTGAACAAACTAGTCTCATTCGTTCAGACCCGCCTAGAACGGGCCAACATCCTGTTCATAGGCCGACAGCAAATGCTGTGACCAGAGACAACCTCATGCCTCATCTCAGTACCTATGAGTATGACTACTTCGTTCATTTGTAAAAAAGGGGGGGGAGATGTAGTGGATAGGGTCGGGCGGTCGGAAAATCTCGCGATGTTACGGAAAGCAGCAGAGCTCCTCTCCCCCTAACTCCTAGTGATAAAGGATCACCCAAGAATGTTGTCCCCCCTAACATTAGTAACTTTCTGCTCCTTACTAACCAATTACAGTAAAGTAAGACCCCCTGACGTAGGGAAAAAACTTTCCCAGTATAAAACCCGATGAGGCGGGACAATAAAGGTCTTGAGCCGTCCACCACACTGGTGTCTGCGTGTGTTCTTGGCCCAAGTGACCCTGGGCAGTGGGTCGTCGTGCCGTTTCCTCAGAACCAGGTCACCTCGCCTTGCATCTGAAGGCGACAGTTTTGGGGTAGAAGGAAAGGCAAGTCTGGCACCCCATAGTTTAAGGGGCAGACGAAGAGCTGTGTAGGGAAGGGAACACCCCACATGACCTTTTTTCACCTCCTCCCCTGCTCCAAGGTCTAGCAGCCCCCCACGCGACCAGCTGCTTTCAGAGGGTTACCCAGGCACACCTGCACAGGGAGCTGCTAGTCCACAGGGGCTAACGGGGGTATCCCAAGCATCCCTCTGGGAGCTATGGTTGAAGCATCCAGCAGGGACTAGGGAGCTGCTAGGCCAACCTGGGCGTAGAGCATCACTTTGAGAAAATGCCAAGGGAAGAACCCTCTTGCCAAGGGGCAGCACCCGAGCAGGCTAGGCAGCATGTACTACTGATGTACTACTTAGTAATCACCAAGGAATAATTACATAAGTTAACAGCAAATTACCCAATTTAGCTAGATGTGTAACCTTAACACAAAGTTTTATGTTTTACCAGTTTTCTGTTCTTCTGCTCCAAGTAGTTGTTGCAAAAAAGAAAGCGCTGTTATTTTTCTGTAGAGTTTTCTTCTATAACAAGCCCTTTACTGCCCTTGAATCTGAGCCAGAGAAGCCAAACAGCTGCAGCTGCTCTGAGGGCTTGGTGGGATTCGCCCCCTCCCTTTTCCTGGGTGCCATGGGAACGAGAGGCGAGCACAATCAGGGGTATATTAACCCCAGCCTTGGCTGAGGAGCTTCATTCCCTCTCTGGGATGTGCTGGGGTAAGAACTCTCCTCTCATTTCATTGAGGAGGCTCTTTCAGCTTATCTCAGCTTGTTTTCAGCAGGTGTTTCTGGGCATCTAAAGCAATAGAGGCTTGGAAGAGACTGAAGAAAACAGCATGGAATACAGGGAGTATTTAAGTTAACAATTTCGGGTTTTGTGTTTAGGGGTGGTAAAGTGCATTTGCAAGTTCTGGTGTTGTTCTTGTTTTGTTTTTTATTATTTTTTAGGAGGAGTAGATCTTCCAGAGGCTCCCAGTTCTGTCAAGTATAACACTTTGTTCAGCAGATTCATCATGTTGTCACAAGAGGGATCTGCCTAGTGTCAAAGATGATGTTTGAGATTGAGGCTTCAGGCGAGTTAAGGGTTGTGACTAGGAGAGGGAGGGTGAGCAGGTATCCAGATAGGAGTTATTGTGGGTGGGGGGAGATTTGAAGGCAGCAGGGTGAGAAAGGCTGTTGATTTGAGGACACATTCCCCCCCCCCTCCCTCCCCCGCCAAGAGACTTCTCAGAAGCCTAGCAGAGGTTTTCACATGTCTTAAAGCACACAAGGTGATCCACTGCACTCACAGGAATGCCATTTAACTTTGCCTTTCTCTAACCCAGGTGCCACCCCTAATGAAGGCCACAGCCTTGGAATCAGGATGAAGCTGGAGCCTGAAGGAGCCAGGCACACTCAGGAGAGGGCAAGTAGCTGCCTTGCTGGGATTAGGCCCACATAACTCTGAACTCACACTTTGGTTTTGGTTTTCTTTATTGTAGCTGACCAGAGGCTAACAGGTGATCATGGGGCCCTCCGAGGCAGACTCATTGCAGGTGCAACATGGATTCCCATCACCTATCATCCAAAAGATAAGTCGGGGGCCACAGCCTGGAGATGGGAGAGTAGCAGGTTGGGAATCCCTGGGACAGATTTAAAAACTGGCATGTATGTAAGCATGTCGCCTTATATTGTGTGTACTTACACTCTATGTGGACTTGCACTGTATGCATCAGCTTATATTGTGTGTACTTACATTGTACCACTTATGATCGCAGCTGCCCTGCCCTGGCACGTAGTCACAGTTAGGTAGAACAGTTATAACAACTTTACTGTTCATCTGTCTTTCGTGGGATTTTGGGTAGAAAATTTATCAGTCCAGAGTGGGGACAAGTCCTAGCTGTCAGCCACCTGTTGACCCTTCCTGTTGACTCACAGGTCCTCGTGGCTGCTGTTTTCCCCAGGATCTGCCATTTACCTCAAGGAGCGGCAGCCAGAAGATGTGTCAAAGCACCTTCTTCAGCATCTCAGGTAAGGGCCACAGTGAGCATGTAAGTGGAAGGAGTATGTGTGAGAGCACGTGGCTGTGTCTGTCTGCTCGTCTCTGTGTGTGTGAGCGCATGCTGACTGGATTTAACCTTGTGTGTGTGACTTTTGCTTTCCAGGTTTTGCAACTCCTTGTTAAATTTAGAATAAAAAATCCCCAGCTGCCTTCCACCCTGGCTGATTTTTTTTTTGGTCCCGGCCAAGTAAAAACCCAGAAAAATACCACAAGATAGGCTAGAAAAGAACCAAAAAACCAAGAAAAAAAAACCCAATATGGGTGAGAATACCGAGAAAAAAACCCCCAAGATGGGCAAGAAAAAAATGCAGAAAACACCCACAGAAAACCAAGAAAAAAACCCCAGGATGGGCAAGAAGAATCCCAGAAAAACAATGCTACATGGACCAGAAAAAACCCAGGAAAAACCAGAAAAAAAAACGGAAAAAAAAGGGAAAAAAATCCCAAGATGGGCAAGGAAAAAAACCCCCCCAAAAAAAACCACAAGATGGGCAAGGAGAAGATCCACAAAAAACCCAGAAAAATCACAGAAAAACCCCCAAGAAGGGCAAGAAAAAACCCAGAAAACACCCACAGAAAACCAAGGAAAAAACCCCAAGATGGGTGAGAAAACTCCCCGGAAAAAAAACCAAGATGGACCAGAAAAAACCCTTAAAAAACCAAGGAAAAAAAAAAACAAAAAAAAAACGGAAAAAAACCCAAGGATAGGCAAGAATACTCCAGAAAAAACCTCAGAAAAAATCCGCAAGATGGGCAAGAAAAAACCCAGAAAAAAACACAAAAAAAAACCCCAAGATGGGCAAGAAGAAATCTGGAACAAACACCCCAAGACTGGCAAGAAAAAACGCCAAGATGGGCAAGAAAAAACTGACGTAAAACCGGCCGCAAAGCGCGACTGTCGTAAAAGGTGCCGTAAAGCGCGACTGTCGTAAAAGGTGCCGTAAAGCGCGACTGTCGTAAAAGGTGCCGTAAAGCGCGACTGTCGTAAAATCGGCCGTAAAGCGCGACTGTCGTAAAAGGTGCCGTAAAGCGCGACTGTCGTAAAAGGTGCCGTAAAGCGCGACTGTCGTAAAAGGCGCCGTAAAGCGCGACTGTCGTAAAATCGGCCGTAAAGCGCGACTGTCGTAAAACCGGCCGTAAAGCGCGACTGTCGTAAAATCGGCCGTAAAGCGCGACTGTCGTAAAAGGTGCCGTAAAGCGCGACTGTCGTAAAAGGTGCCGTAAAGCGCGACTGTCGTAAAAGGTGCCGTAAAGCGCGACTGTCGTAAAATCGGCCGTAAAGCGCGACTGTCGTAAAAGGTGCCGTAAAGCGCGACTGTCGTAAAAGGTGCCGTAAAGCGCGACTGTCGTAAAAGGTGCCGTAAAGCGCGACTGTCGTAAAATCGGCCGTAAAGCGCGACTGTCGTAAAACCGGCCGTAAAGCGCGACTGTCGTAAAATCGGCCGTAAAGCGCGACTGTCGTAAAACCGGCCGTAAAGCGCGACTGTCGTAAAAGGTGCCGTAAAGCGCGACTGTCGTAAAAGGTGCCGTAAAGCGCGACTGTCGTAAAAGGTGCCGTAAAGCGCGACTGTCGTAAAATCGGCCGTAAAGCGCGACTGTCGTAAAAGGTGCCGTAAAGCGCGACTGTCGTAAAAGGTGCCGTAAAGCGCGACTGTCGTAAAATCGGCCGTAAAGCGCGACTGTCGTAAAAGGTGCCGTAAAGCGCGACTGTCGTAAAAGGTGCCGTAAAGCACGACTGTCGTAAAGACAGCCGTAAAGCGCGACTGTCGTAAAAGGTGCCGTAAAGCGCGACTGTCGTAAAACCGGCCGTAAAGCGCGACTGTCGTAAAAGGTGCCGTAAAGCGCGACTGTCGTAAAAGGTGCCGTAAAGCGCGACTGTCGTAAAATCGGCCGTAAAGCGCGACTGTCGTAAAAGGTGCCGTAAAGCGCGACTGTCGTAAAAGGTGTCGTAAAGCGCGACTGTCGTAAAAGGCGCCGTAAAGCGCGACTGTCGTAAAACCGGCCGTAAAGCGCGACTGTCGTAAAATCGGCCGTAAAGCGCGACTGTCGTAAAAGGTGCCGTAAAGCGCGACTGTCGTAAAATCGGCCGTAAAGCGCGACTGTCGTAAAAGGTGCCGTAAAGCGCGACTGTCGTAAAATCGGCCGTAAAGCGCGACTGTCGTAAAAGGTGCCGTAAAGCGCGACTGTCGTAAAATCGGCCGTAAAGCGCGACTGTCGTAAAAGGTGCCGTAAAGCGCGACTGTCGTAAAAGGTGCCGTAAAGCACGACTGTCGTAAAGACAGCCGTAAAGCGCGACTGTCGTAAAAGGTGCCGTAAAGCGCGACTGTCGTAAAAGGTGCCGTAAAGCACGACTGTCGTAAAGACAGCCGTAAAGCGCGACTGTCGTAAAAGGTGCCGTAAAGCGCGACTGTCGTAAAACCGGCCGTAAAGCGCGACTGTCGTAAAAGGTGCCGTAAAGCGCGACTGTCGTAAAAGGTGCCGTAAAGCGCGACTGTCGTAAAATCGGCCGTAAAGCGCGACTGTCGTAAAAGGTGCCGTAAAGCGCGACTGTCGTAAAAGGTGTCGTAAAGCGCGACTGTCGTAAAATCGGCCGTAAAGCGCGACTGTCGTAAAAGGTGCCGTAAAGCGCGACTGTCGTAAAAGGTGCCGTAAAGCGCGACTGTCGTAAAAGGCGCCGTAAAGCGCGACTGTCGTAAAAGGTGCCGTAAAGCGCGACTGTCGTAAAACCGGCCGTAAAGCGCGACTGTCGTAAAATCGGCCGTAAAGCGCGACTGTCGTAAAAGGTGCCGTAAAGCGCGACTGTCGTAAAATCGGCCGTAAAGCGCGACTGTCGTAAAAGGTGCCGTAAAGCGCGACTGTCGTAAAAGGTGCCGTAAAGCGCGACTGTCGTAAAATCGGCCGTAAAGCGCGACTGTCGTAAAAGGTGCCGTAAAGCGCGACTGTCGTAAAAGGTGCCGTAAAGCGCGACTGTCGTAAAAGGCGCCGTAAAGCGCGACTGTCGTAAAATCGGCCGTAAAGCGCGACTGTCGTAAAACCGGCCGTAAAGCGCGACTGTCGTAAAATCGGCCGTAAAGCGCGACTGTCGTAAAACCGGCCGTAAAGCGCGACTGTCGTAAAAGGTGCCGTAAAGCGCGACTGTCGTAAAATCGGCCGTAAAGCGCGACTGTCGTAAAAGGTGCCGTAAAGCGCGACTGTCGTAAAAGGTGCCGTAAAGCACGACTGTCGTAAAGACAGCCGTAAAGCGCGACTGTCGTAAAAGGTGCCGTAAAGCGCGACTGTCGTAAAACCGGCCGTAAAGCGCGACTGTCGTAAAAGGTGCCGTAAAGCGCGACTGTCGTAAAAGGTGCCGTAAAGCGCGACTGTCGTAAAATCGGCCGTAAAGCGCGACTGTCGTAAAACCGGCCGTAAAGCGCGACTGTCGTAAAATCGGCCGTAAAGCGCGACTGTCGTAAAAGGTGCCGTAAAGCGCGACTGTCGTAAAATCGGCCGTAAAGCGCGACTGTCGTAAAACCGGCCGTAAAGCGCGACTGTCGTAAAATCGGCTGTAAAGCGCGACTGTCGTAAAAGGTGCCGTAAAGCGCGACTGTCGTAAAAGGCGCCGTAAAGCGCGACTGTCGTAAAAGGTGCCGTAAAGCGCGACTGTCGTAAAAGGTGCCGTAAAGCGCGACTGTCGTAAAATCGGCCGTAAAGCGCGACTGTCGTAAAAGGTGTCGTAAAGCGCGACTGTCGTAAAAGGTGCCGTAAAGCGCGACTGTCGTAAAAGGTGCCGTAAAGCGCGACTGTCGTAAAAGGTGTCGTAAAGCGCGACTGTCGTAAAAGGCGCCGTAAAGCGCGACTGTCGTAAAAGGTGCCGTAAAGCGCGACTGTCGTAAAACCGGCCGTAAAGCGCGACTGTCGTAAAATCGGCCGTAAAGCGCGACTGTCGTAAAAGGTGCCGTAAAGCGCGACTGTCGTAAAATCGGCCGTAAAGCGCGACTGTCGTAAAAGGTGCCGTAAAGCGCGACTGTCGTAAAAGGTGCCGTAAAGCGCGACTGTCGTAAAATCGGCCGTAAAGCGCGACTGTCGTAAAAGGTGCCGTAAAGCGCGACTGTCGTAAAAGGTGCCGTAAAGCACGACTGTCGTAAAGACAGCCGTAAAGCGCGACTGTCGTAAAAGGTGCCGTAAAGCGCGACTGTCGTACAGACAGCCGGAAAGCGCGACTGTCGTAAAAGGCCCTAGGTAGGTTCTAGATACAGTTCTAGGTCTAGTTCTAGGTGCGTTCTAGGTATGTTCTAGATGTAGTTCCGTACACTGAATATGGTCTGGGTGCGGTCTAGATTACGTTATAGGTGCGTTCTAGACTGCGTTCTAGGTACGCTCTAGAGCGCGTTCTAGGTATGTTCTAGAGCGCGTTCTAGATTGTGTTCTAGACTGCGTTCTAGATTGCGTTCTAGGTGTGTTCTAGAGCGCGGTCTACATATGTTCTAGATTTCGTTCTAGGTACGTTCTAGGTGCGTTCTAGGGCGCGTTCTAGGTGTGTTCTAGAGCGCGTTCTAGATTGCGTTCTAGGTGTGTTCTAGAACGCGTTCTAGATTGCGTTCTAGGTGTGTTCTAGAGCGCGGTCTACATATGTTCTAGATTTCGTTCTAGGTGCGTTCTAGGGCGCGTTCTAGGGCGCGTTCTAGGTGTGTTCTAGAACGCGTTCTAGATTGCGTTCTAGGTGTGTTCTAGAGCGCGGTCTACATATGTTCTAGATTTCGTTCTAGGTGCGTTCTAGGGCGCGTTCTAGGGCGCGTTCTAGGTATGTTCTAGAACGCGTTCTAGATTGCGTTCTAGGTGTGTTCTAGAGCGCGGTCTACATATGTTCTAGATTTCGTTCTAGGTGCGTTCTAGGGCGCGTTCTAGGGCGCGTTCTAGGTGTGTTCTAGAACGCGTTCTAGATTGCGTTCTAGGTGTGTTCTAGAGCGCGGTCTACATATGTTCTAGATTTCGTTCTAGGTGCGTTCTAGGGCGCGTTCTAGGGCGCGTTCTAGGTGTGTTCTAGAACGCGTTCTAGATTGCGTTCTAGGTGTGTTCTAGAGCGCGGTCTACATATGTTCTAGATTTCGTTCTAGGTGCGTTCTAGGGCGCGTTCTAGGGCGCGTTCTAGGTGTGTTCTAGAACGCGTTCTAGATTGCGTTCTAGGTGTGTTCTCGATTGCGTTCTAGGTGTGTTCTAGAGCGCGTTCTAGGTGTGTTCTAGAGCGCGTTATGGAGCGCGTTATAGCTATGTTCTAGATTCCGTTCTAGGTGGGCGCTAGATTGTGTTCTAGGCACGTTCTAGACTCTAAATTGCGGTCTAGATTGCTTTGTATTAGGCTCTAGATTTGCGTTCTAGGTGCGTTCTAGACATGTTCTAGACTCTATGAATCTTTGTAGATTGTGTTCTAGGTGTGTTCTGGGTTCCGTTCTAGATACAGTTCTAGGTACGTTCCAGAATGTTATGTTCTGTATATGTACTAGATATGTATTCAGTATGCTTCCAGATACGGTTCTAGGTATGGCTCTATGTTATATAGAATTATGTATAATATATATTCATAATATATAATACATACAATATATAATTCTATATAATCTATATAATACTATATATAAAGTATATATTCTATTTACAAATATTAATTAGTTTCACTCCAAGTATGAATTGAATTTGGCTGCTCAGTCATGCAACAAGCCGGTCCTTCATCTGAATGGATGTGCTTGCTTGAATGCTTGCCAGTGCCTGATGGCTGGAAGGCAAATGAAACTTTCCCTCACAAAACTGTGCAGTGGTATCATGGGTTGACTGGCAAAAAATAATGTATTTTCCTATGCCCGTTTGAGTTACTGATGATTATTTTCAGATTCAGAATAGAAGCATAAATTGTCAAAGCAAAATACCAGGTGAGAATTCTCTGAGGAAGAAGGAAAAGCCAGGCGTTTTTATAATCCCTAAAAGTTTGTGTTTTGAAGAATCCAAACATAAACTTAACTCTTGAGCATTTATGTTTATACAATTCATTGTACTCACAGGAAATAACATTAGGAATTGATTACTGCTGGTATCACCCCCTTCATAGCTGTGTGGACTAAGTTGATTCCAGTCATGTACAGAACTTGTGGCATTTTACTTCTTCAATTGTAATTGTTGTCCCAACCTCAATTTGAACCTGAAATGTCACCAGACTATCCTTTTTAGGTTAAAATAGAAAATAAAATATTGGAGCCTTTTGACTTCAGTAGTCTAACTCTGCTGAGTTTTCAGGATCCATCTGTAAATTAGTTTGGCTTTCAGCTTCCACTGTCCATAACATGTTCACTGTTCATAATTTTAACTTCAGACAGGGAACTGATGTTCAGGCAAAAATGGATGGTTTAACACATAGCTCTATATATAGCTCTAGATATAGCTCTAGATATATAGAATTAGATATAATATATATTAATAATATATAATATATAAAATATATAATTATATATAACAATAGATATAATATTATCTATAAAGTATATATTCTATATAAGATATATTTCTATGAATACTATATATTTATATACATATTTTCAACTGCTTCTCAGATGAAAATGATTCAAGAACACTCCTCTTTCCAGACCAGTGACAAAATTGGATTTTCAGCAGAACAAAACACATGTGAGCTCTCAGGTGGGGAGCTCCTGAGTCCTGAGCCCCCAGCTGATTCCAGTGCTGCCTTCTGTCTAATCCCAGCCTGTGTTGGCAACCTGCCCTCCCATTTCAGCAGAAATTCAGAGAGGTGAGCTGGAATCACTGGGCACAGCACAGTGGCTGGAGCTCATCAGCCTGTTCCATACAGAAACCAGCTCTAGCAGAGTTATTCTGCTCCTGTGGTGTGCTCAGCTGGGCTGAGGTGAATCAGTCTGTTTGAATGGATTGCCTGGGAGCATCATGCAGTAATAGTCTCAAAGTGCATTGTCACCATATCCTTACCTGCTCAAGGAAAATTCCCTGGAGCTTTGAGTGCTAAGAACATGGAGTGCATGGAGGAATGGTTTCCTTCAGGCTCTCTGGTTTCCCAATATGTTTTTGGTGGCGACTGGTTCATGGAGAGGATGAGAAACAAGTATGATGTTCTATAGAAGAAGGTTTATTAGTTCTGTTGGTCTCTGACTATATTTCTGTTATTCATCTGTTTTAGTTAGTAATTGGACAGGTCACCTGTGCATAGGACTGGGAGTTGTTATAACTCCTCTAGGTGAGGCTGTAGCATGTTTCTTCAATCCTTGGCATAGAGAGGAGTCAATACCATGTTATTTAATGGAGGCTGAAGAGTGTTTGTGCTCCTAAAGTATTTGAGACAAGGAAGATCCTGTCCATAGTGATTTGATAAAGGACAGGGATCCTACCCTTTCTGTCTGTCAGTGCTGACTCACATGTGTTTGTTATTTGCACCATACCACTGCCTGTGTAGCTCTTAAGACCCCCTTAGGCATCCAGACACAGTCTGTATCTCAAACAGCCTAAAAATTCAATGATGGGATGAATTCTTTTGGAGACTATTTTTCTCTTATTAGGTTCCTATCTCAAGTGAACAAACTGCTTGATTTACAGCACTGTTGTTTGAGAGGTTCCCTTGTGTAGCTGAAGATTCGTGTAATTGCTACTTTGCAGCAAATAAACATTTCTCTGGTTCAAACTGCAATTTGACTATTTCTGCTGTGTAGAGCCCATTATCAGAGCCTTGATGAGGCGCAGAACAGATTTGGATGAAAATGATGAGATTTGGATGAAATGGCCCTCCATCAGGGCAGGCTACAAAGATCCTCCTCTTTGAGGTATTGGCCCTTTTGATGCATAAAATGCATGAAAATTTGCTTGAAAAGTGCAAGTTGATGAGTAAAAGAGAATTCACAGTAATTGTAGTGAAATGAAAAAAGAAAACAAGGCAAAAGCATTGGAAAGAATATGTTTAATTGCATGTAATTACTTGATGTGGGTTTCAGTCAGGGAAAAAAGGAGAAAGGAACATGCTAAATAGCGCTGGTGTGGCAATTACTCTTTGATGATTTTCTCAAATGACTGAACTTTGTGTATTATTAAAAAAAATAAAGATACAGCAACAACAAAAACAAAAAAAAACCCCAACCAGGAAAACCACACACACTACTTTATGTTGTAAGAACTTTGCTGTATCAGTCAAAATGCTCTGCCACGTCTTTCACCTCATGATTTTTGCATGTATAGACAAAATGAACTTTGTTTCCTGGTAATGCTGTGTCAACATGCTAGGTGGGATGCAAGTTTAATAGTTTTAACTATCAGGGTGTGAGTTAAAACATTGCCTGGGTTATCTGATAGCCTAAGCACTTTGAGATGGAGCTTCTCAGTTGAACAATTTTTTGACATGCCACGTTTGCTGACAAACAAATCTGAACAAGTTGCAGTCTGGTGAAATAAAAATACAAGAGAAGCAGAAATAGAGGTCCAATAGAGGTGGGACAAGGTTCCTAGCACTAATTCAAATGGTTTTGTCTCTAAACAAGTAATCAGACTGTGGTGGTGTTTGAGGGTCCCCAGGACAAGGGAAGAAATGACATCTGATAATACCTCATCTTCCCTGAGGAGGCTTCCAGTAAGGAAAGGACAAATGCGGGAGTCTGGGGCTTCCCTTCTGGGAAATTGAAAATCGAGGAAGAAAACTAGATAGGGACAAAGAAAACTGATGCTATCCTTCTGCTAACAGAACTGAAGTCATAAATGAATTTAGGACTGGTTCTCAGCATCTTTTAGGATTCTGTCAATGCACCTGTGACTGAGACTGGCAGTGATTTTCCCAGGTACAAAAGTACAACTTCATTTCAATGTGAAGGATTAGTCAAGGTCCAGCGGTATTTTGCTTGGGAAAAAATTCTGCCTGCTATATCTGCACCAGAACAGGCTTATTGGTGGAATTCTTTTCTGCAGATGTGGCAATTTTTGGGGGGGCTGTTTTTGGTCCTAATCTGGATTATTTCTTCTGGTTTTTGTGATAACTTTCACAGATAGGCAGGTAACTGGTAGTATTCTCCCAGTCTAAGTAGGTTTCTAGGAAAATGGAGTAGTAATAAAAAAGTAGGCATAGCAAGCTAAGGAAAGAAAAGACCTGTAGCCTTTTTTTTTATTTCACTGTGATGGAACACCACTCAGCTGAGTAGGGAAATATTGTCCAGTTCAGACTGTAATTGAGTGGAATCTGGCTTATTTGGGGCTGAACACAAAAGTGAGGATAAATCAAGGAATTAACAAGACCAAGAGAACAGACTCTACTTTCCAAATCCCAGAGTGCCAGTGCTGGAAAGTTTATTGTAATGGAATTTCAAGCCAGGATTTCCAGGCTCAGGAGGTTTAGTTATTTTGGATGCATTTCAGATCAGCAGTGCCTGCTTGGCATGCTGTCTGCTCCTGTTGCAGCATTTAGTTTTGTGACAGGTTCTGTGTGAGAAACAAGAATGGCCCATATCAGCACACCTTGGCAGCTTTATTTCAGCTGTAGCATTTTCAAGGAGAAGTTTCACAGCTGTTATTCCTTGTAACCCTGGGCCGGTGTCTTTGCTTGAAATGGTTGAAAAAGACGTGCAAACTGAAGGCTCTTCCCCATAGAAAGGTGTCAGCTCAGCTGCTGTCGCTCCCAACGTGTGCAGAGTTACAAACACAGAGCCCTGGGGCAGCAATGCCATCAGCTGGCAGTTCAGCAGTTATAATTTACCACAGGGGATGGAATGGTTTTTTTGTGAGGGTTATCTTAGCAAGGCGCTCACTGGGGGACCCATCTGTTTCTGCTCATGTGCTTCCAAGGGTGACGTTTGCTAGCAGGGCCAAAAACCCCCCGGGAAACTGCATGTGAGCACAGTTCTCAGGCGTAACCCATTGTAACTACATTTCCTCCTGTCTGTGATCTGCAGAACTCATCTGATAGGGAGTTTCTTTCCCAGTACTTTGGGTGAGTAGACTCACTAAATCCTACTTCCTCTGTTTCTGCACTAGGGTTCATCCAGCACTGAGTACTGTGGGAATGCGTAAAATCAGAGGGGTTTGGGAAAGCTGCAAAAGGCAGGCCTCAGAGACAGCAGAACTGTGATCAGAGCTGAGCAGCAGCCATGAGATTGGTCAGCAGAAAAACTATTTAAACTGTGGAAAAGCAAGAACAAATGGAACAATGGTCTGTGTATTAACACTTGCCTAGAATAACTCCCTAAGCTACAGAAAGTTTATCTAGCAAGATATTAGGAAGTTCTAGGCTTAATACTGGAGCTCTGTGCATTGTGTTTAAGGCTCACAAGCAGGTATTGTATTTGAAATAAGCAAGCATTGTTTAACCAAAGGTACCTGTGCTTACAGTGGTTGGATAGAGCTACTGTCAATGTGCTTTTGCTTTGTGTGATTGGGCAAAAAACTGATAAAGTGAGTTGTGACATTGAGTTCTTGGTCTGCTGCCTGGGATGTGAGCTGGTGGCATCTTCCCATTGCCGTAACCATGGAATGAGGCTGATGCTGGAAAATCAAACGGCTCAAGGCAGTTCCCAGCAGCCCTGCCCTGTTTGTGATTTGTGCACAGACCCCTGCCAGTGTCAAGTACTTGGCACAGAGCTATGGTGAGAGGCACTGTGAAACTCCTGATCTCCTGCCTTCCTGCTTCCTCCCCATTTCCCTGATCCCTGAAAGCGTTTAGCCATGACAGCACTTCTCTTCACTTTAGCCATGACAGCACTGCACTTCATGTCCTAACAAGTGTTGGTTGCACAGAGGTAGTGCTGAAACTGTTGATGGTGCTGTTATTAGATGACCCCTGACACCAACTAACTGAGAAACTGGACACCATGAATTTCCCATTTCTCCTGAAATCACTTTCTTTCAGAAACCGCTGCACAGTCTTCCACACAACGCATTACTTAAAGGCAGAGATGAGAATTCAGGGAGTGGGGTCTGACTTCCAGCTGAGGTAATTGTGCAAGGCTACTGCCAGGGAAGAAGCGAGGCAATCCTCACTGGATTGAAGGCTGCCTCACAGTGAGCAACCCCTGAACCTGGAGAGAACATCTGAGTGCTTGTTAGGCTGCTGAGAGTTGGGTCTGACAGCTGCTCCTTGTGTGCATAAAGACACAGAAAGCACACAGTCCTGAGGAAGGGAAAGTTGGATGTTAATTGGCTCCGAGTGACTTCTGGTGCCAGGAATGCTCAGTATGGGATGATGCTGGGGATGTAAATGGCAGGAGAGAATTAATTGCATATTGTGAGTGAGGAAGGACTATGGTGCTCAGAAATGAGTTTAGCTTGTTTTGTTGGTTTTCTGGTAATTTTTCTACTTTGGGTTAATTTTGTGGTAGTGATTACGCCTAAATGTTTTTCTAAGTCTGAAATTAGTACTGTGGTTATCTGTTGAAAAAGTTCTTAGTCTCTTATCAGGTTGTTTTTGTATATATATATTTGTATATATTTATTTAAATTAAATAAATATAAGTAAAAAAATATGATACAGAAAATATATATCTATTATTATATTAGAAGGTATTCTCTCTAATATATATAATATCTATGAATAAAATAAATAAAAATATCCATATAAATATCATTAAATTTTGAAAAATAAATTTACTTCCTAAATTTTAAATCTGGTTCAAATAAAGGGGTGTCCTTGGTTTTTATTTGGTTAGAGGCAGGAGTTTTATTTTAAATAATATAAGTAATATAGAAATGTGGATCTTAAGATAGAAATATATAATAAATATATAAAGAGAAATTGCTAAAGTATGAATATAAATTTATATATAAATATATGTAAGTAATATGAAGAGTTGTAGTATAGAATATAAATAACATTATATGGGAATATAAATATAAAAATATGTAAATATAGTTTAAAAGAAAGGGAATGTTTTGGCTTTTATTTAAGTAGAGGCAGGGGTTTTATTTTGAATATTATAAGTGTTAGAGAAGTAAAAATCTTGACGCAGAAATATTTAATCAATGCATAAAAATATGTATAAAATATATAAATAACTACTCGCATCAGATGTAATATAGAATATAAATTTATTTATAACTTGACATTGGTAAAGATAAATGTATAAGTAAGCAATAGACATTAATATACATTATAAATACAAATAGGAATATAAAAATCAGACATAAGGATAAAACATATTTAAATATTTTTTAAAAGAAAGGGTTGGGGTCTTTTTTATTATTGGGTTAGAGGCAGGGTTTTTATTTTAAATAATATTAATGTAGATATTATTGTTATATATTTCTAAATATTGAGATATAAAATCAAGATATAAATATATATATATAAACACAAAATGTAAGTAAATATAAATAATAGGAAGAGATGTAATGGAGAATACAAATAAGAGTATACATTAGTATACATTTTAAATGTAAAAGTGAATATGAACCTGAAAAACAGAATTTTAAAAAATATTTAAATACAGTTGAGAAGACTGAGGTTCTTTTTGGCTTTAATGTGGGTAGAGGCAGGGGTTTTATTTTAAATAATGTAAGTGTTACAGATGTAAAAATCCTAACACAGAAAGATATAATAAATATATAAAGATATGAATAAAAGTATATAAAAATATAAGTAATAGGAACACATGTAACATAGAATATAAATTTATAAATAAATCGCTAAATATAAATGCAAAATCGATCATACATCAGTAAACATTTTAAATATAAATTTGAAAAATTTTTTTCTAAAAAATTTAAATACAGTTGAGATGAAAGGGGGTTTTATTTGCCATGTATGGGGTAGAGGCAGGGGTTTTATTTTGAGTACTGTGAGTGTTACAGAAGTAAAAATCCTAACAGAAATATATACTTACTATGTAAAAATATGTATAAACATATAAAAATAAATTTAAGTTTTAGGGATATATGCAATATGGAATAGAAATGTATTCATAAAAACAAATGTATAAATGGACAGTGTACATCAATATACATTGTAAATAGAAATGTGAATATTAATATGAAAAAAATATTTTTTTAAATATTTAATTTTTTTTTAAAGAAATTGTTGAGGTTTTGTTTTGTTTTGTTCTATTAGATTAGAGGCAGAAGTTTTTTTTTTCCTCTTCCCGGTTGTTTTGGGGCATTTATTTCAGAGCAGTTTTCGGCGGGGATCGCCCCTGTTCTTTTTTGCCGTCTTCGCTGCCCGCAGCCCCGAGGCGCGCTGCGCCCCCGGCTGGGGCGGGCGGCAGTGCTGCCGCCTTGTGGGCAGAGCGCGGTACTGCAGCCCTGCACCGAGAGGCCGCCACCTTGGGAGTGGCGCGTCGCGGATGTCGCGGACTTTTGGTTGACCTTCTCAACAGGGCGGCGAAAAGGGCGGGGAAGTGGAGGACCGGGGTGGGTGTCACTGGACTGCCTGCATGGAATACCGACCCCGGCGCGGCCCCGGTGGTATTTTCTGTGACGTTTCAAGTGTACCCGACACATGCTGTGGTCTCAGCGGCGCCGCGGGCGGGCGTATTTCGGCGGGTTTGTGACAGGCATGTGGGGAAACGCCTCGCTGTGCCGGGGTCCTCTGACAGCCGCTTTCCCGCCCTGAGGGAGCCGAGCCGGGCCGAATTGTTCCGAAGAGCCGAAGAGCCGAGTGTGGGCGAAAACAGCCGAGTTTCCCCGAAGAGCCGAGTGTAGCCGAAAACAGCCGAGTTTCACCGAAGAGCCGAGTGTGGCCGAAAATAGCCGAGTTTCACCGAAGAGCCGAGTGTGGCCGAACACAGCCGACTTGAGACGAAGAGCCGAGTGTAGCCGAACACAGCCGACTTGAGACGAAGAGCCGATGATAGCCGAGTGTAACCGATAGCCGACTGTAGCCGACATTGGCCGCATTTAGACAAAGAGCCGAATATGACCGACTTTAGCCCAACCGGGCCGAGTTCAGCCGAAGAGCCGGAAAAGCCGAATTTAGACGAAAAGCCGAACCGAAACGATTTTAGACCTAAGCCGAACCAAGCCTAATTTAGCCGAGTTTATTTAAACAGAACCGAACGACGCCGCAGCACTCTGCCTGCAGAGCGCCGGTGCAGACGGCAGGGGGCGGTGTATAAAGCGAGTATAAAATATCAACTGTATATAAGAAGGAATAAAAAGCTCTGTGTCATGTGCAGCAGTAGAAAATTTCAGGCTCCCAGGGAATAAATAGTTTTCTTTCAATCATTATAGTTTTGGGTTTTTTTTTACTCCCAGGTAGCCTGAAAGTTACTACTGCTGCTTTTTGATTCTAAAGCTAGGAAGGAAAACCAAGATTACAAATACAAGAAAAAGAAAGGGAAAGGGAAGGGGAAAAAAAGGAAAGGAAAGGAAAGAAAGCAGGAGAGCAGAAGGGAAGGGAAGGGAAAGGGGTGAAAAACAGCGTTAAAAAAAGAAAAAGAGTTGGAGGGGAAAAGAGAGGGCATTCGGGAGGAGCGGTCCTGCCTCAGGTCCTTCCCCGCCCTGGGGCGAAGGAGCCGTTTGATGCCCGGGAGGGACTGCAGCTCCCGGTGGCGGGGGACGGAGCCGTGGCTGTCAGCCCGAGACTCCAACTCCCGGCAGGCCCTGCTGCCGGCGCGGCGTGTGACGCAACGGCTATCGCGGCACATGAGTGGCTACCAGCCCGAGACTCCAACTCCCGGCAGGCCCTGCTGCCGGCGCGACGTGTGCCGCAACGGCCGACGCTGCCCGGGATTTTTCTCTAAATCGGCAGTAAATACAGCTGAGTAAAATTAGCTTGGTTTTCTTCCTTCTTTTTTAACTGAATTGTTTTTATTAAAAATACTATTTGAATATGTAGAAAAAGTGGGGATGTCCTGTACTATATCCTAGCTTTTCTTGTTTATAGGGTGCTCAGAAAACATGCGTCCCTTAGAGTCCCTCAGAAAGGTTCTCAGTGCGATCTCTACCAAGGTATGTATTTACTAATAAGTGATCCCTTTAGATATTTGCCTGTGTACCTTTTCCTGTAATTCAGAGCTTGCGTTCTGTGGGTTTTATGATAAACCTGTAAAATATGTAAGAATGCTTTTGCAAGTCTGAATCGTTGAAGGCAGCAGTAAGTGGATTTAGAGCCTGTTCTTGACCAGACAACGGGAAAAAGTGTGACTTTGATGCTGAACTTGTTTTTTTCATTTTTCATTTGACTTGTCTGGAATGATTTAGGAATAGAGAGAGCTAGAAAAAGAGAGAAATAGAATTGATTATTGAGCACTCCTCAAATGCTCACCACGATTCAGTGTAGAGCCGAAGTGAAGGGTGATGGAACAGAGCTCTGTGCTTTAGAAGGAAATAAATTTAAACCTGACCTCCGCACAGAGTCTCACTAACTTCTTTTGTTTTAAAATACAAAATATGATTAGGAAGTGTTGGAAGTTAGTGTTTTGGGAAAGAAACGGCAGTTCCACAGAACATTCCATTTAACAGAGGCTCTGGGAACGATTCATGTTGTAACTGCTGTCACTGCAATCAGTTGGTGGTTCAGCCTTGAAATGTGCACTTGCCCTTCTATAAAGCACTGTTTTGTTTGCCTTTCAGTGCTATGAGTCTTGATAAATTGGAGAAGAGCCCAAGAGAAATTTTTCATCCCTTGATATAAAAGGTAGGAAGTGACTTTTTTTGGTTTGGTTCTTTTTCTTTATTATTTCCTGGAAATAAAAGTAATTAAGTATAGGTACTACTGGTTTGTTTCTTCCAGTAGCAGATGATAACAATAGCAGTAGTAATAGTAAAAATAATAATAGAAATAATAATAATAGCAATGTAATACTACCTAAACTGTCTTTATCCATTGAACTGGCCATTTCAAATCAAAACTTCTAAACACAAATCAAACCATCATCCTCGTAGAATCTTTCACAGCAGTGGGCTATAGATCCTGGTTTTGTTGACAGGATTTATTGGTTCTGGAATAGCAAGAGGGAAGTACAAGCCTAACTACTTCTAGCTCACAGACCCATCCAGTGAATACTGCTTTGTGTTTTGGTGGGCTTGTGATGACTTTGAAATCAATTGCTCATTCCAGTAAAAAAAATTAATGTTTTTTTGAACCTGACAGCAGAAATAACTTTAGGCACCAACTTAATAATAACAGATCACCAATTTAAGTTCATAATTTTATGCTGTACTATCAAAGTTTAAAGGTAAATTTTTACTTATTAGGAGATGGTATAAAGTGTATGTTCCAATGTGTTGGATGTATGCAAAGGTACATACGTACCCGAAAGTCCTTAGAGGAAACAAATTTTTACGTCTGCTGTTTGATTGTTTATCATACAATATTTGGTTTTATTTCCCAGGGATCGGTGAATTTTAACTTTGGAGTCCTCTGTGCTAAGGATGCTCAGCCTACAGATGATGAAATGTTCGGTAATGGTGAGTTTTTCACCTTCTCTTTAATTGCTATGCTGATCTGAATAAGAAAAAAACAAAAGCAAGAGAAAAAAAAAGGATGGTTTATTATTTTTTACGCTGTTATGTTTGTTTCCTCAGTATTTGCTGCAGCTCTGCGAACCCAAGCTTTGGGTTCCTTCTGTCCCACTGGGAGTTGCCCAGTTTGGTTGCATCTGGTGAAATTCACCCTGAGACCTTACAGAGCTAGCTCAAACTACGTGAGAGCCATTTGCAGTTCTCTCCAGACACCTGGAGAATGGGTGATGTTTCTGAGGGTCTGGCAAGTATACTTGTATCAAAACTCAGTCTGTGAAATTTCTGGGGAAAACCCTTCTGTGTCCTGAAGGGTTCAAACTCTGGTGAGGATCCAGTTATCAGGTGCTCACCTGGATGGTTCCAGCTCTTAAAGTGAACACTTGTACTCTTACCCTGTAGTTTACATCTATTGTATTTTTGTTATTTTGCAAGATTTTACGGCTTTGCAAAATATTGTGCATTTCACTCTTTGGAACCTCTCAGATCGTTCTTTGGTGCAGCACCACCTCATGGGACACTTGGCTGCCGTCCTGAAGGGGTTGGTCGCTAGAATTGTAAATCCTGGAGAGTTTGTAAGTCTTCTGTCCCCAGGGAGGTACCATGCTTTGTTTACTTTTGTCCTGTTTGTTAGGCGCTGCTTCTCATTGGAAGTATGAATTTCAAACTACCCTGTTCTTATTTTAACTGTTTTCCTGGTTCTCTCCCTACGGCAGGGAAAGACTCTCGTATCCTTGTCGTCGGGCTCGGTGCTGTCCAAGAAGATGCAGAGACTAAAAAAATCATAAGAAGCAAAATATGACTGCAGGGAAAACAAGCTGGAGAGAACAAAAGGTGATATTGTTATCCTTACCCTGTATTAGAAACATTCGCTGTGCTTTGATGCTGGCAGCTGCCAGGGGCTTGTTAGCTCTTTGTAGGCAGGTGTAGGTGTTCACTTGTAGGTTTTTTCTCTGGACAAGTCAATTCAAACTTTGCTAAGCTTATATTTGCAAATTACTCTCTAGCACAGTCCAGCATGACATTTTTGAATGTTGTAAAAATACCATGTTACTTGGAAATTGCTAATGATGAGAAGCTTTAGGGAAAAATAAGATGTCAGGGTTGGGAGATGTGAGAAGAATTTTGAGGGGATGTTAGACTGAAATAAAGCACACTTGAAGCTGGACTGGCACGCTGGCAGATCCCCTATTAAACAGTAGCGCTGAGATTAGCCTGGGGGTTGCCCATTGTTTCTGTAGAAATAAATGTTTTCTGGTCTTCAGAGGTAAGCTGCTTTGAAAAGCTGGAAGGCACAGCATAGTGACAATCCGTGTGCTTCGCATTCAAAATAGATTTCAGAAGGGTCCTAGGCTTTTGTCTTTTCCTAGAAGTCGATGTAATCCTATTGAGGAGTTTTTAATTCTGTGCTGCCATGTCATCGATCAGGGCCCTGTCGTACTAATCATCATACAGATGCAAAACAAAAAATCAGACCCTGTCCCGACCACTTAGAGCCCAGAACACGATTTCCTCAGGCTGCCATTTGTGTGCCATCGGTACTCACCACGGAAGCGAGCTGGGGATTGTTGCACCCGTTGGGAACAAACCGCTTCTCGTCACACAGAAATGGAATTGGGACGACGCCTCAGCCAGCCTCTCTCTCCTGAATCTGCAGCAGAGCAGTTCCAGTCCATGCGGGCAATCCAGTTCCTGACGATCTGAGCGCACGGAGCAGCGCTCAGCTGCTGTGGGGGGCTCAGGGAGGGCAGAGTGTGCATTGTCATCTTCCTGAACCTACAGACGCGAATCAAAGTGAGAAGCCACAGGGTGGAAATCAGTCGCATATATGCTAAATGAAACTTGCAGGTTTTTTTTAAGAATTGTTTTTGCTTGTTCTTTGTTGTGCTTCTGTGCTTAGAAAACCTCCCTTTACAATCAGTTCAATTCATCAATTGAACCTTTGTTTGCAGACTCTCACTGAGCAGAATTTGTTGCAGACTCAGTGCACGCTGTGCAGGCCTCCCGGGAGTGTGAGGAGCTCATGTGTGCTACTTTTTGCTTTAGGACGCTCTGAGGTATTTATTCCTTTTGGGATACATGATGAGAATTCCCAAGAGAGGTAGTTATAAGGTATGACATCGGGAAAAAGCCTGTGTGGTTGGAATGTTGTTGCTGTCAAAAGTTAATTTTTTCTTAGCCAGTAGTTAGCTTTTTGCTTTATTTTTGTGGTATCAATATTTTATTGTTTAAAAAATTCCTTCAAAATAACTTCAGTGGTCGCCCACCAGTACCTTGTTCAGATTTGCCTATTTGCTTGTAGCTGAAATGTTCACATCTTGTTTATCATTCTATTTAAGAAACTGCTGCCCAGCCAACTAATAACTGAATATCCATCTGTCTAGGACACGGGGAGAGGATTTAGGTAATGTCTTTATTTCCAGAAAAAAGTTCCAGTGTAGTTTCTAAATAGAGGAGAAGGGGGTGAAGACTCGGGGCTCTGATGCCGTTGGGGCACCCCAAGGTCCCCAGGAGAGGGGGCCCCACTGCGGTGCAGGAGCAGGTGTGTTCTCATGTAATATTGAACAAATTATAAATATAAATATGAAAATTATAAACATGAAAATATTTTTAAAATACTTAAATAAAGCGGGTTTTCTTTATTGGTCAATAGGCAGTGTTTTGATTGTAAAAATTATAAATGCAAATAATATAAAGGTAGAAATCTAAGTTTAGAAATATATAATAAATACATACAGATAAATATAAAAATTTAAAATATCAGAAAAAATTAGTTGTAGCAGTAGATATTATACATAATTTAAATAATGATTTAAATCTATTTTAAAATTTTATATATGTAATATATCATTATTAATGTAATACATCCAAAGAAACGATAAATTAAAATATGAATGTATAATTATACAAAGTATAAATAAAAAATATTTCAGTATCCTTTAAAAGAAGGGTTTTTTTATTTATTTGGTTAGAGACGGGGTTTTTATTTGGAATAATGGAAGTATTATAGAAGTATAAAATTAAATATAGAAATATACAGTCAATATAGAAAGATATTTGTAAAAACACGAGCGAACGACGCCTCTTTCGGCCGAACCAAGGCGAGACCGGCGGAACCTGACGGCCTCGAGCGAACCGAGGCCAGGCTTGCGAGGCTGCCTGAACGGAGCCGAGCTCAGCCGAACCGAGCCCGCTGCTCTCGTGCGCGCTAATTAGCGCGAGTGCGGTCACTGCCCAATGAGCTCCTGTGCCACGCCGCGCTCCCGATCGTGTCCGTGCGATGGCCGGGCCGCCCGCGGGACGCGGCAGCAGGAGAGCCCCGAGCCGGGCGAGTTTAACGTGAGGCGGCGCCGCTTGCCCGCCGTCAGGGAGCCGAGCCGAGGCGAGCTCAGCCGAACGCGGAGAGAGCGGCTCCGAGTTGGGCCGAAGCGAGCCGAGCCGCGCCGAGGGCAGAGAGCGGCTCCGAGTTCGGCCGAGGCGAGCCGGGCCGCGCAGAGAGTGGCTCCGAGTTCGACCGAAGCGAGCCGAGCCGCGCCGGGCGCAGAGAGCGGCTCCGAGTTCGGCCGAAGCGAGCCGAGCCGCGCCGGGCGCACTGATCGGCTCCGAGTTCGGCCGAAGCGAGCCGAGGCGCGCCGAGCGCAGAGAGCGGCTCCGAGTTCGGCCGAAGCGAGCCGAGCCGCGCCGGGCGCACAGAGAGGCTCCGAGTTCGGCCGAAGCGAGCCGAGCCGCGCCGGGCGCACTGATCGGCTCCGAGTTCGGCCGAAGCGAGCCGAGCCGCGCCGAGCGCAGAGAGCGGCTCCGAGTTCGGCCGAAGCGAGCCGAGCCGCGCCGGGCGCACAGAGAGGCTCCGAGTTCGGCCGAAGCGAGCCGAGCCGCGCCGGGCGCACTGATCGGCTCCGAGTTCGGCCGAAGCGAGCCGAGCCGCGCCGGGCGCAGAGAGCGGCTCCGAGTTCGGCCGAAGCGAGCCGAGCCGCGCCGGGCGCACAGAGAGCGGCTCCGAGTTCGGCCGAAGCGAGCCGAGGCGCGCCGAGCGCAGAGAGCGGCTCCGAGTTCGGCCGAAGCGAGCCGAGCCGCGCCGGGCGCAGAGAGCGGCTCCGAGTTCGGCCGAAGCGAGCCGAGCCGCGCCGAGCGCAGAGAGCGGCTCCGAGTTCGGCCGAAGCGAGCCGAGGTGCGCCGG
Organism: Ammospiza nelsoni; assembly: GCF_027579445.1. Lineage (NCBI taxonomy): Eukaryota > Metazoa > Chordata > Aves > Passeriformes > Passerellidae > Ammospiza > Ammospiza nelsoni. The sequence goes on along the minus strand of NC_080644.1, from coordinate 69,383 downwards.
GCGCACAGAGCGGCTCCGAGTTCGGCCGAAGAGCGCCGAGGCGCGCCGAGCGCAGAGAGCGGCTCCGAGTTCGGCCGAAGCGAGCCGAGGTGCGCCGGGCGCACTGATCGGCTCCGAGTTCGGCCGAAGCGAGCCGAGCCGCGCCGGGCGCACTGATCGGCTCCGAGTTCGGCCGAAGCGAGCCGAGGCGCGCCGAGCGCAGAGAGCGGCTCCGAGTTCGGCCGAAGCGAGCCGAGCCGTGCCGAAGGGTCGAGTCCAGCCGAATGCAGATGACAATGGCCGAGTTTAGCCGATTAGAGCCGAGTTTAGCCGAGCAGCTGTGAGCCTTGCACGCTTGAGGTGAGCGTGCATCGTTGCCGGCCTGGGATTGAGTGAAATGCACTAAGGAAACCAGCTCTGGGGAGGGAGGCAGGGAAATCCTCTCTTAACGTTTACCAATTCGTCCGTCAAACTCATCACGGCAGGACAGAGTGAAGACTGAAAGTGTAAGAAGATGTGGAGGGAAACAGAGAATCTGGCAGGAGCATCGAACGCACAAGTGCACGAATTTTGCTTTTTGCTTGGATGTAAACTCAGAAGTTGTAAGGAATTTGGGAAGGAGAAGGGACATTTCAGAAGGAGAAGAAGTTGTTGTTGGAGTCCTGGCAAAAGCTTTAAAAAAAAAAAAAAAAAGTGGTTTCTTTTTTCTTCACTATTATATTCTTTGGTGGTATATGGTGTGCTGTTTTATTTCTTGGTGTTATTAGCTCTGTGTAAATTGTTTATTGAGTCAAGCTAACTTTGCATGGGTTGTTTTGTATTTGAGGTAGGATCAATTTCAAGAGGTTTCTTTCACAGACTTCTGATAGGTATTACTGGGATTTTGGTTTTGTTTACTGTATGCATAAACATAGAGATTTGGTAGGGCCAGCTGGGCTGCTGGAGTTTTGGGTGTGAATTTATTAGATGGCTTTTGTTAAACACAGAATAATTATGTAAGGTAACAGCAAATTACCCAATTACCCAATTGATCTAGCTATGTAACCTTACCACAAAGTTTTATATCTTGCCAGTTTTCTGTTCTTCTGCTCCAAGTAGTTGTTGCAAAAAAAGAAAGCACTGTTCCTTTTCTGAAAAGTTTTCTTCTATAACAAGCCCTTTACTGCCCTTGAATGTGAGTCAGAGGAGCCAAACAGCTGCAGCTGCTCTGAGGGCTTGGTGGGATTCGCCCCCTCCCTTTTCCTGGGTGGCATGGGAACGAGAGGCGGGCACAATCAGGGGTATATTAACCCCAGCCGTGGCTGAGGGGCTTCATTCCCTCTCTGGGATGTGCTGGGTTAAGAGCTCTCCTCATTTCAGTGAAGAGGCTTTTTCAGCCCGTCTCAGCATCTTTTCAGCAGGTGTTTCTGGGCATCTAAAGCACAGAGGCTTGGAAGATTCTGTGAAGAAAACAGCATGGAATACAGGGAGTATTTAGGTTTGTGATTTTGGGTTTTGTGTTTAGGAGTGGTAAGGTGCTTTTGTAATTTGTAGTTTTGCTCTGGTTGTTTTTTTGGTTGGATTTCTTTTGGTGGAATTTTTGGTTTTTTTTGGTTTTCATTTTGGGGTTTTTAGTTGGTTTTTGTGGGGGTTTTGGATTTTTTGATGTTTTCTGTGGTTTTTTTGTTTCTGTGGGGAGTTAGGTGTTTTGGGATTTATTGTTTGTGTGGGTTTTGTTTGTTTGGTTTTTTTCTTTGTTTGTTTTTGGGATTGGTTTTGTTGGGTTTTTTTTGTTTTGTTTTGTTTTTTTTTAATTGAGGAGTGCAACTCCCTGAAATTCCAAGCTGTGTCAAGCACAACATTTTATTCAGCAGATTGATCATGTCACAAGAGGGATCCGCCCAAGGTCCAAGATGATGTTTGAGATTGAGGCTTCAGGTGAGTTGAGGATTGTGATTGGGAGAGGGAGGGTGAGCAGTTAGGAGTTCTTGGGAGGGAGTTTGCAGGCAGCAGGGTGAGAAAGGGTCTTTATTTGTTTATTTGAGGCCTCCCCCACACAAGGCTTCTCAGAAGCCTAGCAGAGGCATTCCCATGTCTTACAGCACACAAGGTCATCCACTGCACTCAGGGGAATGCCATTTAACTTTGCCTTTCTCTAACCCAGGTGCCACTCCTAATGAAGGCCTTGGAATCATGATGAAGCTGGAGCCTGAAGGAGCCAGGCACACTCAGGAGAGAGCAAGTAGCTGCCTTGGTGGGATTTGGCCCACATAACTCTGGACTCATACTTTGGTTTTGGTTTTCTTTATTGTAGCTCACCGAGAGGCTCACAGGCCATCACGAGGCCCTCCGAGGCAGACTCATTTCAGGTGCAGCGTGGATTCCCATCACCGATCATCCAAAAGATAAGTCGAGGGCCTTGGCCTGGAGATGAGAGAATAGTGGGTTGGGAGTTCTTGGGGCAGATTTGAAAATTGGCAGCCGGAAAAGCAATCTTCTCCAAGGGCCTCTTAGGACAGCTAAAGGGAGAGGCTCTCCTTTTGATGGCAGCTTTCAGGCGGGCAGTGCAGAACAGCTCCGGTCTGTGTTGTGTTGTCCAGTGTTCTGTGTTCCCTAGTGTGTCTTTGGGGTCCCTTTTGCCTTCTCCCCTCGAGACCCTCACCCCAAGCATGATGTGTCGTGTTTCATGTCCCCCCTGTTTGCCACGTTCTGTGTCACGGGTGTGTGCACACATTTTTTGCCGGAGCTGTTCTGCCCTGCCGCATGGCCTGCTGCAGTAGGAGAAACCGTGGGGCGTTGGAATTTGTAATGCTGGCTGTACTTGGGCTCTAAATGCTATTCCTAGATTGACATAAGGTGTTTGCACCTTTTGAGTTATCCTGGTGGTGTTTGGCATATGTTGTAACTTTCTTTCAGGTGCAGACGAATTCCATGTGTGGCAGGGGGTCAGAGTTAGGAGGTGTCGGGCCTTCTTAGGAGTGCGGTGAGTAGCTGAGTGGTGGGGTTTTGGCCGATGCGGTGCCAAGATCAGGCACTGATGTTTGGTTCTCTTTACTCTAGCTGTCTCAGAGACACCAGCCCGGTGCCAGCAGGACCTTCCCAGCTGACGAGGTGGCCTTTCTTTGCACCTGACAGGGACCAGCATCCCCAGATGTCTGAGAGATAAGTAGAGGGCTGTGACCCACAGAGGGGATGAAAGCAGGGTGCTGGTTTGGGAATTCCTGGGAGGGGGTTTTGAGTCCAGTTTTGGGGGGGGGGGGTGTGGTGTGTTCATGAAGTGGCCCCTTAGGCCCCATAAAAGCCAAGTCTCACTTTTGATTGCAGTGCTGAGGTGTGCAGCAGGGCAGAGCAGTCCCGGTGTGCATCGTGTCACTTGTCTATTGTGCATTATGTGTTGTTTGTGTATGCCATATCTTTCACTTAGGGGGGCCTGTGAGAAACCCTGGCATCATTGTTAGCCTCTGATCTCTGCACTCCTTGGCCTGGCGCCCAGGCCACAGAACTTTTGACTAGGGAGCTCAGACAAGCATCAGACTCTCTTCTCTCTTTGGAAGCATCCAGTCAGACGTCTTTTCAGGTCTTGTTCTGAGCTGTATGGACAGCTGTGCCCCACCTGGATCCATTATGGTGGATTAGGACTTGTAATATTACGAGGTTAGGTAGAGGATTTTGACTGTAGGATTCCTAGGCATCAGTCTTTGCTGTTCTTGGAATAAATCATTCAGTAATCATCTTCTTCCTCCAGGGTTCTCTGAGCCTCATCAGCTCACCATCGGTCTCAGCTCGCTCATCTCCTTTTGCATTCTCTCAGTCCTTGCAGCCGTTTTCCTTGCCAAGAGATTTCTGTTCCTGTTGTGTCCCCGTTGTCTGTCCTATCCTGTGTCATGGCTCTCAGCACACATTTGTGCCCGAGCTGCTCTGCCGTGCTGCACAGCCTGGTGCGATAGGAGAAGTCTTGGAGACTTGGAGTTTGTAATGTGGGGTGTAGTTGGACTCTAGATGGGATTTGTAGATGGGCACATCATATCTGGAGCTCATCAGTTATCCTGCCACAGTGTGACTCTTGTCCTAACTTTTTTTTCAGGTTCAGATGGATTAAATGTGTGACAGAGGGCCCCATGCCAGGTGTGGGGGTTCTCCTGAGTAGGTGAGGCCCCATTTGCCTCTGCAGCAGACTCTGTTACACCTCTCAACTGACTCTGTTACACTGCTGTTCTTTGTCTTTCTTTTAGGAAGTAAATCTGGATGCCAGCAGTCAACGTGAGCAGTGGAGAGAATTGGTTGTTATTGCTCAGCTCTCAAGCACAACAATTTCGCAGCAGATTCATCGTGTCACAAGAGGGATCTGCCCAGTGTCAAGGATGATGTTTGAGATTGAGGCTTCAGGTGAGTTGAGGATGGTTACTGGGAGAGGGAGGGTGAGCAGGCATCCAGTTAGGAGTTCTTGAGAGGGGGTTTGCAGGCAGCAGGGTGAGAAAGGGTCTTTATTTGTTTATTTGAGAGCCCCTCCCAAGGTGTCTCAGAAGCCTAGCAGAGGCATTCCCATGGCTTACAGCATACAAGGTGATCCACTGCACTCAGAGGAATGCCATTTAACTTTGTCTTTCTGTAACCCAGGTGCCACTGCTAATAAAGGCCACAGCCTTGGAATCAGGATGAAGCTGGAGCCTGAAGGAGCCAGGCACACTCAGGAGAGGGCAAGTAGCTGACTTGCAGGGATTTGGCCCACATAACTCTGGACTCACTCTTTGATTTTGGTTTTCTTGATTGCAGCTGACCGAGAGGCTCACAGGCCATCACAGAGCCCTCCAAGGCAGACTCATTTCAGGTGCAGCGTGGATTCCCCTCACCGATCATCCAAAAGATAAGTCGGGGGCCACAGCCTGGAGATGGTGGAGTAGCAGGTTGGGAGTTTTTGGGACAGATTCAAAAATGAGCAGAGAGGAAAGCAATCTTCTCCAAAGGCCTTTTAGGACAGCTAAAGGGAGAGGCTCTACTTTTGATGGCAGCTTTCAGGCGGGCAGTGCAGAACAGCTCCGGTCTGTCGTGTTTTCCGGTGTGCTGTGTTCCCTAGTGTGTCTTTGGGGTCCCTTTTGCCTTTTCCCCTCGAGGCCCTCACCACAAGCATGGTGTGTCGTGTTTCGTGTCCCCCCTGTTTGTCACTTTCTGTGTCACGGGTGTGTGCACACATTTTTTGCCTGAGCTGTTCTGCCCTGCCGCATGGCCTCCTGCAGTAGGACGAACCATAGGGAGGGGGAATTTGTAATGTGGGCTGTACTTGGGCTCTAGATGTTGTTCCTAGATTGACATAAGATGTTTGCAGCTTGTGAGTTACCCTGGTGGTGTTTGACATATGTTCTAACTTTCTTTCAGGTGCAGATGCATTCCACGTGTGGCAGAGGGTCAGGGTTAGGAGGTGCCAGGCCTTCTTAGGAGCGCAGTGAGTAGCAGAGCATTGGGATTTTGGCCAATGCGGTGCCAAGATCAGGCCCTGATGTTTGGTTCTCTTTAATCTAGCTGTCTGAGAGACACCAGCCCGGTGCCAGCAGGACCTTCCCAGCTACCGAGGTGGCCTTTCTTTGCACCTGACACAGACTGGCATCCCCAGATGTCTGAGAGATAAGTAGAGGGCTGCGACCCACAGTGGGGATGAAGGCATGGTGCTTGTTTGGGAATTCCTGGGAGGGGTTTTTGAGTCCAGTTTGGAGCGGGGGGTGTTCATTAAACGGCTCGTGAGGCCCCATGAAAGCCAAGTCTCACTTTTGATCACAGTGCTGAGGTGTGCAGGGCAGAGCAGTCCCCGTGTGCATCGTGTCACTTGTCTGTTGTGCATTGTGTGTTGTTTGTGTATCTCCTGTCTTCTACCTTAGGCCTTTGAGGGCCCTGTCAGTACCCCTGGCATCATTGTTAGCGTCTGTAATCTCTGCATTCCCTGGTCTGGCACCCGGGCCACAGAGCTTTTGACTCGCGAGCTCAGACAGGCATCAGACTCTCTTCTCTCTTTGGAAGCATCCAGTCAGATGTCTTTTCAGGTCTTGTTCTGAGCTGTATGGACAGCTGTGCCCCACCTGGATCCATTATGGTGGATTAGGACTTGTAATATTACGAGGTTAGGTAGAGGATTTTGACTGTAGGATTCCTAGGCATCCGTCTTTGCTGTTCTTGGAATTAATCATTCAGTAATCATCTTCTTCCTTCAGAGTTCTCTGAGCCTCATCAGCTCACCATCGGTCTCAGCTCGGTCATCTCCTTTTGCATTCTCTCAGTCCTTGCAGCCATTTTCCTTGCCAAGAAATTTCTGTCTGTGTCTTGTGCCTATTGTTTGTCACGTCCTGTCCTGTGTCACGGGTGTCTGCACACTTTTGGGATGGGGCTGCTCTGCCGTGCTGCACAGCCTGGTGCGATAGGAGAAGTCTTGGAGACTTGGAGTTTGTAATGTGGGGTGTAGTTGGACTCTAGATGGGATTTGTAGATGGACACAGGACATCTGGAGCTCATCAGTTATCCTGCCACAGTGTGACTCTTGTCCTAACTTTTTTTTCAGATTCAGATGGATTAAATGTGTGCCAGAGGGCCCCATCCCGGGTGAGGGGATTGCCCCGAGCCGGTGAGGCCCCATTTGTCTCTGCAGCAGCAGTGTGTATGGTGAGTGTGTTACAGCTCTGTTCTTTGTCTTTCTTTTCAGGAAGTCAATCTGGATGCCAGCAGTCAAGGTGAGCAGTGGAGAGAATTGGCTGTTATTGCTCAGCTCTCAAGCACAACAATTTTTCAGCAGATTCATCGTGTCACAAGAGGGATCTGCCCAGTGTCAAGGATGATGTTTGAGATTGAGGCTTCAGGTGAGTTGAGGATGGTGCCTGGGAGAGGGAGGGTGATCAGGTATCCAGTTTAGGAGTTCTTAGGAGGGGGTTTGCAAGCAGCAGGTTGAGAAAGGGTGTTTATTTGAGGGCACCCCACACAAGGCTGAGAAGCCTAGCAGAGGCATTGCCATGTCTCAGAGCACACAAGGTGATCCACTGCACTCAGAGGAATGCCATTTAACTTTGTCTTTCTGTAACCCAGGTGCCACTGCTAATAAAGGCCACAGCCTTGGAATCAGGATGAAGCTGGAGCCTGAAGGAGCCAGGCACACTCAGGAGAGGGCAAGTAGCTGCCTTGGTGGGATTTGGCCCACATAACTCTGGACTCATACTTTGGTTTTGGTTTTCTTGATTGCAGCTGACCGAGAGGCTCACAGGCCATCACAGAGCCCTCCAAGGCAGACTCATTTAAGGTGCAGCGTGGATTCCCCTCACCGATCATCTAAAAGATAAGTCGGGGGCCGCGGTCTGGAGATGAGACGATGAGAGAGTATCAGGTTGGCAGTTCTTTGGCCAGATTTAAAAATTGGCAGTGGGGAAAGCAATCTTCTCCAAAGGCCTCTTAGGACAGCTAAAGGGAGAGGCTCTACTTTTGATGGCAGCTTTCAGGCGGGCAGTGCAGAACAGCTCTGGTCTGTATCCTGTTGTCCGGTGTGCTGTGTTCCCTAGTGTGTCTTTGGGGTCCCTTTTGCCTTCTCCCCTCGAGACCCTCACCACAAGCATGATGTGTCGTGTTTCATGTCCCCCTGTTTGTCACTTTCTGTGTCACGGGTGTGTGCACAGATTTGTGCCAGAGCTGTTCTTCCCTGCCGCATGGCCTGCTGCAATAAGACGAACCATAGGGAGGGGGAATTTGTAATGTTGGCTGTACTTGGGCTCTAGATGCTATTCCTAGATTGACATAAGGTGTTTGCAGCTTGTGAGTAACCCTGGTGGTGTTTGACATATGTTCTAACTTTCTTTCAGGTGCAGATGCATTCCACGTGTGGCAGAGGGTCAGGGTTAGGAGGTGCCGGGCCTTCTTAGGAGCGCGGTGAGTAGCAGAGCGGTGGGGTTTTGGCCAATGCGGTGCCAAGATCAGGTACTGATGTTTGGTTCTCTTTACTCTAGCTGTCTCAGAGACACCAGCCCGGTGCCAGCAGGACCTTCCCGTTTGACTAGGTGAGCTTTCTTTGCACCCGAGACCCGCATCCCCAGCTGTATGAGAGATAAGTCGAGGGCTACGACCCACAGTGGGGATGAAGTCATGGTGCTGTTTCGGGAAATACTGGGTGGAGTTTTTGATTCAGCTTTGGAGGTGGGGGATGTTCATGAGGTGGCCCCTTAGGCCTCATAAAAGCAAAGTCTCACTTTTGATCACAGTGTTGAGGTGTGCAGGGCAGAGCAGTCCCGGTGTGTCTCGTGTCACTTGTCTGTTGTGCATTATGTGTTGTTTGTGTATCCAATGTCTTTTACCTTTGGAGGGCCCTGTCAGTACCCCTGGCATCATTGTTAGCATCTCTGATCTCTGCATTCCCTGGCCCGGCACCCAGGCCATATATGAGTTTCTGATACCTGTCTGAGCTCCCCAGTCAAAAGTTACCTCTTTGGAAGCATCCAGTCAGGTGCCTTGTCAGGTCTTGTTCTGAGCTGTATGGACAGCTATGCCCCACCTGGATCCATTGTGGTGGATTAGGACTTGTAATAATATGAGGTTAGGTAGAGGATTTTGACGGTAGGATTCCTAGGCATCCATCTTTGCTGTTCTTGGAATTAATCATTCAGTTATCATCTTCGTCCCCCAGGGTTTTCTGAGCCTCATCAGCTCACCATCGGTCTCAGCTCACTCATCTCCTTTTGCATTCTCTCAGTCCTTGCAGCCATTTTCCTTGCCAAGAGATTTCTTTTCCTGTTGTGTCCCCTGTTGTTGTCTGTCCTGTCTGTCCTGTGTCACGGGTGTCTGCACACATTTGGGATGGGGCTGCTCTGCCGTGCTGCACAGCCTGGTGCGATAGGAGAAGTCTTGGAGACTTGGAATGTGTAATGTGGGGTGTAGTTGGACACTAGATGGGATCTGTGGATGGGCACAGGGCATCTGGAGCTCATCAGTTATCCTGCAACAGTGTGACTCTTGTCCTAACTTTTTTTTCAGATTCAGATGGATTAAATGTGTGCCAGAGGGCCCCATCCCGGGCGAGGGGATTGCCCCGAGCCGGTGAGGCCCCATTTGTCTCTGCAGCAGAAGTGTGTATGGTGAGTGTGTTACAGCTCTGTTCTTTGTCTTTCTTTTCAGGAAGTCAATCTGGATGCCAGCAGTCAAGGTGAGCAGTGGAGAGAATTGGCTGTTATTGCTCAGCTCTCAAGCACAACAATTTTTCAGCAGATTCATCGTGTCACAAGAGGGATCTGCCCAGTGTCAAGGATGATGTTTGAGATTGAGGCTTCAGGTGAGTTGAGGATGGTGCCTGGGAGAGGGAGGGTGATCAGGTATCCAGTTTAGGATTTCTTGGGAGCGGGTTTGCAAGCAGCAGGGTGAGAAAGGGTGTTTATTTGAGGGCCCCCCCACACAAGGCTGTTCAGAAGCCTAGCAGAGGCATTCCCATGTCTTAGAGCACACAAGGTGATCCACTGCACTCAGAGGAATGCCATTTAACTTTGTCTTTCTGTAACCCAGGTGCCACTGCTAATAAAGGCCACAGCCTTGGAATCAGGATGAAGCTGGAGCCTGAAGGAGCCAGGCACACTCAGGAGAGGGCAAGTAGCTGACTTGCAGGGATTTGGCCCACATAACTCTGGACTCACTCTTTGATTTTGGTTTTCTTGATTGCAGCTGACCGAGAGGCTCACAGGCCATCACAGAGCCCTCCAAGGCAGACTCATTTCAGGTGCAGCGTGGATTCCCCTCACCGATCATCCAAAAGATAAGTCGGGGGCCACGGTCTGGAGATGGCGGAGTAGCAGATTGGGAGTTCTTGGGACAGATTCAAAAATGAGCAGAGGGGAAAGCAATCTTCTCGAAGGGCCTCTTAGGACAGCTAAAGGGAGAGGCTCTACTTTTGATGGCAGCTTTCAGGCGGGCAGTGCAGAACAGCTCCGATCTGTGTCGTGTTGTCCGGTGTGCCGTGCTCCCTGGTGTGTCTTTGGGGTCCCTTTTGCCTTTTCCCCTCGAGGCCCTCACCACAAGCATGATGTGTCGTGTTTCATGTCCCCCCTGTTTGTCACGTTCTGTGTCACGGGTGTGTGCACACATTTTTTGCCGGAGCTGTTCTGCCCTGCCGCATGGCCTGCTGCAATAGGACGAGCCTTGGGGAGTTGAAATTTGTAATGTGGGCTGTACTTGGGCTCTAGATGTTGTTCCTAGATTGACATATGGTGTTTGCAGCTTGTGAGTTATCCTGGTGATGTTTGACATGTGTTCTAACTTTCTTTCAGGTGCAGACGCATTCCATGTGTGGCAGAGGGTCAGGGTCAGGAGGTGCCGGGCCTTCTTAGGAGCGCGGTGAGTAGCAGAGTGGTGGGGTTTTGGCCGATGCGGTGCCAAGATCAGGCACTGATGTTTGGTTCTCTTTAATCTAGCTGTCTGAGAGACACCAGCCCGGTGCCAGCAGGACCTTCCCATCTGATGAGGTGGCCTTTCTTTGCACCTGACAGGGACCAGCATCCCCAGCTGTATGAGAGATAAGTAGAGGGCCGTGACCCACAGAGGGGCTGAAAGCACGGTGCTGGTTTGGGGATTACAGGGAGGGGGTTTTGAGTCCAGTTTGGAGGTGGGGGGGTGTTAATGAAGTGGCCCCTTAGGCCCCATAGAAGCCAAGTCTCACTTTTGATCACAGTGCTGAGGTGTGCAGCAGGGCAGAGCAGTCCCGGTGTGTCTCGTGTCACTTGTCTGTTGTGAATTGTGTGTTGTTTGTGTATCCCATGTCTTTTACCTTAGGGGTGCCTGTCATTAATCTTGGCATCATTGTTAGCATCTGTGATCTCTGCATTCCCTGGCCTGGCACCCAGGCCACAGAACTTTTGACTGGGGAGCTCAGACAGGCGTCAGACTCTCTTCTGTCTTTGGAAGCATCGCATCTGATGTCTTGTCAGGTCTTGGTCTGGGCTGTATGGACAGCTATGCCCCCACCTGGATCCATTTTGGTGGATTAGGAGTTGGCGTAATATGAGGTTAGGTAGAGGATTCTGACCGTAGGATTCCTAGGCATCCATCTTTGCAGTTCTTAGAAGAAATCATTCAGTTATCATCTTCTTCCTTCGGGGTTCTCTGAGCCTCATCAGCTCACCATCAGTTTGAACTCGGTCATCTCCTTTTGCATTCTCTCAGTCCTTGCAGCCATTTTCCTTGCCTAGAATTTTCTGTCTGTGTTGTGTCCCCGTTGTCTGTCCTGTCCTGTCCATCCTGTGTCACGGCTGTCAGCACACATTTGTGCCCGAGCTGCTCTGCCCTGCCGCATAGCCTGGTGCAATAGGAGAGGGCCCGGGGATTTGTAATGTGCAGTGTGGGGTGTAGTTGGACTCTAGATGGGATTTGTAGATGGACACAGGATATCTGGAGCTCTTCAGTTATCATTGAACCGTCTGACTGTTGTCCTAACTTTTTTTTCAGATGCACCTCCTCAGATGACTGCAGTAGTTGTGTAGGTTCCTTCTTCTGAAAGGGAATAGGGCGCAAGAATTCATCTTCCAGAGAATTTTTGCAAGTCCTGGCTTGTATTGTATCTGCCTATGGTGGCTTATGTTCTATGTACCTATACATCTGTCTTCTATTGGATTTTGGGTAGAAAATTTATCAGTCCAGAGAGGAGACAAGTCCTAGCTGTCAGATAGCCACTCGTTGACCCTTCCTGTCGTCTCACAGGTCCCCGAGGCTGCTGATTTCCCCAGGATCTGCCATTTTACCTCAAGGAGCGGCAGCCAGAAGATGTGTCACAGCACGTTCTTCAGCATCTCGAGTAAGGGCCGCAGTGAGCATTTAAGTGGAAAGATTGTGTGAGCGTGTGTGAGAGCACGTGGCTGTGTCTGTCTGTGTCTGCTCGTTTCTGCGTGTGTGAGTGCATGCTGACTGGATTTAACCTTGTGTGTGTGACTTTTGCTTTCCAGGTTTTGCGACTCCTTGTTAAATTTAGAATAAAAAATCCCCAGCCGGGTTGTATTGCATGAACTGACATGATATGTACCGATTTTGGCTTAAAACCCAGAAAACCAGACGAAGATGAGCAGGAAAAAACCAGAAAAAAACCACATGATGGACAAGAAAAAAGCCCAGAAAAAGCCCCGGATGGGCAAGAAAGCAACGAGAAAAAAACCCCAGAAAATAATCCCAGATGGGCAAGAAAAAAACGTAGAAAAACCCCAGAAAATCACCCAAGAGGGGCAAGAAAAAAACCCAGAAAAAAACCCCCCAAAAAAAACTCTGAGATGGGCAAGAAAAAAACCAGAAAAAAGTCTGAAGATGGGCTAGAAAAAACCCAGAAAAAACCCCCGAGATTGATAAGAAATAACCCAGAAAAAAATTCGAAGAAGGGCAAGAAAAGACCCAGAAAACACCCAGAAAAAAATCGCAACCCAAGTATAAATATAGAAATGTTTGTCACGTATATGCAAATATATAAAGAAATGTTAAATTATTTGAAATATAAAATAACATAAATATAACATTTATACAGTATTACTTGTGTTATGGATCATATTGATTTTTATTTATTTCCTATAATACACTACAATATTTATATCAATTTTACATCTATCATATCTAGCATTTGTTATATGTTATACCAGATTGATATACTCTAGGTTTTTTTAAGTAGTTTAAAATAAAGGGGATTTTTTTTTTATTTGGCAAAAGCAGGTGTTTTAGTATAAACATTATAAATACAAATAATATAAAGGTAGAAATCTAAGAATAGAAATAGATCATAAATAGCTGAAGGTTAATATAAAAATTAAAAATGTAAGGAAAAATAAGTTGTAGCAGTAGATATGGTACATAATTAGGAAAATAATTTATCTCTTATTTGAATAGGATACATGTTATACATAATGATTAATATAATACTTAAGTATAAACTGCAAATATAAATGTGAATATAGTCATGAGCGCTATAAATATAAAAATATTTCAATGTAGTTTAAAAGAATAGAGCTTTTTTGTATTTATTTAGTTAGGATGGGATTTGTATTTTAAATAGTGAAAGCATGATAGAAATGTAATTTTAGACATAGAAATATGCAATCAATGTGGAAAGATATTTATAAAAGCACAAAATATAAGTAAATATAAATAATAGAAGTAGAACAATGTTATATAAATTACATGCTACATCAATGTCCACTATAGCTATGCATGTGAATATAAATACGAAAAATGGAAATAAAAAATTTATTTAAACATGGCTTTAAAGCAAGGGGCCTTGTTTGATTCTGGTGGGGTAAGAGGCAGGTTTTTGGCATTTATTTCAGAGCAGTTTTTGGCGGGGGTCGCCCCTGTTCTTTCTTGCCACCTTGCCTGCCCGCAGCCCCGAGGCGCGCTGCGACCCCGGCTGGGGCGGGCGGCAGTGCTGCCGCCTTGTGGGCAGAGCGCGGTACTGCAGCCCTGCGCCGAGAGGCCGCCACCTTGGGAGTGGCGCGTCGCGGATGTCGCGGACTTTTGGTTGACCTTCTCAACAGGGCGGCGAAAAGGGCGGGGAAGTGGAGGACCGGGGTGGGTGTCACTGGACTGCCTGCATGGAATACCGACCCCGGCGCGGCCCCGGTGGTATTTTCTGTGACGTTTCAAGTGTACCCGACACATGCTGTGGTCTCAGCGGCGCCGCGGGCGGGCGTATTTCGGCGGGTTTGTGACAGGCATGTGGGGAAACGCCTCGCTGTGCCGGGGTCCTCTGACAGCCGCTTTCCCGCCCTGAGGGAGCCGAGCCGGGCCGAATTGTTCCGAAGAGCCGAAGAGCCGAGTGTGGGCGAAAACAGCCGAGTTTCCCCGAAGAGCCGAGTGTAGCCGAAAACAGCCGAGTTTCACCGAAGAGCCGAGTGTGGCCGAAAACAGCCGAGTTTCACCGAAGAGCCGAGTGTGGCCGACAACAGCCGACTTGAGACGAAGAGCCGAGTGTAGCCGAACACAGCCGACTTGAGACGAAGAGCCGATGATAGCCGAGTGTAACCGATAGCCGACTGTAGCCGACATTGGCCGCATTTAGACAAAGAGCCGAATATGACCGACTTTAGCCCAACCGGGCCGAGTTCAGCCGAAGAGCCGGAAAAGCCGAATTTAGACGAAAAGCCGAACCGAAACGATTTTAGACCTAAGCCGAACCAAGCCTAATTTAGCCGAGTTTATTTAAACAGAACCGAACGACGCCGCAGCACTCTGCCTGCAGAGCGCCGGTGCAGACGGCAGGGGGCGGTGTATAAAGCGAGTATAAAATATCAACTGTATATAAGAAGGAATAAAAAGCTCTGTGTCATGTGCAGCAGTAGAAAATTTCAGGCTCCCAGGGAATAAATAGTTTTCTTTCAATCATTATAGTTTTGGGTTTTTTTTTACTCCCAGGTAGCCTGAAAGTTACTACTGCTGCTTTTTGATTCTAAAGCTAGGAAGGAAAACCAAGATTACAAATACAAGAAAAAGAAAGGGAAAGGGAAGGGGAAAAAAAGGAAAGGAAAGGAAAGAAAGCAGGAGAGCAGAAGGGAAGGGAAGGGAAAGGGGTGAAAAACAGCGTTAAAAAAAGAAAAAGAGTTGGAGGGGAAAAGAGAGGGCATTCGGGAGGAGCGGTCCTGCCTCAGGTCCTTCCCCGCCCTGGGGCGAAGGAGCCGTTTGATGCCCGGGAGGGACTGCAGCTCCCGGTGGCGGGGGACGGAGCCGTGGCTGTCAGCCCGAGACTCCAACTCCCGGCAGGCCCTGCTGCCGGCGCGGCGTGTGACGCAACGGCTATCGCGGCACATGAGTGGCTACCAGCCCGAGACTCCAACTCCCGGCAGGCCCTGCTGCCGGCGCGACGTGTGCCGCAACGGCCGACGCTGCCCGGGATTTTTCTCTAAATCGGCAGTAAATACAGCTGAGTAAAATTAGCTTGGTTTTCTTCCTTCTTTTTTAACTGAATTGTTTTTATTAAAAATACTATTTGAATATGTAGAAAAAGTGGGGATGTCCTGTACTATATCCTAGCTTTTCTTGTTTATAGGGTGCTCAGAAAACATGCGTCCCTTAGAGTCCCTCAGAAAGGTTCTCAGTGCGATCTCTACCAAGGTATGTATTTACTAATAAGTGATCCCTTTAGATATTTGCCTGTGTACCTTTTCCTGTAATTCAGAGCTTGCGTTCTGTGGGTTTTATGATAAACCTGTAAAATATGTAAGAATGCTTTTGCAAGTCTGAATCGTTGAAGGCAGCAGTAAGTGGATTTAGAGCCTGTTCTTGACCAGACAACGGGAAAAAGTGTGACTTTGATGCTGAACTTGTTTTTTTCATTTTTCATTTGACTTGTCTGGAATGATTTAGGAATAGAGAGAGCTAGAAAAAGAGAGAAATAGAATTGATTATTGAGCACTCCTCAAATGCTCACCACGATTCAGTGTAGAGCCGAAGTGAAGGGTGATGGAACAGAGCTCTGTGCTTTAGAAGGAAATAAATTTAAACCTGACCTCCGCACAGAGTCTCACTAACTTCTTTTGTTTTAAAATACAAAATATGATTAGGAAGTGTTGGAAGTTAGTGTTTTGGGAAAGAAACGGCAGTTCCACAGAACATTCCATTTAACAGAGGCTCTGGGAACGATTCGTGTTGTAACTGCTGTCACTGCAATCAGTTGGTGGTTCAGCCTTGAAATGTGCACTTGCCCTTCTATAAAGCACTGTTTTGTTTGCCTTTCAGTGCTATGAGTCTTGATAAATTGGAGAAGAGCCCAAGAGAAATTTTTCATCCCTTGATATAAAAGGTAGGAAGTGACTTTTTTTGGTTTGGTTCTTTTTCTTTATTATTTCCTGGAAATAAAAGTAATTAAGTATAGGTACTACTGGTTTGTTTCTTCCAGTAGCAGATGATAACAATAGCAGTAGTAATAGTAAAAATAATAATAGAAATAATAATAATAGCAATGTAATACTACCTAAACTGTCTTTATCCATTGAACTGGCCATTTCAAATCAAAACTTCTAAACACAAATCAAACCATCATCCTCGTAGAATCTTTCACAGCAGTGGGCTATAGATCCTGGTTTTGTTGACAGGATTTATTGGTTCTGGAATAGCAAGAGGGAAGTACAAGCCTAACTACTTCTAGCTCACAGACCCATCCAGTGAATACTGCTTTGTGTTTTGGTGGGCTTGTGATGACTTTGAAATCAATTGCTCATTCCAGTAAAAAAAATTAATGTTTTTTTGAACCTGACAGCAGAAATAACTTTAGGCACCAACTTAATAATAACAGATCACCAATTTAAGTTCATAATTTTATGCTGTACTATCAAAGTTTAAAGGTAAATTTTTACTTATTAGGAGATGGTATAAAGTGTATGTTCCAATGTGTTGGATGTATGCAAAGGTACATACGTACCCGAAAGTCCTTAGAGGAAACAAATTTTTACGTCTGCTGTTTGATTGTTTATCATACAATATTTGGTTTTATTTCCCAGGGATCGGTGAATTTTAACTTTGGAGTCCTCTGTGCTAAGGATGCTCAGCCTACAGATGATGAAATGTTCGGTAATGGTGAGTTTTTCACCTTCTCTTTAATTGCTATGCTGATCTGAATAAGAAAAAAACAAAAGCAAGAGAAAAAAAAAGGATGGTTTATTATTTTTTACGCTGTTATGTTTGTTTCCTCAGTATTTGCTGCAGCTCTGCGAACCCAAGCTTTGGGTTCCTTCTGTCCCACTGGGAGTTGCCCAGTTTGGTTGCATCTGGTGAAATTCACCCTGAGACCTTACAGAGCTAGCTCAAACTACGTGAGAGCCATTTGCAGTTCTCTCCAGACACCTGGAGAATGGGTGATGTTTCTGAGGGTCTGGCAAGTATACTTGTATCAAAACTCAGTCTGTGAAATTTCTGGGGAAAACCCTTCTGTGTCCTGAAGGGTTCAAACTCTGGTGAGGATCCAGTTATCAGGTGCTCACCTGGATGGTTCCAGCTCTTAAAGTGAACACTTGTACTCTTACCCTGTAGTTTACATCTATTGTATTTTTGTTATTTTGCAAGATTTTACGGCTTTGCAAAATATTGTGCATTTCACTCTTTGGAACCTCTCAGATCGTTCTTTGGTGCAGCACCACCTCATGGGACACTTGGCTGCCGTCCTGAAGGGGTTGGTCGCTAGAATTGTAAATCCTGGAGAGTTTGTAAGTCTTCTGTCCCCAGGGAGGTACCATGCTTTGTTTACTTTTGTTCTGTTTGTTAGGCGCTGCTTCTCATTGGAAGTATGAATTTCAAACTACCCTGTTCTTATTTTAACTGTTTTCCTGGTTCTCTCCCTACGGCAGGGAAAGACTCTCGTATCCTTGTCGTCGGGCTCGGTGCTGTCCAAGAAGATGCAGAGACTAAAAAAATCATAAGAAGCAAAATATGACTGCAGGGAAAACAAGCTGGAGAGAACAAAAGGTGATATTGTTATCCTTACCCTGTATTAGAAACATCCGCTGTGCTTTGATGCTGGCAGCTGCCAGGGGCTTGTTAGCTCTTTGTAGGCAGGTGTAGGTGTTCACTTGTAGGTTTTTTCTCTGGACAAGTCAATTCAAACTTTGCTAAGCTTATATTTGCAAATTACTCTCTAGCACAGTCCAGCATGACATTTTTGAATGTTGTAAAAATACCATGTTACTTGGAAATTGCTAATGATGAGAAGCTTTAGGGAAAAATAAGATGTCAGGGTTGGGAGATGTGAGAAGAATTTTGAGGGGATGTTAGACTGAAATAAAGCACACTTGAAGCTGGACTGGCACGCTGGCAGATCCCCTATTAAACAGTAGCGCTGAGATTAGCCTGGGGGTTGCCCATTGTTTCTGTAGAAATAAATGTTTTCTGGTCTTCAGAGGTAAGCTGCTTTGAAAAGCTGGAAGGCACAGCATAGTGACAATCCGTGTGCTTCGCATTCAAAATAGATTTCAGAAGGGTCCTAGGCTTTTGTCTTTTCCTAGAAGTCGATGTAATCCTATTGAGGAGTTTTTAATTCTGTGCTGCCATGTCATCGATCAGGGCCCTGTCGTACTAATCATCATACAGATGCAAAACAAAAAATCAGACCCTGTCCCGACCACTTAGAGCCCAGAACACGATTTCCTCAGGCTGCCATTTGTGTGCCATCGGTACTCACCACGGAAGCGAGCTGGGGATTGTTGCACCCGTTGGGAACAAACCGCTTCTCGTCACACAGAAATGGAATTGGGACGACGCCTCAGCCAGCCTCTCTCTCCTGAATCTGCAGCAGAGCAGTTCCAGTCCATGCGGGCAATCCAGTTCCTGACGATCTGAGCGCACGGAGCAGCGCTCAGCTGCTGTGGGGGGCTCAGGGAGGGCAGAGTGTGCATTGTCATCTTCCTGAACCTACAGACGCGAATCAAAGTGAGAAGCCACAGGGTGGAAATCAGTCGCATATATGCTAAATGAAACTTGCAGGTTTTTTTTAAGAATTGTTTTTGCTTGTTCTTTGTTGTGCTTCTGTGCTTAGAAAACCTCCCTTTACAATCAGTTCAATTCATCAATTGAACCTTTGTTTGCAGACTCTCACTGAGCAGAATTTGTTGCAGACTCAGTGCACGCTGTGCAGGCCTCCCGGGAGTGTGAGGAGCTCATGTGTGCTACTTTTTGCTTTAGGACGCTCTGAGGTATTTATTCCTTTTGGGATACATGATGAGAATTCCCAAGAGAGGTAGTTATAAGGTATGACATCGGGAAAAAGCCTGTGTGGTTGGAATGTTGTTGCTGTCAAAAGTTAATTTTTTCTTAGCCAGTAGTTAGCTTTTTGCTTTATTTTTGTGGTATCAATATTTTATTGTTTAAAAAATTCCTTCAAAATAACTTCAGTGGTCGCCCACCAGTACCTTGTTCAGATTTGCCTATTTGCTTGTAGCTGAAATGTTCACATCTTGTTTATCATTCTATTTAAGAAACTGCTGCCCAGCCAACTAATAACTGAATATCCATCTGTCTAGGACACGGGGAGAGGATTTAGGTAATGTCTTTATTTCCAGAAAAAAGTTCCAGTGTAGTTTCTAAATAGAGGAGAAGGGGGTGAAGACTCGGGGCTCTGATGCCGTTGGGGCACCCCAAGGTCCCCAGGAGAGGGGGCCCCACTGCGGTGCAGGAGCAGGTGTGTTCTCATGTAATATTGAACAAATTATAAATATAAATATGAAAATTATAAACATGAAAATATTTTTAAAATACTTAAATAAAGCGGGTTTTCTTTATTGGTCAATAGGCAGTGTTTTGATTGTAAAAATTATAAATGCAAATAATATAAAGGTAGAAATCTAAGTTTAGAAATATATAATAAATACATACAGATAAATATAAAAATTTAAAATATCAGAAAAAATTAGTTGTAGCAGTAGATATTATACATAATTTAAATAATGATTTAAATCTATTTTAAAATTTTATATATATATCATTATTAATGTAATACATCCAAAGAAACGATAAATTAAAATATGAATGTATAATTATACAAAGTATAAATAAAAAATATTTCAGTATCCTTTAAAAGAAGGGTTTTTTTATTTATTTGGTTAGAGACGGGGTTTTTATTTGGAATAATGGAAGTATTATAGAAGTATAAAATTAAATATAGAAATATACAGTCAATATAGAAAGATATTTGTAAAAACACGAGCGAACGACGCCTCCTTCGGCCGAACCAAGGCGAGACCGGCGGAACCTGACGGCCTCGAGCGAACCGAGGCCAGGCTTGCGAGGCTGCCTGAACGGAGCCGAGCTCAGCCGAACCGAGCCCGCTGCTCTCGTGCGCGCTAATTAGCGCGAGTGCGGTCACTGCCCAATGAGCTCCTGTGCCACGCCGCGCTCCCGATCGTGTCCGTGCGATGGCCGGGCCGCCCGCGGGACGCGGCAGCAGGAGAGCCCCGAGCCGGGCGAGTTTAACGTGAGGCGGCGCCGCTTGCCCGCCGTCAGGGAGCCGAGCCGAGGCGAGCTCAGCCGAACGCGGAGAGAGCGGCTCCGAGTTGGGCCGAAGCGAGCCGAGCCGCGCCGAGGGCAGAGAGCGGCTCCGAGTTCGGCCGAAGAGAGCCGAGGCGCGCCGAGCGCACTGATCGGCTCCGAGTTCGGCCGAGGCGAGCCGGGCCGCGCAGAGAGCGGCTCCGAGTTCGGCCGAAGCGAGCCGAGCCGCGCCGGGCGCAGAGAGCGGCTCCGAGTTCGGCCGAAGCGAGCCGAGGCGCGCCGGGCGCACTGATCGGCTCCGAGTTCGGCCGAAGCGAGCCGAGGCGCGCCGAGCGCAGAGAGCGGCTCCGAGTTCGGCCGAAGCGAGCCGAGCCGCGCCGGGCGCACTGATCGGCTCCGAGTTCGGCCGAAGCGAGCCGAGCCGCGCCGGGCGCAGAGAGCGGCTCCGAGTTCGGCCGAAGCGAGCCGAGCCGCGCCGGGCGCAGAGAGCGGCTCCGAGTTCGGCCGAAGCGAGCCGAGCCGCGCCGGGCGCACAGAGAGCGGCTCCGAGTTCGGCCGAAGCGAGCCGAGGCGCGCCGAGCGCAGAGAGCGGCTCCGAGTTCGGCCGAAGCGAGCCGAGGCGCGCCGAGCGCAGAGAGCGGCTCCGAGTTCGGCCGAAGCGAGCCGAGCCGCGCCGGGCGCAGAGAGCGGCTCCGAGTTCGGCCGAAGAGAGCCGAGCCGCGCCGAGGGCAGAGAGCGGCTCCGAGTTCGGCCGAAGAGAGCCGAGGCGCGCCGAGCGCACTGATCGGCTCCGAGTTCGGCCGAGGCGAGCCGGGCCGCGCAGAGAGCGGCTCCGAGTTCGGCCGAAGCGAGCCGAGCCGCGCCGGGCGCAGAGAGCGGCTCCGAGTTCGGCCGAAGCGAGCCGAGGCGCGCCGGGCGCACTGATCGGCTCCGAGTTCGGCCGAAGCGAGCCGAGGCGCGCCGAGCGCAGAGAGCGGCTCCGAGTTCGGCCGAAGCGAGCCGAGCCGCGCCGGGCGCACTGATCGGCTCCGAGTTCGGCCGAAGCGAGCCGAGCCGCGCCGGGCGCAGAGAGCGGCTCCGAGTTCGGCCGAAGCGAGCCGAGCCGCGCCGGGCGCAGAGAGCGGCTCCGAGTTCGGCCGAAGCGAGCCGAGCCGCGCCGGGCGCACAGAGAGCGGCTCCGAGTTCGGCCGAAGCGAGCCGAGGCGCGCCGAGCGCAGAGAGCGGCTCCGAGTTCGGCCGAAGCGAGCCGAGGCGCGCCGAGCGCAGAGAGCGGCTCCGAGTTCGGCCGAAGCGAGCCGAGCCGCGCCGGGCGCAGAGAGCGGCTCCGAGTTCGGCCGAAGCGAGCCGAGCCGCGCCGAGCGCAGAGAGCGGCTCCGAGTTCGGCCGAAGCGAGCCGAGGCGCGCCGGGCGCACAGAGCGGCTCCGAGTTCGGCCGAAGAGCGCCGAGGCGCGCCGAGCGCACAGAGAGGCTCCGAGTTCGGCCGAAGCGAGCCGAGCCGCGCCGAGCGCAGAGAGCGGCTCCGAGTTCGGCCGAAGCGAGCCGAGCCGTGCCGAAGGGTCGAGTCCAGCCGAATGCAGATGACAATGGCCGAGTTTAGCCGATTAGAGCCGAGTTTAGCCGAGCAGCTGTGAGCCTTGCACGCTTGAGGTGAGCGTGCATCGTTGCCGGCCTGGGATTGAGTGAAATGCACTAAGGAAACCAGCTCTGGGGAGGGAGGCAGGGAAATCCTCTCTTAACGTTTACCAATTCGTCCGTCAAACTCATCACGGCAGGACAGAGTGAAGACTGAAAGTGTAAGAAGATGTGGAGGGAAACAGAGAATCTGGCAGGAGCATCGAACGCACAAGTGCACGAATTTTGCTTTTTGCTTGGATGTAAACTCAGAAGTTGTAAGGAATTTGGGAAGGAGAAGGGACATTTCAGAAGGAGAAGAAGTTGTTGTTGGAGTCCTGGCAAAAGCTTTAAAAAAAAAAAAAAAAGTGGTTTCTTTTTTCTTCACTATTATATTCTTTGGTGGTATATGGTGTGCTGTTTTATTTCTTGGTGTTATTAGCTCTGTGTAAATTGTTTGTTGAGTCAAGCTAACTTTGCATGGGTTGTTTTGTATTTGAGGTAGGATCAATTTCAAGAGGTTTCTTTCACAGACTTCTGATAGGTATTACTGGGATTTTGGTTTTGTTTACTGTATGCATAAACATAGAGATTTGGTAGGGCCAGCTGGGCTGCTGGAGTTTTGGGTGTGAATTTATTAGATGGCTTTTGTTAAACACAGAATAATTATGTAAGGTAACAGCAAATTACCCAATTACCCAATTGATCTAGCTATGTAACCTTACCACAAAGTTTTATATCTTGCCAGTTTTCTGTTCTTCTGCTCCAAGTAGTTGTTGCAAAAAAAGAAAGCACTGTTCCTTTTCTGAAAAGTTTTCTTCTATAACAAGCCCTTTACTGCCCTTGAATGTGAGTCAGAGGAGCCAAACAGCTGTAGCTGCTCTGAGGGCTTGGTGGGATTCGCCCCCTCCCTTTTCCTGGGTGGCATGGGAACGAGAGGCGGGCACAATCAGGGGTATATTAACCCCAGCCGTGGCTGAGGGGCTTCATTCCCTCTCTGGGATGTGCTGGGTTAAGAGCTCTCCTCATTTCAGTGAAGAGGCTTTTTCAGCCCGTCTCAGCATCTTTTCAGCAGGTGTTTCTGGGCATCTAAAGCACAGAGGCTTGGAAGATTCTGTGAAGAAAACAGCATGGAATACAGGGAGTATTTAGGTTTGTGATTTTGGGTTTTGTGTTTAGGAGTGGTAAGGTGCTTTTGTAATTTGTAGTTTTGCTCTGGTTGTTTTTTTGGTTGGATTTCTTTTGGTGGAATTTTTGGTTTTTTTTGGTTTTCATTTTGGGGTTTTTAGTTGGTTTTTGTGGGGGTTTTGGATTTTTTGATGTTTTCTGTGGTTTTTTTGTTTCTGTGGGGAGTTAGGTGTTTTGGGATTTATTGTTTGTGTGGGTTTTGTTTGTTTGGTTTTTTTCTTTGTTTGTTTTTGGGATTGGTTTTGTTGGGTTTTTTTTGTTTTGTTTTGTTTTTTTTTAATTGAGGAGTGCAACTCCCTGAAATTCCAAGCTGTGTCAAGCACAACATTTTATTCAGCAGATTGATCATGTCACAAGAGGGATCCGCCCAAGGTCCAAGATGATGTTTGAGATTGAGGCTTCAGGTGAGTTGAGGATTGTGATTGGGAGAGGGAGGGTGAGCAGTTAGGAGTTCTTGGGAGGGAGTTTGCAGGCAGCAGGGTGAGAAAGGGTCTTTATTTGTTTATTTGAGGCCTCCCCCACACAAGGCTTCTCAGAAGCCTAGCAGAGGCATTCCCATGTCTTACAGCACACAAGGTCATCCACTGCACTCAGGGGAATGCCATTTAACTTTGCCTTTCTCTAACCCAGGTGCCACTCCTAATGAAGGCCTTGGAATCATGATGAAGCTGGAGCCTGAAGGAGCCAGGCACACTCAGGAGAGAGCAAGTAGCTGCCTTGGTGGGATTTGGCCCACATAACTCTGGACTCATACTTTGGTTTTGGTTTTCTTTATTGCAGCTCACCGAGAGGCTCACAGGCCATCACGAGGCCCTCCGAGGCAGACTCATTTCAGGTGCAGCGTGGATTCCCATCGCCGATCATCCAAAAGATAAGTCGAGGGCCTTGGCCTGGAGATGAGAGAATAGTGGGTTGGGAGTTCTTGGGGCAGATTTGAAAATTGGCAGCTGGAAAAGCAATCTTCTCCAAGGGCCTCTTAGGACAGCTAAAGGGAGAGGCTCTACTTTTGATGGCAGCTTTCAGGCGGGCAGTGCAGAACAGCTCCGGTCTGTGTTGTGTTGTCCAGTGTTCTGTGTTCCCTAGTGTGTCTTTGGGGTCCCTTTTGCCTTCTCCCCTCGAGACCCTCACCACAAGCATGATGTGTCGTGTTTCATGTCCCCCCTGTTTGCCACGTTCTGTGTCACGGGTGTGTGCACACATTTTTTGCCGGAGCTGTTCTGCCCTGCCGCATGGCCTGCTGCAGTAGGAGAAACCGTGGGGCGTTGGAATTTGTAATGCTGGCTGTACTTGGGCTCTAGATGCTATTCCTAGATTGACATAAGGTGTTTGCACCTTTTGAGTTATCCTGGTGGTGTTTGGCATATGTTGTAACTTTCTTTCAGGTGCAGACGCATTCCATGTGTGGCAGGGGGTCAGAGTTAGGAGGTGTCGGGCCTTCTTAGGAGTGCGGTGAGTAGCTGAGTGGTGGGGTTTTGGCCGATGCGGTGCCAAGATCAGGGACTGATGTTTGGTTCTCTTTACTCTAGCTGTCTGAGAGACACCAGCCCGGTGCCAGGAGGACCTTCCCAGCTGACGAGGTGGCCTTTCTTTGCACCTGACAGGGACCAGCATCCCCAGATGTCTGAGAGATAAGTAGAGGGCTGTGACCCACAGAGGGGATGAAAGCAGTGTGCTGGTTTGGGAATTCCTGGGAGGGGGTTTTGAGTACAGTTTTGGGGGGGGGGGGGGGGTGTGGTGTGTTCATGAAGTGGCCCCTTAGGCCCCATAAAAGCCAAGTCTCACTTTTGATTGCAGTGCTGAGGTGTGCAGCAGGGCAGAGCAGTCCCGGTGTGCATCGTGTCACTTGTCTATTGTGCATTATGTGTTGTTTGCGTATGCCATATCTTTCACTTAGGGGGGCCTGTGAGAAACCCTGGCATCATTGTTAGCCTCTGTGATCTCTGCACTCCTTGGCCTGGCGCCCAGGCCACAGAACTTTTGACTAGGGAGCTCAGACAAGCATCAGACTCTCTTCTCTCTTTGGAAGCATCCAGTCAGACGTCTTTTCAGGTCTTGTTCTGAGCTGTATAGACAGCTGTGCCCCACCTGGATCCATTATGGTGGATTAGGACTTGTAATATTACGAGGTTAGGTAGAGGATTTTGACTGTAGGATTCCTAGGCATCAGTCTTTGCTGTTCTTGGAATAAATCATTCAGTAATCATCTTCTTCCTCCAGGGTTCTCTGAGCCTCATCAGCTCACCATCGGTCTCAGCTCACTCATCTCCTTTTGCATTCTCTCAGTCCTTGCAGCCGTTTTCCTTGCCAAGAGATTTCTGTTCCTGTTGTGTCCCCGTTGTCTGTCCTATCCTGTGTCATGGCTCTCAGCACACATTTGTGCCCGAGCTGCTCTGCCGTGCTGCACAGCCTGGTGCGATAGGAGAAGTCCCAGGGACTTGGAGTTTGTAATGTGGGGTGTAGTTGGACTCTAGATGGGATTTGTAGATGGGCACATCATATCTGGAGCTCATCAGTTATCCTGCCACAGTGTGACTCTTGTCCTAACTTTTTTTTCAGGTTCAGATGGATTAAATGTGTGACAGAGGGCCCCATGCCAGGTGTGGGGATTCTCCTGAGTAGGTGAGGCCCCATTTGCCTCTACAGCAGACTCTGTTACACCTCTCAACTGACTCTGTTACACTGCTGTTCTTTGTCTTTCTTTTCAGGAAGTCAATCTGGATGCCAGCAGTCAACGTGAGCAGTGGAGAGAATTGGTTGTTATTGCTCAGCTCTCAAGCACAACAATTTCGCAGCAGATTCATCGTGTCACAAGAGGGATCTGCCCAGTGTCAAGGATGATGTTTGAGATTGAGGCTTCAGGTGAGTTGAGGATGGTTACTGGGAGAGGGAGGGTGAGCAGGCATCCAGTTAGGAGTTCTTGAGAGGGGGTTTGCAGGCAGCAGGGTGAGAAAGGGTCTTTATTTGTTTATTTGAGAGCCCCTCCCAAGGTGTCTCAGAAGCCTAGCAGAGGCATTCCCATGGCTTACAGCATACAAGGTGATCCACTGCACTCAGAGGAATGCCATTTAACTTTGCCTTTCTGTAACCCAGGTGCCACTGCTAATGAAGGCCACAGCCTTGGAATCAGGATGAAGCTGGAGCCTGAAGGAGCCAGGCACACTCAGGAGAGGGCAAGTAGCTGACTTGCAGGGATTTGGCCCACATAACTCTGGACTCACTCTTTGATTTTGGTTTTCTTGATTGCAGCTGACCGAGAGGCTCACAGGCCATCACAGAGCCCTCCAAGGCAGACTCATTTCAGGTGCAGCGTGGATTCCCCTCACCGATCATCCAAAAGATAAGTCGGGGGCCACAGCCTGGAGATGGTGGAGTAGCAGGTTGGGAGTTTTTGGGACAGATTCAAAAATGAGCAGAGAGGAAAGCAATCTTCTCCAAAGGCCTTTTAGGACAGCTAAAGGGAGAGGCTCTACTTTTGATGGCAGCTTTCAGGCGGGCAGTGCAGAACAGCTCCGGTCTGTCGTGTTTTCCGGTGTGCTGTGTTCCCTAGTGTGTCTTTGGGGTCCCTTTTGCCTTTTCCCCTCGAGGCCCTCACCACAAGCATGGTGTGTCGTGTTTCATGTCCCCCCTGTTTGTCACTTTCTGTGTCACGGGTGTGTGCACACATTTTTTGCCTGAGCTGTTCTGCCCTGCCGCATGGCCTCCTGCAGTAGGACGAACCATAGGGAGGGGGAATTTGTAATGTGGGCTGTACTTGGGCTCTAGATGTTGTTCCTAGATTGACATAAGATGTTTGCAGCTTGTGAGTTACCCTGGTGGTGTTTGACATATGTTCTAACTTTCTTTCAGGTGCAGATGCATTCCACGTGTGGCAGAGGGTCAGGGTTAGGAGGTGCCAGGCCTTCTTAGGAGCGCAGTGAGTAGCAGAGCATTGGGATTTTGGCCAATGCGGTGCCAAGATCAGGCCCTGATGTTTGGTTCTCTTTAATCTAGCTGTCTGAGAGACACCAGCCCGGTGCCAGCAGGACCTTCCCATCTGACGAGGTGGCCTTTCTTTGCACCTGACACAGACTGGCATCCCCAGATGTCTGAGAGATAAGTAGAGGGCTGCGACCCACAGTGGGGATGAAGGCATGGTGCTTGTTTGGGAATTCCTGGGAGGGGTTTTTGAGTCCAGTTTGGAGCGGGGGGTGTTCATTAAACGGCTCGTGAGGCCCCATGAAAGCCAAGTCTCACTTTTGATCACAGTGCTGAGGTGTGCAGGGCAGAGCAGTCCCCGTGTGCATCGTGTCACTTGTCTGTTGTGCATTGTGTGTTGTTTTGTGTATCTCCTGTCTTCTACCTTAGGCCTTTGAGGGCCCTGTCAGTACCCCTGGCATCATTGTTAGCATCTGTAATCTCTGCATTCCCTGGTCTGGCACCCGGGCCACAGAGCTTTTGACTCGCGAGCTCAGACAGGCATCAGACTCTCTTCTCTCTTTGGAAGCATCCAGTCAGACGTCTTTTCAGGTCTTGTTCTGAGCTGTATGGACAGCTGTGCCCCACCTGGATCCATTATGGTGGATTAGGACTTGTAATATTACGAGGTTAGGTAGAGGATTTTGACTGTAGGATTCCTAGGCATCCGTCTTTGCTGTTCTTGGAATTAATCATTCAGTTATCATCTTCTTCCTTCAGAGTTCTCTGAGCCTCATCAGCTCACCATCGGTCTCAGCTCACTCATCTCCTTTTGCATTCTCTCAGTCCTTGCAGCCATTTTCCTTGCCAAGAGATTTCTGTCTGTGTCTTGTGCCTATTGTTTGTCACGTCCTGTCCTGTGTCACGGGTGTCTGCACACTTTTGGGATGGGGCTGCTCTGCCGTGCTGCACAGCCTGGTGCGATAGGAGAAGTCTTGGAGACTTGGAGTTTGTAATGTGGGGTGTAGTTGGACTCTAGATGGGATTTGTCGATGGACACAGGACATCTGGAGCTCATCAGTTATCCTGCCACAGTGTGACTCTTGTCCTAACTATTTTTCAGATTCAGATGGATTAAATGTGTGCCAGAGGGCCCCATCCCGGGTGAGGGGATTGCCCCGAGCCGGTGAGGCCCCATTTGTCTCTGCAGCAGAAGTGTGTATGGTGAGTGTGTTACAGCTCTGTTCTTTGTCTTTCTTTTCAGGATGTCAATCTGGATGCCAGCAGTCAAGGTGAGCAGTGGACAGAACTGGCTGTTATTGCTCAGCTCTCAAGCACAACAATTTTTCAGCAGATTCATCGTGTCACAAGAGGGATCTGCCCAGTGTCAAGGATGATGTTTGAGATTGAGGCCTCAGGTGAGTTGAGGATGGTGACTGGGAGAGGGAGGGTGATCAGGTATCCAGTTTAGGATTTCTTGGGAGCGGGTTTGCAAGCAGCAGGTTGAGAAAGGGTGTTTATTTGAGGGCACCCCACACAAGGCTGAGAAGCCTAGCAGAGGCATTGCCATGTCTTAGAGCACACAAGGTGATCCACTGCACTCAGAGGAATGCCATTTAACTTTGCCTTTCTCTAACCCAGGTGCCACTCCTAATAAAGGCCACAGCCTTGGAATCAGGATGAAGCTGGAGCCTGAAGGAGCCAGGCACACTCAGGAGAGGGCAAGTAGCTGACTTGCAGGGATTTGGCCCACATAACTCTGGACTCATACTTTGGTTTTGGTTTTCTTTATTGCAGCTGACCGAGAGGCTCACAGGCCATCACAGAGCCCTCCGAGGCAGACTCATTTCAGGTGCAGCGTGGATTCCCCTCACCGATCATCTAAAAGATAAGTCGGGGGCCGCGGTCTGGAGATGAGACAATGAGAGAGTATCAGGTTGGCAGTTCTTTGGCCAGATTTAAAAATTGGCAGTGGGGAAAGCAATCTTCTCCAAAGGCCTCTTAGGACAGCTAAAGGGAGAGGCTCTACTTTTGATGGCAGCTTTCAGGCGGGCAGTGCAGAACAGCTCTGGTCTGTATCCTGTTGTCCGGTGTGCTGTGTTCCCTAGTGTGTCTTTGGGGTCCCTTTTGCCTTCTCCCCTCGAGACCCTCACCACAAGCATGATGTGTCGTGTTTCATGTCCCCCTGTTTGTCACTTTCTGTGTCACGGGTGTGTGCACAGATTTGTGCCAGAGCTGTTCTTCCCTGCCGCATGGCCTGCTGCAATAAGACGAACCATAGGGAGGGGGAATTTGTAATGTTGGCTGTACTTGGGCTCTAGATGCTATTCCTAGATTGACATAAGGTGTT
Source organism: Ammospiza nelsoni (assembly GCF_027579445.1). Taxonomy (NCBI): domain Eukaryota; kingdom Metazoa; phylum Chordata; class Aves; order Passeriformes; family Passerellidae; genus Ammospiza; species Ammospiza nelsoni. The sequence goes on along the minus strand of NC_080644.1, from coordinate 40,443 downwards.
TGCAGCTTGTGAGTAACCCTGGTGGTGTTTGACATATGTTCTAACTTTCTTTCAGGTGCAGATGCATTCCACGTGTGGCAGAGGGTCAGGGTTAGGAGGTGCCAGGCCTTCTTAGGAGCGCGGTGAGTAGCTGAGTGGTGGGGTTTTGGCCGATGCGGTGCCAAGATCAGGCCCTGATGTTTGGTTCTCTTTAATCTAGCTGTCTGAGAGACACCAGCCCGGTGCCAGCAGGACCTTCCCATCTGATGAGGTGGCCTTTCTTTGTACCCGAGACCCGCATCCCCAGCTGTATGAGAGATAAGTAGAGGGCTACGACCCACAGTGGGGATGAAGTCATGGTGCTGTTTCGGGAAATACTGGGTGGAGTTTTTGATTCAGCTTTGGAGGTGGGGGATGTTCATGAGGTGGCCCCTTAGGCCTCATAAAAGCCAAGTCTCACTTTTGATCACAGTGTTGAGGTGTGCAGGGCAGAGCAGTCCCGGTGTGTCTCGTGTCACTTGTCTGTTGTGCATTATGTGTTGTTTGTGTATCCAATGTCTTTTACCTTTGGAGGGCCCTGTCAGTACCCCTGGCATCATTGTTAGCATCTCTGATCTCTGCATTCCCTGGCCCGGCACCCAGGCCATATATGAGTTTCTGATACCTGTCTGAGCTCCCCAGTCAAAAGTTACCTCTTTGGAAGCATCCAGTCAGGTGCCTTGTCAGGTCTTGTTCTGAGCTGTATGGACAGCTATGCCCCACCTGGATCCATTGTAATAATATGAGGACTTGTAATAATATGAGGTTAGGACTTGTAATAATATGAGGTTAGGTAGAGGATTTTGACGGTAGGATTCCTAGGCATCCATCTTTGCTGTTCTTGGAATTAATCATTCAGTTATCATCTTCGTCCCCCAGGGTTTTCTGAGCCTCATCAGCTCACCATCGGTCTCAGCTCACTCATCTCCTTTTGCATTCTCTCAGTCCTTGCAGCCATTTTCCTTGCCAAGAGATTTCTTTTCCTGTTGTGTCCCCTGTTGTTGTCTGTCCTGTCTGTCCTGTGTCACGGGTGTCTGCACACATTTGGGGATGGGGCTGCTCTGCCGTGCTGCACAGCCTGGTGCGATAGGAGAAGTCTTGGAGACTTGGAATGTGTAATGTGGGGTGTAGTTGGACACTAGAATGGGATCTGTGGATGGGCACAGGGCATCTGGAGCTCATCAGTTATCCTACAAGAGTGTGACTCTTGTCCTAACTTTTTTTTCAGATTCAGATGGATTAAATGTGTGCCAGAGGGCCCCATCCCGGGTGAGGGGATTGCCCCGAGCAGGTGAGGCCCCATTTGTCTCTGCAGCAGAAGTGTGTATGGTGAGTGTGTTACAGCTCTGTTCTTTGTCTTTCTTTTCAGGAAGTCAATCTGGATGCCAGCAGTCAAGGTGAGCAGTGGAGAGAATTGGCTGTTATTGCTCAGCTCTCAAGCACAACAATTTTTCAGCAGATTCGTCGTGTCACAAGAGGGATCTGCCCAGTGTCAAGGATGATGTTTGAGATTGAGGCTTCAGGTGAGTTGAGGATGGTGACTGGGAGAGGGAGGGTGATCAGGTATCCAGTTTAGGATTTCTTGGGAGCGGGTTTGCAAGCAGCAGGGTGAGAAAGGGTGTTTATTTGAGGGCACCCCCACACAAGGCTGTTCAGAAGCCTAGCAGAGGCATTCCCATGGCTTACAGCATACAAGGTGATCCACTGCACTCAGAGGAATGCCATTTAACTTTGTCTTTCTGTAACCCAGGTGCCACTGCTAATAAAGGCCACAGCCTTGGAATCAGGATGAAGCTGGAGCCTGAAGGAGCCAGGCACACTCAGGAGAGGGCAAGTAGCTGACTTGCAGGGATTTGGCCCACATAACTCTGGACTCATACTTTGGTTTTGGTTTTCTTTATTGCAGCTGACCGAGAGGCTCACAGGCCGTCACAGAGCCCTCCGAGGCAGACTCATTTCAGGTGCAGCGTGGATTCCCCTCACCGATCATCCAAAAGATAAGTCGGGGGCCACGGTCTGGAGATGGCGGAGTAGCAGATTGGGAGTTCTTGGGACAGATTCAAAAATGAGCAGAGGGGAAAGCAATCTTCTCGAAGGGCCTCTTAGGACAGCTAAAGGGAGAGGCTCTACTTTTGATGGCAGCTTTCAGGCGGGCAGTGCAGAACAGCTCCGATCTGTGTCGTGTTGTCCGGTGTGCCGTGCTCCCTGGTGTGTCTTTGGGGTCCCTTTTGCCTTTTCCCCTCGAGGCCCTCACCACAAGCATGATGTGTCGTGTTTCATGTCCCCCCTGTTTGTCACGTTCTGTGTCACGGGTGTGTGCACACATTTTTTGCCGGAGCTGTTCTGCCCTGCCGCATGGCCTGCTGCAATAGGACGAGCCTTGGGGAGTTGAAATTTGTAATGTGGGCTGTACTTGGGCTCTAGATGTTGTTCCTAGATTGACATATGGTGTTTGCAGCTTGTGAGTTATCCTGGTGATGTTTGACATGTGTTCTAACTTTCTTTCAGGTGCAGACGCATTCCATGTGTGGCAGAGGGTCAGGGTCAGGAGGTGCCGGGCCTTCTTAGGAGCGCGGTGAGTAGCAGAGTGGTGGGGTTTTGGCCGATGCGGTGCCAAGATCAGGCACTGATGTTTGGTTCTCTTTAATCTAGCTGTCTGAGAGACACCAGCCCGGTGCCAGCAGGACCTTCCCATCTGATGAGGTGGCCTTTCTTTGCACCTGACAGGGACCAGCATCCCCAGCTGTATGAGAGATAAGTAGAGGGCCGTGACCCACAGAGGGGCTGAAAGCACGGTGCTGGTTTGGGGATTACAGGGAGGGGGTTTTGAGTCCAGTTTGGAGGTGGGGGGGTGTTAATGAAGTGGCCCCTTAGGCCCCATAGAAGCCAAGTCTCACTTTTGATCACAGTGCTGAGGTGTGCAGCAGGGCAGAGCAGTCCCGGTGTGTCTCGTGTCACTTGTCTGTTGTGAATTGTGTGTTGTTTGTGTATCCCATGTCTTTTACCTTAGGGGTGCCTGTCATTAATCTTGGCATCATTGTTAGCATCTGTGATCTCTGCATTCCCTGGCCTGGCACCCAGGCCACAGAACTTTTGACTGGGGAGCTCAGACAGGCGTCAGACTCTCTTCTGTCTTTGGAAGCATCGCATCTGATGTCTTGTCAGGTCTTGGTCTGGGCTGTATGGACAGCTATGCCCCCACCTGGATCCATTTTGGTGGATTAGGAGTTGGCGTAATATGAGGTTAGGTAGAGGATTCTGACCGTAGGATTCCTAGGCATCCATCTTTGCAGTTCTTAGAAGAAATCATTCAGTTATCATCTTCTTCCTTCGGGGTTCTCTGAGCCTCATCAGCTCACCATCAGTTTGAACTCGGTCATCTCCTTTTGCATTCTCTCAGTCCTTGCAGCCATTTTCCTTGCCTAGAATTTTCTGTCTGTGTTGTGTCCCCGTTGTCTGTCCTGTCCTGTCCATCCTGTGTCACGGCTGTCAGCACACATTTGTGCCCGAGCTGCTCTGCCCTGCCGCATAGCCTGGTGCAATAGGAGAGGGCCCGGGGATTTGTAATGTGCAGTGTGGGGTGTAGTTGGACTCTAGATGGGATTTGTAGATGGACACAGGATATCTGGAGCTCTTCAGTTATCATTGAACCGTCTGACTGTTGTCCTAACTTTTTTTTCAGATGCACCTCCTCAGATGACTGCAGTAGTTGTGTAGGTTCCTTCTTCTGAAAGGGAATAGGGCGCAAGAATTCATCTTCCAGAGAATTTTTGCAAGTCCTGGCTTGTATTGTATCTGCCTATGGTGGCTTATGTTCTATGTACCTATACATCTGTCTTCTATTGGATTTTGGGTAGAAAATTTATCAGTCCAGAGAGGAGACAAGTCCTAGCTGTCAGATAGCCACTCGTTGACCCTTCCTGTCGTCTCACAGGTCCCCGAGGCTGCTGATTTCCCCAGGATCTGCCATTTTACCTCAAGGAGCGGCAGCCAGAAGATGTGTCACAGCACGTTCTTCAGCATCTCGAGTAAGGGCCGCAGTGAGCATTTAAGTGGAAAGATTGTGTGAGCGTGTGTGAGAGCACGTGGCTGTGTCTGTCTGTGTCTGCTCGTCTCTGCGTGTGTGAGTGCATGCTGACTGGATTTAACCTTGTGTGTGTGACTTTTGCTTTCCAGGTTTTGCGACTCCTTGTTAAATTTAGAATAAAAAATCCCCAGCCGGGTTGTATTGCATGAACTGACATGATATGTACCGATTTTTGGCTTAAAACCCAGAAAACCAGACGAAGATGAGCAGGAAAAAACCAGAAAAAAACCACATGATGGACAAGAAAAAAGCCCAGAAAAAGCCCAGGATGGGCAAGAAAGCAACGAGAAAAAAACCCCAGAAAATAATCCCAGATGGGCAAGAAAAAAACGTAGAAAAACCCCAGAAAATCACCCAAGATGGGCAAGATAAAAACCCAGAAAAAACCCCCAAAAAAAAAACTCTGAGATGGGCAAGAAAAAAACCAGAAAAAAGTCTGAAGATGGGCAAGAAAAAACCCAGAAAAAACCCCCGAGATGGACAAGAAATAACCCAGAAAAAAATTCGAAGAAGGGCAAGAAAAGACCCAGAAAACACCCAGAAAAAAATCGCAACCCAAGTATAAATATAGAAATGTTTGTCACGTATATGCAAATATATAAAGAAATGTTAAATTATTTGAAATATAAAATAACATAAATATAACATTTATACAGTATTACTTGTGTTATGGATCATATTGATTTTTATTTATTTCCTATAATACACTACAATATTTATATCAATTTTACATCTATCATATCTATCATTTGTTATATGTTATACCAGATTGATATACTCTAGGTTTTTTTAAGTAGTTTAAAATAAAGGGGATTTTTTTTTTATTTGGCAAAAGCAGGTGTTTTAGTATAAACATTATAAATACAAATAATATAAAGGTAGAAATCTAAGAATAGAAATAGATCATAAATAGCTGAAGGTTAATATAAAAATTAAAAATGTAAGGAAAAATAAGTTGTAGCAGTAGATATGGTACATAATAAGGAAAATAATTTATCTCTTATTTGAATAGGATACATGTTATACATAATGATTAATATAATACTTAAGTATAAACTACAAATATAAATGTGAGTGTAGTCATGAGCGCTATAAATATAAAAATATTTCAATGTAGTTTAAAAGAATAGAGCTTTTTTGTATTTATTTAGTTAGGATGGGATTTGTATTTTAAATAGTGAAAGCATGATAGAAATGTAATTTTAGACATAGAAATATACAATCAATGTGGAAAGATATTTATAAAAGCACCAAACATAAGTAAATATAATTAATAGAAATAGAATAATGTTATATAAATTACATGCTACATCAATGTCCACTATAGCTATGCATGTGAATATAAATACGAAAAATGGAAATAAAAAATTTATTTAAACATGGCTTTAAAGCAAGGGGCCTTGTTTGATTCTGGTGGGGTAAGAGGCAGGTTTTTGGCATTTATTTCAGAGCAGTTTTTGGCGGGGGTCGCCCCTGTTCTTTTTTGCCACCTTGCCTGCCCGCAGCCCCGAGGCGCGCTGCGCCCCCGGCTGGGGCGGGCGGCAGTGCTGCCGCCTTGTGGGCAGAGCGCGGTACTGCAGCTCTGTCGCTACCGGCAGCCGCGAGGCCGCCATCTTGGGAGTGGCGAGTCGCGGATGTCACGGACTTTTCCTTGACCTTCTTAACATGGCAGCGAGAAGGGCGGGGAAGTCGAGGGCCAGCGTCGGTCGAATCGGCTGCCTGCATGAAACACCGACGCCACGGCGGCCCCGATGGATTTTTATGTGGCATTTTAAGTGTATAAGACACGGCCTATGTGGTCAGCGGCGCCGTGGGCGAACATATTTAGGCGGGTTGCTGAGAGGCATCTGGGTAAAACCCTATTTCTTCCGAGGGTCCTCCTCGGCCGCCATTTTGGGAGGGGCGCGTCGCAAATGTCGCGGGCGTTCTTTGACCTTCTCAAGATGGCGGCGAAATGGGCGGGGAAATCGCACGCCCCCATAAATCTCCTCCCCCTGTGGCCACAGAGCGGGATCGCACCCCCCCGAGCCAGCGCCCTGCCCCTCGCCGCTGAGTGCCGGGGGCGGGGCAAGGACGCGGCTGCCGAGCGAGGGAAGGGCGCTGGAGCCAGCGGCGGTCGGCCCAGGGTCTGTAAATGGGGGGGGCGGGTGAAGGACATTCGGTCATGCAAAGGGATGCGATGGCCGAGGAGAACGGCCGCGGCGGGGGCGGCCGGGCGGGGCCGGTTTCGGCGGCCGGCGGAGGTGCGGTCGCAGCGCTCCGCGGGCCGGGGCAGCGGGCGGGGGCGGGCGAGCGGCGTCGGAACAGGGCGGCAGCTCCCGAGCCCGCGCCCGCCCCGCTCCAGGCGCTGGGAGCGACCGCGGGCCGGACAAGCCCGGCGGGGCGGCCCCGGGGCGGCGGGCAGGCGGCGGAGCGGGGCCGTGGCGCTCCCCGCCTTCGCTGCCGCCAGCTTTGGAAGGTCGGGCCGGGCGCCCGCCCCGTCCCGCTGCCTCCCGGTCTCTGTAAACTCCTCTCTGGCTTCATAGGTCCGTGCTGGAGAGAGGGACAAAGGGCCCCGCTGGTTGCCGTGTCCTCGGGGGGCAGAGAGTTCTGACCTTGGCCGCATGGGCTGCCGAGTGTTGGAACAATGGGGATGCGCTTTTATGTATTTAGTGACATTTATGTATTTTTGTGTACATTTTATGTATTTAGTGACATTTAGAGATTTATTCCCCTGCTTCAGGTGAGCGTGCATCATTGCCGGTTTGGGATTGAGTGAAATGGCTGAGGAAACCAGCTCTGGGGGGGAGGCAGGGAAATCCTCTCTTTACCCATTCTTCCGACAAACTCATCACGGCAGGACAGCCTGAAGACTGAAAGTGTAAGAAGATGTGGAGGGAAACAGAGAATCTGGCAGGAGCATCGAACGCACAAGTGCACGAATTTTGCTTTTGGCTTGGATTTAAACTCAGAAGTTGTAAGGAATTTGGGAGTGAGAAGGGATATTTCAGAAGGAGAAGAAGAAAAAGAAGTTGTTGTTACAGTCTTGGCAAAAGCTTCTGTTCTAGCTAATAAAATAAGTTAGTTTAAATAAAAAAAAAAAAAAAAAGTGGAGTATTTTTTTTCCTACACTATTATATTCATTGGTGGTATATGGTGTGTTGTTTTATTTCTTGGTATTATTAACTCTGTGTAAGTTGTTTTTTGGGTGAAGCTGACTTTCTGGATGGGTTGGTTTGTATTTGAGCTAGGATTAATTTCAAGAGGTTTCTTTCATAGACTTCTGATAGGTATTACTGGCATTTTGGTTTTGTTTAATTTATGTATAAACATACAGCTTTGGTAGGGCCAGCTGGGCTGCTGGAGTTTTGGGTGTGAATTTATTAGATGGCTTTTGTTAAATGCAGTTTTTCATTTTTGAAATGTTTTTCAATGTAGTGGTTTTAAGGTGGTTTTTAAGAATTCACTGTATTGTTTTATGTTGTTTGTAGTTGGTGTATGATAAGGGATGTGGTGTGACTTCCTGAACGCTATGGTTTTAGTGTTCCTAAGTTCCGATTTCTTTCTGGTTCGTTAGGTGTTTTTAGTTTTATTGTTGGGGAGAGGGGCATTTATATGGTGGGTTTTTATAGGCAATATTTTTTAAATTTAGTTAGTGATATTTTGTAGTATTTTAATAGTTTAGATTTTTTTTTATTTTTATGCTTTTAGTTAATTTGTAAAATTTTTTCAAATAACTTTTCCAGATTATCGGTTATTATTTGTGCATAAACGTAGAGCTTTTTTTTGTTAGTACTGTTTTGGGTCAGTTGTACAGTTTTGAGTCTAGTGAGTTGGTTCGATTTAATTTTTAATGGGTGTTTGTTTTTATTAGTAGTTGTGTCATTTTCAAGGTGTATTTGAGTTTGTGGGTGTTTGAGATATTGGTTTAGGAGGAAGTTTATGATGAGAATGTGTGGAGGCTTTGGGCTGCTTATAGTGGGATTTAAAATTTATTTACAGTTAGGTTTATTTGAGTTTTTATTAGGGTTCAATGTTGTGGGATGTTTGTTCCTTTAGTAATAGAAATAGGTTTTGTTTTGATGTGCTGCAATGGGATGAGCGCGGGCTGCGTACAGGTGCTGACAAAGGTACGGTATTGTTGTGGTTCTGATGTGTCGGGTTAATGAACTTACATGGTCTAACATACACATGAAAATAGAAATAAATATAAATTTAAAAATAAATATGAAATTAGAGTGGTAGACATAGATAACAGATACATACATAAAAGTATAATATATGGTATATAATTGTAACATTATATATAGAGTGGAGTATAATTTATATATATTAAGAAAGATATATAAACATAGAATGTAAATATAAAAAGGTTAAAATAAATTGGAGATTTTTTTCGGTTTTTTTAGGTTGTAGGCTGTTTTTTTAAATACATAATATAAATAGAAATAATATAAAAGTAGAAATCCAGATATACAAATATATAATTTATATACCAATATCTATAAATATCTAATATGAATAAATATAAGTAAAAGAAATACATAATATAAAAATAATACATCTATTATTATAATAAAAGGTATTCTCTCTAATATATATCTATAAATATAATAAATAAAAATTTTAAAGGTAGATGTGAATAGAATTTTAACTATTGTTTAACTCAAGGGATGTCCTCTGTTTTTATAGAGGCAGGAGTTTTATTTTAAATACTATAAGTCTTATAAAAATGTGAATCGTAAGTTAGAAATATATAATAATTATATAAAGAGAAATTGCTAAACTATGAATATAAATTTAAATATAAACATAAGTAAGTAAAATGCAGATTTGTAATATAGAATATAAATAACATTATAGGGCACTATAAATTATAAATAGGAATAAAAATATAAAGCTATGTAAATATATTCCAAAGGAAAGGAATTTTTTTGGCTTTTATTTAAGTAGAGGCAGATGTTATTTAAAATAAAACATAAGTGTTACAGAAGTAAAAATCTTGACAGGGGAATATATAATCAATATGTAAAAATAGGTATAAAATAGATAAATAAGTGCTTGGAGTAGATATAGAATAAAAATTTATTTATAAATTGACATTGATAAAGATAAATGTATAAGTAAGCAATATACATTTATATTTATAATGCATATTGTGAATGTAAATATGAAAACATAAGGATATATATATTTGAATATTTTTTAGAAGAAAGGGTTGGGGTTTTTTTTGGTTCTTACTGGGTTAGAGGATGCCTCCCAGACCCAAGCCGCCACCTCAGCCGACTCAAGCAATCTGCAACAAGGAATCTGGGGGGCTGAGTTTTGCTTACCTGGGGAAAGCGTCAGCACTAGTGTTCAGGAGCCTCTGGCCAAGAGGGGCCGGCCATCTGCCTGCTGAAATTCTGCATTGCGCAGGATGCCTCCCAGACCCAAGCTGCCAGCACGGCAGAGTCAGGCTGGTTTGAGGGTCCCCAAATGTGTCCAGCAATCTCCCATCAGGAACCTGGGGTGCTGAGTTTTCTTCTTCTGGGAAAGGGCTGGCATTGGTGTTCAGGAGGCCTCGCCTGGAGTGGCTGGCTGCCTGCTGATATTTCTGCATTGCCAAATGTGCCTCCCAGACCCAAGCTGGCACCAGTGAAAACTCCAGCTGCTTTTGCCTCGGCACGTGTCTCCTGCTATCTCCCATCAGGAACCTGGGCTGCTGAGTCAGGCTTACCTTAGAAAAGGGCTGGTGTTCACGTTCAGGGCCCCGGGGGCCCTTCGTGGCCATCAGCCTGCTAAAATTCTGCATTGCGCAGGATGCCTCGCTGACCCAAGCTGCCACCACCGTAAAGTCAGTCTGGTTTTAGGGTCCCAAATGGCTCCAGAAATCGCAGCAAGGAACATGGGGGGCTGAGTGTTGCTTACCTGGTCCGCCCCCTCCTATGGGAGCTTCTTTTAATGGAAATAGACCAATTCCTTTATCCCATTCTTTTTTGATTTTTATCCTCTATAGGTTTCTTCCCGTACTTTTAGGAAGAAGCAGGAGAGGGCTTTCTTTTAACTGAACTTGTAGTGTTTCGAGAAGGTGATTCCTTTAGAAAGTTCCCCTGAGCAGCCGGAGCTGTGGTTACCAAGGGAACGGAGCTCAGGGCGGGACGGGGGAGCTGGGCACAGCTCAGGTTTCGGTCCTCCAGAGGCGGGATCTGCAGCCGGGATCGGCGGAGGGGCCGTTCCGGTGCAGACCGAGCTGGAGCGTGCATGGCTCCCGCGTGGCTCACGGCGGCTGATCCGGCAGAGACAAAGCCGGGACTCACGCCGGCTGCAGCGGAGGGAGCCGAGCAGAGTGAGAACAGACGGGACCCCGCTCCGTGCGGTGACCACGGTGCGCACGGCAGGACCCCCCCCCCCTCCCTCCCCCGGCACGGCCGGCGGAGCGGCCGCGGTCCAGGCGGTCAGACCGAGACAGCCCTAACCTCAGCCTAACCAGCCCCCCTAAAAACAGCCTTTTCCCCCAAGAGCAGCAGCACAACACAGCAACCCTAACAGCGAGACCAGACAGCAGCCTTCACACACCAGGTCAATGACAGAACCCTCAGAGACCAACAGACCCACTGCAAAAAGGTAGGGGTGACGTCTGTGGGCTAGACAGCAAGAGGTGGAATTCGGAGACGAGCACGTCTTTTTGAGTTTTTTGGTCTAGGACTTTTAAAGGTATTTAGAAGATTTTGGAAGGGACTTTTCAGGGTATTGTTGGGGCTTTTTCCAACCCATTCTATGATTCTTTAGCATATTTTCAAGATTATGGTCAGGGTCAGAGGAAACACCCTCTGAAAAGGCAGAGTTTTAGGACTGCAGTGGAATGCTTTAGAAAGGGGCCAGCGGTGGCACAGTGGGTCGGGTCCCACCCTGCCAGTCCAAAGGTTGTAAGTTTTAGACCCAGTTAAGTTGTTGTGGTTAGGGTTAGATGCTCTCAGGTTTGGTCCGGGAGAATTTCTGCACAGAAAAACTCACCCCCTGAGTTTCCTGATGCCAGTTTGCACTAGGAGGTGCTTGCCACTGCCAGGGCAGCCCGAGTTCTCGGTGGGGGCATCTTTGCTCCTGGAGAAATCCTGTGCCGGCGTCTTCCCTGTAAAACCAAACTCACACCTGCTGCGTGTCCACGTCAGAGGCACGTGGCACTGCAAGGGCAGCGAGAATTCTTGGTGTCGGCAGCTGCGGGCTGTGAGAAATTGTTCTCTGCAGTTTTGGAGGCCGAATCGCAGTTTCAGCCATGGGCACACAGAGAGGAAAGGCTGTTAATTTCCTTCGAAAGGAAAGTCTGGCACCCCATGGTTTAAGGGGCAGAAGAAGGGCTGTGTAGGGGAAGGAGCTCCTCACAGGACCTTTCTTCACCTCCACCCCCAGTCCAAGGTCTAGCAGCGCCCCGTGTGACCAGCTGCTTTCAGAGGGTTACCCGGGCACAGGTGCACAGGGAGCTGCTCGGCCAGAGGGGCTAACAGGGGTATCCCAAGTGTCCCTCCATGAACTATGGTCAGAGCATCCAGCACGGACTAGGGAGCAGCCGGACCCACCCGGGCACAGAGCATCACTTTGGGAAAACGCCAAGGGAAGAGCCCTTTTGCCAAGGGGCAGCATCTGAGCAGACCAGGCAGCATGTGGGGTTCCACGAGAGGGCTTGCAACTGTCCCCTTTTACTGTGTCAGTCCCTCTCCAAAGCCCCAGACCCTCCAGAGCACTCCCAGAAAGGAGAAGGGTTATTAGGAGAAAAAGGGTTTTGGGAAAAGGGGAAAAGCTTCCTTTTCCATTACTTTTTTTGTTCAAACTGGTAGGGACTTGGATTCCCCTGCAATTGTAATGGTCTCAGTTGAAAGAATCCCTGCCTTTTCTATGCTGTTAGGGGCGTTAATTGACAGTGAGTCCCCATTCTCTATTATTTGGCAGTTTAAAAAAAAGGGGAAAATCTTGACAATGTTTCTTATGGGTTTGAATTAAGGGTAGCCACCCCCTTTTTGTTGTCCTGAGGCCCAAATTGAGGGAGAAGCCCAGCTATCCCTCCATCCTAAGGGTTTGAACTGAGGGAAAAATCCTTCTCTTTTCATCACTGGAGAGATTTTAAAGTGTGGAAAGCCCTCTTTTCCCAATACTTAAGGAGAGCAAATTAAATAGCAGAAACTAGGTATTTGTTATTGCATTACCTTCAGTAGAGATAACTGCCCCATTTCCTCTTTTTAAGGAGGTCACTTGAAGGAAGCTCTGCCTTTTTCAGCATTTTAAGGGTTTAAAACTACATTTCAGGGCACTTCTTTCTGTGCTGTAGGACCAAGTATCTCAGAGAAGGATGAGCCTGGCATGCACTTAACCCTAACACTGCCTGGGAGGCTTTTATCTTTCTTATTTTTACTTATAAGGTAGATGGCCAAAATTGGAGGTCCCAAGGAGACTTAGACTATTCATATCATTAGTATTCTTCTCCACCCAGTTTAATCACATGGGAAGTACTACTTGGTAGCCACTAGTTACGTAGTTACTAAGGAATAGTTACGTAAGTTAACAGCCAATTACCCAATTTATCTAGTTATGCTGCCTAAACAGAAAGTTTTATTTCTTACCAGTTTTCCTCACTTGTGCTCCAAGTAGTTGTTGTAAAAAAGAAAGCGCTGTTATTTTTCTGAAGAGTTTTTTTCTATAACAAGCCCTTCACTCCCCTTCAATTCAAGTCTGAGGGGCGAAACAGCGGCAGCTGCTCTGAGGGCTTTTATACCCGGTGGGAGTCGCCCCCTCCCTTTTCCCAGGTGCCATGGGAACGAGAGGCGGGCACAATCAGGGGTATATTAACCCCAGCCTTGGCTGAGGGGCTTCATTCCCTCTCTGGGATGTGCTGGGGTAAGAGCTCTCCTCTCATTTCAGTGAAGAGGCTCTTTCAGCTTATCTCAGCTTCTTTTCAGCGGGTGTTTCTGGGCATCTAAAGAACTGAAGCTTTGAAGATTCTGTGAAGTAAACAGCGTGGAATAGAAGGCGCATTTAGGTTCACGATTTTGGGTTTTGTGTTTAGGGGTGGTAAAGTGCATTTGTAATTTCTGGTTTAGGTATGGTTTTGTTTTGTTTTTTTTTTTAGAAGGAGTGCAGCTTCCAGAGATTCCTGGTTGTGTCAAGTACCATGCTTTTTTCAGCAGATTCGTCATGTCACAAGAGGGATCTGCCCAGTGTCAAGGATGATGTTTGAGACAGAGGCTTCAGGTGAGTTGAGGGTTGTGATTAGGAGAGGGAGGGTGAGCAGGTATACAGTTAGGAATTATTGTGGGTGGGGGGAGTTTGAAGGTAGCAGGGTGGAAAAGGATGTTTATTTGAGGACCCCCCCTAAGGCTTCTCAGAAGCCTAGCAGAGGTATTCCCATGTCCTACAGCACACAAGGTTATCTACTGCGCTCATAGGAACGCTATTCAATTTTGCCTTTCTCTAACCCAGGTGCCACTCCTAATAAAGGCCACAGCCTTGTAATCAGGGTGAAGCTGGAGCCTGAAGGCGCCAGGCACACTCAGGAGAGGGCAAGTAGCTGCCTTGGTGGGATTTGGCCCACATAACTCTGGACTCATACTTTGGTTTTGGTTTTTTTCATTGTAGCTGACCCAGAAGCTAACAGGCCACCACGAGGCCCGTCCAAGGCAGACTCATTTCAGGTGCAATGTGGATCCACATCACCAATCAAACAAAAGATAAGTTGGGGGCTATAGCTTGGAGATGGGATGATGAGAGAGTAGCAGGTTGGGAGTTCTTAGGCCAGATTTAAAAATTACCAGATGGAAAAGCAATCTTCTGCAAGGGCCTCTTAGGATAGCTAAAGGGAGAGGCTTTACTTTTGATGGCAGCTTTTAGGCGGGCAGTGCAGAACAGCTCCGGTCTGTGTCACGTTGTCCGGTGTGCCGCGTTCCCTAGTGTGTCTTTGGGGTCCCTTTTCCCTTCCCCCCTCAATCCCCTCACCACAAGCATGATGTGTCGTGTTTCACGTCCCCCTGTTTGTCACGTTCTGTGTCACAGGTGTCTGCACATATTTGTGCCGGAGCTGTTCTGCCCTGCCGCGTGGCATGCTGCAGTAGGACAAGCCTGGGAAGTTGGAATTTGTAATGTGGGGTGTACTTGGGCTGTAGATGCTATTCCTAGGTTGGCATAAGGTGTTTGCAGCTTGCGAGTTGTCCTGGAGGTGTTTGACATATGTTCTAACTTTCTTTCAGGTGCAGATGCCTTGCATCCCTGGCCGAGGGTCAGGGTTAGGAGTAGGAGGTGCCGGGCCTTCTTAGGAGCACTGTGAGTAGCACACTGGTGGGGTTTTGGGTGATGTGGTGCCAAGATCAGGCACTGATGTTTAGTTTTCTCTATAATACAGCTATCTGAGAGACACCAGCGCGGTCACAGCAGGACCTTCCCAGCTGACGAGGTGGCCTTTCTTTGCACCTGAGACCAGCATCCCCTGATGTCTGAGAGATAAGTAGAGGGCCATGACCCACAGGGGGGATGAAAGCAGAGTGCCGGTTTGGGAATTACCGGGAGGGGTTTTGGAGTCCCCTTGGAGCTGGGGGTGTCCATGAAGTGGCCCCTTAGGCCCCGTAAAAGCCAAGTCTCACTTTTGATCACAGTGTTGAGGTGTGCAGGAGGGCGGAGCAGTCCCGGTGTGTATCGTGTCACTTGTCTATTGTGCATTATGTGTTGCTTGTGTATCTCATGTCTTTTTCCTTAGCCCTTTGAGGGTCCTGTCAGAAACCCTGGCATCATTGGTAGCATCTGTCATCTGTGCATTCCTTGGCCTGGCACCCAGGCCATAGATGCAATTCTGATGCCTGTCTGAGCTCCCCAGTCAAAAGTTCTCTGTTTGGAAGCATCCAGTCAGTTGTCTTTTCAGGTCTTGTTCTCAGCTGTATGGACAGCTATGCCCCACCAGGATCCATTATGGTGGATTAGGACTTTGTAATAATACGAAGTTAGGTAGAGGCTTCTGATTGTAGGATTCCTAGGCATCCATCTTTGCAGTTCTTGGAAGAAACAATTCAGTTTAGCATCCTCTTCCTCCAGGGTTCTCTGAGCCTCATCAGCTCACCATCGGTTTCAGCTCGGTCATCTTGTTTTGCATTCTCTCAGTCCTTGCAGCTGTTTTCCTTGCTAAGAGATTTCTGTCTGTGTCTTGTGTCCTTTGTTTGTCACGTCTGGTCTGTCCTGTGTCACGGGTGTCTGCACACTTTTGGGATGGGGCTGCTCTGCCCTGCCGCATGGCCTGGTACGATAGTAGAAGTCTTGGAGACTTGGTATGTGTAATGTGGGGTGTACCTGGACTCTAGATGGAATCTGTAGATGGGCATAGGATCTCTGGAGCTCTTCAGTTATCATGCAACTTTTTGACTCTTGTCCTAATTTTTTTTTTTCAGGTTCAGATGGCTTAAATCTGTGCCAGAGGGCCCCATCCCAGGTGAGGGGATTCCCCCAAGGAGGTAAGGCCCCATTTGTCTCTGCAGCAGAAGTGTGTATGGTGACTCTGTTACAGCTCTGTGTTTTGTCTTTCTTTTTAGGAAGTCAATCTGGATACCAGCAGCCAAGGTGAGCAGCGGAGAGAAGTAGTTGGTAGTGCTCAGCTCTTAGGTATAATGATTTTTCAGGAGATTCATCGTGTCACAAGAGGGATCTGCCCAGTGTCAAGGATGATGTTTGAGATTGAGGCCTCAGGTGAGTTGAGGATTGTGACTGGGAGAGGGAGAGAGAGCAGGTATCCAGTTTAGGAGTTCTTGGGAGGGGGTTTGCAGGCAGCAGGGTGAGAAAGGGTGTTTATTTGAGGGCCCCCCCCACACAAGGCTTCTGAGAAGCCTAACATAGGCGTTCCCATGTCTTACAGCATACAAGGTCCTCCGCTGCACTCACAGCAATGCCGTTTAACTTTGCCTTTCTCTAAGCCAGGTGCCACCACTAATGAAGGCCACCGCCTGGGAATTGGGATGAAGCTGGAGCCTGAAGGAGCCAGGCACACTCAGGAGAGGGCAAGTAGCTGCCTGGCAGGTATCTGGCCCACATAGTTCTTCGCCCATGCGGTGCTAAGATCAGGCACTGATGTTTGGTTCTCTTAATTATAGGTGTCTGAGAGACACCAGCGCGGTGCCAGCAGGACCTTCCCCGCTGACGAGGTGGCCTTTCTTTGCACCTGACAGGGACCAGCATCCCCTGATGTCTGAGAGATAAGTAGAGGGCTGCGACCTGGGGAGGGGATGACAGTGGGGTGCTGGTTTGGGAATTACCGGGAGGGGTTTTTGAGTCCAGTTTGGAGGTGTGGGGCGTTCATTAAACGGCTTCTTTGGCCCCATGAAAGCCAAGTCTCACATTTGGTCACAGTGCTAAAGTGCGCAGGGCAGAGCAGTCTCGGTGTGTCTCGGGTCACTTGTCTGTTGTGCATTATGTGTTGTTTTTGTATGCCATGTCTTTTACTTTAGGCAGGCCTGTCAGAAGCCTTGGCATCATTGGTAGCGTCTGTGATCTGTGCATTCCTTGGGCTGGCACGCAGGCCATAGAACTTCTGACTGGGGAGCTCAGACAGGCATCAGACTCTCTTCTCTCTTTGGAAGCATTCCATGTGGTCTCTTTTTAGGTCTTGTTCTGAGCTGTATGGACAGCTATGCCCCACCTGGATCCATTGTGGTGGATTAGGACTTGTAATAATATGAGGTTAGGTAGAGGATTCTGACCATAAGATTTCTAGGCATCCCTCTTTGCTGTTCTTGCAATAAATCATTGAGTTAGCTGCTTCTTCTTCCAGGGTTCTCTGAGTATCAGCAGCTGACCTTCAGTTTCAAGTCAGTCATCTCCTTTTGCATTTTCTCAGTCCTTGCAGCCATTTTCCTTGCCAAGAGATTTTTGTCTGTGGGTTGTACCCTTTGTTTGTCACGTCCTGTCTGTGCCGTGTCACGGGTGTCAGCACACATTTGGGCCGGAGCTGCTCTGCCCTGTTGCATAGCCTGGTGCGATAGGACAAGTCCTGAGGGCTTGGGATGTGTAATGTGGGGTGTAGTTTGATCCTAGATGGGATTTGTAGATGGACACAGGATGTCTGGAGCTCATCAGTTATCCTGCAGCAGTGTGACTCTTGTCCTAACTTTTTTCAGATACAGATGGATTAAATCAGTGCCTGAGGGCCCCATCCAGGGTGAGGGGATTCCCACAAGCAGGTGAGGCATCATTTGTCTCTGCAGCGGAAGTGTTCCGATGACTCTGTTACAGCTCTGTTCTTTGTTTTTCTTTTTAGGAAGTCAATCTGGATACCAGCAGTCAAGGTGAGCAGTAGAGAGAAGTAGTTGTTATTGTTCAGCTCTCAATTGTTGATGCAGTTCTAAGTTTCCATTCTCATTGGTGTGCTTTAGGCAATCTACTCGGAGCATGCCAAGCCCCTGTCGCCATCCGGCCGATGCACCGGGTTTCCCGCAGATGCGAGTCCTGCGCATGTGTTACAGGACCCGGTGATGAAGCCCTGAACTCCTCTATTTAACGGCGCTATCTGCGTGGCCTTCGGCAACTGCCGAGATGTTTTGGTGAGCGGTGGAAGTAGGGAGGAGGAGCGAGGGTTCGCTCAGGTTTCAGCTGTGCCAAATCACGTTATTCTCTCTTAATCCAGGTGTCCCCTGTGACTATGGCCTCGGTCTCTGAGCGTGCGCGAAGCGCGTAGCCTGAGCCGCCGGGCATTCCTAGGAGCACGGTGAGTAGCAGACTGGTGGGGTTTTGGGCAATGGGGTGCCACGGTCAGGCAGTGACGTTTTGTTTTCTTTAATACATGTCTGAGAGACACCAGCCCGGTGCCAGCAGGACCTTCCCAGCCAACGAGGTGGCTTTTTATTGCACCTGACAGGGACCAGCATACCCCGATGTCTCAGATAAGTAGAGGGATGTGACCCGCAGAGGGGATGAAAGCAGGGTGCCGGTTTGGGAATTACCGGGAGGGATTTTTGAGTCCGCTTTGGAGGTGGGGGGTGTTCATGCAGTGGCCCCTTAGGCCCCATAAAAGCCAACTCACTTTTGATCACGGTGCTGAGGTGTGCACGGCAGAGCAGTCCCGGTGTGTCTCGGGTCACTTTTCTGTTGTGCCTCGTGTGTTGTTTGTGTATCTCATGTCTTGTACCTTAG
This sequence comes from Ammospiza nelsoni, assembly GCF_027579445.1. Taxonomy (NCBI): domain Eukaryota; kingdom Metazoa; phylum Chordata; class Aves; order Passeriformes; family Passerellidae; genus Ammospiza; species Ammospiza nelsoni. The sequence goes on along the minus strand of NC_080644.1, from coordinate 22,229 downwards.
CCCTTTGAGGGTCCTGTCAGAAACCCTGGCATCATTCTTTGCATCTGTGATCTCTGCATTCCCTGGTCTGGCACGCAGGCCATAGAACTTCTGATCTGGGAGCTCAGACAGGCATCAGACTCTCTTCCCTCTTTGGAAGCATCCCATCTGATGTCTTTTTAGGTCTTGTTCTGAGCTGTGCGGACAGCTGTGCCCCACCTGGATCCATTGTGGTGGATTAGGACTTGTGATTATATGAGGTTAGGTAGAGGATTCTGACTGTAGGATTCTTAGGCATCCATCTGTGCTGTTCTTGGAATAAGTCATTCAGTTTGCATCTTCTTCTTCCAGGGCTCTCTGAGCCTCATCAGCTCACCATTGCTGTCAGCTCGGTCATCTCCTTTTGCAGTCTCTCAGTCCTTGCAGCCATTTTCCTTGCCAAGAGATTTCTGTCCGTGTGTTGTGCCCATTGTTTGTCCTGTCCCGTCTGTCCTGTGTCACGGGTGTCCGCACACATTGGTAGCGGAGCTGCTCTGCCCTGTTGCCTAGCCTGGTGGAATAGGACCAATCCTGGGGACTTGGAATTTGTAATGTTGGGTGTAGTTGGACTCTAGATGATATTCCTAGGTTGATAGAAGGTTTTTGCAGCTTTTGAGTTATACTGCTGGTGTTTGGCCTATGTTCTTACTTTCTTTCAGGTGCAGGTGCATTGCATCCATGGCTGCGCACCCTATCGTGTGTGAGGGGGTTCCCGAAATCAGGTCAGTCACCATTTGTCTGTGCAGGGTGTGTGGCAAGTGTGACCCTGTTACAGGTCTGTTCTTTGTCTTTATTTTTAGGAAGCATAGCTGGATCTCAGCAGTCAAGTTCAAGAAGGCAAGGTGAGCAGTGGCCAGTAGCCTTCATTGTTGCTGAGGTCTCAGTTCCTGGGGCAAGTCTAAGTCTCCATTCTGGTTTTTGTGTCTTAGTCAAGCCACTCTGAGCACATCAAGCTGCCATCCCCCACCAGAAGACGGACCGGTTTCGCTGCCCTCGTCAGCCCTGTCTTCCGGGTAGCTGTCGGGAACCGCCGAGGAATTGCGGTGAGTCGGGCAAGTAGGGATGAGGAGCGAGGGTCCACTCAGTTTTCAGCAATCCCACATCATCTCCTGTCCTCTTCATGCGGGTGTACTCTGTGATGCTGGCATCGGTGTCTGAGCATGGCTGACGTGTGTGACTCCAGGAGATCGGCCATTGTTAGGAGAACGGTGAGTAGCAGGCTTGTGGGTTTTGGCCGATGCGGTGCCAAGATCAGGCACCGATGTTTGGTTTTCTTTAATCTAGCTGTCTGAGAGACAACAGCCCGGTGGCAGCAGGAACTCCGCAGCCGGTGAGGCGGCCTTCCTTCGCACCCGATACGGACCAGCATCACCAGATGTCTGAGAGATAAGTAGAGGGCTATGAACCACAGAGGGGATGAAAGTGGGGTGCTAGGTCAGACTCCCAGGGTGGGGGGTTTGAATTGGCTCTGGAGATGAGGGTAGGCAAGATGTGGCCCCTTAGGCTTCATAAAAGCAAAGTCTCAGTTTTGGTTACGGTGCTGAGCCGGGCAGCAGGGCAGAGCAGTCCCGGTGTGTCTCGTGTCACTTGTCTTTTGTGTGTTGTGTGTTATGTGGATATGTCATGTCTGTTATCTTAGCCCTCTGAGGGGCCTCTCAGAAACCTTTCCTAGCATCCGTGATCTCAGCGTTCTTTGCCCTGGCACCCGTGCCACGGAGCTCTTGACCCGGGAGCCCAGACAGGCATCAGAATTGCATCTCTTTTTAGAAGCATCCCGTCAGATGTCTTTTCAGGTCTTGTTGTCAGCTGTATGGACAACTGCACCCTGTAAGGTTCCATTATGGCTGATTAGGACTTGTGAGAATGTGAGCTCAGGTAGAGCATTGTGACTCTAGGGCTCCTGGGCATTGATCTTTGCAGTTCTTGGACCGAATCATTGAGTTTAGCATCTTCTTTTTCCAGGGATCTCTGAGCCTGATCAGCTCACCATCAGTCTCACCTTGGTCATCTCATTTTGCATCCTCTCAGTCCTTGCAGTCATTTTCCTTGCCTAGAGGTTTCTGTGTGTGTTTTGTCCCCGTTGTTTGTCACGTCCTGTCCCGTGTCACGGGTGTCTGCACAGATTTGTGCTGGAGCTGCTCTGCCCTGCCCCGCCCCATAGCCTGGCGCAATCGGAGGCATCTCGGGGGCTTGTAATTGGTAATGTGGGGTGTAGTTGGACCCTAGATGGGATTTGTAGATGGGCACGAGATGACTGGAGCCCATAAGTTATCCTGCAGCCCTTTGACTTTTGTCCTAACTCTCTTTCAGATGCAGAAGGATAAAATCCAGGGCAGAGCCCCCCATCCCGGGTGAGGGGATTCCCCCAAGCAGGTCAGTCACTGTTTTCCTTGGTAGAGGAAGCATAAATGATGGCTGTCACAGCTCTGTTGCCTTTCCTTTTAGGAAGTCAAGGCAGAGAGCTGCAGTCCAGGCCAGTGGGCAAGGTGAGCATTGTGTAGCGTGCACAAGCAGTTTTATTGCTGAGGTCTCAGTTTCTGGTGCAGCTCTAACTCTCCTCTTTTTTTTTTTTTTTTTTTTTTTTTTTTTTTTTTTTTTTTTTTTTTTTTTTTTTTTTTTTTGTTATTTTAGGTGGTCCACTTGTGATCTATCCTGGCCGAGCATGCTCATGCCAGGTGGGTGCAAGCTTAAGGTATTGGTGTGGCATACTTGTCCCAGTAGGGAGGTTGTGTTTTCACAGTATCTCAGCATGCTTTTTTGCTTTGTTTCTTTGCAGGTGCTGTCGCTGCCCTAAGCATGACCAAGGAACAGAGGAGGGCAGGTGAGTCGGTGTTTAGGCAGGCTGACTCATAGGGGAGCGTTATGCAGCAGCATGCTAAGCGGGTACATTTTCTTTTTGCAGGTATCTTCTGGGCAGCCTCCGGAGTCAAATCAAGTTTTGAGGTGAGCTGGGGCAGGGGTGTGGAGGAGTCCAGGGGATTACTGGTTTTGAGGGCAATAGTCACGTTTTCTGTTGCGTCTTAGGTACCCTGAGGAGGCTCGTAGCCACAGCTTGGAAGCGGCAGCACCGAAGCACACACATTGAGAACATCTCAACGTCCACGTCCGACCGAGGATGCATTTTGTCCGCTCGTCTTCCAAAAGCTAAGTGTCGGGGCCAGGGGTTGGGAGAATGGGAAAAGCCTTTACTATCACAGGGGGCAGTTTCATGTCAGCTTAGCGGAGAGGTCTGTAGCGGGCCGGGCTCTCTGGAATTAAAGAGAGAGGGTTTGTCCTCAGCCTCACCAGAGCCTTTGCCGGGCAGGGCAGTTCCGACCCATCTCCACGTTCTTGTGAACTTTGCGTCGTCAGCCCTCCTCGAGTCAGCATAGTCACGGCTCTTTCCCCCGAGGGGCTCGCCTTCGGGTACGGAGCTATCGCCACGGTCATCCAGCCATCCGCTTCCTTCTCTAGGCTTGCTGAGCGTCTCGAGCGTCTTCCTAACCGCTTTGACACTAACTTCTTTTTGCGAGCTACATTTCATCATCACGTGCCATCATCATAGGGCTTCCTTTCCTCTGGCATCAGCAGCCTGTGGCTCACCTTGCGTTTGCAGTCTCAGATCCCTAAGGGGAAAGTTCCCACTTGTCTTTGTGTTATGTCATCTGCGTCCGTTAGGTTGTCCGTGTCTGTGTTACGTAGTCTGTGTCCATTGTCTTTCACGTCATAAGGCCTTTCTTACATCTCGACGCTTTGTCGGCACTGTTCTGTGCCATATTGCCTATATTCGACTCATGTTCCTTTCTGGATCTTCCTTATTCTGCCCTGTTTACATTTTTACTCTTTGAGCCAGGTAGGATTACAGATGTTCTCATCAGTCTTCCTTGTCACTACCAGCTTTGGTAGTGCCTTTTTTCTCCATGACATTTTCTTGGACTTGTAGAGCGGTGTCTTATACCCTCCTCACGTGACTGCAGTAGTTCTATAGGTTCCATCTTGAGAAAGGGTATAGGTCTCAGGAATTCATCTTGCAGAGTTATCTTAAGTCCTGTTTTATATTGTATCTATCTACCTATATTGCGTGTACCTGTGTTGGCTTATATTGTATGTGCTTATGTTGTATGTACTTGTGTTGGCTTATATTGTATGTACTTGTGTTGGCTTATACTGTATGTAGTTATGTTGCATGTACCTGTGTTGGCTTATACTGTATGTACCTGTGTTGGCTTATACTGTATGTACTTATACTGTATGTACCTATGTTGGCTTATACTGTATGTACCTATACTGTATGTACCTATGTTGGCTTATACTGTATGTACCTATACTGTATGTACCTATGTTGGCTTATACTGTATGTACCTATACTGTATGTACCTATGTTGGCTTATACTGTATGTACCTATACTGTATGTACCTATGTTGGCTTATACTGTATGTACCTATGTTGGCTTATACTGTATGTACCTATGTTGGCTTATACTGTATGTAGTTACGTTGCATGTACCTGTGTTGGCTTATACTGTATGTGCTTAAAATGTATGTAAGTGCATTGCCTTATATTGTCTGTACTTGCACTGTATGCATTGGCTTATATTGTGTGTACCTATGTTGTACCACTTATGGTCGGAGCTGCCCTGCCCTGGCAGCTAGTCACAGTTAGGTGGAACAGTTATAGAAATTTTCCTGTTGATCTGTGTTTTGTGGGATTTTGGGTAGAAGACTTATTGGTTCAGAGCGGGGACAATTCCTGGCTGTCAGATTGGCACTTGTTGACCACTTTTTGTTGTCTCACAGGTCCCTGAGGCTACCGATTTCCCTAATCTACCATTTGATGTCAGGGAGGGGCAGCCAGAAAATGTGTCGAAGCACGTTCTTCAGCGTCGCAGGTAAGGGCTGCAGCGAGCGTGTAAGTGGGAAGAGTGTGTGAGCATGTGTGAGAGCACATGGCTGTGTTTGTCTGTGTCTGCTTGTCTCTCTGTGTGTGAGCACAGGGTGAGTGGATTTAACCTTGTGTGTGTGACTTTTGCTTTTCAGGTTTTTCAACTCATTTTTAAATTTAGAATAAAAAATCCCCAGCCGGGGGTTTTTTTTTTTTTCCCCCCGGCTGGGTTTTTTTTTCCTCGGTCCCGGTCGGTCCGTGAGGCGACGTTCATCGCCAAAGTTTGGGCACGGAACGGCCAGGGACCGGGGTTTTCGTCAGGCAGGAGGATTTTTTGGAGGCTCCCGGGAACCACGTTCCCGAGGAGCGGTGTGAATGTGTGGTGAGGGTTAGCAGAGCGGTTGAGGTGAGAGTCCGTGTGGGTTTGTGTGTGTGTCGAAGGGCTGTAGGGTTGTAACGTTGTATGCTGTTTGCTTTTCAGGTTTTTCAACTAATTTTTAATTTTAGAATAAAAAATCCCCAGCCGGGGGTTTTTTTTTTTTTCCCCCCGGCTGGGTTTTTTTTTCCTCGGTCCCGGTCGGTCCGCGAGGCGACGTTCATCGCCAAAGTTTGGGCACGGAACGGCCAGGGACCGGGGTTTTCGTCAGGCAGGCGGATTTTTTTGGAGGCTCCCGGGAACCACGTTCCCGAGGAGCGGCGTGAATGTGTGGTGAGGGTTAGCAGAGCGGTTGAGGCGAGAGTCAGTGTGGGTTTGTGCGTGTGTTGAAGGGCTGTAGGGTTGTAACCTTGTATGCTGTTTGCTTTTCAGGTTTTTCAACTCATTTTTAAATTTAGAATAAAAAATCCCCAGCCGGGGGGGTTTTTTTTTTTTCCCCCCGGCTGGGTTTTTTTTTCCTCGGTCCCGGTCGGTCCGCGAGGCGACGTTCATCGCCAAAGTTTGGGCACGGAACGGCCAGGGACCGGGGTTTTCGTCAGGCAGGAGGATTTTTTGGAGGCTCCTGGGAACCACGTTCCCGAGGAGTGGCGTGAATGTGTGGTGAGGGTTAGCAGAGCGGTTGAGGTGAGAGTCAGTGTGGGTTTGTGTGCGTGTTGAAGGGCTGTAGGGTTGTAACCTTGTATGCTGTTTGCTTTTCAGGTTTTTCAACCCATTTTTAAATTTAGAATAAAAAATCCCCAGCCGGGGGGGTTTTTTTTTTTTTCCCCCCGGCTGGGTTTTTTTTTCCTCGGTCCCGGTCGGTCCGCGAGGCGACGTTCATCGCCAAAGTTTGGGCACGGAACGGCCAGGGACCGGGGTTTTCGTTAGGCAGGCGGATTTTTTTGGAGGCTCCCGGGAACCACGTTCCTGAGGAGCAGCGTGTATGTGTGGTGAGGGTTAGCAGAGCGGTTGAGGTGAGAGTCAGTGTGGGTTTGTGCGTGTTTTGAAGGGCTGTAGGGTTGTAACCTTGTATGCTGTTTGCTTTTCAGGTTTTTCAACTCATTTTTAAATTTAGAATAAAAAATCCCCAGCCGGGGGGTTTTTTTTTTCCCCCCCCGGCTGGGTTTTTTTTTCCTCGGTCCGCGAGGCGACGTTCATCGCCAGAGTTTGGGCACGGAACGGCCAGGGACCGGGGTTTTCGTCAGGCAGGCGGAATTTTTTGGAGGCTCCCGGGAACCACGTTCCCGAGGACCTATGATTGTTGGGGTTTAATTTAGTAGTTTTGGTGAGAGGGCTGGTGGGTTTGTGTGCTATTTGAGGGGAGTGTCTGTGGTAGGTGAGTGTTGTTTTTTCTGTGGTTTTGTTGTTTTGGGTTTCATGTAACCATAAATTAACATGTAATGGAAATAGCAAAAGGTTATCAGTCGCTTTGTATTGCTTTGTATTGCTTTGTATTGCTTTGTATTGCTTTGTATTGCTTTGTATTGCTTTGTATTGCTTTGTATTGCTTTGTATTGCTTTGTATTGCTTTGTATTGCTTTGTATTGCTTTGTATTGCTTTGTATTGCTTTGTATTGCTTTGTATTGCTTTGTATTGCTTTGTATTGCTTTGTATTGCTTTGTATTGCTTTGTATTGCTTTGTATTGCTTTGTATTGCTTTGTATTGCTTTGTATTGCTTTGTATTGCTTTGTATTGCTTTGTATTGCTTTGTATTGCTTTGTATTGCTTTGTATTGCTTTGTATTGCTTTGTATTGCTTTGTATTGCTTTGTATTGCTTTGTATTGCTTTGTATGTGAATAAGATTTTATCGTTGTGTGTATGGATTGTATCTGCGCTTGCATTTGTATACACTGTTTCTATGTCTGTTGCTGATTTCATGTAATAAAGTTGAATCACCCCAATAAAGATACCCCCTGTCCTTCCCTAAACCCCCCCTCCCCCCATGGCTCCTGTCTTTTTGGTGTGGTTTTGTAATTTCTTTCCTCTGTCTTTCTTCCTTTTGCTCCTTACTTTCCTTCTCTATTTTTAACTTCACTTCCATCTGTCTCCCACCCTTTGTGTCTGTTTCTCACTCTTTCTGATTCTGTCTTGCTTCTGTAACTGTTTTTTTCTCTCTCTACTTTTCACCTCTATTTCTTTTCCTTTGTAACTTTCACCTGTGCTCTTCCTGCTTCTTTTTCTGTCTGTGTTCTCCTTTTCCTTGGTTTGTCTTTTTTTGCTCTTAGTCTTTTCCTTTTTCACTCTACCCTGAGTTTTTGCTTAACTCTAATCCTAACCACTTTTTTTTTTCCTTTCTAACTCCTGTTCTTCAGTTTTTCCACCCTCCTTTTCTTTTCTGTCTCTGTCTTTGTTTCTCTCTCTGTGTTTTCTTCTCCTCTGTCTCTCTGTCTTCTTTTTTTCTGTCTTTTCTTCTGTCTCTGTCTTTTTGTCTCTTTCTCTCTCTCTTCTCTCCTTTCTTTTTCTCTATCTTCTTTCTTTTTCTCTTTGCTGTCTCTTGTCTCCATTTTTCTTTTCTCTCTTTCTATTTTTCTCTCTGACTTTTTTCTTCTCTCTTTTTTTCTGTCTCTTCTCTTTCTTTTCTCTCTCTCTCTGTCTCTCTCTCTCTTTTTTCTCTCTCTGTTTTCCTTTCTAGCTTTAGTTTAAAAAAAGCAGCAGTAGAAACTTTCAGGCTCCCTGGGAGTAAAGCAAAAAAAAAAAAAAAAAAAAAATTATAAAACAAAGCATTTACTCCCCGGGAGCCTGAAAGTTTCTACTGCTGCACCAGACATATAGTTTTTCTTCTTTTTATATATAGTATATAGAAACCCCACCCACTCCTAATTAGCACCCCCCAGCTGACAGCAATCAATCCTGACACAGCTATCCCCCAGGCACCACCCCCAGTACCCAAACACCCACCCCGAGGCAGTCCCGCCCCCTACTTAGTCCCCCCCCTACCCAGCTGCCACCTCCCCCCGTGCCCAAGCACCCACCCGGCAATTGTCCCCCCGCCCCTAGCTGCCCCCCGCCACCCCTGCACACCATCCCCAAGCACTCACCCAGCCGCTGCCACCCCCATCACCAAGCACCCCATCCCCTAGCTGCACCACCCCCAGTACCCAAACACCCGCCCCGAGGCAGTCCCGCCCCCTACTTAGTCCCCCCCCTACCCAGCTGCCACCTCCCCCCGTGCCCAAGCACCCACCCGGCAATTGTCCCCCCGCCCCTAGCTGCCCCCCGCCACCCCTGCACACCATCCCCAAGCACTCACCCAGCCGCTGCCACCCCCATCACCAAGCACCCCATCCCCTAGCTGCACCACCCCCAGTACCCAAACACCCGCCCCTTGTTGTCCCCCCACCCCTAGCTGCCATCCCCCCGTACCCAAACACCCACCCCGTGTTGTCCACCCCATCGCTGAAGCTACAGCGCCCCCTGCTGTCCCACCCGGCGTAGTGCAATTACAGCGCCCCGTTACAGCGCCCCCTGCCGTCCACAGCACCGCACTGCATACACAACGCGCCGCGTGACGTCACGAGAGCGACACAGCCCCGGAAGGACCCCCCCGAGGCATAGCCGTCCCTCCCACTGCCCGATCGAAAACCCGACACCCACCCCTCACCCCAGAAGCCGCCCCCCACCACACCACCGGCCGCAGGCGAACCGGAATAGCATCCCGCAACGACCTGGACCCTCGGCAACCCCCAAAAACCACCCCAAACCCAGAAAAAAAATCCGGTCCCGGCCGCCGCCATTTTTACCGGAAGTGACGTCATTCCCATGGGGGCCGCCATATTGTCCCAATACCACGTGCTCTCCTGGGCGCCGCCATCTTGTTGTTACCGGAAGCCAGCCCCGGGCGCGGCCATGTTGTTGCCGGAAGTTACCGCCGGGCGCAGCCATGTTGTTACCGGAAGCCAGCCCGGGGCGCCGCCATGTTGTTGCCAAAAACCACGTGATCGCATGGACGCCGCCATCTTAGAAAACCATCACGTGACCGCGTGGGGGCCGCCATCTTGGATCAGGGTTAGTTTTACCGATTAATTTTAACAATTAGGGTTGTTTTTATCCAGGATTCAGACCCCAACCCCTAATAATTAGCGCCATCCACATCCCCCTTTCCCTGACCTAACCCTAATTAGTCCTCCCCCAGCTGTTGCCACCCCCATCCCCTGTTCCCTGACCTAACCCTAATTAGTCCTCCCCCAGCTGTTGCCACCCCCGTCCCCTTTTCCCTGCCCTAACCCTAATCAGCACCCCAACATCTCATCCCCAATCCCCTACCCTAACCCTAGCCCAAACCCCGAGCCCTAACCCTAACCCTAGGCCCAATCCCTAACCCTAGGCCCAATCCCTAACCCTAGCCCCTAACCCTAAGTACTAGGGTTTTCAGGAGTACCTTTTTCACCTGAGTACCATTTTTTCCAGAGTATCATTTTGTCAGGAGTATTTCTTTCCACAGAGTACCATTTTTTCAGGAGTACCTTTTTCTCCAGAGTACTCATATTTTAAGGAGTATGTTTTTTTCCAGAGTACTCATTTTTTCCAAAGTACTTGTTTTTCTGGAGTACTCATTTTTCAAGAGTACTCATTTTCTTCAGGAGTACTAGGGTTGGGGTACCGGGTTAGGGTTGGGGTACCGGGTTAGGGTTAGGGTTAGGGTTAGGGTTAGGGTTGGGGTACCGGGTTAGGGTTGGGGTACCGGGTTAGGGTTAGGGTTAGGGTTAGGGTTAGGGTTAGGGTTAGGGTTAGGGTTGGGGTACCGGGTTAGGGTTGGGGTACCGGGTTAGGGTTGGGGTACCGGGTTAGGGTTAGGGTTAGGGTTAGGGTTAGGGTTAGGGTTAGGGTTGGGGTACCGGGTTAGGGTTGGGGTACCGGGTTAGGGTTAGGGTTAGGGTTAGGGTTAGGGTTAGGGTTAGGGTTAGGGTTAGGGTTAGGGTTTAGGGTTAGGGTTAGGGTTAGGGTTAGGGTTAGGGTTAGGGTTAGGGTTAGGGTTAGGGTTAGGGTTAGGGTTAGGGTTAGGGTTAGGGTTAGGGTTAGGGTTAGGGTTAGGGTTAGGGTTAGGGTTAGGGTTAGGGTTAGGGTTAGGGTTAGGGTTAGGGTTAGGGTTAGGGTTAGGGTTAGGGTTAGGGTTAGGGTTAGGGTTAGGGTTAGGGTTAGGGTTAGGGTTAGGGTTAGGGTTAGGGTTAGGGTTAGGGTTAGGGTTAGGGTTAGGGTTAGGGTTAGGGTTAGGGTTAGGGTTAGGGTTAGGGTTAGGGTTAGGGTTAGGGTTAGGGTTAGGGTTAGGGTTAGGGTTAGGGTTAGGGTTAGGGTTAGGGTTAGGGTTAGGGTTAGGGTTAGGGTTAGGGTTAGGGTTAGGGTTAGGGTTAGGGTTAGGGTTAGGGTTAGGGTTAGGGTTAGGGTTAGGGTTAGGGTTAGGGTTAGGGTTAGGGTTAGGGTTAGGGTTAGGGTTAGGGTTAGGGTTAGGGTTAGGGTTAGGGTTAGGGTTAGGGTTAGGGTTAGGGTTAGGGTTAGGGTTAGGGTTAGGGTTAGGGTTAGGGTTAGGGTTAGGGTTAGGGTTAGGGTTAGGGTTAGGGTTAGGGTTAGGGTTAGGGTTAGGGTTAGGGTTAGGGTTAGGGTTAGGGTTAGGGTTAGGGTTAGGGTTAGGGTTAGGGTTAGGGTTAGGGTTAGGGTTAGGGTTAGGGTTAGGGTTAGGGTTAGGGTTAGGGTTAGGGTTAGGGTTAGGGTTAGGGTTAGGGTTAGGGTTAGGGTTAGGGTTAGGGTTAGGGTTAGGGTTAGGGTTAGGGTTAGGGTTAGGGTTAGGGTTAGGGTTAGGGTTAGGGTTAGGGTTAGGGTTAGGGTTAGGGTTAGGGTTAGGGTTAGGGTTAGGGTTAGGGTTAGGGTTAGGGTTAGGGTTAGGGTTAGGGTTAGGGTTAGGGTTAGGGTTAGGGTTAGGGTTAGGGTTAGGGTTAGGGTTAGGGTTAGGGTTAGGGTTAGGGTTAGGGTTAGGGTTAGGGTTAGGGTTAGGGTTAGGGTTAGGGTTAGGGTTAGGGTTAGGGTTAGGGTTAGGGTTAGGGTTAGGGTTAGGGTTAGGGTTAGGGTTAGGGTTAGGGTTAGGGTTAGGGTTAGGGTTAGGGTTAGGGTTAGGGTTAGGGTTAGGGTTAGGGTTAGGGTTAGGGTTAGGGTTAGGGTTAGGGTTAGGGTTAGGGTTAGGGTTAGGGTTAGGGTTAGGGTTAGGGTTAGGGTTAGGGTTAGGGTTAGGGTTAGGGTTAGGGTTAGGGTTAGGGTTAGGGTTAGGGTTAGGGTTAGGGTTAGGGTTAGGGTTAGGGTTAGGGTTAGGGTTAGGGTTAGGGTTAGGGTTAGGGTTAGGGTTAGGGTTAGGGTTAGGGTTAGGGTTAGGGTTAGGGTTAGGGTTAGGGTTAGGGTTAGGGTTAGGGTTAGGGTTAGGGTTAGGGTTAGGGTTAGGGTTAGGGTTAGGGTTAGGGTTAGGGTTAGGGTTAGGGTTAGGGTTAGGGTTAGGGTTAGGGTTAGGGTTAGGGTTAGGGTTAGGGTTAGGGTTAGGGTTAGGGTTAGGGTTAGGGTTAGGGTTAGGGTTAGGGTTAGGGTTAGGGTTAGGGTTAGGGTTAGGGTTAGGGTTAGGGTTAGGGTTAGGGTTAGGGTTAGGGTTAGGGTTAGGGTTAGGGTTAGGGTTAGGGTTAGGGTTAGGGTTAGGGTTAGGGTTAGGGTTAGGGTTAGGGTTAGGGTTAGGGTTAGGGTTAGGGTTAGGGTTAGGGTTAGGGTTAGGGTTAGGGTTAGGGTTAGGGTTAGGGTTAGGGTTAGGGTTAGGGTTAGGGTTAGGGTTAGGGTTAGGGTTAGGGTTAGGGTTAGGGTTAGGGTTAGGGTTAGGGTTAGGGTTAGGGTTAGGGTTAGGGTTAGGGTTAGGGTTAGGGTTAGGGTTAGGGTTAGGGTTAGGGTTAGGGTTAGGGTTAGGGTTA